>NC_089271.1:40563555-41233425 GCF_963930625.1 Muntiacus reevesi | reverse complement strand
AATACCAGATGATATTTGTCTTCCTCTGACAGTTGAATATTAAGATTTCTCATCATATAAATGCTCTGAAGGAGCTGAAATAACCTGTCAATTAAAGAATATGTACTTCAGAAATACTTAACCAAGAAACCACAGTGTCTCAGAATGGGCTTGTTAAAGTGGAATGAGGAAACCAATTCATGACAGCTCTTCTCAGGCCAGCGAGAGGACAAAAGATGCATTCAGCACCACTCTGAACCAATCTGACCAAATAGATTCAAGCATAGGTTGAAAAAAAGTGTGATTTAAAAATATCATTTTACCTGTGGTCTCCTTTAAACTTTCTGACACTCAAGTCCCAGCCAAAGCAAAAGTTTAAAAGTAAATTATAAAAGTAAAGTAAAGTAAAGTAAAGTCGCTCAGTCGTGTCCGACTCTTTACGACCCCATGGACTGTAGCCTACCAGGCTCCTCCCGTGGGATTTCCCAGGCAAGGGTACTGGAGTGGGTTGCCATTTCCTTCTCCAGAGGATCTTCCCCACCCAGGGATCGAACCCGGGTCTCCCACATTGTAGGCAGACACTTTTCCCTTCTGAGCCACCAGGGAAGTCAAAAGTAAATTATAGAGCTGGCCAAATAGCAGGAAGCTGAGTCCATGTGTTGGCTAGAACTTCTCCAATACAAATGCATAAGGATTTACAGTAAAATAAACTAATATATAAATATTCTCCTAGAATATATGCTTAGATTGTAAGTTTTATTATTTTTTAAATTGAAGTATTTACATTTACAATGTTGTGTTAATTTCTGCTGTATAGCAAAATAACTCAGTTGTGTGTGTGTGTGTGTGTGTGTTAGTTGCTCAGTCATGTCCAACTCTGTGATCCCATGGACTGTAGCCCACAAGGCTACTCTGTCCATGGAATTCTCCAGGCAAGAATATTGGCATGGGTTGCCATTCCCTTCTCCAAGGCATCTTCACAACCCATGGATTGAACCCAGGTTTCCTGCATTTCAGGCAGATTCTTTACTATCTGAGCCACCAGGGAAGCCCAACTCAGTTACACACACACACACACACACACATATATTTTTTTTCATATTCATTTCCATTATGATTTACTACAGGATATTGAATATAGTTTTCTGTGCTATACAGCAGGACATTGTTTATCTATCCTGTGTATCAGTCAGTTCAGTTCAGTCACTCAGTCGTGTCCTACTCATTGCAACCCCATGGACTGCAGCATGCCAGGCCCCCCTGTCCATCACCAACTCCCAGAGTTTACTCAAACTCGTCCATTGAGTCGGTGATGCCCTACAACCATCTCATCCTCTGTCGTTCCCTTCTCCTCCTGCCTTCAATCTTTCCCAACATCAAGGTCTTTTCAAATGAGTCAGTTCTTCACATCAGGTGGCCAAAATATTGGAGTTTCAGCTTCAACATCAGTGTATATCAGTGTGTGTGTACACACTTATATATAAGTATACAGTATGTATATATGAACATATATATATATGTTCATATGTATGCAGTATGTATATGTATATGCACATATATATGTATATATACATATACAGTATATATGTATACAGTATATACAAGTCAAGTGGGCCTTAGAAAGCATCACTACGAACAAAGCTAGTGGAGGTGATGGAATTCCAGTTGAGCTCTTTCAAATCCTGAAAGATGATGCTGTGAAAGTGTTGCACTCAATATGTCAGCAAATTTGAAAAACTCAGCAGTGGCCACAGGACTGGAAAAGGTCAGTTTTCATTCCAATCCCAAAGAAAGGCAATCCCAAAAAATGCTCAAACTACCACACAAATGCACTCATCTCACATGTTAGTAAAGCAAGCTCAAAATTCTCCAAGCCAGGCTTCAGCAATATGTGAATTGTGAAGTTCCAGATGTTCAAGTTGATTTTAGAAAAGGCAGAGGAACCAGAGATCAAATTGCCAACATCTAGTGGATCATCAAAAACGCAAGAGAGTTCCAGAAAACATCTATTTCTGCTTTATTGACTATGCCAAAGCCTTTGATTGTGTGGATCACAATAAACTATGGAAAATTCTGAAACAGATGGGAATACCAGACCACCTGACCTGCCTCTTGAGAAAACTATATGCAGGTCAGGAAGCAGCAGTTAGAACTGGACATGGAACAACAGACTGGTTCCAAATAGGAAAAGGAGTACACCAAGGTTGTATATTGTCACACTGCTTATTTAACTTATATGCAAAGTACATCATGAGAAACGCTGGGCTGGAGGAAGCACAAGCTGGAATCAAGGTTGCTGGGAGAAATATCAATAACCTCAGATATGCAGATGGCACCATCCTTTTGGCAGAAAGTGAAGTGGAACTAAAAAGCCTCCTGATGAAAGTGAAAGAGGAGAGTGAAAAAGTTGGTTTAAAGCTCAACATTCAGAAAACTAAGATCATGGCATCTGGTCCCACCACTTCATGGGAAATAGATGGGGAAACAGTGGAAACAGTGTCAGACTTTTTTTTTTTTTTTTTTTGGCTCCAAAATCACTGCAGATGGTGATTGCAGTCATGAAATTAAAAGACGCTTACTCCTTGGAAGGAAAGTTATGACCAACCTAGATAGCATATTAAAAAATAGAGACATTACTTTGCCAACAAAGGTCCATCTACTCAAGGATATGGTTTTTCCCGTGGTCATGTATGAATGTGAGAGTTGGACTGTGAAGAAAGCTGAGCGCCAAAAAATTGATGCTTTTGAACTGTGGTGTTGGAGAAGACTCTTGAGAGTCCCCTGAACTGCAAGGAGATCCAACCAATCCATCCTAAAGGAGATCAGTCCTGGGTGTTTATTGGAAGGACTGATGCTGAAGCTGAAACTCCAATACTTTGGCCACCTCATGTGAAGTGTTGACTCCTTGGAAAAGACCCTGATGCTAGGAGGGATTGGGGGCAGGAGCAGAAGGGGTCGACAGAGGATGAGATGGCTGGATGGCATCACCGACTCAATGGACATGAGTTTGAATAAACTCCAGGAGTTCGTGATGGACAGGGAGGCCTGGCGTGTTGCAATTCATGGGGTCGCAAAGAGTCGGACACGACTGAGTGACTGAACTGAACTGAACTGAACTGATATATATGCTTGTGTATAGTATCTTCTAATGCCAAATTTATCGCTTCCACTTGTTTTATTCTTATCAGTAGTAATACTAGTTGACCTTGCTGGCCATTTACTGCATGCCAGAAGCTAAGCTAATGTTCCACACAAAATCTCAGTTGATCCTTTCTACAACTCTGTCAAGATCTTGCTATTAGCAGGTATTCCCTGTGTCCAAGCAAAAACAGAGGCTCAGAATGGTTAAGTAATTTCTTAGGTTCACAAATATTCTAAGCTACAGAAATAAGGATAGAATCTAGCCTCCTCCATCCTTCTTGCAGTCACTAAATTGCAACACAATTCATCAGAAGTTATTGCCCTTTCATTAACTCCAAGTAGCATCAAAATGAGATCACCTGACATGACCCACACTACACAAGGTAATGTTCTGAAAATGGGCCTTTTATTAAACTGCCAAAGTCCACAACAGTTTTTCAACAGATCTCCTCTGGTTTATCTGACAAAATGATTTGCATCTTAAAAGGTGTAGAATTACATACAAACAAGGTCAATGCTTGAAGGAATCTTTGTAACTAATTCCCCTGAAGCAAGGAGTCTTTGTTCTCTCTCCTCTTCGAAAAGCAACTTCAAAATTCTAGAATGTCCTAGATCATCTAAAAAAAGTCACATCACTAGATGATTTTTTTTGTCCTCAGATGGAGCCAAAATCCAAGGAAGAGTACGTTTAAGGGTTACTGGCATAGTACAAAATATGACCAAGCATCTTTTTCTCCTAATTCACATAGTAAATACTCAGATTTCTCTACTTGAAGGTTGAGCATGATAGTTACTGAGTGACTGTGAAAATTTCCAGCTTTCTGAGCTAAGGATAAGGACCCTTATTATATTGGTGTTTCCTCCATCCTGCCCTCATTCCCTAATTCTACTGCCAAGATAGATATGTGTGTCTGCTAGGTCTTTGGGCTAAGAATAGAAATATTTGCTCAATGAATAAATGAAATTCTGAAGATTGGAAAGAACTGGCGGTAAAAACTTTTATAAATATAATTGAGTAATTAAGTTCTATCATGTGATTTATTGATATTCTCTTCCCTGATAGTCATACATATATATACATACAAAATACATATATATGTACTCAATTATATAGTTTTTTTCCAGTTTCCTTAGAGTAATCTTAGTACATTAAAAAGGCAAAGTGCTTATTTACTTTATCACAATTCTAGAATCAAGAAGAATCACTGTATTATATGATCAGTCATTAAACAAAATTGAGATAAAGACAAAATTTATCTAATGTGTTGATTTTTACTGGATGATGTCAAGGTCAAACATTTAATGGATATAAGTTATGCCCAGGGCTTCCCAGGTGGCTCTAATGGTAAAGAATCTGCCTGCCAATGAAGGAGATGCAAGAGACATGACTTTGATCCCTGGGTCTGGAAGATCCCCTTGAGTAGGAAATGTCAACCCACTCCAGTATTCTTGCCTGGGAAATCCCATGGACAGAGGAACCTGGAAATCCCATGGACAGAGGAGTCCATGGAGCCGCAAAGAGTCGGACCTGACTGAGCACACACACATACAGACATGCCTCAGCCCTTTCTTTGACAGTCTATTCCTCTACCTACTTCCCAATTGTCCTGATACTGCAGAGCTAACACTGATTTTATTAAAGACATATTTCTCAGGCACTTACAACTTAACAGGCTTCATTGTAGGATCTTGGGATACATCTGATCCAGACAAAGATCTTGGCATTCATAGAACTTACATTCTACTGTACTGGGAAAACACTATGATTGGTATTCATCTTCCTCTTAATAAAACTAGTTTGGATTGTGAAAATGGAATTAAAACTCAAGAAAATTGCTTGAGAAAATTAGAAAAATGCTTGGTTGCTTTTTTCTAATAGACTTGCAATTTTTGTTTCTAAAATATTAAATAAGAACAGCAACTTGCAGAGAAATTTATATACTTTGTTAAAAGTATGTTTATAGAAATAGAAAAATGCCATCAGGAAGTACACACCACAGTTAATGGAGGGTTGGAGGGAATACATAGAGTTGATCATTTCTTCCTTTGCACTGATATTCAATGTTTCAAGTTGCTGAATGGAGGTACATTATTTTTGTAAGTGAAAGATATCCAGTACAGGTTTATGTATTTATTTAATGTGACCTGATTTTCAAATTACCAATTGAGAGATTAAACTAAATTAGCAAATCTCAACTGTTTCTCTACTCATGGCAGATGACTTTCACCTGTTTAACACATTCTCAAAGGCATAACCAGATCTATGTGTAATTCCCTGGCAGGAGTCTAGCTTTACTCTTCCAATAAGGGTGGCATATCAGAAGTTAGATGTCAAGGAGAATAACATTATTAGGGGGATAACCTTAAATGACTTTCATTCATAGATACAGATACAAACAGAGACAGAGATGGAAATAGTCAATAGATTTAGCTACTCGAGGGAGTCGCAGAGAGTCAGATACAACTTAGTGACTGAGCACACACACACACACACACACACACACACACACACAATATTATAGTTACAGTGGGAGAAAAAACTTTGGTGATTTCCTAATATTGGTAACAAATTACCTGTGACATAATTACAAAACACTAGAATGTCTGAGAAGTGAAAGCAAAACAGAAATGGTTAGACCTTGCTACTCAATAGGTGATCCACTGACCAGCAGTATCGGCCTTACCTGAGAGCTTGTTGCATGCCTGCTAAGTCGCTTCAGTGGGTGTGACCATTTGGACTGTAGCCTACCGGCTCCTCTGTCCATGTGACTCTCCAGGCAATAATACTGGAGTAAGTGGCCATGCCCTCCTCCAGGGGATCTTCCAGACTCAGATACAAATCTCCTCTCTTGCATCTCCTGCATTGGCAGGCGGGTTCTTGACCACTATGGCCACCTGGGAAGCCTGTGAACTTGTTAGACCTACAGAATCTCAGGACCTTCCTCCATGGATGCTGAATCAAAATCTGCATTTTAATAAGATCACTATATGATTCATGAGCACATTAAAATTTGAGAAGCACTGGCCTAAATGTTGAGTTCCTTCCAACTCAGAGATTTGGTGAACCTAGGTAAAAATAGACCAGATATGACCTCAGTCTCTGCAATAAAATCTAACCCTCTATATACCGACTTTCATGCTTCCGAAATTTCAGACTTCCTTTATTCCTTCAAGCATTAACTATGCTACCAAAGGAGACAAACTATTTTCTGGAGAACGGTAGCTATTCAGCATTAAGTAGCTGCCGGATCGCTTGCACACAAAATTGCAATTCATAACACAGGCATCTGCTTTGACTTTCAAGATTCCAAGCATTAGGTGCAACAGTTTTGAGTTTGTGATTTCATCTTCAAACCCATCCTCGCCCCCAGGACTGTTGGCACGTAGCTAAAGATCAATCGGAAAATAAAACCATAAAACAAAACGGTACTATAATTTGAAAGACAAGAGTGCTTTGAAACTTTTCATTATGCTGTCAAAAAAAAAATTGGTGTTTGTAAGCATTCAATACTTTATGGTGGTTTTCTCATACAACACTTCGTATCTACTTTGTGATACCCAGTATCAATTTTGCAGCAGTGCATTATGCATAGGGCTTCCCAGGTGTCACTAGTGGTAGAGAACCCACCTGCCAGTGCAGGAGACATAAGATACGTGCATTCAATCCCTGGGTTGGGAAGATCCCCTGAAGAAGGGCATGGCAACCCACTCCAGTATTCTTGCCAGGAGAATCCTTATGGACAGAGGAGACTAGGGGGCTACAGTCCATAGAGTCACACACAGTTAGACAAGACTGAAGTGACTTAGCACCCACTCATGCACTCATTACGTATATACATAGGTCATATGAATGATTTTTGTCTTGTAGTTTGGCACTGATCTGGAAAACCTTTCTCTAGTCTCTCTGATGAATAGACAATGGGAAGAATTTTTTGTATATGTGTGAGAAGATTGGGTCACTAATGCAAGAAGCTTACTGACAAGTAATAAACCTCATAATATACCAAATCTCACTTTTCTCATGTCTCTTTGCATTACTCTGTTTTTATCTATAGGAAATTTTTCCAAATGCCTTGGAAAACATTACCAGATCAAGCCTTAATTTGTAAACCTAATTCATCTATTTTTCTTTCAGTTATTGTCTTCTCTTTGGTCCTTCATGTTTTTGTTTTAGAGTCCATGAATCTCAGTTTCTTGTTGATAAGCAGAGGGGAAAATGTCATCTTAATAATAGTTATAAGTTGCCCAACAGCCATTTCTCATTAGGTGATGACAGGCCCTGTCATATTCAATACTTATCCATGAAAATGTAAAATGAAAAAGAAAAGGGACTTTATTTCTGAAATAGTTGGAAGTATTGTGGCACAGAGAAACAGGAAATGGAATAATTCAGGACCCAACTGACCCTAGTAAGACTTCAACAAACAATAGAAACAGAGATATATTGCCTGAGCCATAAAGCAATATTCTGTTTTGTCTTTGTATAAGTGCACATTTCTCAAAGAAAAAAAAAACTGATGATAAAATATGTCATTTTGAGCACAATTATTGAAAGTGACGGGTTCCCTGGTGACTCAGACTGTAAAGAATCTGCCTGCAATGCAGGAGAGCTGGGTTCAGTTCCTGAGTTGGGAAGATCCCTTGGAGGAAGGCATGGCAACCCACTCCAGTATTCCTGCCTGGAGAATCCCATGGACAGAGGAGCCTGTGGGCTACAGTCCATGGGGACACAACTAAGCAACTAACACACACACACAGACACACACACACACACAGACACACACTGAAAGTGATAGTTTTTCATTGAGATGGTGGCTAATCTCTTTGAATAGTTGAGTCTGTCCACCGCAGGAAGATTTTCTATTAAGTCTAAGTCAGTCCTCAGCTAGAACAACCCTAAACAATGACCATCTGATGGGTTCACCTGCATTGACCCCTGCTATTTATTAATGAGAGCATGTCTCAAGCCCCTCCTGTGTGCATTAACAGCTATAGGAACACATAGGATATCGGAAACGTGATGCCCACATGTTATGTACTTTCCACCTAGTGTTAATTGGAGCTTTTGTGAAAATTGAGCCATGGGAGCCACTGAGATTGGCTGTTGGATGCTTGGATGAATATGGCCAGCCTTACCTGCAGGGGATCATCTGGGAGATAAGATTTCAGAGGTGTCAAGAAGGCAATGGCAACCCACTCCAGTACTCTTGCCTGGAAAATCCCATGGATGGAGGAGCCTGGTGGGCTGCAGCCCATGGGGTCGCTACGAGTTGGACACGACTGAGTGACTTCACTTTCACTTTTCACTTTCATGCATTGGAGAAGGACGTGGCAACCCACTCCAATATTCTTGCCTGGAGAATGCCAGGGATGGGGGAGCCTGGTGGGCTGCCGTCTATGGGGTCGCACAGTTGGACACAACTGAAGTGACTTAGCAGCAGCAGCAAGAAAGTTGCACTGTCCAAAAGAACATACCCCTCAACCACTGTTTAGATGCCTAAAATACCACCAGCCCGCCGTACTATTAAGTATGCATAGGTCTGTGCAACCTGTTCCATGACAACTCCTTGGGGGAAAGCTATCAGCTAAGAGAAATTTGCTCTGCCTTTGCAGAATAATTATTCCTGTGGTTCTAGTTTGTACTGAGAAAAATGCAGACAACAGTGGAGCACCCATTGGAGGGAATGCCAGGGAACCCACCCTGCCAATTCCTTCTTGTACTTTTCTTTCTACACGTGCAATCACCTCAAGTCATCAATGTGAAGATTAATTAAGCAGAGAAGGATGGCCTCCTTCTTGTATATCCTTATAAAATGAATAGCCACTCTACAGCTGCAGTGTGCGTGTGTACTCAGTAGCTTCAGTAGTGTTCGACTCTTTGTGACCCCAAAAACTGGAGCCCGTCAGGCTCCTTCACCCATGGGATTTCCCAGGCAAAAATACTGAAGTGGGCTGCCGTGCCCACCTCCAGAGGATCTTCCCAACCCAGGGATAGAACCTGCGTCTCCTGTGGCTCTGGCACTGCAGGCAAAATTTTTACCACTGAGCCACCGGGGAAGCCCTTACTGCTGCTGTGTATCATAAATCAATCCCCAAAGCCATTTGTACTCATCTGCAATGGGCCACCTTCGCCACCCTCTACCTGATATCACCTTACCTGGCCATCCTTCACCTCAGTGCCTGGTTCAAAAAAAGGCCTATATATGAAGCCTTCTTGGTCCCCCTCAGGCAGAATGGATTTCTCTCCCTTGGTACCCTATTTTGTGGTTGCTTGGCTTTCCAGAGAATAGAGAGTATTATCTCCAGCTGCGGATTTCGACTTGCCTGAGTCACCTGCCTGATGGAGCAAGATATTTTCTGAGACTCCAGTACCTATAGTGGCTCCTGGATCAACTCATCCACATTACCTGGGAGTTTGTTAGAAATACAACTTCTCAGACTCAGCCTGCCCCAGCCCTAACTGAATCAGAAGCTCTGGGGATGGGGCCCAGTACTCTGTGTTTTAACAAGCCTCCTCCCCGCTGCAGGGGGTTCTGATGTCCAGCCAAGTTTGACAGCCACTGTTCTATGGACTCCCTCCTTTCTGTCACAGTGTCAGAGCGGCCACCATAAACTCTTTTGCTGACTCTGTTTAAATACAACCAACATGTTGGCACAACTAAGATAGAACCAAAATCCACTGCTAGTTTACTTCTGTTGATGAGAGCTGAAATGTGTTATCCTTAGCTACTGGACTGATTGTCAGAAAGGAAGAAGATTCTGTTGGTTTACATTAGCCAGAATAAATTGCCAGCTGACACTCTTTGTATGTGGCAGTCACAAATACTCTAAATCATTGACTGGAATTTGGTGACAGCTTTCCTGCCCCACCTGCCAGCAGACAGCATCTTGTTAGTGTGTCATGGGGATGCTAACAATATATTTACTGCGTCTTCTAAGAAATCTGACGATTCTGGGAGTTATTTTTCTTTTTGTGTGTGGAACATCATAAAAAAGAATTGCAGCGTTTCATTTCTTTTTCTATTACACTCTCTTGCTGCTTTTATAATGCTCTTTCTAAAAAATACAGATATATAATAACAACAAAATTTGTTTCCAGAAGAGAATGGATCACACATCGTGTTATATCTGTGTGTGTGTGTTTTTCTCCCCAGCCATATTTGTACACATGGGAAATAATCCTGCTATAATGTCATCTTTAAAGGGCTGCCTCAAGGAATCTCAGTGTTGTTGGCAAAATTGAATTTTGCTGACCTAGATCACATTATTGCTTTTCTAATTTGACTATGGCTCATCCAGAGCTAGAAAACTTGGTCAGCTGGCCTATTGATTCGTTGCCCCAAAACTTTTGCACTTGTGCCTCCAGCTGAACTTGCCTCTAATATTTTATCTTGCTCTACAGAGGACCCAAGTTTCAGGTTTGTAATCCTTCTGAAAATGGTGGTTTTGCTCTTTATTTTCTTCATTTAAGTGCTGGTGCTACTGGAGAATAGCACAGGCCCAAGAAGGCAGGGATGAGAAGGGAAATTCCTATCAATAGCTGATTAGAATATGAGACCCATGCTGGGACCCCTTCTAGAGGTGGCAGGTAGCAATTAGGAAAGTGCACACCCAGACCAGGCCCAGAGGACATGAAGACTTAGTGCTGGCTGTGCCACTAACCACCTGTGTGACCCTGGGCAAGTCACCATACCTTTCCGGTCCTTAGTCTTCACAGCCAGGCAATGGGAACTTGGAGGATCTGACTTTCAGGATTTCCATCTAAGCCTTAATAATACTTTCTGGACTCTAATTTTATAATGATTACAAATAAAAATAGTTGATAAGATTTTTAAGGATTATATGGCAGGTCTATTTTTAGTTTGTTAAGTAATATCAAGATTGCCAGGAGAAATATCAATAACGTCAGATATGTGGATGACACAAACCTTATGGCAGAAAGCAAAGAGGAATTAAAGAGCCTCTTGATGGAAGTTAAAGAGTGAAAAAGCTGACTTAAAACTCAACATTCAAAAAACTAAGATCATGGCATCCGGACCCATCACCTCATGGCAAATAGATAGGGAAACAGTGCAAACAGTGAGAGATTTTATTTTGGGGGGCTCCAAAATCACAGCAGATGGTGACTGCAGCCATGAAATTAAAAGATGCTTGCTGCTTGGAAGAAAAACTATGACCAACCTAGACAGCATATTCAAAAACAGAGACATTACTTTGCCAACAAAGGTCCATCTAGTCAAAGCTATGGTTTTTCCAGTAGTCACGTGTGGATGTGAGAGTTAGACCATAAAGAAAGCTGAGTGCCAAAGAATTGATGCTTTTGAACTGTGGTGTTGGAGAAGACTCTTGAGAGTCCTTGAACTGCAAGGAGATCCAATCAGGCAATCCTAAAGGAAATCAGTCCTGAATATTCATTGGAAGGACTGATGCTGAAGCTGAAACTCCAATACTTTGGCCACCTGATGTAAGGAATTGACTCATGGGAAAAGACCCTGATGCTGGGAAAGATTGAAGACAGGAGGCGAAGGGGACAACAGAGGATGAGATGGTTGGATGAAATCACTGACTCGATGGACATGAGTTTGAGCAAACTCCAGGAGTAGGTGATGGATGGGGAAGCCTGGCGTGCTGCAGTCCATGGGGTCACAAAGAGTCAGACACAACTGAGTGACTGAACTTAACTGAACTGATATCCATAGAAAACCATAATTAGAAAAGATATATGCACTCCAATGTTCATAGAAGCACTATTTACAATAGCCAAGACATGGAAGTAAACTAAATGTCCACTGACAGGTGAATGGATCAAGAAGATGTGGCATATATATATATGGAATTCTCTGTGTGTGTGCTCAGTTGTGTCTGGCCCTTTGCAACCTCAAGGACTGTAGCCCACCAGGCTCCTCTGTCCATGGAATTTTCCAGGCAAGAATACTGGAGCAGCTTGCCATTTCCTTCTTCAGGGGATCTTCCCAATCTAGAGATCAAATCCATGTCTCCTGCATCTCCTACATTGGCAGGTGGATTCTTTACCACAGAGTCACCTGGGAAGACCAATGGAATACTACTGGGCCATTAAAAAAGAATGAAGTGATGCTATTTGCAGCAACATGGATGGACCTACAGATCATTATGCTAATGCAAGTCAGACATACAGAGAAAGACAAATATCATATGATATTATGGATATATGGAATCTGAAAAATGGCTACAAGTGCACTTATCTACAAAACCAAAATAGAGCTATAGATATAGAAAATAAACTTATGGTTACCAGGGGTTAGGAGGGGAGGGATAAACTGGAAGATTGGGATTGACACATACACATTATTATATATAAAATAAACAACAAACACTCACCACATGGCACAGAAATGTACTCAGTATATTATAATAATGTATAAGGGGAAAGAATCTGAAAAATAATATATGTATATATATATATATATATATAGCTGAATATATATATACTGAATATGTACTACAAGTGAAACAGGAGAGTGAAAAAGTTGGCTTAAAGCTCAACATTCAGAAAACTAAGATCATGGCATCTGGTCCCATCACCTCATGGGAAATAGATGGGGAGACAGTGGAAACAGTGTCATACTTTATTTTTTTGGACTCCAAAATCACTGCAGATGGTGATTGCAGTCATGAAATTAAAAGACGCTTACTCCTTGGAAGGAAAGTTATGACCAACCTAGATAGCATATTAAAAAGCAGAGACATTACTTTGCCAACAAAGGTCCATCTAGTCAAGGCTATCCAGTGGTCATGTATGGATGTGAGAGCTGGACTGTGAAGAAAGCTGAGCACCAAAAAATTGATGCTTTTGAACTGTGGTGTTGAAGAAGACTCTTGAGAGTCCCTTGGACTGCAAGGAGATCAAACCAGTCCGTCCTAAAGGAGATCAGTCCTGAGTGATCATTGGAAGGACTGACGCTGAAGCTGAAACTCCAATACTTTGGCCACCTCATGCGAAGAGTTGACTCATTGAAAAAAGCCCTGCTGCTGGGAGGGATTGGGGGCAGGAGGAGAAGGGGACAACAGAGGATGAGATGGCTGGATGGCATCACTGACTCGATGGGCATGAGTTTGAGTGGACTCCGGGAGTTTGTGATGGACAGGGAGGCCTGGCGTGCTGCGATTCATGGGGTCGCAAAGAGTCGGACATGACTGAGTGACTGAACTAAACTGATATATAATACATATATATGTATGTATAACTGAATTACTTTCCTATACACCTGAAACTAACACAGCATTGTAAATCAACTATACTTTAGTTAAAATAAAATAAATAGTTGATAAGTGAAACCTCAATTTTATCAATAGCAGGGTCAAGCTCAAGAGGAGGTTGAACATCTTTTTATTTCCCTAGCCATGAAACCTTCAGGTACTTTAGGAAGCAGGAAGAACATTTTTCTACTACAGACTCTTTAGCCCATTTCTGCAGGGCCTGCCTTCTTATATCTTTGCCATTATTTTCTATGTAACTCCTGGCAGACATTCCCACTGATGACATTTTTCTTTACTGAACATTCCCAAACTAGATTACCCTTTTGGAAGGAGGCAAAGTTGATGTTTACCATGTAACTTCAGAAATTCTCACTGATGTCCTGGCTCCTTTGTGACCTACTCTCAATGAAAATGTTGGTCTGTTTTTCCTGAAAATTTTACCTTTATTTTAGTTGCAAAGGATTTGTTAAGAAAAGAAACCACTCATTATACACAAATATACAATTTCAATGTTTTATAAGAGATTATCTGACTTAATTTCAATAAATCGTCATTAGAAAGAAAGAAATAGAAACAATTGAGAGAAGTAACAGCACATACATCATCAAATTGGGCTGACCTACATCCAGACTTAAACAGTGCTGGGAAGTCCGGAATAACAGCAATCTTGAGTCCCAATAGGGAAAGGTTCCTGGGCAGTGCATCCACCCCATGGATGAGATTTCAAAGTGCAGTTTTGTGGTCTCCTGCTTATAATTCCAAGCTGAAAACTGACATAATCAGTTTACACACAAAAATGCAGCTTCTTTTTTTAAATTTTACAATGTCATTTGTTTCAGTTTGTGTATCGTAAGACTTAGACCCCAGGGGGCTGGCCAGATTCTCAGGGGCTTAAGAGATTCTAAGACCCACTCCCTTTCTTATCTAAATCACCATCTGACTTGTGCTTGCCAGAAGGCATGAAACTGGGCAGTGTCCAGGCAGGTCAGAAGCAGGTCAGAAGCCTTCTTTCCTGCTTCTAAAGCCCTAACAAGATGTCCTCCATTTTAATTTCCCTAACATGATCTGAATCTCCTCACTCCCATTCTCAGCTCCCATTCTTAAAACATGTGATCACACAGAAAATCAACCCTTGGGATCACATTGCTTTGGGCAATGACTCTCTCTTAAAAGGATTTTCCAATTGACCCCTCTCCCCGAGTGCCAAGTGTCTGTGATGCCTCAGGAGCCATGTCTGAGATCCTAAGAAGTGAGAACTCTGGTGTCTCCACCTCCATTCAGACAGACGAACTCCATTGCTTCCTAGCTCCAATTGACCAAATTTTAATCTGGAGTTCTACATAATGTTGAATTTGGGAAAAAAAAAGATTTATTGCCTTAAAACTTAACAGTGGAAAAGATGGAAAACCACTGTCTTACTGAACGCCTCTAGATCTGCCCATATTTCCAGGCTTTTCCTTTCAAAGGATTTTTGCTCACTTCGCTCAGTTCATTAATCCACTTAATAGAAATATGAACATCTGCCACAGAATAAGGACATGTTCCAATTATTGTTTATGTAGGGGGTGGTAATAAAGATGAAATGTGCAATCCTTGCTTTTGTTTGGATTCCTACTGCAAAGACAGAGCTGGAGGAAAAGGCGTTCCTTTAGGACTTGGATCCCAGGGAGCAGGATAGCAAGAGAGGGTTTGTGAAACAGGGAATAAAAGAAACCAGCATGGGTCTGCATCAGCAACTTGGCCATCCACTTCCCAAGCTTCAGCCGGAATCCAAAGTGGCAGGGATTCATGCCTCTCCTCACTCCCAGCAGGCCTGAAGTCAAGATGGCAGCAATTGATGTACAAATATACTCTCCCTCCCTCACCAATGGGTGGGGGTAGGCCATGGAGATAACTCTTCTACATTGGCATCTAGAATTTCTCAGGAGCATTAGGTTCTGGTTGCTTATGGTAGGAACTGTTTTTTTAGTGCATCCTTTGCTTCCTGCCCTTCTCTGTCTCACTTCTCCACTCTCCTTACCAGTGCTTTGGGCAAATCTCCTCCCAAGTAAACTACTTTCACTTGAATCCTTATCTCATGGTCAGTTTCTAAGGGAACCCAATCTAAAACAGTGATATTTAATAGAATATCAGAAATTTGAGTTTGAAATATGAGAGAGAAAGAATAGAAAAATATATAGATTCAAAACCAAACAGCAGTTTTATTTTTATACTACACAATATCCAACATAATTCTCCAAGTACTGTAGACAATTCTTGGATGGACTGATGTACACCTTTGGATGCTACATGGTTGACTAGTATTAAGCTCCACTTCTGGCAGCATGATTGATCCTGAAAACCCTGACTGCCTCTCAGTGTTTTAATAATTTCTCACCAATAGTACCCAGTAGGACATCAGGGATAACTTCTCTGTGGTAGCTTTTGGTTTCCTAGGTGTTCCCACTTTTGGCTGAAAATTTCTTGGATCCTGACATAGCTCTCCGTTTTAACCAATCCCTGTATTTACACATTTTGAAAACGTCTCCACGGAAGGGAGGTAATTCTCGGTGGAAGAAACAAAGTTGGGGAGTGATCTACTGCCAGGCCGGACAATCAGTTAATTTAAATATAGTGATATTTTAAATGTATTTAAAAGTTGTGATGATAGAACAGCATGCATATTTAGATGTATTTATTACATATTAATCCAATGAAGACCACTGATGCACAACCTCACTTTCTGTGCATTTAGAATAAGGGTTCTCTTACTAGACATAGTTGATGGTCACTAAATATTTGCTAGAAGAAGGGCTTTCTAAGACAGTATCTAAATTTCATATAATGTGTCATTGACTGGGAAAGTTTTAGTCAGTTTTGAGTGTGTGTGTCTGCGTGTCTGTGTGTGTGTGTGTATGATGGAACCACAGAGCAATCTGCCCAGCCATTGCCCTAGGCAATAGCAAGAGAGTCATGTAAGGAGCAATGTTGGAAGAAGTGTCAATCTTTTCTTTTAGGCTTGTGATAATAGTGACTAGACTGAGAATTTTTAGTTCAATGGCAAAATCTCAAAATATGATTTTTTCTTAGGGCAATTTTCATGAAGCAAATTATTAGCAAACAGTAGGTGAGAGGGATTACTTTGAAATAATGTGCAACTGAGATCTGCAACACTTGGTGATTTATTTAAAAGATTTTGTTTGTGACCCAGGTCAGAAGGTCACAATTACAATCCTCTTGCCCTAGTATGAACTGCCATTGTGTTACTGAATGACGAATTTCAGAAAACTCAAGAACTTTGCCATGGCTGAGTGAGTGAGTGGAAGTCAATCTTTGCAACCCCATGGACTGTACCCTATGGAATTCTCCAGACCAGAATACTAGAGTAGGTAGCCTTTCCCTTCTCCAGGGGATCTTTCCAACCCATGGATCGAACCCAGGTCTCCTGCATTGCAGGCAGATTCTTTACCAGTTGAGCCACAAGCGAAGACCTTGGGGTGCCTGATTCATTCTGTGTTGAACAGTTTGGATATTCAGACCACAGTATGTAGGGGTGGGTGCTGTGTACACATAAAAGCAAAATCCCAATGCACAGGAATCAGCATCTCCCTCAACACCCTGTTTACAGCTATACACGCACAGACCCACTGTGCCTACCAGCCAGGACCAATTGCATTTGTGCAGATCTGTGCTACCTTTCAGACAGGTTTTTGAAAAGAGTAGCCTGGAGTATTTCTGAATACAGTAATGAAAGTTGTTTTTTTTCCCCTTCACATACCAGAAGGTTTTCCTATAGCCTTGAATATCAGCTTTTGAATCCCTGAAAGCTCTTACCACACAATGCAGTTTTTTTTTTATTCAAAGAGTACAGTATCAGGAAATTCTTTTTCTGAGATGAATAATACAGTTTTAAAGTGATTGCAGAGTTCCTGAAGTTAGTAGGACTTTGGAGAATACAGGACAACTTGAACCTAAGGTGCTTAAGACCCTTGTAAAAGTTTTACGGTTCTTTCATGCTTTTGCTTTTGTGTTTTAAAATGTGGAAAGACCTTGAGGGAGAGAAGAGGAAGCAAAACGTTATCAGAAGAGGGGGAAAAAAATCTTGTGAATGCTACCTGGAGGGGAAAATGTGAAACTGGATCTGAATTTCCTTTTTGTTTTTGAGAAGAATGTTACTGCCTATGAAATATGAGGCCTGTGAAGGACAAAATGTTTCAAAGTCACTCTTTTGGAACAGCCCCCAAATTCCACATGTGGGATGTTTTTGTCACATGACTGAACAACTTGTAACTGACAGTGAAAGCTCTAGAGTCCCCTTTTCTGCACTCAGAAATCTCAGACTTCCAATTACCTATCACCTATCACTTATTATGGGTTTCCCAGGTGATTCAGTGGTAAAGAATCTGCCTGCCAGTGCAGGAGACACAAGAGATTAAGGTTCAATCTCTGGGTCAGGAAAATTCCCTGGAGGAGGAAATGGCAAACCACTCCAGCATTGTTGCCTGGAGAATCCCCATGGACAGAGGAGCCTAGCAGGCTACAGTCCATGGGGTCACAAAGGGTCAGGATGCACATAGTAGCACTAGCCTATCACTTATTATTCATTCTGTAAAAATTATGGTAGATCTACGATCTACCAGGTATAGCATCATGTTGTGAAGATGAAGATAATGGTGAGAAATGTAGTGTACACAGATAACAGACATAATGGCCACAACTCCGACTGCTTCCAGAGACACTAGGAGAGGCCATGAAAACACAGGAAGGCTGATATGCTTTGGAGGTCAGGAAACAGGTATCTATTAAGGCAGTCAGGACTGAGGTGAAATGTCAAAGGACATTCCAGGTTGTGGGAAGAACCTAGGGAGAAACTTTGGGATATGAAGGAAGGAAGGGGACTGCTCCTGGAACTAAAAGGAGGGGAGGAAAAGAGGTAGAGGTAGGGTGGAGAGAAATGGCAGGGAGAGGGCTCCAAATTGGTATCACAGCCCCTCATAGAGCCGCTTTTCCACCTCTTCTGGATTTCTGACTTTACATTAAAAGAAAAAGGAACGCCATTAAAGGGTTTGAAAGAGAGATGTGACAAGATTTGATGGTGGTTTTAAAAAACCACACTGAATCTAAAGTAAATGAGAAGTTGGAAGCCAGCAGGAGACCTGATGGGGTGAGTGATGGGGACTAGTTCAAAGGCTGTGGCTATAACCCTGACCAGAGATGGTAGTGGCAGAAGAGACAGAATTGGAGTTTCTTGAAATATTAATAGTTAAGCCAGTAGCGAAAGACTGGATGGGAGAGGAAGCAATACATGATCAGGGAAGATGTTGGGGTGGGCAGGGAATGAGGAGGCAGCAAAGTTACCCATGGTACCCATAAGTGGCTGGGCATACGGACCATTAATCGCGGGGCTGGTCAGAAGGGTTTGTGGGGGTGTGTAGGTACAGGGAAAGGGAGGTGTGGGTGGCAACAGGAGTGAGGGGCAGGGGTCGTGTTTGTGGGAGAGGGCTGGAAGTGAATGGCCCCTCTAGCGCCTAGGCCTCCAGTCTTTCCAACCAAAGGAGTGGCTTTGAAACTTTGGACCGTGTCCCCCAGGGAGAAATACATTCTACACAGTCCACCTGCACACAGACAGGGGATAGAGAAATTCACAAGACAGTGTTTCCCAGTTTCACGTGCAACGAAGGGAGATTTCCTATTTTGTGTGTTAGTGGTTCAATTATGTCCAACTCTTTGCGACCCCATGGGATATGTAGCCCACCAGGCTCCTCTGTCCATGGGATTCTCCGGGCAAGAATACTGGAGTGGGTTGCCATGCCCTTCTCCAGATTTCCTAATCTTACACTTTTAAAAAAAAGAGGTCAGCTTGGGCATCCCCCCCACTCTCCCGCCCCCTTCCCCTAGGCGCTGACGGCAGTGCTGACGGCGGTGCTGACGACGGTGCTGACGACGGTGCTGACAAGGGTGCTGACGAGGGAGCTGACGGAGGTTGCGAACATTGTGGCGTCACCTGCGGGGTACTTTGTGACGCAGGAGCTGGGACTAGGCCTTTAGGGCAGTCGGCACAGTCCGGCAGCCAGACAGCGCAGCAGTTTGTGCCTGAAGCACGGCGGGCCGCTTCGGCGACCCAACACTCAGCGGCGGCCCTTCACTCTCCAAAGATGTCAGCCTCTACCACCTCTCGCCGGCCCATCAAGGGAATCCTGAAAAACAAAGGTTCCACCACTTCCTCAGTCGCAGGCTCGGCCCAGCAGTCTGGTGGACCACTCCAGGAGGTCCGTAGAAAGAAATCCCAAAAGTGGGACGAGTTGAACATCTTGGCGACCTACCGTCCAGAGTACAGAGACTACGATTTCATGAAGATGAATGAGCCCAGCACTCCCCAGTTCGGTCTGCAGAACTATGGGGAAGGAAGTGCAGAGAGTGAAACCTCGGCCCTCGACAGCTTAGCCAAGAGATTAGCCGCTACCTACACCTCCGATTCCAACTATCCAGTGCGGGAGCCCGAAATGGATGGAGCGCACAGCAGCAAGATCTACCTTGACAGGCAGGAGAAACATCGGCAGTTCGAAATGAAGAGGAAACTTCACTACAGCGAAGGAAAGAACATCAAACTCGCCCGACAACTTATTTCCAGAGATCTACTGCATGACTACGAGGATGATAAAAATGAAGAAAGTTGGCATGTCACCAGCCTCGACAAGACTACCACCCAGGAAGAAGCAGAGCAAGGCGCCACCAGCGACAAAGGCCTGCAGAGACAGACCTGCTGCTACGACGATGATGATGACGAAGACGACGACGAGTAGACCGCATCTGATGAGTAGATAACGCTCGATCCACGCTGCAATTGTTGGATCCAGAGCTTGTTCCCGTAATCTGCAACTTCTTGTTTTGTGCAGCTCGTGCAAGTACTGAAATACTTAGCAGTTACATTGCACTGTGATAATTCAATGGTAAACATAGTAAATAATAGCTTAATTGGAAAAATCTCCGGTTCTTTGGTACTTTGCTGTAAATAACGATTCTGATATTCGTCTAAAACCCCATTACTTTGAGAAAATTGTTCGTTAAGGTACATGTACATAGTATATAGCTTTTGATGTGTTAAAGTTTTTAAAAGGGTGGGGTGGGGGGACTAATTTATATTCTCTTCTAGACATACTAGCTTTAATAGAAACGGTTTTGTTACAAAGGGAAAATGGGATTGGTACAGTGGGTTATGTAGTCTGATGAATATTCAGGCTGCAAAACACTTGTCTTCAGGGTGATCAGCCTGTTTGAGAGTGAATATATTATAAGAGTTATTGTTGCATTTTAGCTTTAAATTTTATCTTAATTTGCTTTCAGTGTTTACAAGAAAATGACTAAATGTTTTCTTATTAAAAAATGTCCTTTTCCCATGAATTATCAGGTTAAAATTGTCCCAATATTCTACTCTGTCTTTGTGCACTATATGGGCAGATTTGATATCAATTATCCTTGAAAGTCTAATGTTATCTCAGTGGTTCCTTCTCCAGACCTGTCTTGCCCTCTCCTCTCCACTCTTTATTTCCTCATCCCCAGGAAGTCTTGCCCTCTCCACCCTTTGTTCCCTCATGCCCCAGGAGGACTGAGGAAACAAAGGGTGGAGAGAGTAAGACAGGTCTGAGAAGGAACCACTGAGATAACATTAGACTTTTAAGAATAACTAATATCAAATCTGCCTGTATAGTGCACACAGGCAGAGTAGACATTGGAACAATTTTAACCTGATAATTTATGGAAAAAGGACTATTTTTTAATAAGAAAACATTTAGTCATTTTCTTATAAACACTGAAAGCAAATTAAGATAATATTCACTTTCACTTTTCTGGGGCATACACAGCACAGTTTTTATGGAGTCTCATAGATGGTCAAAAGATTAGAAATGCTTCCTTCTCTCAAATATTCTTTCATTTGTTGCCACAGTGTCACTTCTGTTTCAACCGTCATGGCTCCTTCAGTGTTCTAAGATGTGGAGAAAATAGACTGCATAGAAGAAGTGTAATAGTCAGGAAATAGAATTCAGTTGCTAAATTTCTGCACCTTTTTGGTTTACAGCCTGCTAAATAATTTGCTATTATTAGTTCATCGTTTGTTCTAATTACCTTTTAGATAACAACTGAGGTTTTATTTTCACAACAGACTCCTGTGCAACCAGTGACATGATTACAGTCCCAGAATGTACGTGGACAGAAGACAATTCAAAGGTTTTGTGTGTGTGTGTATTCCCATTTTTCTCTTTGAAACATTACTGAGGCAATTGTGGGTTCACATGCTGTTGTGAGAAATAATACAGAGAGAGCCTGTGTACCCTTCACCCGGATTCCCCCTGGTAACATATTGCAAAAGTAGTACAACGTCACAATAAGATATTGACTTCATCACTACAATCAAGATACAGAACATTCCATCACAGCAAGAATCCCTCAGGTTGCCCTTTTATAGCCACATGGTCTCCATTTCTATAATTTTGTCATTTCAAGAATGTTATATAAATGAAAACATATAGCATGTAACCTTTTGGGATATACCAGATTTTTTAGCCTTTTATCCATTCAAGGACATATGGACTAGTTCCAGGTTTTGGTATTATAAATGAAGCTGCTATGAACATTCATGTACAGGTTTTTGTGTGAACATAAGTTTTCACTTCTCTGGGATAAATGCCCAGGGGTGCAATTGCTGGCTTGCATGGTAGTTGCAGTTTCCTAAGAAACTGCCAAATTGTTTTACAGAGTGACTGTGCCATTTTACGTTCCCACCAGCACCCAGCAACGTGTGAGTGTTCCAGTTTCTCTGCATCCTCACCAGCATTTGGTGTTATCTCTATTTTTTATTTGTCATTTTTATATATGTGTACTGGTGTCTTAATTTGCCTTTTGCTAATAGCTAATGATGTTGAACATCTTTCCATGTACTTATTTGCAATCTGTAGATCCTCTTCAGTGAAATGCTTTCTGCTCATTTTCTATTTTGATTATTTTGCTATTCAGCTTTGAGAGTTCTTTGCAATTTTTTTTTTTCACAATTGGTAGCTTATTATCCTCTTACAGACACTTTTGCAAAGCAAAAGATTTTGATTTTGATTTGATTCACTTTATCAAGTTTTCCTTTTCTTTGTGGTGATTTTGGTACCCTTGTCAAATGTAATCTAAAAAGATTTTTTTTCCATGTGATGATTTCCTAAGTGACATGGTATTAGGATGCATAGAAAATGGACCTTTATTATTTAAGTTTGATTTTCCTTTTGAAAAAGAAATCTGAGAATGTTTAGCTCCAGCTTCAACTTTTTATCAACATCACCTCCTCTGCTTAACTCTTTTGATGTCACCATTTGTTCACTCATTTTAAAGTATGACATTCAGCTAGGCTGGCTATTTAAAACCTGGGACAGAAAATGGTATAAATGAATTGCTAAAAAAGAGTAACTTTCACTTGAAGGCCAAAGCAAATCCATTTTCCCCCTAGATTTTGAAATTGTTTCCATTGTTTCCCCTCTACATTAGTACAGTAAATAACATGCTATAATAAGGCAGAGTATTATTTTTAAAAAATGATAGTCAAGAGCCACTAAATTGGTTCCTTTAAATTACAACTTCGATTTGACAAACACTGAACTCAAAGGATCAGAATTTTTTCTCTTAAAGGATTTTGTTCTGGGAGTAACACTGTAGGTACTTATCAACCCTTCACACCGTAGAGTAAATGAAGAATATGGTATGAATATTGATGAAAGGGATGGGATTATAAAAGTGAGAGAAAGAGGTGCCCAGAAGTGAAGAGTTGGGAAGGGAAGGGGAAAAATAAGAAAAAAAAGTGGAGGTTTAAGCTCACTAGCTTTAAAAGTTATGACTCGCTCTCAGTGAGTCATTAACTCTGAACTGTCATCAAGAGGACACAAAATCTTAGTGAAGAAGTGATGAGAAAAAGAAGAGTTCTTCACTCAGCCAAATAATTAAAGCAATACTATTACCACTGCCACTACTAATCACCATTTATTGAGCATATGCAGTGTATCAGACATGGTACCAGGGGTTTGAAAGCCTTATCTCTTTCAGTGATGCCAATGATCCTTTGAAATAGTATTTTGCCCATTTGAGAAATGAGAAAATTTCAAATAAAAAACATTGCATAATTGGCCCAAATGTATAGCTGCTAGATGATAGAATCAGGGTTCATACCCAGGCCTGTCTGGCTGACTCAGGCATGATGTTTTCCCCACCATAAAACACTGGCTCTGTGCAGGTCCTTAATGGTGGTGGAAGCCACCCCACCCTACCCTACCCCACCCCACCCCACCCCACCCCTCCCCCTTAATCACACATGTCTGCCTTGACCTTGTAGTAGGGGCTGCTTTTCTGTATAGATAGTGCAACTGGTCTAAGGAGAATGTCCTCCAATCTATTCTAAGAGGTGCCTGTGACCTCTGCCACACTGCCCACATCCTTCTGCTGCCACCTCTCATCCCCTGCTCTGAGCTTGTGCTCAGCCAGGAGCCTGAGACATTCATTCATGCAAAGATGCCACCAGGGGCAAGTATATTTGTCAATTGCACTTTGAAGTGCACAAATATTTTTGTGTGCATTTATCAAGTACGGCCCGGTGTCAGGTGCAGTAGCCAGGGAAAGAAAGATGAATGAAACATAATCTCTGCCCTCAAGGAGGTCTAAGTCTAGTGCAGGATAACTGTATGGTTCTGAAATGTTCATTGATGAAGACTTTCAAAGAAGAGGATGCCTGTATTTAAAGAAGGACAAGTCCTGATTTAGATTACATTAACGGCTTGAAAGCAACGAAGGGATTTCCACATGCCTGCGGAGCAAGCAGCAGCCTTCAGAGGAGCTCTGGTCTCCTGAAGGTGAGGACAGAGGGAGCCTAGCCTTTGAGACCTGATCTAGTTCAGCAGCATCAGACGCCCTGCTCACACCAGGTTGGGGTTGGGGAGGCGGGCAGTAAAGAGGGATTACGGGCCAACCATGGAAGGATTCACAAGTAGGGAGGTAAACAAACAGAGATGAGGACCTCTGAGGCAGTAACAAATGGTTCTGTGTTGTTTTCTGGGAGAATCCTTTTCTGCCATGCTCAGAGTTTTGATCTTATTTGAATGAGGAATTGTAGATACTTTGTCTCAAAAGTGAAGCAGTTATGTAAAATGTGAACCATGCTTCCTTTTTTTGACTCCTGCTTTATGCCACTGTATTGTCCTCGTTTGGAACATTGGGGCTCATGGTTGAAACCGTGGGTTGGGGAAGGTGCTGGCTTGTGCTGGGAGGAGAGAGGGACCCATCTTCATTCCTTCATCCCTCCCCAGATGGCTGGGGAGGAAGGGTGGAGGAAAGCCAGGAGACTGGCAGCAAGAGAGGCCAGCCAGGCTGGAGCCTGACAGAAGGAAAACACTAAAGGAGGAAAATAGAAGACGAATGACTCCACTTGTGTAGGGAAATACTGAGATAGAAATGATAACATTCAAGACCATAAACCTCTTGCATTTTTCTACTGTGTTAAAATTTTATGTCCCTTACTTGGGCCATTGAGCCAGTTCCTGTCTGTTTTACGAATGAGTTTTGCCACTCCTGTGCTACCCTGGTGACAAATCAGGTCTTTGGGGAGGGCCACCTGGCGCAAGACTGGCAAATGGGGACAAAACTGAGGAGTGGGGAAGAGCCAAGGTGGACAGAATGAGGTGGCTGGATAGGTGATTTGGGAGTCTCAGGGGAGTAAGATGACGTCCTGTGTAAGGCCACACCACTCAGGAGTCACTTTTTAAAAATTGAAGTATAGTTGATTTACAGTGTTGTGTTAGTTTCTGGTGTACAGGAAAGTGATTCAGTTATATAACTATATACTATGAAGTAAAAATGAAAGTGTTAGTTGATCAGTTGTGTCCAACTCTTTGCAACCCCAGGGGCTGTAGCCCGCCAGGCTCCTCTGTCCTTGGGATTCTCCAGGCAAGAATACTGAAGTGGGCTGCCATGTCCTTCTCCAGGGGAACTTCCTGACCCAGGCAGGGAATCAAACCCAGGTCTCCTGCATTGCAGGCAGATTCTTTACCACCTGAGCCACCAGGGAAGCCCTATGTACTATACTATACTTCAATTAAATGTATATATTCTTTTCCATTATGGCTTATTACAGGATATCAACTCTAGTTCCTCATGCTATACAGTAGTAGTTCCTT
This sequence comes from Muntiacus reevesi, assembly GCF_963930625.1. NCBI lineage: Eukaryota > Metazoa > Chordata > Mammalia > Artiodactyla > Cervidae > Muntiacus > Muntiacus reevesi. The sequence continues at coordinate 41,207,890 of NC_089271.1, read as the reverse complement.
GTTTATCTATTTTATCTGTAATAGCTTGTATCTACTAATCCCCAGGAGCACTTCTGTGCACTGCCCCTCTCCCCAGCTTGCTCTGGCTTCTTTACTGCCCCTCACTTCTGCCTCAGGTGGTAGCCTACACTTTCCCCCAGGGGAATTGTTGACTACTTACATTATGGTTGGCCCAACAAAATACCATGCATGCATGCATGCTTGCATGCTCAGTGCTGTCTGACTCTTTGCCACCCCGTGGTCTGTAGCCTGCTAAGCTTCTCTGTCCATGGGGTTTTCCAGGCAAGAATACTGGAGTGGGTTGCCATTTCCTCCTCCAGGGGATCTTCCCTACCCAAGGATCGAACCCGCCTCTCCTGTGTCTCCTGCATCATAGGCGGATTCTTTATCACTTGAGCCATCAGGGAAGCCCAACAATACCTTACTTCGATCATTAAGGTTATTAGGAAGAAAGGTGGGCAGGGAGAGGGATGAGGGATGGAACCTCCAAAACCCAAATTTAAGGAAGAATACACCGGGAAATCTTTGATAAGAAACTTGATCAAATTAGCACTATCATTTTAAAATGGAAAAGTCAGTCCCTAAGCTGCAAAAGGCAGCATTAATATACATTTGTAGGTGATGGAGTCGGGGGAGGAGAGGTTGAACTCTTTGCTGGTGTCCACATGGGTTGGGCTTTAGCAGCTGAAGCTGCATGTGCAGGGGCTTTGGGGGGATTTAAGGACACAGGCTGCAAAAAATCTGGGGAAAACTGAAAACTGCTGGTGTGTGTCTGTGTTTGTGGCAGGGAGGGGGACTGGGGTGAAAGCTGCCTTGGGCATTTTTTCTCACCAGTATAAACACAGCTCTCTAATATAAGGTTTTACATTATTAGCTCTTAAAAATATAAAAAAAAATTGTTTTTATCATTGTGTAGGCAGAGCATATTTGCATCACTGAACCTGCCTATGCATGCTGGGCACAAATATCTTATTCTTTCCTCTTCTTTTTTTTTCTTGTTTTAAAGCAGACTTTGAAAGGTGCATATGAGCCCAGTTTCCATAGCAATTGCAAGCATCAGTGATAACCCAGAGCTTCTAAGTTATAATATACAGGCTACCCTATTAATGAGTTTCAAACTGCATTTCCCTGAGACAACGGCTCAGCCACTGATAGATAAGGTCAAACCCCATCTCCAAACTTTAAATTAAATCAGGATAGATCAAAATGCAACAGAAGGAGTGTCCTTTTGGAAAGTGTGCTGTTAAAAAAAAAATACATTCTTTGTGGAGGCAAAACAGTTGCTTTTCTAGTTTGTAGTGCCCAGATGGAAAAATCCTAAAACAGATACTGCTTCTTCTGGGTTATTAATGGCATGTTGTCATTTCCTTATGCTATTTGTGAGTGAGTTTTTCCCATGGTAGCTCAGGCTCTAAGAAAGCACATAATCCTTTACCCCAGGAAGAGCAGATATGATGGTTAATACTTGGTAGATCTGAAATGACACTAGTTCAACTGTAATTGATCAACTTGCTTATTCATGTACTTAGTGCCAAGACTCAGTGCCTGCCTTCAAGGAGTCCCCGGATTAGTGACAACTCAGCCTTGTCACTAGACCATTTCTATACTGTGCAAGAGGGCTTTAAAGAGGCCTTCAAGTGGCATTGCCAAGGTCTTAAAAGCCCTTCCCATGGAGTTGATTTCGAGGACAATACTTCCAAGTAAAGTGGAATTTAGCCAAATGAAGAGAGGTGGGCCAAGGGAGATTGGCATTCCAGATGTAGGTCAAAGGCAGTGTGGTTTGTTTCAGGGACCTGCATGGTGTCTTATGAAAGAAAATGTGAGGGATTAAAGAGGTAAGAAGGGTGCTGAAAGGTTTCACCTACAGTGCCAAGGTCAAGGGAGTCATTGCCATTTTATTTATTTGTTTTTAATCGGAAGAAAATTATTTTACAATGTTGTAGTGGTTTCTGCCATACATCAACATGAATCAGTCATTGTTATGCGTATGTCCCCTCCGTCTTGAACCTCCCTCCCAACTCGTACCCCATCCCACCCCTCTAGGTTGTCATAGAGCACTAGATTTGAGCTCCCTGCATCATACAGCAAATTTCCACTGGCTATCTAATTTTATATATGGTAATATATATGTTTCAATTCTACTCTCTCAATTTGTCCCACCTTCTCCTCCCACCCCCGCCCCCGTGTCCACAAGTGTGCCACTGCCATTTTTAAGAAGGAGGGTGACGTAATCAGACGCCTGCTTTTGAAAAACTGTATGCTACAGGATGGGGCCTGGAAGAAACAGGGTGGAGAGGGGAAAGCTGGAGACAGGAACACAGACCTGACATTGGTCTCAGGAAGCTGATGATTTTTAACATTCTATTGTGGACCCTCTTCACTTCTCACTCACAGCAAAAGCACACCCCACTCTCCACCAGCGCCAAGCAAAGCTTGATCCCCAGAACAGCAGCATCAGCATCACCCAGAAGCTGGTTAGAAATGCATATTCTCAGGGTCCACCCCAGACTTATGAAATCAGCATCTCCAGGACCAGCGCCCAGCAATCTCAGCAGGCTTTAACAAGCTTCCTGGGGGATGCTTATGGATGTTCAAGTTTGAGAACTTCTGCCGTACTGTACAGCTTTTTAATGAGCTGAGCTCAACTCTCTGTGGGACAAATCTCACTGTTACTCTGTGTGTGTGTGTGTGTGTGTGTGTGTGTGTATGTAAAGTGTATACAATTTTGCAAAAATTCATCACATTAGGTGTCACGACAATGCACAGATTTGGGGAGAATGAACAGGTATGCGTCCTGATTCAGATTACAACTCTACTCCAGCTGTCCCCCACCTGTCTATATGTAACTCTTCCCCAGCTCTTCCTCCTCATCTTTCTACATACTGCCCCCCCATACACATCCACACACTCACTTGTGCAGTGGATGTTCCTGTCGCCCCCCACTCAGAGTCCCAGGATTTATCTGTATTTTCATCTTCTCTTGGGCTATTCATTTTCCTCAGAATATGTGTCTTCCTCTTTTTATCACATATCTTATTCAGTCTTCCACATTTCGTATCAACCACACCTCAATCTCCAAAGCCAGAATAGTAGGTACCAACCTTGGGGTAATGCAAAAGGATATAGTAATTGACAGTGAAACATTTGGAGTCAAAAAAATCTAGGTGTGCCCTATGTTTATAGCAGCACTATTCACAATAGCCAAGACACGGAAACAACCTAAATGTCCATCAACAGATAGATGGATAAAGAAGATGTGGTTCATATAGACAACTGCATACTCCTCAGCTGCAAAAAAAGGATTGAAATAATGCCATTTGCAGCAACATGGATGGAGCTAGAGATTACCATGCTAAGTGAAATAAGTCATAAAGAGAAAAACAAATGTCATGTGATATCACTTGGTTGTAGAATATAAAATATAACACAAATTAATCTGTCTACAAAACAGAAAAAGACTCACAGAAACAGAGAAGAGACTTGTAGTTGCCAAGGGGGAGGGGAGAGATGGACTAGGACTCTGGGGTTAGTAAATGCAAACTATTCTGTATAGGATGGATAAACAACAAGGTCCTACTGTATAGTACAGGAAACTATATTCAATATCCTTGGATAAATCATAATGGAAAAAATATAGGAAAGAATTATATATGTGTATAACCGAGTCACCTTGCTGTACAGCAGAAGTTAACACAACATTCAGTTCAGTTCCGTTCAGTCACTCAGTCCTGTCTGACTCTTTGAGACCCCATGAACCACGGCACGCCAGGCCTCCCTGTCCATCACCAACTCCCGGAGTCCACCCAAACTCATGTCCACTGAGTCAGGGATGCCATCCAACCATCTCATCCTCTGTTGTCCCCTGCTCCTCCTGCCCTCAATCTTTCCCAGCATCAGGGTCTTTTCAAATGATTCAGCTCTTCACATTAGGTGGCCAAAGTATTGGAGTTTCAGCTTTAACATCAGTCCTTCCAATGAACACCCAGGACTGATCTCCTTCAGGATGGACTGGTTGGATCTCCTTGCAGTCCAAGGGACTCTCAAGAGTCTTCTCCAACACCACAGTTCAAAAGCATCAATTCTTCGGCTCTCAGTTTTCTTTATGGTCCAACTCTCACATCCATACATGACTACTGGAAAAACCATAGCCTTGACTAGACGGACCTTTGTTGACAAAGTAATGTCTCTGCTTTTTAATACAACATTGTAAATTATAATTCAATAAAAATAGATTTATTTTACACATAGTATATATGTCAATACTACTCTCTCCATTAGTCCCACCCTCTCCTTCCCTTACTGTGTCCACAGTCTTTTCTCTATGCCTGCATCTCTATTCCTGCCCTGCAAACAGGTTCATCAGTACCATCTTTCTAGTTTATGTGTGTGTGTGTGTGTGTGTGTGTGTGTTAATATACAAAATCTATTTTTCTCTTTCTGACTTACTTTACTCTGTATAACAGGCTCTAGGTTCATCCAGTGGGAAGAGGCTATATGGGCACAGGGAGCTCAACCTGGTGCTCTGTGACAACTCAGAGCGGGTGGAATAGGGTGGGAGAGGGGGGAAATTCAGGAGGGAGGAAACATATGCATACTTGTGGCTGATTCACGTTGTTGTATGGCAGAAGCCAACACAAGATTGTAAAGCAATTATCCTCCAGTTAAAAAATAGAATAATTTATTCTTTAGCAGGATAGTTCTCAGACAAACAAAACAAAACTAATACATTTTAACAATCAAAGTTTGAATCTAAGCTTTACCATTAATTAGGTGAGTGACCTAAGGGAAACCATGTTACCTCCTTAAAGCAAGTTTAATAATAACAGTGGCTTTCATGTATGATTGTTGGAATGATTAAGTGAAAAGAGGTTAGTGAAACACATGGCCTCTAATAAGTACTCCATAAGTGGGAGCCGTTATTGTTATTTTTCTCATCTGCCCACATTCCTTTTCTCCATCTGTTAAACTGCTAATCATTTCTGGAAGAGTGCTGGACATACCCAAGTCTATCTCTTCTCTCCCCTGAGACTGAGGGCCACTTGAAGACAGGAACTGTGACCACATGTCTGATGCCCCCCGGCACAGTGCTTTCTACCCAATAGATGTGAGAGAACTGAGCTGAGAAGTTGAATCTGGAAACTTCTTCCTCCTGTCCAAATTGGATTCTCTCATTCACCTACCATTTACCTATTCAAACACAGTTGTTTCTTCCCTGAGGCTCCTCAAGCTTCAGCACCATAAGCTGTGAGGGGCACAGGTGAAAACAAAGTGAAAAGGTGACAGTCCCCAAAGCCATGCTTGAGTGGCAGCTGCTTCAAGTAACCTTCTCTTTGAAGATGTCCTTGGTGTTTTCATCACCACTAAGTCTGCAAAGTAGGAGATGAAATGGAAGGGCAGCAAGCAGGATTTAGATATAAAGCCAGTCTTAATTTTAATTTTAAAATGCATTGAAACTTCTAGGACACAGCCAAGTTTATGAAATAAAGGAATTAATTCTGTCTCATGAATCCAAACCACCGGTAAGAACTGCATTCCTTTATTAATAGCAATATCTGACACTTTATATTCTCAGGGTGTTTCTAAATCTTTTTTCTTCTGAATTTGCTTTATTAATTGTTATCAACTTTGATAGCAACATAAAATTTTTAGAGCTGGGAGGAGTCTTAAAGTCCCTTTAGTCCAACTAAAGGGTTACCTCTAGCTCACCTTAGAGGTTAGTTTCTCCATTTCATAAGTACTTACAGAGACCAAAAGGCACCCAAGGCGTGTGAAGCCAAGGGGAAGTGATATTTGTATATAGCCACACAATCTCTCCCTTTATATCTGGGAAGCATAAATTGAAGATAGATTGGAGCATGTTTTCAAATTGATTCGGGCACTGCTCTTGTATTTAGAACTCAGAAAAGCCTTCAGGGAGACTGTCCTGTCTCAGAAAGCCTGACTCCAGACCAGCCCCTTATACCCTCTCTGGCTGACATTCTGCCTCTTCCAGCTGTGCAGGGAGGAGCACCATGGTATTCTGGGAGTATCCAAGCATAAAGACAATGTGGGAAAATAAGAAAGATGGCAGTGCACATGGAACCATGCATGACTCCTGAATTCCTCATCTTCTCTGAGTGAGGGAAGAGGAGACACCCCTGGTCCCTTCCCTGCCTGTGTCCCTTCAGCTTCCTTAACCAGTGTGAGATGCAAAACTACCTGTGCCATGGGGTTGTGTGGAAGATTCGTGAAGTAACACCTGGAGAGGGCATAGGACAGTATCAGACACCGTTAGCATAACTTAATATTCTCGCTATTGTGAGAACTGTCATGAAGCACTCCATGGAGCTCTGGGATCAGTCCCAATCATCCAGGGCCCTACCTTTAGATGTGGCCTAAAACAAAGGCAAAATTTGCTGCTCACAGTCGAGGCAGTGCAGATCCCAGGAGCCAGTGTTACTTAGGGTTAGTCGATCAGTCATGTCTGACTCTTTGTGACCCCCATGGGCTGTAGACCACCAGGCTTCTCTGTCCATGGGATTTTCCAGGCAAGAATACTGGAGCGGGTAGCCATTCCCTTCTCCAAATCTTCCTGACTCAGGGATCAAACCCTGGTCTCCTGCATTGCAGGTGGATTCTTTACGATCTGAGCTACCAGGAAAGACCTGTATGCTAATGTCTAAATCAGAATCTCTTTCCCCAGGAAAACCAACCTGGGATTGACCTCTACCACATGCTGAGCTGAGTATGATATAATGTCAAACCTGAAGCTGTCTGCCCAGTCCTCAGAAATGGGCCATCTGAAGTCCATTCTATCTGCTGAAGTTTCAGAGGTATGTCTGACTACTGGGTTTTTCATAGCAGAGCAGCACACAAAGCTAGGACTAGAAGGTTGTTAGCAGCAGGAAATAAACAAAGGACAGATCACCCACCTTAAGCATTGCTATACTTAAGTACTGCTTTGACAAGACCCTCCTGCCCCCAGATTTTGACATGAGACCCAGGAAAAGTCAATGCTGCTTTTTCCCAGTTGGCTCTGTTGGAGCCTTAATCAGTTTGTTCTCAGGACCCTCCACTTTCCTTTTATCCAGAATTTATTAGGGATTTCTGACCCATGAGTTCATCTGACTCCGGTTGAGTTGTGATTGTCAGTATGGACACTGTTTTGATGACAATCTTAAGTTCAACTGACAATAAATAAACACCAGCTACATTTTTAAAAATCTCTCCAACATACATAAAAATGTGAATGGCCATGCCATCTGTTAGAAAGTACACGCAAGTTATCATCATGAGATGGAAGCTCTTCCATGTTTTGAAATTTTAGTTTTAGTTTTGAAATTCACTAAAAGTTTCTCACCATATTTGAATGCTATTTATAGCTTTGGTGTATCAATTCCAAGACTCTATTCTTTGCCCTTCTGATTCCCTGTGATAAGGAAGAAAAACTATATTCTAATGTTCTGTCTGCCTCTTCTATTGATAAAAATGAACTTCTGTCTGTGACATAGGATTTATAGCTCAGACAGTAAAGCATCTGCCTACAATGCAAGAGACCCGGGTTCGATCCCTGGGTTGGGAAGATCCCCTGGAGAAGGAAATGGCAACCCACTTCAGTATTCTTGCCTGGAAAATCCCATGGACCGAGGAGCCTGGTAGGCTACAGTCCACGGGGTCGCAAAGAGTCGGACACGACTGAGCGACTTCACTTTATGATGGAGAAGAGTGAAAGTAATGTGTGTGCTCTTTAGATATACTTATTTATTTTCATGCAACATCATTAATATCCCTGGTGTATCCAAACCTGTTTATATCCCATCTGTTTTCTTCCTGCCACAAACAAAACTTCCGTGCCCTGGAAGACTTTGATTCCACTGTTTTGAAGCTTCAGAGACAATGTGTGCAAACATTCTGCATTATATCAGCATCATGTGAGCAGAAGAAAAAAAAATTGGAAAAGAAAAACAATGAAAGCAAAGGAATTCTAGAATCTATAAAGTTAAATCTCATCTTAGGATCAGAAATGAGAGCAATCACAAGTGGAAGATCATATGTGCATTGGTGGATTCTTGACCTGTTGAGCCTACAACCATTTTGTTTGCTTAAACATTAATCCTTCATGTATTGATGTGCTGCAAGTTTAACTCATCTGGGTTCATAGTGGCATGTAGTGGCATGCCACTTTCCTAAAGAACAGCAATGGAATGAACTTTCCTAAAAAATCCACATAGTGAGTCTCACTTTTTAAGTTCATTGGCTCTAGAGGGCCCAAGAATGTAAAAGTGAGTATATAGATTTGGTATTGTCACTAATGTCCCTTTGGCTAAGTAACTTTCATAGAATATCCTTAAACTTGAAATGTTATATATGTTTTGTTTATGTGGCTCTGAGAATGCAAAAATGAATAATCAGATCCATGCTCTCAATGAGCTCCTTTAACTGGGGCAAAGGTTTGCTTAATAGATAGAGCCATTTCCTTCTCCAGGGGATCTTCCCAGCTCAGGGATTGAACCCGGGTCTCCTGCATTCCAGGCAGATGCTTTAACCTCTGAGCCACCAGGGAAGCCCAGTCTAATAAGTTTACAGATGAGAAATTGGACGTAAGAAAAGTTAAGTAGTTTATATGACATTAAGATAGTTTTCTGCAAGTTAACTGGCTACTCCAGGACTAGAAACAGGACAGTCTAATTGTCTTCACCACTATGCAGAAGCTAATATAACCTGATATACCTATCTCAAAGGCTTGTAATGACACTCAACTGAGATATATGTAAATACTTTGTAAGTTATAAACTTTATAAACATGTGAATACAGATTTTAATAGTGCAGTATGAGTAGTTTAACAACAATTAGCATTTGCATACGATTGTTAAATTCGCATCATGTATAATTTAGTAATAGAGTATGCCAACCAACATTTTAATATTTAGAATGCTACGGGATCTTCTGGGAACAGAATTTGAAAGATGGAACTACTACATAAAAATTAGCATAAATAGCCTGACTACTTTCTGTAATTCTCTTTCCCTTGGAGCAGACTTCAATAGAATGAGGTTTATCTAAAATTCATTCAGCCTGCTTCAGGATGGCAGGCTTTACTTTTTTTTCCCAAACCTCACTGAAATGACAGTAAAGAAGTATAAAAGGGAATACATTTATAATAGAACTAAAAAGGGAATAAAGGACCAAGGATTGACCAGAGATTTTGACAAATGTCTGAAAGACTGAAAACATATGGAGTTATTTAACAGATAAACTAGTTGTGGAAGTATCAGCTCACAACACAGAAAGCAGATGGGGAAGAGGCAGCTGAAGGTGGAGGAATTCTGAATGAGGAACTCGTAGATACAAAGAGTTGAATTGAGAAATGGTGTGGAACTCACAGTGATTAATTGAAATACTACATCAAAAATAGTTATACCATGTCCTTCACCCTCAAGTCCTCATGTGAAGAGGCTGTCTCTACTTTCAAATAGGAGAATAGTTGTATAAAGGAATTGAAAGGTTTGGAGTCCTGTTGTGGTTCTTGGGTACCCTATGGTAAAGGTCTCTTTGTTTTGACTATATGAAAGATGTCCAATCTGCCTCCCTTATTTCTGCCCCTTCACCCTCCAAAATAAAGCTTCCCAACAAATGATATGCCTTCCCTTTCATGTGGAGAAATATCTACTTAGCACCAAAGAAAGTCAATGCCAAGTATTTCTTTTTAATCAACCTATTTCTATATTTTTTTAAAAAAATACTTCTTTGGTTGCCCTGCAGTATGTGGGATCTTAGGTCCCCAATCAGGGATTGAAGCTGTGCCCCTTGCACTGGAAGCACCGAGTCTCAACAACTGGACTGCTAGGGAAGTCTCTAATTCCACATTTATAAGTCCAAATATACAATGTAGGATGACATGACATTTGAAAAAACCAACAACTCACATTAGAAGAAACTAATGTAATTTTTTTAACCCAGAGGAGAGAATAAAAAATAAGTTAAAGTTGAAAGAATAAAAAATAAGTTAAAACAAAATCTATTAAAAATCCTTCAAGAGATTTGAGAAAATATTGCATAGGTAAAATAATAATAAGATGTTTTAAAGAGGAACATGCAAAAAATAAAGTCATGGAAGTTTAAAATATGATTTGCTAAATACATATTAGAAAAGAAAAAAGAAAGAGAAAACTAAGATACAAAGAAAATCACAATTTGGAGGCTAGATATCTAATCAGAGTTCCAGAAAGATAGAGCAAGGAAATGGAGAAAAGGAAATAACCAGAGAAATAATAGAAGAAAATTTCCTAGAGTTTAATTAAACATCATCAACTTTAAGGAGCCCAATAAATGTTCAGCAGAATAAACACAGAAAACTCACATTGAGACATGTAACTAAAATTTTGTAATAACAGTGATAAAGGCATAATCCTAAAAGCTTCTGGTGATAAAAGGTCAGTGGGAAATGGAAAAAGAAACCATCGTGATAAATAATATTACAAACACCACTTGCTAGAAGACAATGGGACAATGTCTCAAAATTTCAAAGCAAAATGTTTTAAACATACTATTCTTTATCCTAAATAAAGACCTTTTCAGACAAGCAAGGACTGAGGAAGTTTAACAACTACACACACTTCTGAAAAAAAAAAAAATAAAGTTGCTTAAGAATGTGGTTCAGTAAAACCCAAAATAGAAGGAATCCAAGAATAAGAAAAATTAGGAAGACTTGAGAGCCAAGGATCAACACAACGAAAATAAATTCCAGGGCAACAATTCTATAGCAAGCCTCTAACACAACAAGTCATTAAATACAGACATATGAGGGCTCTATAAAGAATTTCTAAGCTCATGGATTTATTTTAACCAAGTGTATGATTTTGAAGTGGGTAGTCTTGCTGTTCAGGTGAAAACATGGACTGCATTTGTGAACAAGGAAAAAACTGGACAATTAAAAACACAAAGAAAAAAGATAATCAAAAAGAACATGGTCAATGGGAGTTTCCTGGTGGTCTGCTGATGAGGACTCTGCACTCTCACTGTCAAGGGCCCCAGTTTAATCCCTGGTTGGAGGAAAGAAAAAAAAAGTACCACAAAATTCGATATAGCTTTTACCAGGTGAGATAGGGAAGGCAACACAGGGCAGAGGGTTTGAGGGTGTGTTTTGGTTGGGAGGGAAAAGTTGTGAAATAATAGTGTTCTAACAAGTGCTAATGCATTTCCTTTTATCTAAAATGTTATTAATAGGAATCAAATGTCCACTAGCTAGAAACAAACTAACCACACCACAGTTGTGTCCAGTTCTTTGCAATCTCTTGTACTGTAGACCCTCTGTCCATGGGGTTTCCCAGGCAAGAAAATTGGAGTAGGTTGCCATTTCCTCCTGCTGGAGATCTTCCTGACATAGGATCAAACCTGTGTCTCCTGCGTCTCCTGCATTACAGGTGGATTCTTTACCACTGAGCCACTAGGGAAGTGCAACTACACCTCACAGACATTTACAACTTTGCAAAGAAGTGATATGTAGAAAAATGCATTTAACACTAAAACCACTTTGAATGTAATTTAGTCTTGGATAACGCACAAGAAATTCTAAGATCAGGTGTTGATCAAAGGTCATGATTGTGAATGTCTTATCCTGATGTGGTATAGACATATTGGGTAGTTTATCTGGAGGATAAAAAGCTAGAAAGAGGTCTTTATTTTATGGTACACACACACATACACACACACACACACACACACATACAGATAAATACTGAGGAACAGAATTCAAGACTATCAGAGTTTTCTAAACAATGACTGGTGCTATGAACACTCACACATGTTCTCCAGGGACATTGCACTCTAGAATGTTCTAATCATAAATTCATCAGTGGCAGGAAGAATGGGAACCATCTGTTTCAACTCTTCACCCCACCACCACCTCCACAAATGCTTTCCTCTGCTCTTGAGCAGCAGAGAATTTTTTTTTCTTCAAAGAATAACCCATGGAACATAGAAATGGCATAGAAAGGATTCAGGTGCTCAGATTTTGAAATGGGTGGAGAAACACCTAATCTATTCATCTGTACTACTTCTTAATTAACAGGGAGGGAACACGGCCCCACCCATCAACAGAAAATTGGATTAAAGACATACTGAGCATGGTCCTGCCCATCAGAACAAGACCCAGTTTCCCGTGTAGTCAGTCTCTTCCATCAGGAAGCTTCCAAAAGCCCCTTATCCTTCTCCAACAGAGGGCAGACAGACTGAAAACCACAATCACCAGTCTCATCACATGGACCACAACCTTGTCTAACCCAATGAAACTATGAGCCATGCCGTGTAGGGCCACCCAAGATGGATAGGTCATGGTGGAGAGTTCTGACAACACGTGGTCAACTGAAGAAGGGAATGGTAAACCACTTCAGTATTCTTGCCTTGAGAACCCCATGAACACTATGAAAAGGCAAAAAGATAGGAAACTGAAAGAGGAATTCTCGGGTCAGTAGGTGCCCAATATGATACTGGAGAAGAGTGGAACAACATGATACTGCAGAAGAGTAGAGAATAACTCCAGAAAGAATAAAGAGATAGACCCAGAGCAAAAACAACATCCCATTGTGGATGTGACTGGTTATGGAAGTAAAGTCCGATGCTGTAAGAGCAATACTGCATAGGAACCTGGAATGTTAGGTCCATGAATCAAGGTAAATTGGAAGTGGTTAAACAGTGAACATTGACAGTTTAGGAATCAGCAAACTAAAATGGACTGGAATGGGTGAATTTAACTCAGATGACCATTATATCTACTACTATGAGCAAGAATCCTTTAGAAGAAATGAAGTAGCCATCATGGTCAACAAAAGAGTCTGAAATGCAGTACTTGGATGCAATCTCAAAAACAACACAATGATCTCTGTTTGTTTCCAAGGCAAATCATTCAATACCACAGTAATCCAAGTCTATGCCCCAAATGGTAATGCTGAAGAAGCTGAAGTTAAATAGTTCTATGAAGACGTACAAGACCTTCTAGAACTAACACCAAAAAAAGATGTCCTTTTCATTATAGGGGACTGGAATGCAAAAGTAGGAAGTCAAGAAATATCTGGAGTAACAGGCAAATTTGGTCTTGGAGTACAGAATGAAGCAGGGCAAAGGCTAATAGAGTTTTGCCAAGAGAATGTACTGGTCATAGCAAACACCCTCTTCCAACAACAAAAAAGAAGACTCTACACATGGACATCACCAGATGGTCAAAACCAAAATCAGACTGATTGTATTCTTTGCAGCCAAAGAAGGAGAAGCTCAATACAGCCAGCAAAAACAAGACCAGGAGCTGACTGTGGCTCAGATCATTAACTCCTTATTGCCAAAGTCAGACTTAATTTGAAGAAAGTAAGGAAAACCACTAGACCACTCAAGAATGACCTAAATCAAATCCTTTACAATTATACAGTGGAAGTGACAAATAGATTCAAGGAATTAGATCTGATAGAGTGCCTGAAGAACTATGGACAGAAGTTCGTGACATTGTACAAGTGGCAAGGATCAAGAACATCCCCAAGAGAAAGAAATGCAAAAGGCAAAATGGTTGTCTGAGGAGGCCTTACAAATAGCTGAGAAAAGACGAGAAGATAAAGGCAAAGTAGAAAAGGAAAGATATACCCATTTGAATGCAGAGTTCCAAAGAATAGCAAGGAGAGATAAGAAAGCCATCCTCAGTGATCAATGCAAAGAAATAGAGGAAAACAATAGAATGCGAAAGACTAGAGATCTCTTCAAGAAAATTAGAGATATCAAGGGAACATTTCATCCGAAGATGGGCACAATAAAGGACAGAAATGGTATGGACCTAACAGAAGCAGAAGATATTAGGAAGAGGTGGCAAGAATACACAGAAGAACCATGTATAAAAAAGATCTTCACAACCCAGATAATCATGATGGTATGATCACTCACCTAGAGCCAGACATCCTGGAATGCAAAGTCAAGTGGACCTTAGAAAGCATCACTATGAACAAAGCTAGTGGCGGTGATGGAATTCCAATTGACATATTTCAAATCTTAAAAGATGATGTTGTGAAAGTGCTTTACTCAATATGCCAGCAAATATGGAAAACTCAGCAGTGACCACAGGACTGGAAAAGGTCAGCTTTCATTCCAATCCCAAAGAAAGACAATACCAAAGAATGTTCAAACTACTGCACAATTGCACTCATCTCATATGCTAGCAAAGTAATGCTCAAAATTCTCCAAGCCAGGCTTCAACAGTACCTGAACTGTGAACTTCCAGATGTTGAAGCTGGATTTAGAAAAGGCAGAAGAACCAGAGATCAAATTTCCAACATCTGTTGGATCAAAGAGAAAGCAAGAGAGTTTCAGGAAAACATCTACATCTGCTTTATTGACTACACCAAAACCTTTAACTGTGCAGATCATGATAAACTGTGGAAAATTCTGAAAGAGATGGGAATAACAGACCACCTGACCTGCCTCTTGAGAAATCTGTATGCAGGTCAAGAAGCAACAATTAGAACTGGACATGGAACAACAGACTGGTTGCAAATTGGGAAAGGAGTACATCAAGGCTATATATTATCACCCTGCTTATTTAACTTATATGCTAAGTACATCATGAGAAATGCTGGGCTGGATGAAGTACAAGCTGGAATTAAGATTGCAGGGAGAAATATCAATAACCTCAGATATGCAGATGACACCACCCTTATGGCAGAAAGCAAAGAAGAACTAAAGAGCTTCTTGATGAAAGTGAAAGAGGAGAGTGAAAAAGTTGGCTTAAAGTTCAAAATTCAGAAAACTAAGATCATGGCATCTGGTCCCATCACTTCATGGCAAATAGATGGGGAAACAGTGGAAACAGTGGCAGACTTTATTTGGGGGCTCCAATATCCCTGCAGATGGTGACTGCAGCCATGAAATTAAAAGATGCTTACTCCATGCAAAAATAGTTATGACCAACCTAGACAGCATATTAAAAAGGAGAGCTATGACTTCACCAACAAAGGTCCATCTTGTCAAAGCTATGTTTTTTCCAATAGCCATGTATGGATATGAGAGTTGGACTATAAAGAAAGCTGAGAGCCGAAGAATAGATTCTTTTGAACTGTGGTGTTGGAGAAGACTCTTGAGAGTCCCTTGGACTGCAAGGAGATCCAACCAGTCCATCCTAAAGGAAATGAGTCCTGAATATTCACTGGAAGGACTGATACTGAAGGACTGAAGGACTGATACTGAACTCCAATACTTTGACCACCTGTTGCAAAGAACTGATTCATTGGAAAAGACCCTGATGCTGGGAAAGATTGAAGGCAGGAGGAGAAGGGGATGACAGAGGATGAGATGGTTGGATGGCATCCCTGACTCGATGGACACGAGTTTGAGCAAGCTCCAGGAGTTGGTGATGGATGGGGAAGCCTGGAGTGCTGCAGTCCATGGGGTTGAAAAGAGTCGGACATGACTGAGAAACTGAACTGAAACTGAAATCATGAAGTATTGGACTATAAGTGTCTCCGACATGGAAATCTATAACATATTGTTTGACTTAGAGTAGTATCTCTGCTGCCTCTGGTCCTTTGAATCACATGGAACTGCCCAGTTTCATAGGGGCTTCACCTATAGCTCAGCAGTAAAGAATTTGCCTGCCAATGTAGGAGATGCAAGGAGTGTGGATTCACGTTTGATCTCTGGGTAGGGAAGATCTCCTGGAGAAGGGCATGGCAACCCACTCCAGTATTCTTGCCTGGGAAATCCCATGGACAGAGGATCCTTGCTGGCTACAGTTCAGAGGCTTTCAAAAGAGTCAGACATGACTGAGAAACTGAGCATGCACTCAGTTCTATAAATACCCAGCCGCAGAGAGCATCATTCTGAAGATTGCACTATACAGGGTCCCTTTCCTTTTCCCCTTAAGACTGTCTCCTTTTTGAATTCCTTCTCAAGCACTTCCTACCATTGGCACTGTACATTGGTCTCAGGACCTATCTTTGGATTTCTTGCTATGGCATCCCATTGAGCTGTTGTCAACTCACATCACTCAAATTTCTACTTTGCCCCCACAGTTTGGCATTGCTCCAGATTGGGGGTATCCCTTAAGAACCTCAGACTCAACTCTGCCTCCCCTAAGGTTTCACTAAGATGGCTGATCAAACACAATGATGAACTCCCTCTGAAAACTCAGTTTGTGGCAGGCATGGGAAGAGAACCAGAAAGCATCCATCCACATGGATATGCGAATTCTGCAGGCTGCCTTCTGCCTGACATAGTCTGGGATTCAGGAAATCATGCAGGCTGAGCATCCTCCAGGGGCCACAGGTCCGCCTACATGATCGCATTCCCTGAAAGGCAAACTCTGCCCTACTTATTCTATGACTCACTCGGCGCCTGTTCCCTCTTGGAATTCACCCAAGGAAAAGAGTCCTCTCAGCAAAACAAAGTTTGCCTGCTTCCTTGTGTGTGGCCTGCTTATGTTATTTTTTTGGAGCTTTACTTTACAAGTGTTCAGCAGCCTGAGGGCCCTTTCTCTCCATTTTGTTTTGTGTGTCTTCTTCAAATTGGATCTTGACTAGAAGAACTACTTTTTCTTCATTGGTGGCTTTAAAACTCACATGGTGAACTGTGACCCTGAAAGATCAAAAGGAATCCCCTCGGGGTAAGTAAAAAGAGTATCATGTATCTGATAAACATGCTTCCCATGGCTAGAACGGGGGCCTCAGGAAGGATTCCAATTCTTTCTTGGTTATTGGAAAATGGGACCAAGAGGACTAGAAGTATTAATATTTCAGGGTAACCTCAGGGCAGAGTTTATAACCCAGTAGATACCTGAGGCCAGAGAGAAGTGTATTTGAAAAATGCTCTGTGTTTGGGAATGAGATGACAAGTCTATTTCCTCATTCCTCTGAATGGCAAATTCTGATGATTGGATTTTACAGGTCTTAGCCTGGGCTATGTGGGAAACAGAATTTTAGGCAAAAAGCTTATATGGTGACTTTATCAGAGGGAGCAAATCCGAGAATCCCGGAGTGAGGAGAAAGGGAAGAAGTACTTCCCTGAAGTAAGGAAGACAGGACACAAATAAAGTAGATCATGTTTTCAAGCTAGTCACAGCTTCACAACTAGTAGAAGCAATTGCCTGATCTTACGAGGCCTCTTCAGAAAGGCTGTATGAGCTATTGCATTTCAGAACAGTTCATCGTAATGGAAGAAAGAAAAAAAATGTATCCTCTGGACAAAGCAGACTCCTGTCATGCGAGAAGTTCTCAAATGAAGAGATATAGACGCTGGCAGTTGGAAGTCAGGCCAGGGTGCACTAAGACTGTTTGTGCAAAGGGGAATATGAAGATTTCAATAGTATCTGCTGGGCTGATTTGGATTTTGTGCTCATTTTCAATTTCTATTAGTTATGTTTTAGAGATCATTTTTGGGTTATAGAACAATTGTGATGGAGAGATTCCAAGATGGTCCCCAATTTTCCCTGCCTCTTGCTATTCATATCTTTGTGTGATCTCCTCCACTCTAGTGTACGAGGGACCTGTGAGTTTCTTCCGACTGCTGGGAGAATTGATGGGCTGGCCCTTCCACAGTCAGGCCACATAAAATTGTGACTTTTATCAGCCTAGCACATTTTCTGCCTTTCTGTATTTGATGAAGTAAGCCACCACGTTGGAGAGGTCCACATGTCAAGGAAACATAGGTGGTCTTTTGGCTAACAGCCCCCAAGGAACTGAATCCTGTCACAATACATGCACCTAGTGTTACCTAGTGTTAACACCTAGAGTTACCGAACTTGGGACTGGTCACCTGTGCGTAATAAAGCCAATTGACTGACATCGGGTTGTGGTGAAGGAAAGTGCAGTGTTTATTGTAAGGCACCATACAAGTCATCTGAGCCAGCTAGTGCTAAAAAAACCCCAACTCCCCAGTGGGTTTCAGCAAAGCTTTTTTAAAGGCCAGGTGAGGCAAGGGAGTCCCAGGGTACAAGGTCAGCTTGGGCACAATTCTCTGATTGATCTATGGTGAGATAACTGGGCAGTTTCACAGGTGTTAACATTATCTACCCCTTGGCACCAGTAGGTCTAGGGGCTCATAGTCATGACTTCCATTTAGTGGGAGTGTTAGTATCTGTAAAACAACTCAGGAAATGTGCATCAGATGCTGTTATCTAGGTACTTCAAAGAGGAGCTACAGCAGAGGATCTGGGGGAGAAGTCTGTCCAGGGAAGGCCCCCATAACATCCCGCTCAATTATACTAGAAGCAAATCCTTCCCATTTGAGCTTCAGATGAGACTCTAGCTCTGGCCAACACCCAGGGTTCATGATGCAATTTTGTTGTTATTTAGTCACTCAGTCATGTCTGACTCTTTGCGACCCCATAGACTGTAGCCCACCAGTCTCCTACCCATGGAACTTCCCAACCAAGAATACTGAAGTGGGCTGTCATTCCCTTCTCCAGGGGATCTTCCCATCCCAAGGATCGAACTCGCTTCTCCTGCATTCACAGGCAGATTCACTACCACTGAGCCACCAGGGAAGCCCTTCATGACACACAGGACCCAGCTAAGCCATGCTGGATTCCTGACCTATAGACAGTGAGATAATAAGTGTGTATTGTTTTAAGCTGTTAAGTTTGTGGTAATATGGTTATTCAGCAACAGATAACTAATATAGAAGGAAGCATGGCTATGAAGTTTGGTTACGGGACAAGATGAGCCTCTGGTGAATATTAGGAAATGTAGAATAAAAAAGACTTGGAGAATGGAACAGCCTGGAGATCAAGTGCAGACACGATGATCCTTTCAGCAACAGGAAGGATCCTGAAATGCTACTGCCAAGTGGAAAGAAATTTTTAGGACATTGTAATTAGAAATGCTCAATGGACAGAAACAGACTCACAGACATAGAAAAGAAACTTATGGTCACCAAAGGGGGAAGAGGGTGGGGGAGGGGTGAATTAGAAGTTTGCGATTATCAGATACACACTATTATATGCAAAAAAGATAACCAGCAAAATCCTACTGTATAGCATAAGAAACTGTATTCAATATCCTGTGTAACCTATAAGGAAAACAAATATGAAAAAGAATATATATATATATGTATAACTGAATCACTTTGCTATATACTAGAAACGAACACAACATTGGAAATCAACTATACTTCAATTTTTTTAAAAAAGGAAATACTCAAAGACAAGAGTGTTCAATGAAAATGTGTGATTCATGTGTTAGAGCTCATTAGACACTGAAGAAGAAACATGTTTGGAGGACTTCCCTGGTGGTTCAGTGGCTAAAACTGTGAGCTCCCAATGCATGGGGCCCAGGTTCAATCCCTGGTCAGGGAACTAAAGCCCACATGCTGCAACTAAGAGTTTGAATGCCACAACTAAAGATTATGCATGCCACAATGAAATGTTTACATAAAGACTTGCACATAGTAAGACTTCTACAGATGACTTTGAGTTGACTGTGTCGCTTTGCTATAAGGAACTGTAAGCTTACAGTAATGATGCAGCTGGGCTGGGGGTTCAATGAAGCAAAAATTTCTCAAAGCCCATACCCTCTAGGAGAGACACTGAGAAAAGGGAAGTGCAGTAGTAAAAGGAAGACTGCACTTAAGGCTGAGTGCTGAAGAGTTGATGCTTTTGAACTGTGGTGTTGGAGAAGACTCTTGAGAGTCCCTTGGACTATGAACAGATCAAACCAGTCAATCCTAAAGGAAATCAACCCTGAATATTCATTGGAAGGAATAATGCTGAAGCTGAAACTCCAATACTTTGGTTACCTGATGAGCTGACTCATTGGAAGACCCCAATGCTGGGAAAGGTTGAAAGCAGGAGAAGAAGAGGATGAGATGGTTGGATGGTATCACTGATTCAATGGACACGAGTTTGAGCAAGCTCCAGGAGATGGTGAAGGACAGGGAAACCTGGTGTACTGCAGTCCAAGGGGTAGCAAAGAGTCAGACATGACTGAGCAACTAAACAGCAACAACCTGTCCCAGGGGGACTTAGAAAAGAAGAGATGATGGAAGAGTCTCACTGGATGCATGGGACATGATATTGCAGCCCTGAAGGATGATGGTGCATGTGTGCATGCTCAGTCGCTTCTGTAATGTCTGACTCTTTGTGACCCTATGGACTGTAGCCTGCCAGGTTCCTTTGTCCATGGGATTCCCCAGGCAAGAATGCTGGAGTAGGTTGCCTTGCCCTCCTCCAGGGGATCTTCCTGACCCAGGGATGGAACCAGGGTCTCCTGTGTCTGCTGCACTGCAAGCAGATTCTTTACCACTAAGCCACTGGGGAAGCCTGAAAGATGATGGTAGTATAATTAAATTTTTTCCTGTATTTGATGCTGTAGTAAGATGATGCATACATGCAAGGGAGAATCTCTGGTCTCAGGAAGACATGGTATGGTAGTTAGGATCATGAGGGAATATTGTTTTATTCAGGCTTTCTTTAGCAACAGAAGCCAGTAGCAATAAGGATTTTGTGTGCTCAGGAGAGAAAGGGGAAATTTTTCACCTGTAATCCATATCTCCTACATATAGGCTGAAGCATCCTATTCTTTTTTCTCTGCCATTTTGTGATGGTTCGATTTCCTACAAATAGTTCTGAGGCTTGAGCTACAAAATAGTTGCTTTATAGCTAAATGAGGGATTTGAGGATTATCAGATGTGATATCCATGGTTGATTTGGGGCTAGGGAGTGGCCAGAGGGGGAGTATTCTAAATCCCAGAATACAGTGTTTCATTTCTTCTTCTAAGACTATGGCTGTTTATAAAATACTGTCGAAATTATAGAGTTCCTTCTATATTTGAAAGCACTGTCTTGGGCCTTCTAGAATAATCAAAGAAATAGCTCAAGGTAAAAAAAAAAAAAAAGCGCTTAGCAAGCACCTGAAGCACTGAGCTAACACCATCAAAACACTTTGGGTTAGAACACTTGGTGGGGAAACCATCACCAGAACAATTGATTTTTCAGTACATTCAACAACCGCCAAGTAGTTATACCCATCAGCTTAATGGGGAAAATATACACTGCCGTATAAACCTCTGAATGTGTTTTAGAATAGCTACAATTTGAGAGAAGTGAGACCTTATTTAAAAGATGGATTCTTAAAGCTGTTGCAATTTTTGAGTAACACTAATGAGCAGGGGAGGAGCTGGCTTCCATAACAGTGCTTTATTTTAAAAAAATGCAACTCAACAGCCCACATCCTGTTTCTCGCTCTAAACAATTCCTGTTACCCAAGGCAGGGTGCCAGGGAGAGGGGAAAGATCTAAGAGAAAGATCAAATCACAGAGGACCCCAGCAAACAGGACCCCTCCTGACACTCTCACCAGCCAGCCATCTTCCTATCCAATATTGCTTTTAGAATGTGAACAATGTACAGATGTCTCTTAAAAGGAAAGAAACAAACACAAGTGTTACCTTCACTTATTTCTTCTTGTATTATTTAAATATGTAAGGAGATTATGTTAGGTATAAAAATCTGTTCATAGGTATTGTTATTGTACAAATGCAAATCAAAACTAGCTTTACACATGAGATATAAGCAAAGCTACAAAATGACAAAGTACAACTTAACAACATTAATGTGATAAATAAGGTAAAAGTGATGAAGTCAAACTGGGAATCACAGTGTAGATATTCATTCACTCATGCATTTGTTCATTCATTCGACATGGAATCACAGAATACCTGTTTCCAATGGCATTCTCCTGGGGGCTGCAGATAAGTCAGTGAGTAAGACAAACTTTTCTACCTTCATGGAACTTACATTCTAGTGGGATAAGACAGATAATAAACCAAATAAATAAATGAAATATATAGTGTTTCTGATGAAAATGAGTGCTAAGGAGAAAAACCTAGGGAAGGAGAGAGGAAGATGTGCAGGGCAAGGGAGTTGCAATTTGCAATATAAGAAAAACCTCAAAGAGAAGGTGGCATTTGTATAAAAACTTGAAGAAAGTGGGAGAGTGAATATTTGGGTATTGTTTGGGGTGGGGGGAGGCAGTGGTGAGTGTTCCAGAGGGAACAGTGGGTGTGAAACTTCTTAGGCAGAGGTGAGCCTGTTTCTAAATGGTTCTGTTATAAGGACGGATGCTTTTGAGTTTAGCAATCTTTTATTGCCACTTGCCATAGGACAACTTAGTTTCCCCACCATTTTTCCTTTTTTTTTTTTAAAGCCACTATGAAACCTTTGCTTTTATTGGGTGGCTGTTAGATCATTAGTATTTTACTTGAGGCTAAAGATGTTCTTATTACATCCATTTTTCTTTTTTAAAAAATTATGTAATGTAAAGGTTGGGGCTTCCCTGGTGGCTCAGCCAATAAAGAATCTGTCTGCAATGCAGGTGACCCAGGTTCAATCCCTGGGTCAGGTAGATCCCCTGGAGAAGGGAATGGCAACCCACTCCAGTATTCTTGCCTGGAGAATCCCATGGACAGAGGAGCTAGGCAGGCTACAGTCCATCGGATCGCAAAGAGTCAGACACGACTGAGCGACTAATACTTAATGTGATGGTTAACAGTGTGTCAACTTGACTGACCTCAAGGATGCCCAGACAGCTGGTAAAACATTATTTCTGGGTGTGTCTGTGAGAGTTTTTCTGGAAGAGATTAGTATTTGATTCAGCAGACTGAGTAGAGAGATTCACCCTCAGCAATGTGGGTGGGCAACATCCAACCTCCACAGGCCCAAATGAAACAAAAAGGAAAAAAGGAAAAAGAAGGGCAAATTTTCTCTTCTTAAGCTAAAATGTCCATCTTCTCCTGCCCTTGGACCTCAGAGTTCCTTTGATCAGACTCCAAATGATCAGACTCCTGGGATTACATCCATGGCCCTGTGGTTCTCAGGCCTTTGGGACTGTGCTGAATTATATCACTTTCTCAGTCTTCCAGCTTGCAAATGGCAAATTGTGGGACTTCTCGGCCTCCATAACCACTTGAGCCAATTTCTATAATAAATTACCCCTTCTATCTATCTATTCCCTATTGATTGATTCTCTGGAGAACCATAATAGAGGTAATGACAGTACAGTGGTTGTGTAACATCAACACAAACTCCATCACATATAGAGGCATTGAAACACAGTGACACGGCTCACCAGTAATTGGTTAGTGGGGTTATATGGATGATGCTTAATTTAATACTTTTTCATTACCATCAAAATTGAAATACTGAATTAGTAGAATTTCACAGAACATTCACAAATTTCTAATGATATGTCCATGGACTTTCTATGATCTGGGGAGTCCCATTTTAATAAGCAAGGAGAGATTACTTTGAAGGTGGCCTTCTTATGGGCTAGTTTGTGGCTGTGTATTACTCCAGTGAGTATGGATGATGATATGGGTGAATGATTCAACACATGGTTGGGGAATTTTCAGGTTGTGTGGCTAGAAAAGAAATCCATATCAACATTCTTGGTTCTTTTTTGTCATACTCACCTGTGAGAAATGCTTCTGTGATTTAGACTATGTTATCACCCAGATCCTCTGTTCACAATCATTAGGGCAGGAAACAACTTGTCAGTTTTTCAGCATAGAGAGATGAAAGTCTGGGCAAAGCAACATCTGCACTTTTTCTATTGCACCTCAAATCTGTGGCTTAAACAGGATGGAGAGCCTGAAAGCAAATTTTGCCATGCTGCCCCATTAGTCAAATGGCAAGACCAGGTCTTAGGCATGTAGGGGGGATGGCATGTCAGGTAATGAAAGCTCAGGCAGAATGTCTTTTCACCCATATCTAAGGAGGTTCACAGTTCTGAAAAAAATTTGTTTCCAAAAAGCATAACATTAGAGTGGTAAGTAAGACCCCATCATTAGAAATGAATGTAGCTGGCAATATCTGTTACAATAAATGGTGCATATCTTTGACATTTAAGGTGAGATTGGAAGAACTCCAAGATACTTTGTAAAGGAATTGAGCATAATTTAAAAAAAAAATTTTACCATAGTTACATGTTCTTGAGCAAAGTTAACTTCACATGAGAAGTTATTTTACAGAAGAGTAAACTGAGGCACAGAGAAGGTTAAGTAATTCACTCAACTGATTTTAGTAGCAGAGATTGGGAAAGCAATTGTTTTGATAGGCTATTCAGATTAAACTGAACTGGATAAAACTGATTTAATTTCTGTCCTTAAATTTTTCTCATCAGGAGTAATCTTAGACCAATCCTTCTTAGACTAGTCCTCCTAACTTATGATGTAGATGCCCATGATATTCTAGGGTATAATCTTGGCAGAACCATGTGATTATTGCCTTTTAGAATAAGAACATCAATTTTGTGGTACATATATACAATGGAATATTACTCTGACATAAAAAGGAAATCGTGCCATTTGCAGAGACACAGATGGACCTAGAGATTATCATAGAGGGAAGTAAGTCAAAGAGAGAAAAACAAACATGGTATATTAACACATATATGTGGAATCTAGAAAAACGGTATAGATGAACTTATTTGCAAAGCAGAAACAGACATTGACATAGAGAACATATGGATATCAAAGGGGAAAGGGAGGTGATATGGATTTGGAGATTGGTATCGGCATATATACACTACTATGTATAAAAGACATAATGAATAAGAACCAACTGTATAGCACAGGGAACTCTACTCAATGTTCTGTGCTTAGTCATTCAACCCTGTCAGACTCTGCAACCCCATGGACTGCAGCCCGCCAGGCTCCTCTGTCCATGGAATTTTCCAGGCAAGAATACTAGAGTGGGTTGCCATTTCCTCCTCCAGGGGATCTTCTCCACTCAGGGATTGAACCTGAGTGTCTTGCATCTCCTGCATTGACAGGTGGATTCTTTATCACCGGGCCACCTGGGAAGCCCTACTCAGTGTTCTATGGTTACCTAAATGGGAAGGAAATCCAAGGAGGAGTGGACATGTGTATACATGTGACTGATTTATTTTGCTATACAGCAGAAACTAACACAACATTGTAAAGCAACTATACTCCAGTAAAAATATATATATATATATATCAATTTCACCTGTGCAAAAATCTTTTATTTATATCCTCTGCTTATGCCCTTAACACCAGCACCACTTTCCTTCCAACACACACACATTACGTACACAATGTACATTTGAGAGACAGAACTGTCTGGGATCCCAAAGGATTAACATATGATTTGATCAGCTCTAAGAGGTGAGAAGTGGAAATCTCATATTCAAGAGCTTACTTCTTCTTTCCTGTGGGATATCAGAAGACTCATGGCCTCAGCATTAGATAACATCAAGGAGCATAGCATAAGGATGAGGAACAGGGACTCTAGAGATAGACTTCAGTTCAGTTCAGTTCAGTTCAGTCACTCAGTCGTGTCCGACTCTTTGCAACCCAATGAATCGCAGCATGCCAGGCCTCCCTGCCCATCACAAACCCCTGGAGTTTACTCAAGCTAATGCCCATTGAGTCGGTGATGCCATCCAGCCATCTTATCCTCTGTCGTCCCTTTCTCCTCCTGCCCTCAATCCCTCCCAGCATCAGGGTCTTTTCCAATGAGTCAACTCTTCACATGAGGTGGCCAAAGTATTGGAGTTTCAGCTTCAGCACCAGTCCTTCCAATGAACACCCAGGACTGATCTCCTTTAGGATGGACTGGTTGGATCTCCTTGCAGTCCAGAGGACTCTCAAGAGTCTTCTCCAACACCATAGTTCAAAAGCATCAATTTTTCAGCACTCAGCTTTCTTCATAGTCCAACTCTCACATCCATACATGACCACTGGAAAAACCATAGCCTTCACTAGACGGAGATAGACTTACCTGTGTTGAAATCTCAGCTTTACTACTAATGAGGTGGGTGAGTTACTTAATCTTCTTTGTGCCTCAGTTTGCTCATCTGTAAAATGACTTCAATAATTTTACCTAATTCATCAGGTTATTATGAGAATTAAATGAATTAATATTTGCAAAAAACATTGAGCAGTGCTTGGCACATCATACATACTATATAAGTAATACACTGAAATAAATAAGTAAATAAATAATACACTGAAATAAATAAGCAAAAAGTAAATGAAAAAAAGTAAGAGAATTATTATAAATTGTGAAGACATGACAATGAGGTTGTCAGAAAGTGTCAGAATCCTGAAATAACAGTAGGTTTTTATTTCTCAATTTGTGTGGGGTTTTAGTTATGCAGATGTTATTGTTCTTGAGTAGAAAGCAATCAATGACCTCAGATCTATCAGGGATTTTTCCCCTTAAGGTGAGCATGAGTTGTAAGAAAAAAATAATACATATTCATGAAAATACACTGATAGGCTGAGAAATCAACAATTGCTTGATATTCCTAAAATGTCTTCTTTTGGTATATCACAAAGGACCTCAGGAATGAGTAACATTTGTAGAATAAGAACTCAGTAGACATAAAGACCCAGAAAGACCCAAATATCTTAATTATTGCAGGAGTACTTGCTTTTTACTTTATAAGAACTGTAGTGCATGCTGTCATGCCCTGCTAAGATGCTACCTGAAGGCCAAAGCACTTGTTTTCTCAACTTTGGGGACTGTTGGCAGCTAAAAGCCTTTAGCTGTTAGCCCACTCTAGAAATTATCCTCTGCTGAAGACATCTGCCTCAATAAGATCAGACTCCCTTTCTATGGGTCCTTCCTATGAGAGCCCAGGATCCAATGACTGCTCAGATAAATATATAAAAACCTCTCCCGCTTGATGCATTTTGGAACAATTCTTCAGGGCCATCCTAGGTCTTCATCTCCCCCACAGGATTGGCTAAGGCCTTTGTTGTAATTGCTTCTCAATTCAATGGCTCCATCTACCCAAACCTGCTTCTATTCTCCCACAGTTGGTAATCCCCAAAGCACTCCATAATAAACCTTCCTCACAGAAATCTCTGTCTCAGAGCCTAATTCTTGGGAACCTGACCTACAACAGATACTTATTGAGGCGAGTGTATACCAGCTGCAGTGATATGAAGCCATGGGCATTCTGATATTTAATTTCCCTTTTTTCCAAGATATCTTCATGTTTTCAATCTTCTTTAAGGGTTTCCTTAGTTTCTTTAACCAGGTCATTATTTATTGGCCCCTGGATCAGATCTCATCAAAGCACCAGGCTATAGTCAGAATCCAAGAATGCAAAATATCCATAGAACAATGGCCAAGTCCAGGGTGAATAGAATTTCCAATCAAAGGTCCTTTACTTAAACTGATCTTTGATGAATGAGTGCTTAAGTGGTTCTGATTATGATTGTTGAAGGACAGCTAAGGTCCAATCATGCAACACCCTCCCCTCAAAATTACACAAAGCAAGTTTCAAATGGCCCAAAAAAGGGATAGTTCTGTTTAAATGCCTTGTTCTTCGAAGAGCCCACATAATCACATCAAACTTACTCTTATCATTGAGCATAAATGGAAGGTATAATCAGTGTAGCTGAGAAAACTTGGACAATGTGTTTGGTTTAAAGACACCTTGTCTGAGTAAATGCTGAAGATTTCATTTTTCACCTTAGGCTTATAGAAACAGGTATACTTCTATTCTTCATGTGAAGTGAGGCAAGATCTGGATCCAGCAGAAATGGATTTGTTTATCTTTGTGAGTTCCTAAGTTCTCACACAGTGCCTTGAGAATGCTATTACAAAATTCCTGAAGATACATAATTCTGACAGTAGTAATGGCCTGAATCCTGATACCCAGTATGAGAAACCAGCCACGTCCCATGTTTTCTGTAGTCTTTTGTAACAACACATAGTATCCAACAGTACAAGTATATTGGATAAGTATCACTGCTTACTAAACACACAAAAGAATAGTGATGGTAGCAAAGTTAATTATGCCAATTTAGTGTAGATTATAGCCACATGATGAATTCATAAAGTTATGATGAATGGTATCTTTGTATCTTGATGAATACTTGGTAATTCTAACAACACTGACAAATAACATTTTGTAAAAATGAGATTGAAAATGTGATTACCAATTATGGATTCAACACATCAGAGACACCTCCATTTGGAATCCAGAGCCAGCACTACACATTACTAAAAAATACCACATGGTGCAAAAGCATGTTGATAGTGAAGTGGGATCATGTGACCTGCTCTCATACCTCTTGGACTGAATTTAACAGGTTTTGATTGGCATCATCTTTCAAAGGCAGTCTAACAATCTGCATTTCACATCCTTGAAGGCATAAATATACACCTCCCTGTACCAAGATGTTTGATATATACCCAGGTTAATCAATAGACTTCCATGTTATGCCAGTCCAGATGACAAAAGGTCTAAGTCTCTGGCTTATGTACAACACTTACTCCATAAAACAAACTGTCTCATCTCTGACCCCTGCCCTCAATAGATTTTACATTCTGTTGAAAGTTATTTCAAATCTTGGTGAAGAATGGATCTCTCTTGCTGGATAATTTTCTTGAGCATCAAAAATTATAACATTTCCTTTCATCAAGAAACTCTATTGAATTGCTTTGTTGTCAACTCAATGTACAAGACATGCCTTTATATATTATGGAAGGATATTCTCTCGGATTGCAGCGCTGAAATAAATGACACAGCACTGTGAGGCAAACAGCAATTCCTTTAGCAGATTGATTCTGTTTGTGACATTTAAGTCTCTACACCATGACTGATTGCACTAGGGAAGAGGGTGTGGCAGATTACATTTTTCAAAAATGGCCCACCCCTCAGATTCTTCTGCAATGTGACCTTGCTCCTGCCTCAGCAAGAGGTGGAGTCTATTTCTTTACCTTCTAAATCTGTAGGCCCAGTGACTGTCTAGATCTTTAGACTATGGGAGAAGTGACATTGCCAATTCTAAGCAAAGTCATTAATTGACCTGGCAAATTCTTCTTCCTACATACTGGAAGCCAGCCTCCAGGTTAGAAGTATCACAACACTGAAGGCACCATACTATGAGAAGTCCAAGCCACAGGGAGGATGAAATCCCATGTGAAGACAGAGAGACGGGGAAAGAGAAAGAACAAAGCACCAAGCATGTATATGAAGAAGTCACCTTGGAAGTTGCTCTAGCCCCAGTTATCCCAACTAATGCTGCATCAGTTCAGGAAGGGCCCAGCTAAACCTTCCCTGAATTTCTGACTCCTAAAATCATTAACAAAATAAAATGATTACTTTTTCCCATCCATGAAGTTTGGGGATAGCTTGTTACATAGCAACAGATAACTGAAGCAAAGGGCTTTGCTAATAACCTGATTAATGAAATGCTTAGGGATGCTGAACTGAACTAAGATCGAGAGACTGCCAACTTATTTTTTCCTGTGAACCTTCCACATATATTGGCAGCATTGATCTTTCTTTATTCATCTAACTTTGGGCCTGCTACCCAGTTTTCTAAAAATAAGCAATTAATTTACTTATGGATTAAAAAAACCTGATTAATTGATTGAATATTCTGAAAAGTATAGGAAGTTAGGTGCATGATTGAGACAAAGAAGCCACACGCCTGCTTTTACATTCCAGCAGTGCCACTTGGAAGCTCTACGGTGTTAAGCAATTCATGCTTCGTATCTGTAAAACAGGGACAATAATAATAACTACCTCACTGGGTTGTTAAGAGGATTTAATTAATTCAAACTTAAAATCATGTCTGGAACTTTGGAAGTGTTATATAGATTTTAGCTGGTATTACTTGGATATGTAGCTTAGCCTCTACAATGTTGACCAGTGCAGTGCCCTTCTGTTTAGCATTGTGGGAGTTTATCTTCTGATTCAGACAGAGCTGAGGCTGAATCCTAGATCAACCATGTCTGTGTAAGTCTGGAACCCGGTCTGGGCCTCAATTTTCCCATCTGTAGTTTACGGATAGTAATACTGACTTCTCAAGGTTGTTGTGAAGATTAGGTGTGCTCACCAGGCAAAATACTGGGTTCGGAGCCTGACATGTGGGTTAGTGTGACGTCCTTGTTGATTTCTTTGGCACCCCAGCCTCCTTGTTTGTTTACACATAGGATGAGACTCGGGGCTTCCCTGGTGGCTCAGATGGTAAAGAATCCTCCTGCAATGCGGGAGACCTGAGTTCAGTCCCTGGTTTGGGAAGATCCGCTGGAGAAGGGAATGACTACCCACTCCAGTATTCTTGCCTGAAAAATTCCCATGGGCGGAAGAGGCTGACTGGTTTTCAATTCTTCAGCCATGTTAGGCAGAGAGTGTATGTACTCAAGTCCATTCAGCCATTTTCAGGAAAAACCTGGAAGCATACCTATTTCCAAGAGTAACCTGCTGATATCAGGCTTTCTTTTCTTCTAACAGCTATTCTTGTCATACAAAACTGTACCGTTTGGGTAGCAGTAACTGGCAGAGGATGAGCGGCATCAATTATCTATTACAACTCCAAGCTATCAGTCAAAACACAAGCTATTTCCTATGCCCCAGGCAACCAAAGGCTTCAAACTAACAAGAACTCACAGGAGCAAATAAACATGAATGTTGAGCTACAAAGTTCCCAGGAACACAAAGGCACAATAGAAGTCTTTAGTCCCCATCAGCTCACTCTGGCTGGTACCAGATACAGGTGGAAATAGAGGTGTGGTGGTGGAGGAAGAATGGGGTGAAAAAAAAATCCCATGATGAGGGCTGGCATAAACTTAAAAGAGAATATAAACACCAACTTTATGGCAGGGAATAAACAAAACCTCATTGAAATCAAGTTAGGAGGGTTTGGCCAATGATTTCTGAAGACTTACCCCCTGGACAAAAGCAGTAAGAAAACTGAGAATGATGTCTACTCATGAGAAAATAATGGCCAAGTCAGAAAAAAATAGAGAAGTGGATCAGAATAAATCACCTTTTAAGTGAGCAGAGTCAGAGACCAGGAAGGACAAAATTCCCAATACCTGTTTTGTATCAGCATGGGAAACTAGCTCATTTTAACCTGTCACGGTACATAAATCACTCTTAAAAGTTGGTGGAGGCAAGAATTCTCCCTCTAATACATCATATTTACCTGAAAATGGGCTTCCATAAAACTATAATGGCGATGTAAAACCTGTAAGGATTAACCCCCAAGAGAAGATAATTTTGAGAGGAACAGGTGAAATGTATTCTTTATAGACATTAAAGCATGATCAAATTCTTGGTATAATGGGGAAAATAAAGGAAAATGTAAAATCACAGCATAGAGAGTTCTAACTAATAGTAGTAGGTGCACTCAATTCCAGATTCCTCCATCAGAAGTAATCTAGTGATCTCGGTCCTACATCAAGACCCCAGTAAATCATATCATAATGTGGTGTTTATTGAGTACCAATTGTGTACAAGATTAAGTCCTCTTCTTTTCAAATGCCTGGCTTTATATAATCCTTACAATAACTCTCTGGTGCAGGAACTGTTTCTAACCCTCATTATGTAGGGAAATAAACTGAGACAGAGAAATTGACTTACTTGCCCAAAATCACACCACTAAGTGTCTAAGTCAGGATTTGAATTTAAAACTCCTTGATTCCAGAGTCAATATTCTCAAGATCTGTGCTATACTACCTCTAGATATACCTTCTAGATAATCCTTATGTGCTTTATGAAGACTTCTCTAACTTGATTACCTAGATCATTCCATGTCATCTGATCACTTTTACTTTCTACATTCTATAACTATAGAGTAAATAAAACTAAAAGTGAATATAAATTCCATGTATTATAACAGGAGAAGACAAGGCAAATGCTTTAGGAAATATTCAAGCATATTTTATACTATTCAAACACTTCCTACAAAGAAAAAATACACAACAGATATTGTTCACTGACTGACAAACCACTATCTGGGCTTGGAAGAAACGTTTTTGTAAGGTTTAACAATGGAAACAGTGACAGACTTTATTTTCTTGGGTTCCAAAATCACTGCAGATGGTGACCACAGCCATGAAATTAAAAGACGCTTGCTCCTGGGAAGAAAAGCTATAACAAACCTATATAGCATATTAAAAAGCAGAGACATTACTTTGCCAACAAAGATCCGTCTAGTCAAAGCTATAGTTTTTCCAGTAGTCACGTATGGATGTGAGAGTTGCATCATAAAGAAGGCTGAGCACCGAAGCATTGAAGCTTTTAAACTGTGGTGTTGGAGAAGACTCTTGAGAGTCCCTTGAACTGCAAGAAGATCCAACCAGTCCATCCTAAAGGAAATCAGTCCTGAATATTCACTGGAAGGACTGATGCTGAAGCTGAAGCACCAATACTTTGGCCACCTGCTGCGAAGAGCTGACTCATTAGAAAAGACCCTGATGCTGGGAAAGATTGAAAACAGGAAGAGAAGGGGACAACAGAGGGTGAGGTGGTTGGATGGCATCACTGACTCAGTGGACATGAGCTTGAGCAAGCTCTGGGGGATGGTGAAGGACAGGGAAGCCTGGCATGCTGCAGTCCATGGGATTGTGAAGAGTTAGATACGACTGAGTGACTGAACAACAACAACAAACAAAGTGAGTCAAGAGCCTATGTTAGCCTCTAAGAGGGCTCCTAGTGCGCTCCTGTCTCCTGGAATGCATGCCTTTGTGTAACCCCTTCCCCTTGAGGGTGGGCTGGACCTAGAAGCTTTATTCTAATTAATGGCAGCAGTCAAGAGATGTCCCTTGTAAGTTGAGGTTACAGAAATCCTTCTGTCTCTTTCTCTTAGAGTCCTCATTCTGGAGGAAGCAAACTGCCATGTTGTAAACTGCCCTATGGATATTTCCACGTGGCGAGAAATTAAAGGTGGTCTCTGGCCAATAGCCAGCAAGAATCTGAACCGTCAAACAATTACCCAAATGGAATCCTGCCAAGAGCTATGTGAGTGAACTTAGAGTTTGATCCTCACAGAGGCAAGACACCTTGATTGCAGCCTACCAGGGATCAGGAGTCAGAGGACCCAGTTTAGCTGCTCTCAGATTCCAGATTCACAGAAAGCAGGGGGTAGTAAATGTTTGTCATTGGAAGACACTAAGTTTTGGGGTAATTTGTTATGCAGCCATAGGTAATGAACACAGTGTCCCTCTCTTCTTGTGATATAAGGGTGGTGGTGCTGCAGATATTTCCATCTAATCAGTCAAGTTAGGAAAGAAAAAAAAAAAAAACCTCTCTGAGGAAATCTTATTGTCGTGGCAACAGTTACTGTTTTTCTTTGTCCAATGTAAACACTGGATAAGAATCCCAGTAGTTCTTAGCCCACAATTTCCCCCATTAAAAGGGGAATTAAATGCTGAGGGAAGCATAGCTAGTAGGCCTCTCATATGGCCTTTGGGCCAGGAATCATACCACAGTGGTTTCTCCCACATTCCAGTACTTACTTCGGGACTCAGTAGAAGAAACAGTGCGGGGAGTTATTACTTAGTCTTTGGCCAGAAGAATGATGGTAAATGCAAGCCACTTCGATCTCCCACTTCTAGCCAAATAAAGAGAATATTACTTTCTAAAAGAGAAATGGGAGTGGGGAAAACAAGCTGAACCCTTTGTGTTTGTTAAATGCTCCATCCACTGACATGAAGCTGTCTCATTGGCCCCTCACTGATTTACACTTGAGGTGGTCAAAGTATATTTTTGTGATTTTGGCCTTGTATTAAAAATATTAAGAGTAACTATCAGAGAAGTGACCATTCAGATACACAAATTTGGGGGCAACAGAAGTAGGGTGAGAACTGAGTGTTCATTTCCCCATAGCTAAGCCTTTCTTTTCCATGGCCCCTCTCTACTGAGTAGACATCTCTCCAGCTAAAATTTCTGTCCTTCCCTGGTAATATGAAAGTACCACTTCAGGGACAGTGCCCCTGGGCCACCACCGGCCCCACGAAGTTCATATGCCTTTCCCAGGAATTTCTGCCCTCACGTCCCAAAGACTGCTCAAATTTTACAAATTGAGGTCATTCTTGAAACTTGTTTATACACCAGCACTTTTTAAAACTTGATGTCCCCAGAGCTACACAGGAACAGAGTTAGTGTTCAGAATCACAGGCCCTGCATCCCAGAAATTCTGACTCATTAGAACTGAAATGGGGCCCAAGACTGCATTTTTCCAAGCATTTCCATGCAATTGATTCTGTTGGAGGTGATACACAGCCATCTTTGATGAATGGCCTGGAAAAGTCCTTATCAGAACTGTGCTGTAACAAAGAGCTGAAAGATACACATGAGCACATATAGGAACACAGACACACAGAGGAGTATCTTGTTATATGCAGTAAATTGTTTCTAAAAAGGTTGTATGTGTATCACATTTTATATATCAGTTCACATGTGAAATGCTTGGCATTCACATGGCATTTCCTTTCAGGAAAAGGACTGTATCTTCAAGTTATTTCATCCGTAGCACCTAGCACGGTGCCTGGCACTTGGTATTGGTTGAACTAGTATTCATTGAATGAATGACTGACTATTCAATTTGTTCAAAGTGAGGGTAAGTCCAAGGGTAATGGGATGATAAGTCAGCATATTCAATGTACAGCAGAGTATCTTAACATCATTTACTCCTATCTCCATTTAATAATGATAATGTACTGCTCTTATTTTATGTTTCAGAAGGGTGAAAACAAAATATAAGAGGGACACTGAAACAGCTCTGTGAATGAGAAGCCTGTTTAGTGTCTTCTTTTCCTCTCTAACCTGAAAAGTTATAACCTAAGCCTTGCCAGGAGACTTTATGATCTATTATATTTGTAACTCCAAGGAGAAAGAGAAAGGATGTGATAAATGGAACCAATGTAAAGCCTCAAATTCCTCTTTTGCAAGTAACAGAGAAGACAAGCTTTCTTCTTGAACCAACAAATTACAAGATAGTAGAGAGCCAGGTGAAATCAGACTCTCTCAAATAGGTATGGAACAGTGGTACAGATTCTAAAACAGAAACTGGTGAGAATTTTGCTAGCCAAGCATATGAAACTAAAAAATACCGCAAAGAATTGCCTTTGGTTGGCCTCTGGAGCAGACTTTTTTTTTTAAACTGCTAATAGGAGGTTTTTCAGCTAGTTTGTTTGACAGCTTGCCTGTTAACAGAAAAATATTGATTCCTCTGGCTTAGCAATGAGGACCCTAAGACATTTCATCCCCAAATTCATAAATTTGTAATAAAAAAATTAAGCTTTCCCAAGGAATTTTCTTGGCCTCAAATGCTTGATTGAACAAGGCACAGATATTTTTCCTGATTCTGCAGTTAAAACCCAGACTTTCCAGTTTCTCTGGTTTGACTTATTAAGTAAGCCTTTTGAAAAATGGAACTTGTACTCAGTGTGTTTTATTTTAACCTCACTGATGATCTGCATCTCAGCAGTAAATTTTTAAATAGCTGTGTTATATATGCTGAATAAATGATGAACCCGATTGTGCTTTGAGCTATCCTCATAGAGCATCAGGCAGGGTCAAGATTGAGAGACAGAAAGAAAGGGAGGAAGAAAGATTTAATATATGGCATGTTCTGACAAGTGAAGAATTATTGATTGATGCCAAACTAGGCTCAAATAAACTAAAACAAACTTATATGGTGCAATCATTAGTGACTTATTCGCCACATGCCAAGAAGGATCTTCTGAAAAATGTGTGCAAATAAACTTCATCGTCAACGTTTAATAAAGGTGATCAGGTATAAGTGTGCATAATAACAGCTGCTCACATTGTGTCCTTTCAAATAAGAGTTATGATCATTGTTTTTTAATTTTCAACAGCTTTATTGAGACATAATTGACATATGATAGTCTGCACATATTTTAAGTATATAATCTGATAAGTTTTGACATATGCACACACCTGTGAAGCTATTACCACAATCAGGAAGCTGAATATATGTATCACCTCTGAAAGTTTTCTTATGCTGCTTTATAATCTCTCCCTTCACTCCTCCCACCCCTTGCTCAAGTAGCCATTACTCTGCTTTCTGTCATAATGGATTAGTTTGCATTTTCTAAAATTTTATGTAAATAGAATAGTATACTACATACTCTTCTTTTGTTGTTGCTGGGACTCACTCAGCAGGATTCTTTTGAGTTTCATCCATGTTGCTGTATGTATCAAATTTCATTAAGTTTTTTTTTCATTGTTGAGTAGCATTCCATCATAAGGCCATATGACAATGTTGATACATCAACCTGTTGAGGACACTTGAGTGGTTTCCAGTTTGGGGCTATATTACAAATAAAGTTGCTAGGAACATTCATGCACACATCTCTGTAAGAATACATGCTTTCTTTTATCTCTTGGGTAAATTCTTGCTTGCGAAATACTTGCAGGAATCCAGACATGGCTTAGCTGGATATCTCTGCTTCAGTGATTCTCATAAAGCTGTGATCAAGGTATTAACTGTGTCTGTTGTTTTATCTGAAGTCTGAGTCTAGGGAGGATTTGTTTCCAAACTCACTCATGTGGTTGCTGGCAGGTTCATTTCCTCACAGGCTGTTTGATTATGGGTGTAAGTCCCTCTCTGGCTCTGGACCTGGGAATTCTTTGGCACATGGGGTTCTCCATAGGGCAGCTCATCTTCCTCTCAGAGCAAGCCAACAATAGAGCAAGAGAGGGCAAGCAAGAAGGAAGTCACGTTCATTTTATAAGCTTATCTCAGAAGTGTCATCCTACTGTTTTTGCAGAATTCTATTTATAAAAAGTGAGTCACCCCTGGGTCTGGCCCACACTCAGGGGAAGGGCTTATATAGGAGATAAAGATCATTGGAAGCCATCTTAGAGTCAGTTGTCAGCCTACCACAATGCCCTTTATCAAGCTGAGGAAGTTTCCTTCTGTTCATTTTTTAAGGGATTGCAGTTTTTATTTATTTTTAAAAGATATTTATTTATTTATTCATTAGCTTCAGATGCACCTCTTGCAGGATCTTAGTTCCCCAACCAGGGATTGAACCTGTGCCCTCAGCAGTGAAAGCCTGGACTCCTAACCACTTCACTGTCAAGAATTCCCAGAGTTTTTATTAGACAAGTATGCTAGATGGTGTCAAATGAATTTTACTACTGTTGAAATAATCACTTTTTTTTAGTTCATTAACATGGCGACATTTTAAAGTTTGTTTACATTGATTGATTTTCAAATGTTACCAAAATGGAATCTCTGGGATAACATCACTCCATTTTGACGTATTAGTCTTTTTATATATTGTTTGATTCTACTTGATAAAATTTTGTTTATAGTTTTTGCATCTATATTAATGCAGTATGGGGGATATTGGTCTGTACTTTTTTTCTTGTAATATATTTGCCATGTTTTCATGATAGGATGGTAGTTGTTGGCCCCATAGAACCAGTTAAGAAATTTAAGTGCTTTGTGCTTCGTCACTCAGTCATGTCCAACTCTATAGTCCATGGGTTCACAAAGAATCAGATATGACTGAACAATGAAGCACAAAGCATCTCCTCTTAAATTTTGGGGAAAAGTTTGTATAAAATTGATATTATTTCTTCCTTATATATTTGGTAGAATTTATCAGTGAAGTTATTTGGGCCTAGAGTTTTCTTTGTGGGAAGTTTTTTCACTAGAAGTTCAATTTTCTTAACAGATATAGGCCCATTCAGGTAATCTATATCTTCTTGAGTAAGCTTGGTAGTTCAGGTCCTTCAAGAAATCTTTTCATTTCATCTTGGTTGTCAAATTTATTAACATAAAGTTGTTCATAACATTCTCTATTTGCCCTAGAGATTGTCATACTGAGTGAAGTCAGATAGAGAAAGACAAATATCTATGATAACTTTTATATGTGTGTGCTAAGTTGCTTCAGTCATGTCTGACTCTTTGCGACCCCATGGACTGTAGCCTGCCAGGCTCCTCTGTCCACGGGATTCTCCAGGTAAGAATATTGGAGTGGGTTGCTATTTCTTCCTCCAGGGGATCTTCCTGAACTAGAGATAGAACCCAAGTCTCTGATGTCTCCTGCGTTGGCAGGCAGGTTCTTTACCACTAGCGCCACCTGGGAAGCCCATATATAAAATAGATGACCAATAAGAACCTGCTGAATAGCTCAGGAAACTCTACTCAATACAATGTAATTACCTATATAGAAGGGCTTCCCTGGTGACTCAGATGGTGAAGAATCTGCCTGCAGTGCAGGAGACCTGGGTTTGATCCCTGGGTTGGGAAGATCCCCTGGAGGAGGGTATGACAACCCATTTTAGTAGTCTTGCCTAGAGAAAACCCATGGACAAAGGAGCCCAGTGGGCTATAGTCCATGGGGTTACAAAGAGTCAGACACAACAGAGCGACTAAGCACAAAGCACCTATATGAAAAAAGAATCTAAAAAAGAGTAGATATATGTATATGTTTAACTGAATCATTTTGCTATACACCTGAAACTAATACAACATTATAAATCAACTATACACGAATAAAAATTTAAAAAACAAGACAAAACACTCACTTCTTACTCTTTTAATGTATATAGGATCTGTAATGCCACCTTTCATTTCTGATATTGGTAACTTGTGTCTTGTCTCTCTTTTTCCTGAGCAGTCTGGATAGAGGTTTATCAATTTTATCTTTTTTTCTTTAAAGAAATAATTATTGGTTTCATTGATTTACTTTTGTTTTTTGTTTTGTTTTCTATTTCACTGATTTTAGCTTTGACCTTTTATTAACTTATTGCACTTACATTACTCTTCTTTTTCTAGTGTCTTAGGGTGGAGGCTTAGGTCATTGATTGAGGCTGCCTTTTCTAATATAAGCATTTAGTGCTATAAATTTATTGCTGAGAATTGCTTTGGCTGCAGCCCATGAATTCTAATACGTTGAGTTTTCATTCTCATTTAACACAAAGTATTTTATAATTTCTCTTTTGATTTCTTTTTTTATCCATAGGTTATTTAAAAGTGTTATGTTATTTAGTTTCAAAATATTTAGGAATGATACAAATATTTCTGTTATTGATTTTTAATTTAATTCCATTGCCATTACAGAATCTAATTTGTATGACTTAAATACTTTAAAATTTATTGACACTTGCATAATGAATGGCCCAAAATATGGTCTATCTTAGTAAATGTTCCTTGTGTACTTGAAAGAAAGATGTTTTGATGCTCCTATTGAGTGGATTGTTCTGTAAACATAAATCAAGTTGCTTGATAGTATTGTTCAAGTCTTCTATATCCTTGCTAATTTTCCATCTACTTGTTCTATTACTTATTGAGAGAGAAGTAGTTTTAAAATTTCCAGTTATAATTGTGTATTTTTCTATTTCTCCTTACAGCTCTATCAGTTTTTACTTCATGTATCTTAAAGCTGTTTTATCAGGTTAATACATGTTTAGAGTTGTTGTGTCCTCTTGTTGAATTAACCCTGTTTTCATTGTGAAATGACCTTCTCTATCCCTGGTAATATTCTTTGCTTTAAAACCAAGCTTGCTATGACTATAAGGCACTAAAGTTTTCTTTGGGCTTCCCAGGTGACTCACTGGTAAGGAATCTGACTGCCAAGCAGGAAACACAGGTTTGATCCCTGGAGAAGGAAATGGCAACCCACTCCAGTAATCTTGCCTGGAGAATCCCATGGACAGAGGAGCCTGGCAGACTACAGTCCCTGAGGTCACAAAGAGTCAGACACAACTGAGCACGCATGTGAGTTTTCTTTTGATCACTGTTAGTATGATTAGCTTTCACTGCCCTTTTACTTTAAACCCATCTGTGTTATAATATAAAGCTGCCTTTAAATTGGATTTTTAGACCCTTACATTTAAGGTGATTATTGTCATTCTTTAGCTGATATCTACTATCTTGCTATTAATATTTGTTTTCTATTATTTGTCCCACTTGTTCATTGTTTCCATCTTTCTTCTTTTTCTGCCTTCTTTATATTGTTTTAAAATTTTATATCTTCTGTTGACTTAGTAGCTGTGACTTTGTTTTGTTGCATTAGTAGTTGCTTTATGGTTTATACTGTGCTTCTTTCATTTATCATAGTTTACCTTCATGTGATACTATATGACTTCACACACAATATAAGAATCTTACAATAGCACAGTTTCAACAATTCAACTTGATTAATTAATTGATTGATTAGTTATTCTCCTCATTATGAGTCTTATTTTTCTGCTTCTTTACATGCCTTGCAGTCTTTGACTTGATGCCAGTCATTGTGAATTTCACCTTGGGTTCTGTATATTTTTGTATTCCTATAATAATTCTTGAGTTTTGTTCAGGGATTTTTGTTGTTCAGTCACTCAGTCATGTCTGACTCTACAACCACATGGACTGCAGTACACCAGGCTTCCCTGTCCTTCACTATCTCCTGGGGTTTGCTCAAACTCACATCCATTGGGTTGGTGATGCTATCTAACCATCTCATCTTCTGATGCCTGATTACATTATTTGAAGAGTCAAACCTTTTCAGGTAGTGCTTTTATGACTTGTTAGGCAGGTCTGGAGCAGTGTTCAATTGAGAACTAATTATTCCCTATTCCAGAGGCAAGAACTTCCTGAGTACTCTACCCAACACCCCATAAATTATTATTTTTCTCAGCCTTGCAGGTGATAACACATTATCCTGGCTCAATGTGGATATCAGGCACTGTTCTTCCTGATTCTTTCTAATGTTTTTTTCCCCCAACCTCAGTTCTACACTTCTACCCTCCCTGGAGCTCTGCCCAGCTATCTCTAGTTGCCTTGAGCCTCCCATGCTCTAGGCTCTTTCC
Organism: Muntiacus reevesi; assembly: GCF_963930625.1. Taxonomy (NCBI): domain Eukaryota; kingdom Metazoa; phylum Chordata; class Mammalia; order Artiodactyla; family Cervidae; genus Muntiacus; species Muntiacus reevesi. The sequence goes on along the minus strand of NC_089271.1, from coordinate 41,167,344 downwards.
CTTCAACTCAGGCTCTGCCTGGGTTCCCCTTCCTGCACTACAGCCTGAAAACACTCTTAAATGGTGGGTTGGGGCTAATCATAGTTTTCACCTCATTTCTTTCCCTCTCTCAAGGATCATCATCCTTTACTGTTTGATTTCCAGTGACTTGAACAGTGTTGTTTCACATATTTTGTCTAGTTTCTGTGGTTGTTTCAGGCAGGAATACAAATCCTGTCCATCTTGCTCTTTCCTGGCTAGAGGTAGAGATATGATTGTTCCATTTTAAGACGAAGAAATGATCTCAAGTCTGAGAACTTCAGGATGACTTAGTGTGACAGTAAATGACAGTGTTGGAATTCATGTGCAGTTCTTTTGACCCATTCTTTAAAAACATTATCTTGGAAGTATCTGTATGACCAGAAAAACTACAGGTTTTTTCCTCCCAGTGTACAGTTTTGTTTGTTTGTTTTAATAATTGTTCACTTTATGTTTAACTGTTGGGTTGTTTGTTTTTAGGAATAAAGGTTAGTAGCTATTTGGGGCTGTTTATCTACTGTCCATCTTTCTTTTCAAGGAAAATGACAACCTTAAGAGCGCCATCCCTTAATGCCTGGGGTTTGCTGTGAATCAATAGAGAAACTTTTCTATGTTTGGACCTTGTGTAAAAGTTCAGTCTCTGTTCTTACCTCTTAGGCTCCCTTATAGGTTATACCCTTGCCCAGTTCAGTTCCTTTGTTCATTCCTTCCTCTGGTAGAGTACTCTTCTATCATTCTTCTCCACCAATTCCACCCACCATTTCAACCCCATCTGAAGCTCTGTTTCTACTATAAAGCTTTCTCAGCTACTTAGTCAAATCAGGTTCATTTGGACAAGATACTATTGGGGGGTTCCTTCCAGCCCTGAAACAAGTTTTGTGGGGAGCTGATATGCTCTCCCCCATCCTTAAATCACATCATATGGCTTTAATTGACCCTGTTCCGTGTGCTTGGTTGCTCAGTCGTGTCCTACTCTTTGTGACCTCATGGACTGCAGCCTGCCAGGCTCCTTGGTTCATGGGGATTCTCCAGGCAAGAATACTGGAGTGGGTTGCCATGCCCTCCTCGAGGGGATCTTCCCAACCCAAGGATAGAACCCAGGTCTCCTGCATTTCAGGCGGATTCTTTACCAGCTGAGCTATTAGGGAAGCACTAATTAACCCTGAATTATATTCTAAAATTGAACCATGTGTCTTTCCACTCTGTCTGGCAAACTGTGCAACATTAACAAGTTCTGAATAAATCTTGTTGAAAGAGTGAGTGGCATTTATTTCCTAGTCATTATTTTTTTCCCTTTTTATCAGAAAACAAGTTTCCTGAGGGCAGATTTAGTGTCTCTTGTTTATTTTATGTTACATACAGGACCTACACTATGCTGGAAGTAGTAAGTATCTGCGGACGTGTGTGCTCAGTTGTGTCCAACCCTTTGCAGGCTTATGGACTGTATCCTGCCAGGTTCCTCTGTCCATGGCAAGATATTCTCCAGGCAACAATACTGGAATGGGTTGCCATTTCCTACTCTAGGGGATATTCCCAAGCCCAGAGATGGAACCTGCATCTCCCGCACCTCCTGCATTGCCAGGCAGATTCTTTACCACTGCACCACCTGAGAAGACCATTGAGTGTCTTCAAAGATGCTAATTCCAAGAAACCACTGGTAACCTGATTTTCCAGAATCATGGTACTAAGCCCAACTGATAATATATAGTCCCAAAGTAAATATATGTTGAATGTACAATGAGATGGTTTTGGAATAAAGAGTTTAGCAGGACATTCATGCTTACACAGAGAAACAAAGATGCAGATAGTGCAGACACACTCAAATTTTATTGTTTGTTTGATACATCTGCTGCTTTGAGGCTTATACTTAATGTGAGTCTGTTGAATGATTTACAGGTATACTCATGCACTGAGATGAAGGGCTTTATTATAAATCTTGCTCCTTGTGCTGTAGGATACTGTGCATTTTTCAATGCTGTAAACATAAATAGAAAAGTGTTTTGTCTGTGACAAGGACAAATGTCAGTTGGCAAAGCTCTTAAAGATGCAGAGTTTTGAATTTGAGTTCTCATTATTATAGTGTCCCGATTCAAGAGATAAGCATAAAAAATGCTTTATTCTTATAAATTTTATTCCATAAACCTTTGCAAAGAAAAATGTAATAAAAGTTATTATACAAAAGAAATACATGTAGAAAATAGTGTTAAGCAAAAATAAGAAAATCCATCTCTATCTCCAACATAGTTAATGATGGATAACATTTTAGAGCATATTCTCCCAATCTTTTTATATACATATTTCATTCAAAAATGTAATTATACTGAACACATTATTTTGTTACATGATTTTTCATTTACTGTCATGGAAACTATTCAGTATATATTCATAAAAATTCTCCAGATCATCATTTCTCACTGCTGCTTAGAATTTTAATGTATGGATCTACTGTAATTTACTTACCAAACCCCTAATTTGGGTCATTTTGGTTGTTTTCAATATTTTTGCTGTCATGAAATTGGAGGAATGTGTCCTTGCAGCTAAAGCTGATTATTTCCTTAAAATAAATCTCTAAAAGTGGAATTCTTGGGTCAAGAAGTGTGCAAAATTCTAAGGCTTTTGACACCAAAACTACCCTCATTCCAATTTAATCTCCCAGCAATGCATGAAGCACCTTTTAAATGTGGTTTCACCGGTACTTATAACCTTTATGCAGGAGAATTTTAAAGCATTCACATTTAGTAGTTGGAGAAATCAGGGTGCAGAAGAATCAAGGGTACACAGGCATCAAAAGCAGAACTATAACCCCACTGTCTACATTCCTTAGAACGTACTCTTAGAACAGTGCTCATTGCATCTATCCAAGCAGTGCTTGGAAAAAGTGAGTTTTGGAGATTTTCTGAGCAAAATTAGGGTCTTTTAGTCAAACATGTAGTTGAAAAGTTAAACTGGTTGCAAAGCCTATTGTGGTGATGGAATGAGTCATGTCTGTAGGGTGGTCTCTGCAATTTAAGTTATTTGGCACCAGGAGGCAGCAGAAAGTCACTTTTGTTCTTTTTCCAAGGGTGAAGTGTGGTTTTCCTGAGAAGATGGTCTCCTTTCCACCTTCCCACTTATGGCATAATCACAAGTTACAGAACTTGCCTTGTACCCATACTGATATTTATAAAATTAGGACTTTCAGTTTGGTTCAGATAGAGATAGAAAAATAAGTTTTTGTGTTTCCTCATGGAATCTTAGCTCTTCTTAAACCTATTTTTTTTTAAATAGGGGATTATTTCACTATATGCTTTGCACTAGACTTGAGAAAGTTGATTTCTTTTTAAAAACAATATTCTAACTCCAATATAATTTATTGCTCTTGATTTAGATAGTTTTATGATCTCTAATTTTCCTGGATGTTATGGCAAATGAAAATAAAATAAAATAAAATAAAAAGACACAGCATGAAATATAGATCAATGGAACAAAATAGAAAGCCCAGGGATAAATCCACCCACCTATGGGCACCTTATCTTTGACAAAAGAGGCAAAAATATATAATGGAGAAAAGAAAATCTCTTTAACAAGTGGTCGGAGAAGGCAATGGCACCCCACTCCAGTACTCTTGCCTGGAAAATCCCATGGATGGAGGAGCCTGGTAGGCTGCGGTCCATGGGGTCACCAGGAGTCAGACACGACTGAGCGACTTCACTTTCACTTTTCTCTTTCATGCATTGGAGAAGGAAATGGCAACCCACTCCAGTGTTCTTGCCTGGAGAATCCCAGGGATGGGGGAGCCTGGTGGGCTGACGTCGATGGGGTCACACAGAGTTGAACATGACTGAATTGACTTAGCTTAGCTTAGCAAGTGGTGCTGGGAAAACTGATCAACCACCCGTAAAAGAATGAAACTAGAACACTTTTTAACACCATACACAAAAGTAAACTCAAAATGGATTAAAGTTCTAAATGTAAGACCAGAAACTATAAAAACTCTTAGAGGAAAACATAGGCAGAACACTTTCTGACATAAATCACAGCAAGATCCTCTACAACCCACCTCCCAGAGTAACAGGGAAAAAAATAAACAAATGGGACCTAATTAAACTTAAAAGTTTTTGCACAATGAAGGAAACTATAAGCAAGGTGAAAAGGCAGCCTTCAGAATGAGAGAAAATAATAGCAAATGAAGCAACTGACAAAGAACTAATCTCCAAACTATACAAGCATCTCAATACCAGAAAGATAAATGACCCAATCAAAACATGGGCCAAAGAATTAAACAGACATTTCTCCAAAGAAGACATACAGATGGCTAACAAACACATAAAAAGATGCTCAACATCACTCATTATCAGAGTAGTGCAAATCAAAACCACGATGAGGTACCATCTCACACCAGTCAGAATGGCTGCTAGAATTGAAAGAGACAGATGTACCCCAATGTTCATTGCAGCACTGTTTACAATAGCTAGGACATGGAAGCAACCTAGATGTCCATTGGAAGACAAATGGATAAGAGAGTTGTGATATATATACACAATGGAATATTACCCAGCTCTAAAAAAAGAACACATTTGAGTCAGTTCTAATGAGGTGGGTGAAACTGGAACCTATTTTACAGAGTGAAGTAAGTCAGAAAGAGAAATGCCAATACAGTACATTAACGCATATATATGGAATTTAGAAAGACGGTAATAGCAACCCTATGTACAAGACAGCAAAAGAGACACAGAAGTAAAAAACAGGCATTTGTACTCTGTGGGAAAAGGTGAAGGTGGAACGATATGAGAGAACAGCATTGAAACAAGTATACTACCATATGCAAAATAGATGACCAATACAAGTTTGATGCATGAAGCAGGGCACTCAAAGCTGGTGCTCTGAGACAACCCAGAGGGATGGGGTGGGCAGGGAGGTGGGAGGGAGGTTCAGGATGGTGGGACACATATAAACCCATGGCTGATTCATGTCAATGTATGGCAAAAAAAAAAAAAATGCAATATTGTAAAGCAATTAGCTTCTAATTAAAAAAATTAATTAATTTATAAATAAAAAAAGAAAAAAATGGGGGATGTTTTTTACTATATACTTTGTGCCAGACTTGAGAAAGTTGGTTTCTTTTTAAAAACAACAGGGTTCTAACTCCAATATAATTTATTGCTCTTGATCTAGTTAGTTTTATGATCTCTAATTTTCCTGGATGTGATGGCAAATGAAAACATAAAAAGACACAGCATGATGCAATTCCTCACTAACAATACCTTAATTCTTTCCAACCTGGGAGACATATTCTTAACCTGATAGGTGCTTTTCAATATTAAAGCTCCTCTTCCAAGGTAGATTGATTGTAAAAATGGCATAACTATCCACGCCCCTCTTAATGCATGCACCTTTCAGCATGACTTTGAAACTTCTCCCATCAAGAATGGAGTTTATAGCCCCACCCTTTGAAACTGTGCCAGGCCTGAGTTGCTTTGCCAAGAGAATGCAGTGGAATTGATGTGTTGCAGTTCCAAGCCTAGTAGACCTCATGGGGCCTTGCACACTTCTGCTTGCTCTCTTGGACCCCAGAGACCTATGTGAATAAGACTGAACCAGCCTGCTGGGGGATGAGAGATCAGATGGAGGAGAACCTTCTCAAAAAAGGCCATGAGAGACATTCTAGTGCCCAATAAATCAGCCAGCCAACTACTGACACATGAATGCTTCCAGACAAGATCATCTTAGCCTGGCCCAGACTATAAGAACCACCCAGCAATCAGAGCAGAAAAAGAAATAAAAGGAATCTAAATTGAAAAGAAGAAATAAAACTCTCACTGTTTGCAGATGACATGATCCTCTACATAGAAAACCCTAAAGACTCCACCAGACAATTACTAGAGCTAATTAATGAATATAGTAAAGTTGCAGGATATAAAATTAACACACAGAAATCCCTTGCACTCCTATATGCTAACAACGAGAAAACAGAAAGAGAAATTAAGGAAACAATATCATTCACCATTGCAATGAAAAAAAAAAATACTTAGGAATGTATCTACCTAAAGAAACAAAAGACCTATATATAGAAAACTATAAAACACTGGTGAAAGAAACCAAAGAGGACACAAATAGATGGAGAAATACACTGTGTTCACGGATCAGAAGAATCAATATAGTGAAAATGAGTATACTACCCAAAGGAATCTAAACATTCAATGCACTCCCCATCGGGCTACCAATGGTATTTTCGAGAGAACTAGAACAAATAATTTCACAGTTTGTATGAAAATACAAAAAAACCTCGAATAGCCAAAGCAATCTTGAGAAAGAAAAGTGGAACTGGAAGAATCAACCTACCTGACTTCAGGCTCTACTACAAAGCCACAGTCATCAAGACAGTATGGTACTGGCACAAAGACAGACATATCAATCAATGGAACAAAATAGAAAGCACAGAGATAAATCCAAGCACCTATGGACACCTTATCTTTGACAAAGGAGGCAAGAGCATACAATGGAGAAAAGACAATCTCTTTAACAAGTGGTTCTGGGAAAACTGGTCAACCACTTGTAAAAGAATGAAACGAGAACACTTTCTAACACCATATACAAAAATAAACGCAAAATGGATAAAAGATCTAAACATAAGACCAGAAACTATTAAACTCCTAGAGGAAAACATAGGCAAAACACTCTCCTACATAAACCACAGCAGGATCCTCTATGACCCACCTCCCAGAATATTGGAAATAAAAGTAAAAATAAGCAAATGAGACCTAATTAAAATTAAAAGCTTCTGCACAACAAGGAAATTATAAGCAAGGTGAAAAGACAGCCTTCAGAATGGGAGAAAATAATAGCAAATGAAGGAATGGACAAAGAATTAATCTCAAAAATATACAAGCAACTCCTGTAGCTCAATTCCAGAAAAATAAAAGACCCAATCAAAAAGTGGGCCAAAGAACTATACAGACATTTCTTCAAAGACACACAGATGGCTAACAAACACATGAAAAGATGCTCAACATCACTCATTATCAGAGAAATGCAAATCAAAACCACAATGAGGTACCACTTCACACCAGTCAGAATGGCTTCTATCCAAAAGTCTACAAGCAATAAATGCTGGAGAGGGTGCGGAGAAAAGGGAACCCTCTTACACTGTTGGTGGGAATGCAAACTAGTACAGCCACTATGGAGAACAGTGTGGAGATTCCTTGAAAAACTGGAAATAGAACTGCCATATGACCCAGCAATCCCACTGCTGGGCATAAACACTGAGGAAACCAGAATTGAAAGAGACACATGTACCCCAATATTCATCGAGTCACTATTTATAATAGCCAGGGCATGGAAGCAACCTAGATGTCCATCAGCAGACAAATGGATAAGAAAGCTGTGGTACATATACAGAATGGAATATTACTCAGCCATTAAAAAGAATACATTTGAATCAGTTCTAATGAGATGAATGAAACTGGAACCTACTATACAGAGTGAAGTAAATCAGAAAGAAAAACACCAGTGCATATATATGGAATTTAGAAAGATGGTAATGATAACCCTGTATGCGAGACAGCAAAAGAGACAGATAAATTGAACAGTCTTCTGGACTCTGTGGGAGAGGGTGAGGGCAAGATGATATGGGAGAATGACATTGAAACATGTACATTATCATATGTGAAAAGAATCACCAGTCCAGTTTTGATGCATGAGACAGAGTGCTCAGGACTGGTGAACTGGGATGACCCAGAGTGATGGGATGGGGAGGTAGGTGGGAAGGGGGTTCAGGATGGAGAACACATGTACATCCATGGAGGATTCAAGTCAATGTATGGCAAAACCAATACAATATTGTAAGGTAAAATAAATAAACTAATTAATTTAAAAAACAAACAAACAAAAAGAATCACCCAGCTGACCCATAGACCCAAGAGATAGATTTACTGTTTTTTGTGTGGGTTTTTTTTTTTTTTTTTGAGGGGGAAGAGAGTTATGCAGTATTATTTATGGTAACAGATAACTGACACTTTGAGTCTAAAACAATTGAGCTAATAATGATCATGTACCATTCCTCCACCTGGAATTCAGGATAAAATAAGCTTGTGAGAGATAAGACTCTCTTTCTATTTTGGCAGGTTTTATGAACATAGACAAGGAACAACAGACTGATTCCAAATAGGAAAAGGAATATGTCAAGGCTGTATATTGTCACCCTGCTTATTTAACTTATATGCAGAGTACATCATGAGAAATGCTGGGCTGGAAGAAGCATAAGCTGGAATCAAGATTGCCGGGAGAAACATCAATAACCTCAGAAATGCAGATGACACCACCCTTATGGCAGAAAGTGAAGAGGAACTAAAAAGCCTCTTGATGAAAGTGAAAGAGGAGAGTGAAAAAGTTGGCTTAAAGTTCAAAATTCAGAAAACTAAGATCATGGCATCTGGTCCCATCACTTCATGGCAAATAGATGGGGAAACAGTGGAAACAATGTCAGACTTTATTTTTTCTGGGCTCCAAAATCACTGCAGATGGTGATTGCAGCCATGAAATTAAAAGATGCTTTCTCCTTAGAAGGAAAGTTATGACCAATCTAGATAGCATATTCAAAAGCAGAGACATTACTTTGCCAACAAAGGTCCATATAGTCAAGGCTATGGTTTGTCCAGTGGTCATGTATGGATGTGAGAGTTGGATATGAAGAAAGCTGAGTGCCAAAGAATTGATGCTTTTGAACTGTGGTGTTGAAGAAGACTCTTGAGAGTCCCTTGGACTGCAAGGAGATCCAACCAGTCCATCCTAAAGGGGATCAGTCCTGGGGGTTCATTGGAAGGACTGATGCTGAAGCTGAAACTCTTGTACTTTGGCCACTTCATGCAAAGAGTTGACTCATTGGAAAAGACCCTGATGCTGGGAGGGATTGGGGGCAGGAGGAGAGGGGGACGACGGAAGGTGAGATGGCTGGATGGCATCACCAACTCGATGGGCATGAGTTTGAGTAAACTCTGGGAGTTGGTTATGGACAGGGAGGCCTGGCATGCTGCAGTTCATGGGGTTGCAAAAAGTCGGACACGACTAAGCGACTGAACTGAACTGAACTGATGAACATAGATCAATGAAGTGGTCTGACTATATTTATATCACTAGACACTTAAGCATTAACTTGAAAATAATTCATTGGCCTGGTGTCCAGCCATTCCCAATCATATGTCATGACTATAGGAAACCAGTCCTTGTTCCCTGAAAGGCTATAACACTGGCACAGGCCTATATTTAAACCTGATCATCTTTCCATCCTTCTCTTTTTATCAAAATATTTTGGGTGATCTAAGGACCAGCTGAAGTCCTTAAAGTTCTCCTCTGTGAAATGTTCTTGATCACAGGTCTCCAACCTCTAGTACAATACATTTCTCTTTCTTCTCTGTTTAATAACTATTTTGTTGTGCCTATTGCAATTTGACTTCACATCAAACATCTAAAATTCTACCAGTATTATCTAATCTGGGAGACTAAAATGGAGTAAAGCAAGTTTTCAGATAGTGTTTTAAATATTTTCTTACAGAATATTGTCATGAATTTCTCCCTGTGGGGAGGGGGTGGGGAGATGCAAAAGCATTTTATTCATGTTTAGATTTCATAGAGTGAGTATATTTTGGCTTAAAATATATCACAGAATCAGAATTAACTTAGTACTGGCCATCATGACATAGCCAAAGAGGTGTTTTATTTCTACTATTAAACTCTTATCTCCTTATGAAAAATGGAGCAGACCTCTACCATTAAACTGAAAGAGAGAAACAAGAAAGACCTGGCTCAGTTCAGATGGAGAGGAGTGACTCATGGAGATACTCATCAGTGTTTTGAATGCTACAGCAGGAATTCCATCCATCTTGTTAATGAACCTAAATTCAAGACTCTGACTCCACTGTTGTTCAAGGCCAGCACAGCTAAGCCTTGATCTTTTTTTCTTTTTTTCATTTATTTTTATTAGTTGGAGGCTAATTACTATACAATATTGTAGTGATTTTTGCCATACATTGACATGAATCAGCTATGGATTTATATGTGTTCCCCATCCCGATCCCCGCTCCTGCCTCCCTCCCCATCCCATCCTCTGGGTCTTCCCAGTACACCAGCCCTGAGCACTTGTCTCATGCATCCAACCTGGGCTGGTGATCTGTTTGATCTTATAGAAAGACTTAAATGTCTCCATAACTGTGACCTACTTCTATCCTAAACGTAAAAGGTCACAGTCTATAAACATATTTTGAAGTGAAAGTGAAAGTTGCTCAGTGTGCCTGACTCTTTGCGACCCCATGGACTATACAGTACATGGAATTCTTCAGGCCAGAATACTGGAGTGGGTAGCTTTCCCTTCTCCAGGGGATCTTCCCAACCCAAGGATTGAACCCAGGTCTCTTGCATTGCAGGCAGATTCTTTACCAACTGAGTAATAAGGGAAGCCCAAGAATACTGGAGTGAGTAGCCTATCCCTTCCCCAGTGGATCTTTCTGACCCAGGAATTGAACTGGGGTAGGGTCTCCTGCATTGCAGGTGGAATCTTTACCAACTGAGCTATCAGGGAAGCCTATAAGCATATTTTATTTGTCATATTTTACCATATAACCAAGAGGGAAGAGTTAAGGGATGGATATTTGATGTTGATTTTTTAAAAACATACATCTAAATAAGTCTCTTTTCCTTTATTAAAGAACTTTTTATAAAAATTTATAAAAAATACATTTAATTTAAGCATATTGGTTAGCTAAGGAGGAATAAAATACACTCCTAAATCAATAAGCCAAGCTAGAAGCCTTTGTGCAGGACAGAGTCAGGGAAACAAGGTTTTGAATTTCATTGGCTAGCATGATATAGTCCACAGCAAAGACTTTAAAAAGGTTTCTGTGTAAAAAGCAAAAATGATACAATTGAACCAATAGAGTTTTAAATGGTATCAAATATAACATCAATAGTAAAAAGAAGGAGAAAACTGATTAATATTGCAAAGTCATTGTGGATCAATAATGTACAATAACATTGACTTGAGAATAGTCAGTTACAAAAGACATTCAATGTTTCATGAGCATATTAAGTTCCTGAAAATAATAAGCCCACACTATCACATATTATCATTTTCTGGACCAATAGCTATGCAATTGAATAAGTGAAAGTGGAACATTTTTTAAAGGTGCAATAATAAGTGTGACAAAGCTGCACAAAGCTACTTGCCTATATAGCATCATAAGTATAAAAATTAAAAGCTTTAGCATTGAATAAATCCAAAAATGTTCCGCATGCTCAGTTGTTTCAGTCATGTCCGACTCTTCACGACCCTGACTATAGCCTGCCAGGCTCCTGTGAATACTCAAGTAGGTTGCCATGCCCTGCTCCAGGGGATCTTTCAGACCTAGGGATCGAACCTGTGTGTCCTGTGTCTCCTGCATGGAAGGTGGATTCTTTATCCACTGAGCCACCTGGGAAACCCAGAAACATTCCCCATAACACAATTATTAGTAGACACGTGGTTGGACCATGGTTAATTTTATGTGTCAAGGAATGGTTCTCTGCTTAAGCGTCTCTTTTACAGGATAGAAAAACTTCTGTTTACTTACCTACTTCTACTAGTTCATAAAGGAGACAGGGTGTTAATAGTAGTGCAAGTACCCCCAAGTCCCATCCCACTCCAGGAATTCTAGCTAGTGTGAGACGATGACAAATAGAGGACCCAGAAGATCTCCAAAGAGAAAAACGACAGCTAGTGAAACCTATTTTCTGACCTCTACCACAAGGGGTACATTCAGAATCTCAAAATATTCCTTTCCTGTAATAGTCCTTACTCTGAATGAAGGTTCTCATCATACCTCTTACGTTAGTTCCTTTAGAAAGCCTTTCATTTTCTTTCTGTCTCTCTGTCTGTCTGTCTCTCTCATACACACACACACACACACACACACACACACACACACACACAGAAAACATCAGAGTCTCAAATCCTAAACCAAGAATGGAGATCATGAAGATCAAAAATGAAACATGATTTTAAAAGAATAGATACTTGTATAACTGAATCACTTTGCTGTACATCTGAAATTAACACAATATTGTTAATGAACTATGCTTCAATATATATTAATATAAAAAAATCCTTGCTAGATTATTCTGAAACAATACAAAATAGAGATTCTGTCATGGAAGCCTATATCCAGGTCTTTATTTGGGTGTGTCTTTCTCTAGCTAAGTTTTTACGTCCATGTGGGTTTCCATGTGTGTTCCTTTCTCTTCTGTCACTGTATTTACATCCTTCCCTCAACCTAGTTCTCCCTCGTTTAATCCCCTTTCTTGTTCCTTTAACTATGGACAATAGAAAATGAAAATAAGAAAGTGCATATATATTTTATTTTTTCTATTTATTGAATTTTTAATATTCTCTATTATTTTTATATAACCCAGAAGAGTCTAATGTTTTAAATATCTCTTAAAAAATAAAAACCCAGTTAAATTGTCTTTTTCTTATTAATTATCAATGGTTTCTACCCTCTTTGAGTCACTGATCCTAAAAAGAAACAAAACTCATCTTCTGTTCTTATTCTTTTTAAAATTTTTTTAATGTGGACCTTTTTTTGTCTTTGCTAAATTTGCTACAATATTCTTTCTGTTTTATATTTTGGTTTTTGACCTTGAGGCATGTAAGATCTTAGCTCTCCAACCAGGGATCTAACCCATACACCTTGCATTGGAAGGTGAAGTTTTAACCACTAGACTTCTAGGGAACTCCCTTAACTTATTTTTATGAAGTCAGAGTTTTCATTTTCAGAAAAAAATGGGGAGAGCTTCCAGTTTTTTCTTGCACCCAGAATTTTGGTTGTTACTACTTCTGAATTTCAGTTCTTGAATTTTCTTTCTTAAAAATGAGAATTAATATTTGTTTTTCTATAATTTGCTGCATACATCATTGACTATGCCTAGCCTAAAATCCATTCTAGCCTTGCTATACTTAACCTCACCCTTTGAAATGAAGGATTCTACTTAGGAGAAATTCTTTTCTCTCTTTTTACATTTTCATCCAGTCCAAACAATTTTCTTGCTTTTGAAGCTCTCATGCATTTCCCGATTTAAGCAGAAAACAGCATGTTCTAAAAGTATAGCATCTTGGGGTTAGAAGGGATGAGTCAATATATCTAACTTTATTTTTTTTTTTTAACACCAAATACATTTTGTATTGGGGTATAGCCAATTAACAATGTTGTGGTAGTTTCAGGTGAACAGTGAAGGGACTCAACCATACATATACATGTATCCATTCTCCCACAAACACCCCTCCCATAAAAATAAAATTTTAAAAAATTGTAACTTTCATTAAATTAAAATAAATAAATAAATAATAAAACTATACATTTATTTATATATATGTATATACATATATCTAACTTGACCTAGTGGCCCCATAATTTTAGTGTTTTTGTCTTAAAGATGGGACAAGGAATAAGACCTATTAATGATTTAACTCTACACACCTTTACAAAGCTAGGCACTGACAGACACAGGGGATTCAGAAATGAATAATACGTGGTTCCTATCTTCAGGAAGCCCATAATCTAGTGAGTGGAAAGATAAGTAAACACTCAATGTGTAAATAAAATCATTTCTATTACTATGAGAGATTTTGGGAGCATATAACCCAGGCTGTGGGATATTCTTAAGAAGGGGATGCCTGATCTGGGCCTTGAAGGATGAGGCCTCAAAAATCCTCAGATTCTTGAAAGACTATCTGTGTGAAAGCATATGATGTTCAAAAAATGCAGTTGCAGTTGGAGAGGTTACTATAGGAATAACTGTTAAAATGTCACCTTTATACTCAAGATAGCACGGCATGGTGTCTGTGTGGTTTATTGGCAATGGCAGGCTTATTACTTTTAATGCTGTAATTTTCCCAGGGTCACCGTTCTACTTTCCCTGTTATATGTGTTACATAAAACTGTACTTCTTTGCTGCTACTGGAAAAAGCAAAAATGCCAGCAGAGGAAGTTGCTTTTGGATAATAGCATATTTTCCATGAAGAAAATGAAACGCCCACACACTCCTTTTATTATGCTTTGCTCCCTCCTTCATGGCTGTTGCTCCCACATCACTCCTTCTTTCCTTCTCCCCTTCTCCCCAGCGGTGCCCTCCTGTTGCCCTGGTGATGCTGGCAGGACCAGGAAGCCCTGTCCAGTGTTCTTGTTAAAGCTGTGACAACTCAATGTGTAGATGGATGATTTTCCAATTATCTTTTATGAATGGATATTTTAGCCAACATACATCTACTCTCATTCAAGGCCATAAGAAGTGTCTGGACCTTTTTCAGGCTTTCTATAATGCTATTCAGTGTCATAGGATACAGATGTTCTTGTTTACAAGCTTTGTACTAGCCTTTTAAAAAGTGAATTTATACAAGCAAGGACATTAGTTTCAATAAACTTTTGTTTTCATATTCACTAAAAAAAGAGAGAAAAGAAGTGACTGGAAAGCCAGGCTCCTTTCTGTGTCATTGGTATCAGAGAGCAGGGGTTACCCAGATCAAACTTATTCTATATGTGGGATGTTAAGGACCATGAACCCATTCTAGGACTGCGAAAAAGATAGAAGGATGCCATGGGGTAGGAAGATGAGTTTTGGGAACAGGAGTTTGAGTGGGATAGTGACTGGAAAATTGAGCCGTACTGACAAAGCTGCTGTGTTTATTGCAGCCTGGTGAGGAACAAAGATACTGATCAAGGTGGGAGATCAGAAGTGGGCACTAGGGGCGCTCGCCAACAGAGAGCAGGCATGCAGGCTCTCTGGCACACCTCAGATGGCCATGCTGGGTGCAAAAGCCATCTTGCTCTCAACCATGCCAGTTTTGCAGCCTCACACCCTCCTCGCTGGCAGGGCTAGGCACTGGCCCCCATTCAAGCATAATGAGAAGGTTTCTATAATTATCGAGCCAGCCCTGGCATTTGCACACAGCTGCATTATCACACACTGATCGGCCTAGTCCCAGAGAGTGAGTTCCAAAGTGCTTGACAATGCCCCTGTCTTCAGGGCCCTAGACCATTCCTGGTCCCCACTATGACCAAAGTGTGATGCTTACCCAGGAACTGAGATGGTGGCTCTCTTATTTTGTGTAGGGTTTAATTTGAAAAAAAAAAAAAAAAAAGAATAGCGAACTTGTCTAATATCCTAGAGAGCCAGGGATTAGCAGGCTGAAGGTTGGACACTGGTAGAACCACTGTGGTCAGTGCCCTTTCTGTGTCAGCTGGGGTGAGAGGAACGTAAACACTAAAGCCCCAGGTGTTCTCAGAGGTTCAGGTCTAGATGTGTCTCTGATTTTCTAGACCCAACAGGAGGGACTGGGAAAGAAGAAGATGCCTTTTTACTGCTCATTGTGAATGGTGGTGCTTGAATTCTCAAACCTTTGTGTCTTATATCCCACTGTGGACCATGGTGGGCAGACCAGAGGGAATATCAGAATTTGAAAAATTAGAAAGGATCACAGATATCTCCCAGTCCAATTGTCCACTAAGTGCAGTTTTTCCCCTTGAAAATATCCTGGAGCTGTCACCCAGACTCTTTCTGCTTCCAGGAAGTGGTTGCTCATTCCTTAGCAAGGCAACTTGATTTATATCTGAACAACTTTGATTCTTGGGCATTCTTGCTCCCTTCCAGCTATGGTGAAAAGAGAAAGTCGTACTGGGTGCCTCCTTTGCTTTAACACTTTCAAGGGGTTTCCGTGGTCCTTGGGAACCTCCCTGGTGGCTCAGATGGTAAAGAATCAGCCTGCAATGCAGGAGACCCAGGTTTTATTGCTGGGTCAGGAAGATCCCCTGAAGTAGGAAATGGCAACCTACTTCAGTATTGTGCTCTGAGTCACTCAATCGTATCCAACTCTGTGACCCCATGGACTATATCCCACCAAGCTCTTCTGTCCATGGGATTTTTCAGGCCAGAACTACTGGAGTGAGTTGCCATTTCCTTCTTCAGGGGATCTTCCCAACCCAGGGATCATATCTGCATCTCCTGTGTCTCTTGCATTGCAGGCAAATTCTTAACCCGCTAAGTATTTATGCCCAGGAAACCCCATGGACACAGGAACCTGGTGTGCTACAGTCCATGGAGTCACAAAGAGTTGGACAGGACTGAGTGACTAACACTTTCACTTTCATCTGAGGTCCTTGGGATCAAGTTTGTGTTCACAGCAGCTCTGCGTGTTTGACCCTCCTCCCTCCCCCAGCCTCAAACCTTAATGTTCTCTTTCCAACTCAAAGTCAGAGAAACTAGACACTAGGGCTGTCTTTCACTTCCCAGAACAAGTCCGGCCTTCTCACATATAAACTCCTCTTCCTGGAATATTCTGACCAAGCTCTCCTTTCTTTCCCCTTTAATCCTTACTCATCTTTTAGATCTTTTCCTGGGAGGTCTCCCCTATTTCTATCCAAGATTAACTCACTTTGTTACAAGCTTGTAGAGCACTGCTTCATCCTTAACACAATGCTTGGTACGTGGTAGAGGCTTAATAAGATTAGATGAATGAATAAAGGAGCAGATGAATTCAATCTCCCATAGCTTCCATTCTCTCGTCTTAATTCCACCCTCTTTCAGAGGACAGCCCTTGAAATATTTGAAAATAATTACCCTAATCATTCCAGCATCAGTATGAATCTGGTCCCAGCAGGAAATAGATGACACACTCAGGCAGGGTAATTGAAGAGAGCATGATCAAAGGGTATTTATGAAGATGTTAGCAGGGTTAGGCAAACCCTAGCAACCTCCTCCCTGCCACCCCCACCCCAGAGCAAGCAAGGACAGGAGCTTAAGCCTGAAGAGTCAAGGTGATGGGAAGGTCATCTGAGATCAGAGAGGGTAGCTGAAGCTGGAGGAGAGAGCCACCCAGCAAGCCAGCAGGGAGGCAGCCAAGGGAACCCACCTTACTCTCCACTTACACTCTAATCTCCCTCAGTGCCTTGCACTGACAAATAAAGGGCAGGGAGCTTCCTAGGATGCAAACTGCAATGGAGAAGAATGGAGAATGAATGAACCGAGGCAAAGAAATCATCTGCTCCCAACAGCCACCCAGAATCTACTGTTGCCAGACTAAACAGCTTGAGTTATTTCTACTATTGCTCAAAAGATGGTGGTTTCTGGACTCCTTATTATCTAAGCCAATGCCATCTGGAAGGTTCTGGATTGCCTGTCCCGAAGCACATTGCCAAAGACACCCTCTGACTAGCACAGCGGCCAGGGAATGGATATGGATCTCTGCCACTCTGAACACTACCTTTGTATCCAAGCAGAAGGCAAGGGTGGGATGATTTGAGAGAATAGGATTGAAACATGTACATTACCCTTTGTAAAGTAGATGGCCAGTGCAAGTTCGAAGTATGAAGCAGGGCACCCAAAGCCAGTGCTCTGGGACAATCCAGAGGGATAGGGTGGGGAGGAAGGTGGGAGGGCAGTTCAGAATGGGGAATACACATGTATCCCTGTGGCTGATTCATGTTGATGTATGGCAAAAAACATCACAATATTGCAAAGTCATTATCCTCCAATTAAAATAAGTAAATTAATTTAAAACCTGTCTGGCTTTTTTTTTTTTTTTTTTAATGTCACTCAGTCGTGTCCAACTCTTTTCTACCCCATGGACTAGTCCATGGACTTTTCCAGGCCAGAATACTGGAGAAGGTGGCCTTTCCCTTCTCCAGGGGACCTTCCCAACCCAGGGATCAAACCCAGGTCTCCAGCATTGCAGGCGGATTCTTTACCAGCTGAGCCACAAGGGGAGCCCAAGAATACTGGAGTGGGCAGCCTATCCCGTCTCCAGTGGATCTTCCCAACCCAGGAATCGAACTGAGGTCTCCTGCATTGCAGGCGGATTCTTTACCAACTGAGCTAGTACCTCCTTGCTTATTGAATACATTTCTATTGTTTCTTATTGTGTTTATGATCAATTAAATTCCCCAGGCTTCCTCACACGAAAACCTGTGAAATCAAGCTTTCTCCAAAATTGTACTCTTTTTACAGATTTTTGTTTTAACCTAACTTTCAGATTTTACATTTATCCCTGTCAGATTGTATCTTATTACTCCTGTCCACTATTCCAGTTATTAAATCCTTATTTTGTTATCTAGGGCAGTAGCTTTTCTTCTCCACTTTGAGTCCTGAGCTAATTTGATTAAGTCATTCTCTTTGTTTACACCTGTATTGGTGATGAGTGAACGAATCTCAGAGAGTTGGCCACTGAAAACCTCCTCTGGTTGAGAGACAGTAGTATAGTATGGCAAGTGTGTGAAACAGAACACTATTTCTGCTGTCTGTTAGTGGTACAGTGGATAATAAAAGATCTATGATGAGTTAATTTGGGGAAAATCCTAGATTACACAAGTTAAACAACTATCTTTCCTAAAGTGTCCCTCGGAGCTTTTAATATGCTAACATACATAAACTGTCTCTGGAATTAAATATTCAAGATTCTACTGGACTGATTTGACTATGGAACACACATGTGTTTGTGTGTATGTGTATATTTGTACACATGTGTATGTGTAGTGTTTTGTGGGGTAGTCTTTCATAAAACACACCTTGGAAAATGCTGGCTGTGGAATCTAAGAGAACTGAGTTTCAGTCCCAATTCTACCACTTACCAGTTTAGGACAAGTTGTATAATCTCGCTAATCCTCAATTTTCTTATCTATTAAATGGGCATAAAATAAGATGTCATCTCATAGATTTGTGGTAGGAACAAAGTAAAATAATTCATAAATGAATGAATGCCTCTTACCAGGCAAGAATAGTGAATACTCAATTGGTATTAGCCAACATTAAATAATATCTTTAACATTATATTCATTATCATTAATGTTATTTTGATATTGATCCACTATTAGACTCTTATAGCAAGTATATGAAAATATAATAATCTAACCTAAAAAAGCTAAAAGATACATAAAAAACTAGAAATATGTTTCTAATTTATAACATATGACTAATAAATGATGAATATTAAGATCTGAAAAATTCTCATGAATCAACAATAAGAAAAAAATATAGATCCTAGTGAAAAATGGGAAAAGGACATGGGCAGATAATCTGCAAAGAAATAAAAGTGGCCTTAAGCAGAAATTTTTATTTTTAATGAAAATCCCCATGGGTATCTATTGTGCTGAAAGATGGGCACTTTTATTTACTGCTAGTGCCACTGCAAAATGACAGCAACAATAATAATAGGCTGCTGGACTCCTTATTATCTAAGCCAATACCATCTGGAAGGTTCTGGATTGCCATTCATTGCCTGTCCCAAAGCGTGATGCCAGGAACATCACAGTGCTCCAGACACCCTCTGACTAGCACAACGCTTATTGACTTGAGCTGCTACTGAGATTAACACAAGATCCTAAGGTCCTACTGGTCAGTGGCCAGACCATGGACTCTTTGAATTGGAGAAACTCTATACTAGAAAAAAAAATGTTTACAGAGCTCTCATCACAAAAAATTGTCTGACTAGTACCGTTGGAAAGATCAAATTTTTAAAAGGACACAAAAGATTATGATGGCTAGTCTTAGGGACTCCCTTCAAAAAATGAAATTACAAAACTCTTTTTGCCTTCACTTTCAGAAGATCCTATCAAATTTACTGAGGAGTTAGACAGATTATTAGCCATTCAGAAACCCTACTCACAGGTACCTTGATTGGCTGCTAAGGTCTGTTCTTCCTACCCTTGATTATACTATAGTTATCAGACAAGCAAATGGCCCCTTGGGGAAAACCTCATTTCACAGAGGAAACAGATGACCAGAATTTATCCTAGGCCCTTATAGAAATGATCAGCTGAAGGATGATAAAATCAATAGTAGAGGTTTTCTCCCCTAAGGTGAATTAGTCCAAAGCTGAATTGCACTCAAAAAGAAGGTCTTTGTTGAATGATTTATATAGACATTTTTAAAGGCATACTGCATCAAACCCTGAAGTTCTTGAGCATAGAAATATTTTGATTTACATCTTAGAAATCTCTCTGATATAAAGAAGTAAATTAAAGAAAATGTAGCTAGATGGGTAAATCAGCCTTTTGATACCACTGAGGCTACAACACAGCTCTTTGAGAAACATGAAACAACTCTCTTTGTCTTGCAAATCTGTATGAAACCAGAAATTCAGTTCTAGAAGCAATTCAAAATCTACCTATCCTTTTGACCAATTCCCAAACCTTTCTTATTCATCTCAAAGTGTTTGCAGATATTGTAAAAGATTAGGACATTTAAAACAGAACTGTCCTGCACTTAAGAAAAATAAGGAAAATTTTTAAACAGTAATTATACTATACCTCTGATAACAGATAAATATATCTTAAAACTCCTTGGAAAAAAATTTGGATACTTTCTCTGTGTTACTTGAGATATAAATATTCTACCCCCATCTTCTCTAGGACCTACAAGAGAGTCATTCTTTGAAATGCAAACTGCAAAGAAATGTTTTTCAACAGAAAAAAAAAAAAAAAAGAGGAGCTGTTGGACTATGGGCAAATATTCCAAAAATATTTATGGAAAAATATGGGGAAAATCTTAAATATCTTCTCTACAATTATTAGTTTAAAAGAAACTTCAGCCCTCTGAGTGGGGAAGTTTATTCCAAACTGCCAGAAACAAAATCTGGATCCAACTGTTACATATAAACTAGTGAGTTTTGTATTATCCTACCTGAATCATGATTAAAATTTTAGAACAATAGTTATAAGGTCTCTGTTGGCATCTGTCTGTATGTTTATTTGTGTTGATATATATGTGATATTTTTCTACCTTCAGATGATATTGCCAAAATTAATTTTTAAAAGAGATCTGCTTCGTTGATTTGAAGGACAAGCTCTTGTAAGAAATGGGTGTTCCAAAACTCTCAGAAATAGAGAAACTAATCCACATTTTTTGCAAGTTCACAATATCTGAGATAATCTTCAGTAAATAAAGCTTGTTTAAATTTGTTGAGTAATTCAAATGGAGCAGAAGATAGATGGGCCCCAGGCTGAGCAGCTGGATTTTGTCCCCTGTGGACAGATATTCCAAAACAGCAAGAGTGAGAGAAGAGCTAGGCTCTGCCAAGATAAGAGATTAAAAAATCACATATTCCTCATTCTCAAGGTCAAGGAGACCTTCCTAACTACACATGTGCAGAAAGGCTCCTTGGAGGTCAAAAGAAAGAGGGTATCACCTCATAGTAAATGATGTCAATCTACCCATAGGTCCCTTTGCTAGAATCCATCTTGGCTGAGAGATGCGCGCACACACACACACGGGAGAACCCTGAGATAAACCAAACATTGACTCAGAACCAGGCAAAGCAAGATGATTAGACAAGGAAACCTGGAAGAAATGCCCCATGTGAGTGATTCAAACTCCCACATGGGTGCAACTCTCTCTGAATCTGCCTGTCCACACATATCTTTTTTCCTCCAAATAAACACTTTACTTGTTTCACTGCTTTCCATCTCTTTACAGAAATTCACTTCTATAAAGTCAAATGGGCCAGGGCCATGTCACAGGCCAATAGTCTAGTGGCTAGGATTTGGTGCT
Organism: Muntiacus reevesi; assembly: GCF_963930625.1. NCBI lineage: Eukaryota > Metazoa > Chordata > Mammalia > Artiodactyla > Cervidae > Muntiacus > Muntiacus reevesi. The sequence continues at coordinate 41,145,786 of NC_089271.1, read as the reverse complement.
CCTAGCCACAACCTGACTTCAATTCTCTGACTGAGGAACTGAAATTCTGCTTCAAGCCACTACAGGCTGAGGCCACTTGAGATTAGATACATATTCAGAGGTATCAGTGTCACATATAATGCAGACACACAACTTTTATTCTGAGTTTATTAGTCATACGTTCATGTTAGCTCTGTTACAAAATCTATCAGGAAAAGAAAGAAAATAGCTCAAGATGATGGCTGACTTTATCTAATGTCCCATGAAGGTTTTATGGGTAGTCTAAAGCTATGGTTTTTCCAGTAGTCATGTATGGATGTGAGAGCTGGACCATAAAGAAAGCTGAGCACTGAAGAATTGATGCTTTTTAACTGTGGTGTTGGAGAAGACTCTTGAGGGTCTCTAGGACTGCAAGGAGATCCAACCAGTCAATCCTAAAGGAAATCAGTCCTCAATATTCATTGGAAGGACTGATGCTGAAGCTGAAACTTCAGTACTTTGGCCACCTGATACAAAGAACTAACTCATTGGAAAAGACCCTGATGCTGGGAAAGATTGAAGGAAGGAGGAGAAGGGGATGACAGAGAATGAGATGGCTGTATGGCATTATAGACTCAACAAACATGAGTTTGAGCAAGCTCCAGGAGTGGGTGATGGACAGAGAAGCCTGGCGTGCTGCAGTCCATGGGGTCACAAAGAGTTGGACACAACTGAGAGACTGAACTGAACTGACTGAGACATAATTGTTAAGAACAATGATTTAGCTACATACAAGTGGGATAAGATTTTTTAGGTGAACTTCTCAGCAATAATTATGTTTTATGATATGCTTACTTAAAAATAGTTTCCCAAGTCTTTTGGTAATTTCCATCACCCTTTGCTAAGTTCAGTTAAATGACAGCACTTATGCGTGGAATCTAAAAAATGCAAAAACCACCATCTATGGCAAAAACCATCACAATATTCTGAAATAATTGGCCTCCAATTAAAAAAAAAAAACAGCAAAATGGTGGTTACCAGGGATGGGGGTGTAAAAGTGATAGTGTTGAAGATTACCAACTTGCATTGAGTAGTTAACAAGTTATAGAGATCTAATGCATAGTATGACGAATACAGACAATAATATTGTACTATAATTATATAATGTGATAAATATTGCCTCAATGATAATCATTTTGCAATGTATAAATATATCAAAGTAACAAGCTTAAATTTACAAAATGTAACATGTCACATTTATACAAAAGAATTTAGTATTTAGTATATTCTAGGTAATATTATAAGCATATTATATTTACTCATTTAATTCTCACAGTGAAAGCTCTATAAGGTAGATATTTTTATTTCTCTTTTACAGATGAAAAAAACAGGTACAAGAGATTAAGTATACCCTTGCTGGAACTTTTTTTTTGGCTGTGCAATTTGTGAGATCTTAGTTCTCTAACCAGGTATCGAAACTGTGCCCTCGGCAGTGAAAGCACAGAGTCCTAAACACTGGACCTCCAGGGAATTCCAGAATTGTGAAATTCTTGACAGTGGTCTACCAAGAGCTTTAAAATATGTGTCTGTTTTGATTCGGTCTATCAGAAGCCATTATACATTGCCCAGATTCCCTTCAGGTGTTATTTCTCCAGCCGCCTTCAAGTGATGGCCCTGAACAGCCCTCTCTAGATATTTCCCTCAGCTGGAGACATCTGCCTCTCCGATGTATGACTTTGGACCAAACTTCCACATGTTAATCTCTGTCTTAGAGTTTGTTTCTTAGAGTACACACACTGTAATACCTAGTAATCTAATACCTAAGTATATCAACTAAATAAAATCCAATTATGAACATGAATAATTATATGTGGGCCCTAGTGGATAGTAAAACCACCAGAGAATGGAGCCTAGGTCTCTGAATAAATACATGTAAATTTTCACCCACCAGTTTCACCTTGGAGATGTAGAGGGCTGGAAAAAGTGTTGCTCCCATTCTTTCAACAACAACAAGGAAGGTGAACAAATTACAAATTAATGTTTTTTAATTAAACACATGAGATGACTAAGGTTACAGGGCAAACGAGTACCTGAAATCTAGAGATAGACGGATGGCTGCGAAGAAAAACAGGATGCTAGTACTAACTTGGCACAGAGGCTACCAAAAGTCATACAAGCCAGGAAGAAGATTTAGCCAGATTTTTTTTTAAAAATCAAATTGCTAAAGGCTGAATGTGGACTAGTATGAGAGTATGAGGTCTCTGATGGCTGCAGACATAGAAAATTTCACACTTCCTAGTAATATTTTTCCTATTGGAATCACATAGGTGCTCACTAGGAAGATGGAGGGAATCCTGAAAAAGCTTCACCCTCCTCCTTGTGCTGCTGACTAGTGGAGAGGATTAGCAGGCAGTGCTGAAACTTCACCCAGATTGCATTCCTATCTCTTATAAGAAACAGAAACAACCTACAAGGGCAACAAAAACTGTAGCCTGATGGCACGAATAGAAACCAGATTTCAGCTGGGAACAACGAAAAAGAGGACAAAAACTTCCCCTGTGATGAGACAAGAATGTGGGCTTGGCCCAGTATTATGTCTGAAAGAGGAGCAAGAATACTTCTGAAGGCCACACCCCCAACTCAGGTTCATAGCATCTGCCTAAGATTGGGGCTTACTCAGAATGTTGGAGAATAGCCCCCTCCCTCCTCAATACCACCACCACCATGCTAACAAATGTCAAATGAAAATAACAAGGAAATAGAGTTGGATAAGAAACACAAGAAAGATTCTCTTTGGGTAGCATGACAAGGAGAAGACCCAAAGCCAAGTGTAAAACAAACTTCAAATTCAGCCCATCTCCGGATTATGTTACTACAAATTTTCACACCAAAGACATAGCAAAAGGAATAGCATGCTCCATTCCAAGCATTAAAAAATATATACTTTAGAATCTGCTATCCAATATAGCATGCCCAGTTTTCCACAAAAAATTTCAGAGGCATACAGAAGAAAGCTGGAGTAGCTACATTAATTACAACAAAAGTAAACTTTATAACAAGAAATACTATCAGGGATAAAAAGGGATATTATATAACTATAAAAAAAGTCAATTCTCCAAATAATCCTAAATGTTTATGTGCCTAACAGGAGAAATTCAAAATATATAAAGGGAAAAAATGTTGGTCCTGAAAAGACAAATAGAAAAATCCACAATTCTAGTTGAAATATATTGGTTAATATTTTACCTATAAAATACCAGTAAAGATGTAGATGATTTGAGCAACACTATTAACTAACTTGACCTAGTTGACATTTATAGAATGCTCTAAATAAACAATAGCTGAATACACATTCTTCCTAAGTACATATGGAAAATTTACCAAGATAGACCACATTCTGGGCCATAAAACAAACCTTATGAAATTTAAAGTAGAAGTCCTACAAAATATGTTCTTGGATCACAGCAGAATTTAACTAGAAATCAATAATGGAATGTTATTTATAAAATCATCAAATATTTGAAAAGTGAATAATGTACTTCCAAGTAAGTTATTAGTCAAAAGGAAGTCTCAGTGGAAGTTGAAAACATTTTGACTTAAATGAAAATGAAAATACAACATATGAAAATCTGTCTGAAAAAAAAAAAAAGAAAATTTGTCTGATTCTAAGGTTCAGGTGGGAAATAATCCTGGAGCACCTTGTGATGATAACAGAAAGCAACGGAGTTTATGAATTAATAAATAAATAAAAGTAAATAAGAAATAATTTAAGTGGAAGTGTATCAAAAGGGCACAAGAGACAACCTGAAAGAGCTCTTAGTGCCCAAGGCTGTAACAGTTTGAACAAGAAAATGTAAATTTTGCATTATAAATACAAGGAACAAATAAGCATTCATGATTTAATATTGATATAAATGATTGAATAAATAAATAAATGGGGAGATGGAAAAATGTGTTATAACATAATCCCAAATAATACATGTAGAATTAATGAGAGTAATAGAAAGTCGGCATTAGAACAGCACAGTAATAATTTCTAAAGGCAATCTCCTGGTGAATGCAAAAATTAGTGGGAAAAACTTTTCAGGAGAAACAAAACATTTGCATAGCTTCAAAGTGCATGTGTGTGTACTCAGTCTCAGCCAATTCTTTGCAACCACTTGGACTGTAGTCTGCCAGACTTCTCTGTCCATGGGATTTCCCAGGCAAGAATACTGGAATGGGTTGCCATTTCCTTCTCCAGTGGACCTTCCTGACTCAGGGATTGAACCCTTGCCTCCTGCATTGGCAGGTGGATTCTTTACCACTGAGCCATTAAGGAAGCCCAGCTTCAAAGTATCTTCCCCCGAATATCCAGTAATTATTGTGGTAGTTTTAACATATGTCCACAATTCTTTCTGCTTCTTCCTCCAGAAAGTGGAGCTAAATTCTTTTCCCCTTGAACATGGGCTGGATTTAATGACTTGCTTGCAAAGAATAGTGTATGGAAAAAGCAATAACTTTATAATGGAGGAAACCTGCAGAGATTGCCTTAAACAAGGTGATGAAGGCAGACATAATCAGTGATAAGTCAGGTAGATGTCAAATATTCCCTGATATGATATAATGAGAAGTTATTCTTCTCCAAATTCCATAACCCTAGTCTAATCACAAGAATACCTCAGACAAACTCAAATTGCTGGATATTCTACAATCCATCTGTCTTCGAAAGTGCCAAGATTGGGTGGTGGGGGAGAGAGGGATAAATTAGGAGTTTGGGATTAACATATACACACTACTATATGTAACATAGATAATTAAAAAGGACCTACTGTATAGCATGGGGAACTTTACTCAATATTTTGTAATAACCTATAAGGAAAAAGAATCTGAAAAAAAAAGCAAGCATATGTATGTATGTAAAAAAATGAAGTTTTGTCTAGTTAAAAAAAAGTGTAATTGAAGTAAAACTGTTACATGATCACCTATGTAGCAAATGTGATGAAGCCTACACCTTTTCTGGGTGATCCCCAGGTAAACCACGCTGAGTTCAGCCCCATTAGCTGCTGAGGTTCCTTTCTGTTTCCAGGCATCTGTATAGCAGGCACCAGTGGGACTTTCTTCTGCTAATGCTACTGGCCACAAGGACTGCCATAAGAATAGGGTTGGGGCATTTGGAGGATCCACAAACTCTACAGCACCTAGTAGCTGTTGCTCTCTGGGGGTTTGTGAAGTTTCTATTCCCCTCCAGAGTTGGTACCAACATCCTAGAATTTAACTCTTCTTGTATCTTTGTCACAGTGCCCAAGCATCCAGAGTCACAGACACAAGTAATTCAAATAGTAGCCATGCTTGGGAGAGATGCCCACCTAACTTTGCAAAATGGCAAAGTTCCCCAACTTACACTCTACTCTGGCTCCCCTGGTTGCTCAGACGGTAAAGAATCTGCCCTGCAACGTGGGAGACCCGGGTTTGATCCCAGGGTTTGCAAAACCCCTGGAGAAGGGGATGGAAACCCACTCCAATATTCTTGCCTGGAGAATCCCATGGACCAAGGAGACTGGTGGACTATAGGCCATGGGGTGGCAAAGAGTCAGACATGGCTGAGCAACTAACACTTTCACTTTCTTCACTTTTCTGCTACCTTGTCTGTCTACCTGTCCCTAAGCTAGCAATGAAGTGAACCATCACGCATCCTTCTAACTTCTAACCACAGCTCTTCTTCCAACTTTCTAAGTTGGACTTCTGCCTCTAGTTGGACATCAGTGGCCAGTGATCGGCCCACAGAGAGGCCAACTGCTGTGCAGACAAGCATCCGCATCTTTGCCACAGTGTGCCATGTGCAGCCCCTCCAACAAGCGCATCAGACCAGCTGGCTTTGAGAGTCTCTGTACTCACAAGACAGTCCACAAGCATCTATATATCACCCCTCCCCAAACAGATATCAATGACCAACTCAGGATTTCCCCCTTGGATGCACCTTTTTCAAAGCCCACGTCTTCTGTCTCCTTGGCTGGCTTGCCAACCTTTCCTTTTACAACCTAGTTCCTGCAAGGCAAAGAGGGACTAAAGAAGGAGACAGATCACTCTAGATCAGCAGGTGGCAGCTTTAATAAGTAAGGGAACTTACCCAGGAGGCTTCTCTTAAGCATCCGCAAACCAAGTAGATCTCTGCACTTGCCTGCCAGAATCTTAAAGTTTGTACAGAGCTCTTGAAAGGGGATTTGGGCTTCCCAGGTGGCACAGTGGTAAAGAATCCATTTGCCAACACAGGAGATGCAGGAGATGTGGGTTTGATCCTTGGGTTGGGAAGATCCCCCAAAGGAGCAAATGACAAGTCACCCCAGTATTCTTGCCTGGAAAATTCCATGGACAGAGGAGCCTGGTGGGCTACAGTTCATGGGGTCACAAAGAGTTGGACAGGACTGAGCACACACCCAGGTGCTTAATGGGATTCAGTCACATATACCATCCAGATGGTCTCAACATCACATCACTATCTCAAAGCTGGTTCCTAGAGGCAGCTTCTAGTGCTTGGAAGGCAAGCAGAATGCATGACCTGGTCAAGCTCATGGGTCAACTGGCAGTCACGTCCTCTGTGTGACCTCTTCCAACAGCTATTCATACATGAAACAGCAGGGATGAATCATAAAATAATTAGGCTGAGTTCAATAAGCCAAATAAATAAAGAGGAATAGGAAGGAGAAATAACAGAAGAGCATGAAGAAATTTTTGAGGGTGATAGTATGTGTATTTCTTGACAATTTCATGGGGGGTGTGTATGTATCTATATAAATATATATCTCAAATGTACTAAATTGTATACTTCAGACATGTGCAGTTTATTGAATGTTGAATATTCCTCATTAGAGATATTTTTAGATATGGAAAGGCCAATTTTTCACCAAATAACTGCCCCAAATAACTACTACTGTGTAGTATTTTTTTTAAAGTACCAAGATCATGAAAAACAAGTCAAGACTAAGAAATTTTCACAGATTGGAGGAGACTAAAGAGACATGACAACTAAATGCAATGTGGTATTATGGGTTGGACACTGGGACAGGAAAAGGATATAAATGGACACACTGGTAAAATTTGATTAAAATTTGTAGTTTAGTTAATAGAGCTGTACTGATGATAATTCTATACCTTTAATTAATGCACCATGATTATAAAATCTGTTAATATTAAGAAAAACTGAAGAAGGGTACCTGAGAACTCTCTGCTTGATCTTTGCCATTCTTCCATCAACTTAAAATTCTTTTAAAATAAAAGGTTTTTCAAAGTAATCCATATTCTAAGTACACTCACACTGGACCTGTATGTAAGAAATTAAATTCTATTGTGTCAAGCCTTTGAACATTTGAGAGTTTTTCTTAATTGAAATTAGTGTCATATTAATATACTGCTGATTGTGATTATTAAGGCACATCTTTTGAAATTAATTCTATTCCATGAACATATAGTTGGCCACTCAATCAAGAAAAGATTGCATATTTGTTATAAGTTGTCATAAGAGAGCCAGAAAAAGTTGACCAGCTGTTCCCTTTTTTATAATTAGTTCTCCAAAATTAAACTCTTAAGTTATTCTCTACTTTTTTCAATTATTTTAATCTTTACAACTATATTGTAAGTATAAGAAGATCATTAAGATGTGGGGTACTAAAGAAGTCTAAAAGCTAAATCTGAGCAGGACCTTGAATGACAGGTGACAGATCTAATATAATAAATTCAGATGCCTTTGGGGACAGGGAAGTAATACACATGATTGACTTGAGTTTGAGTAAGTAGTAGGGAGTAGTAGGGCCTACCAGGAACTGAAGAATTCATGTTTATATATATGTGTGTGTGTGTGTGTGTGTGTGCGTGTGTGTGTGTGTGTGTGTATTACTAAAAGGCAAGAAATCTAACATTAAAATGGTCTAAGGGTGAGAGACTGTGACCACCAATAGAGATAAAAATGAAGAGGATACCAGAATACCTTTCCAGTATGAGGAAACTCCAGATGAAAAGTAGGTATAAGGAGAGCAGGTTCAGAGGATGATGGAAATCCAGCCTGGGTTTTTAAGAAGAGAAGGTAGCATGCCTAGGTCATCAGACTCAGAAGGGATTTGGTGATCCTGTAATCGAGTAGTATGCAGTGTGACTTTTCATTGCCCAGGGGTTCATAGAACCCTCCCAAGGCCTGAGGAGAGGAATCCCATATTCACCTCCCAAATCCATTTTATTTTTTTGATGGACAGGTCCAGATAGACCGGGAACAAATATGCTTCTTGGGAGAACTTTTATTTTACTATTCCTTGCTCTCTGATTTCCATGGCAGGTGTTGATCAAGAATTTAGGAAGAAGATAAGACTTTGAATTAGTTTCTTAGGCGAATGAAACATCTGAAAGCAGGTTTTAATAAATAGTAAAGAACGAACAGTGGACATTTGCAGGACTGGCAATAACAACAACAATAGTATCAATAATAAGTTAAATTTACTGAATACTTGTTATGTGTTCAGCACTATCTCAAGTACCTTGTATTTCTTGTTTAATCCTCACAACAACCCTTCTAGGAAACAAGTGTTCAGTTCAGTTCAGTTTAGTCACTCAGTTGTGTCGGACTCTTTGCAACTCCATGAACCGCAGCACGCCAGGCCTCCCTGTCCATCACCAATTCCCAGAGTGCACCCAAACCCATGTCCATTGTGTTGGTGATGCCATCCAACCATCTCATCCTCTGTCGTCCCCTTCTCCTCCTGCCCTCAATCTTTCCCAGCAATTGTTATCCCCATTTAATAGTAAGGAAATAGCACCTAATTAGCAGCTTCTCTGGTGGCTCAGACTGTAAGGAATCCTCCTGCAACGTGAGAGACCTGGGTTCGATCCCTGGGTCGGGAACATCCACTGGAGGAGGGCATGGCAACCCATTCCAGTATTCTTGCCTGGAGAATCCCATGGACAGAGGAGCCTGGTGGGCTTTAGTCCCTAGGGTCACAAAGAGTCAGACACAACTGAGCAACTAAGCGCACAACACCTAATTGGATAAGTTAAGAAATTTTCCCAAAGTCAAATTATATTATCATTAATTATAGAATTATTAGTATATTGGTGGAATTTCTTTGAAAGCAGCTCAGGGCCTGGATAAGCCTATTCCCCTTCACTGCTTTGTCCAGAGCTGTATCTACTGCTGTGAGAATATTAGCCTTCTGTTAATGGGGCAGTTACTCCCAGTCACCTCCCTCAGACACCCTCCTCCAGATAGCCTTTGGAAAATGGGCTCTTCTTGATTCCAATAAAAAGGGCTTAGCAGATATAGGTGCAAACATTCCTATAGAGATAGCATGTCAATGTCAAGGCAATAAAACCACAAGAACACCAGGAAAGAGGGAACTCAGCTGTAGTTTGCCCTCATCAAATGACTCAGATAGTTTTCAGATGTGGTGGGTGGGATGAAACTCAAAGCTGGTTGAACTTCAAACATTTCCCCCTCTGTTTAATACATCCTGTGTGTTCTCCAGCCGAAAAGCAATCCCTTATAGTTCCGAGATTCAACACAGTTGTTGCTTTTAAGCATATTTGAAGTCCCAGAGGCCCCTTGGGCAAATCCTTTTAAGTGAGAAAGCTACATTTTACTGAGTCAGATAACTCAATTTTGAGTTCCAAGAAGATTGGAGTGTGATTTGAAACTTCCAACCATTAAAGTATGAGTTGGTGCAAAAGGTGGAAAAGTGCATCTCATCTTTGTCTGACACCAGAAGCTGGGGACGCCCCTCACCCACCTACCATTTCAATGTATGTGAAGCAAGAAAGGCCAATTACCACACAGTCAGGGTGGGAGACTTAGTTCCTGCTCCTTTTCTCTCATCCACTAGAGAAGGAAGTGGTAGGATTAGCACTCCTGGATCTAGATTGCAGCTTGATAGTGTCTGGACTACAGCATCCTATGGTACCCTGGTAGGGATTACTGTTTGAGGTGGAATCCAATTTCTGCCGCTTTCAAACTGTGTGACTTCAAGAGTCACTGAGCGCTCTGTGTTTCAGCTTTCTCACATCTAAAATGAGGATAATAGTAGCTCCCACCTCATTAGGTTGTTGAGAAACTTCTATGAGTTAATTATATAATGTGCACAGGCCCATGCCTGGCACATTGTAGGAACTCAATAAAGGTTAATGATATTAAAGCTATAATAATCTATTTTGAAGAGTTTCTGGGGACACAAAGGAATCCTAAGGCTCTAGAGCTCTGGCCATGATTTTGTCTCTTAGCTCTCCAAATCATGGGGGCTAGTTTACAATGAGATTTAAGAGGTCATTTGGGAATGGTCTGATCCATTATGACTGTTGGTGTGGTCTCAAACTTGTTCTAACAGAATGACTACAGTCTCCTGGTACTATTTCAGGCCCTATATATGAACACTAAAGGAAGAAATGCTATAACATAAAGCATCACTGTAACTCAAACCACATGGTAAGTATGGGTAGAATGCTAGCTGATGGTCAAGCAAGATGACAACACAACTCAGGTAATGCTAATGGAAGTTGCATTTGAGCGAGGATATAGATTCTGAATGGGAAGATCTCCTGGAGGAGGGCATGGCAACCCACTCCAGTATTCTTGCATGGAGAATCCCTAGGACAGAGGAGCCTGGCAGGCTACAGTCCATAGCGTCACAAAGAATCAGACATGACTGAAGCGACTTAGCATGCACGCACCCATAGATTCTGAATATGGGTCATTGACTGAGGTGCTAACTAATTCTGGGGACAGAAGGAGTCCTGTATTGCAGGGTTCCCAGCCTCTGGGATCTAATAACTAATGATCTGCACTAGAGCTAATATAATAATAGAAATAAAGTACACAATAAATGTAATGCATTTGAATCATCCCAAAACCATTTCCCCACCCTTGCCCTGTTCTGTAGAAAAACTGTCTTCCACAAAATCAGTTTCTGGTGCCAAAAAGTTTAAGGACCACTGCTGTAGTGGATTTCTGTTCAACGAAAAGAAGTCACACAGTATTCAATGAACACCTTCTAAATACCTACACTGTACTTGGTATGTTGTAAAATGATTATTTCCACAAATATTAACTGAACACCTACTATGTACCAGCATACTTCAAGGCCCTAGGTATTCAACAGTGGATAATTTAGGTCAAAATCCCTACCCAAATGGCAGTTATATTGCAGTAGAACAGGCAAACTATCAATAAGATAAATAATTAAAATATCTAGTATTATTACTTATAGACAGCAATAAGTGCTGAGGTGAAAAATAAAGCAGGTTATGGAGATGTGTGTGTTTGTGTGTGTGCACACGCTCAGTCATGTCTGACTCTTTGTGACTCCATGGACTGTAGCCCTCCTGGCTCTTCTGTCCATGGAATTTTCCAGGCAAGAATACTGGAGTGGCTTGCCATTTCCTTCTCCAGGAGATCTTCCTGATCCAGGGATCAAACCCACATCTTTTGTGTCTCCTGCATTCACAGGTGGATTATTTACCACTGTGCCACCTGGGAAGCCCCTAGGTAATGGACATACAGAGTGTCAAAGATGGAGTGATGATTGCATTTTAGATAGACCTGAAGGAGCTGAGGGAGTATGCCATATGAATACTCAGAGAAGGAACATTCTATGCAGAGGAAAGAGCAGATGCAAAAGCTCTAACACAGAAGTATGCATGGAATGGTCAGAAAATGACAAGAAAGCTTCAGGGTCTTTGCATGGTAGGAGATGAGGTTAGAGATTTGGTGACTGACTAGATCTTGTAAGGCCTGCTAGATTATTGTAAGGACTTTTAAATTATACACAGTGTGATCTAAGAAGTCACTGTAGGGTTATAAGCAAAGAAACAATATGTTCAGCCTATGCTTGGTAGGATTACTTTGGCTACCATGTTTAGAAGAAAAGGACAGAAGTAACAGAGGCTGTTGAAGCAATCTAAGTGCAAAATAAGAGTTGCTTGGTCTAGAGGTATGATAGTAAAGCTGGTAAGAACTGGTCAAATGCCAGATATATTTGAAAGAAGATCCATCAGGATTTTCTGATGAACTTGCCATGCAGTGTGAAAAAGAGGAGTCAAGGATGCCTTCAAGGTTTCTGGCCTGAATGACTAGAGGATTGCAACTGTCATAAACTGACTTTGATGGTGGAAGGGAGACTTCAGTAGGAAGAGATTAGGAGAAAAAGATCAGAAGCTCAGTTAATTTGCATATAGATGTGAGGCAGATGGACACATCTGAAGTTTAAGAGAAGTTCTGAGATAGAGATTCAACGTAGAGACTCATAGAAAATTATGAGATTGAATGAGACCATCAAGGCAGTGAGCATATCCAGAAATTAAAAGTTCAATGATTAAGCCCTGTGGCTTCATTTAGACGTCAGTGGGAGGAGGAGGATGGCGAAGAAGCGTGTAATAAGGTAGAAAGCAAGCAGGAGAGTGTGGTGTCCTGGAAAACAGTGAAGAAAGTGTGTCAACAGGAAGAGAGCACTTGACTGGGTAAAATGCTGCTGATCTACCAAGTAAATGCAGACTCAGAATGGACCACTGGAGAATTCCATGGATTGTATAGTCCATGGGGTCTCCAGGAGTTGGACACGACCGAGTGATTTTCATTTTCATGAGCTTCCTTAGTGGCTCAATGGTAAAGAATCTGCCTGCAATGCAGGACACCCAGGTTCCATCCCTGGGTCAGGAAGGTCCCCTGGAGAAGGGCATGGCAACCCACCCCAGTATTCTTGCCTGGAGAATCCCATGGACAGAGGAGCCAGGCGGGCTGCAGTCCATGGGGTCACAAAGAGTCAGACATGACTGAAGTGACTAAACCACAACAACAAAGGAAGAATGATCTGGAAGAGATAATGAAGAGGAAGGATGACACAACCTCACATCTAGACTCAATGATATGAAAGATCTGCGAGAGAAAACAGCCATCAGTTGAGGAGGCTGCAAGGAATTAGTGACCTGTGAGGAGAGCTAAGTTTCAGTTGGAACAAGAAAATGAGGGGTCAGTCGAGGAAGTGTGAGGGGATATGGGGAATTTGCCTGATGATTGGTCCAGAACTTTCAGGAGATGGGGCAGAGGGAGAAGAGATGGAGTCTAGAGCAACAAGAAGATTATATGCCATGGGATGAGGGTGGGAGGAGGGGACTGAAGCTCTTGATTTATGCTGGTGACTGACATGAGCAGGAATATAAAACTCGATGGTCCAAAGTAGATAGTGCTTGTACGGTCAGGCATTCGAGAGGAGTGTTGGGAAAATATGAAATTTGAAAGCAATTTCTTGACTCTTACTGGTGGAGGATGGAGCCTGCACAAATTAACTTTGCTCCCAGCATGTCAGGCTTCCTCTCTCTAATGTAACTGAGGGACTAAAGGAGAGGTGATCTTACATTGAATTTACAGGAAATCTCTTGACCCTTGGTGATGGTTTCTAGCTCAGCCAATACAAGAGCTGCATATATTTCCCAACTTCAGCTGCTGAGGGGTTACCACTACAATGGGCACACTGGGCAGCCACTTATGCCCAATCTTCATTCTCAGACTTCTGACAAAAAGCCAACGTAGAACCATTCCCTTGATCATTGGACCTTATTCATTTCTTAGGAATATTCCCTCTGGTCGTTCTCTGCCAGCTTTGTTCCAGACTTGTCGAAATGTATTTTCTTGTGGCTGAAAGGGTTTAAACACTCTGACATTTCAATCTGGCAATATGGCTGAATGAACTTCCATAGTGTTTGGCACAGAAGTGTTGCTTAATTCTTTTCTGACTCTGATCACCAAGCAGAAACCTAAGAAGTGGCAGGTACTTACTCCCTAGGGAGATACAGAAAGCTAATGTTTGCTCATGATTACAGGGCACTGTGGATGCAGGGCTTCCCAGGTGGTGCTGGTTATAAGGAACCTGCCTACTAATGCAGGAGATGGAAGACGCAGGTTCGATCCCTGGGTCAGGGAGATCTCCTGGAGGAGAGCATGGCAACCCACTCCAGTATTCTTGCCTGGAGAATCCCATGGACAAAGGAGCCTGGAGGCCTGTAGTCCATGGGGTCACAAAGAGTCAGACACAACTGAGGTGACTAGCATGCTAGCACACACATGGATGCAAAGATGTCCTGAGTTCAGTGGCAAATAGTGGGTATTACTTTGCCTGAAAATTAGTAGAGATTCAGAATTTTGAGAGGTCTAAAGCCTTCAGGACACCAACACAACTTTAAGATTTTCCCCAAGATGTTCAAAAGTGCTTCACAGCTGACTCTCTGTCCTTAAGCTTCGACCTTATTATCAGAATACTGCTAATATAATACCAAAATATAAAGTTACCTACTCAGATTATACTGGAGAAATTGTATGTGTCTAGCACTTAGTAATTTAGAGTTTAAACACCTGAAGTATATTGTTTGGTAATAAGTGCAATATATACTAATCTTCATTTTACAGATGAGTAAATTTCTCTGTAACTCCTCAGGTGGGACTTACTTCCACTAAACTATATCATTTTTTCACTCATTCATTCATTTATTCAATATGGCTTCATTTAGCCTAATAAGGGCTAATCAATATTTTCATAGCCAATACTTCTAAGACTTCAACATTTAAACAAAGAACTATTACTAGAAGATACAAAGATGCCTAGAATATGGACTCTGTCCTAAATAAGCTCAAAGTCATATTTACAATGTTTATTCTAAACTTCTCAAGTGAAACTCAAGCTGAGATGTATATCAGTCTTTTTTCAGATTATCTGTATTGGTAAAAGTAACCCTAAATGCTGCAATAAATAAATCCAAGCATATGTAATACTTCCAACATAATAGAAGTGAATTTCTTGCTATGTTAAGTCCAAAATGGGTGATCCAATTGGTGGGCAGCAATCCTCCAAGTAGTGATTCAGAGATCTAGGCTTCTTCCATGATGGTAGGCATCTCAGCATGCTGAGCTCATTTATTTTAAGTCGGTTGAAAGGGAAACCACAGGGAGGGTAGCATGTGAGAGGATATTATGGGACAGATATGAAAGTGACACAGAACAGTTCCCAACAAGCTATCAACTAGGACTTAGTCACATGACCATGCCTAACCTCAAGAGATGCTGGAAAATGTGATCCAAGTTTGTGCTCATGAAGTCAAGGAAAAGGTTTAATGAATAGCTGCCATTCTTAATGAAAAAGAGAATAGCTTTGGGCATGGGTGGGTTCATCTGGAGCAAGATGGATATAATTGGGTAGCAGATATAGGCCAGTGGGCTTCTCCATAGACATCTCAGGTCTCCTGAGAGGATAAAGTTGTGGTCATCTCCAGGAGCAGGGAAATCTCCTCTTCATGAAGGTGATTCATGTTTGAGAAAGGAATGTGAAAGAATCCTCCAAGATGAAGGAACGTTGCTGTAACTTCAAGTTCTTCTTGTCTCTGGTGCATTCGTTCTTCTGTTGATATGATTTAATCTAATCTTTTGCCCTCCACCTTTGATACTCTTCTGGTTCCTGAAGGCTTTTACTTTCCATTCAAGATGAAATTTCCAGATTTTCCTTTACTCTTCTGATCCTGGATTACAGATAGTCCTATCTTTCAGATCAACCTCAGCCTGTGGGACAGACAGAAGTTACTAGGTTGAATTCACACATTTGTTAACAGGCGTAGTCAGTTGGCTGATCACACGATAAAAAAGACTTTTCTTTCTCAAGTTCTAACAACTCATTAATGTCTCTAAGTGAGGTACTTCATCTTTCTCTATCTCTAGTTGTTTTTTTTCCCTTAGGGAAAAATAGAAATGGCATTTTACACAGCATAGCTATCTTGAGGGCACATGGTGGTTTTCCAATAAATGCTGTCGACACACTAGCCTTCAGTAAAAAGTGACTCTGAAGCTTTCTGCAAATCCAAAAATACCAGAGAAGGGTTCCTTGTTGCTGAGTCTGTGGGTTCTTCCAAGTGTTGGTTGAGGGAAAAAATAGCTTCTTCATACTGTTTATTTTGTAACTGGATGTTAAAATTGAAACTTCTGCTGAAACTCTAATAGATACCAGATACCAAAATGACTTGTGAGATGGACTTTTCTATAGGGTTTGCTGAAATATATGGCCCCAAACCAATTTTATGAGTTTTGTGACTCTCACATACTCTATGGGCAAAAAGGGTTGAGGGTTAGAGTTTAGAGCAAGATTTTCTTAGGTATATTTTATTTAAGAAAGATCTATTGAAAAAGCCACAAAGTACCTTGACCTCAAGTCAAGAAAGAGGGGCTTCTAGGAGACCCTTTGGTGGGATAATATCTGTTGTTTAACATTTGAGGGGGAGACACAGTGGATTAATGTTTATCTCATATGTGGAATGAACAGACTGGCTGTTGTGGTGAGTGGTTACATTGGGATTGACCAATGCTCCTGGAATTTATTGGAGAAAAGGATACATAAGTGTTTGCTGTGAAACGTATTTGAATTGGTGTGTGTGAGAGAGAGACAGAGACAGAGACATAGACAGACACTGAATGAACAAGCAGCATAGAATCAATTTAGGAAGTATTCGGGAGGACCTGCTCGGACAAATGAAAGGATCTTCAGAGAATAAAGCTAACAATGAACCTAAGAAGGCAACAAGCAACTGAGTAAACAGCGAAGAGATGAGACCAGAGAGAGTCCATCACCTGGCATAAGAGGACTCCAGGTGAGAGATTCACAGCATTTGGTCAAGGAAAGGATCTCCAAAAACCTCAGAAAAGCATTCAAGAAGAAAAGAGTGTTTCATGCCAATCAGGCTCATAGAAGAAAGGACTCATTAGTGCTCCAGTTGCTAAAGGGCTTCTTTCTCTGTGTACTTCTCCTTCCCTACACACCAGTGCAGGAGGGGTGAGGAGCCAGGTGAGCAGATGGGGGAAAAAAAAGAAGCACTGCTTTTTCTTCTCCAGATAAAAAGCTGACCATCTCTCTCTCCATGCAATCTCTGCTCCAGGCTTCCTATCAGAATCAAGTCATGTTTGGGAGTTTCCCAGTGGCCTACTGGTTAGGTGTCCATGATTTCACTACCATGGCCTGGGTTCAATCTCTGGTCCAGGAATTGACATCCTGCAAGCCAAATAATAATAATAGTAAAAACTAAAATACATTAAAACTTTTTTTAAAGAATAAAAAAAATCAGGCCATGTTTAAAGTTGTGATCATTACCTGGACATAGAAATGATAGTTACTGATAATCATGAAAAAGAAAAAGTGTTTTGGGTTTAAAGTTGCCACAGGAATATTTATTACCTAAGCACTCCAGAGAGCTTCCCATGTGGCACTTATGGTAAAGAATCTGCCTGCAATGCAGAAGACAGAGGAGATGCAGGTTCGATCCCTGGGTTGGGAAGATCCCTTGGAGGAAGGCATGGCAACCCACTCCAGTATTCTTGCCTGGAGGATCCCAATGGACAGAGGATCCTGGCAGGCTACAGTCAGGGTTGCACAGAGTCAGACACGACTGAATCAACTTAGGAGGCATGCAAGCACTCCAGGAAAGAAATCCGGCTTTTGTCTAGGGGCTAGGAAGGAATTATCCTTCTGAATAAATGTAAAGGAGTAGTGGGAGACCCAAAGTAAGTTACCTTGCGTTTCTGTGATTACATGATCACAACCCCTGCAGAGTACATTGGAAATGTTCTTTATGACCTCCAGGACACAGATCCTGAATGGAGGCAGATTGCTCTCTTTTACGGCCAGATAAATACCTCTCAACCTATATTGTACCCTTTTTCCTCACCCTGATCTCCAAGGAAGTGGAGATATCCTCATTTTTATTACCTGTGCTTATTATTATTTTGCTCATAGTGCTTAAAGGCATTATTTTGGAGTCAGTATCTAAATTTGGGGATGCTTAATTAAATAAATCCATGCAAATTTTAGGTTCATTGCTTCTGCTTAAACAAATGGCCACACATTTATTGCTGCAAAACTGTGCTTTTCTCCAGCATTTAACCATAGTTGTGAGCATCTCAGTATTGCACTCTAAAATGACACAATTATTTCAGCATCAGGCTCCATTTCAAACAATACTTCATATGCCAGTAGGTCTCCAAGGAATTTATTTCCCCTCTCTCTTTATTTACTTATTTTATTTCTTTGTATTGCAGTAAAATTCAAGGCTGAGAAAGCGCCAACTCTCTGAATCCCAGGCTGGGAGTAAATAATTCAGCACAGTGTGGCACAGAAAATGCTTCCCTCTGTCTCTTTTAAAAAAAAAACCAAAAAACAAAAAACCGTGTGTCTGTGTGGATTCAAGATCATGCTGAGCACTCTGATGTAGAGCAGGGCAGATGTCCTGGCTGCAATGGGGACATACAGACTCAGTGAGGTGTAAGTCATGAGATGATCGGCTGTTCTGAAACTGGATGGAAAATGACACTGCCTTGAATGCTTTTGTTTTAAAGCGGAGTCAGGGCTATTAGGTATCTTTTGCAGCCTGGTTAGAGCAATATACAGACATTCTATGCAAAGCAGCATGAGTTCTTTCTGAACACTTTGCTTGAGTGTCCATGTTCCTCTTTTGCTTCTGGATTGAGAATTTAGAATCCCAGGTACTAATCATTTGTTAATTACCAACTGATATGGTGGCTACATTGCTCTCTTACCCACTTGGTGATATCTTTCCCCCTCACTCCCAGAACCTTAAAAAAGTACCTAAGTTTTTACCTCCTGTGTTTCACTACCAATTCCACTACCCAATATGGTATTTGCCCAGCCACACTGTAAGCTTCAAACCAACCATGTTGGCTTGATTTTGTGTCAAGTAGAATTCCATTTGGACTCAGCACTGTATTCCATTTTGAGCACTGTATTAAGTGGGTAGAGACCATATGGATGATAAGTACTCTCCTAAAAATGACAATGTAGCAGGTGCCGCTGATGCCCCACCCATATCCAGTTCATCACCCTCAAAATGACTTCCAACTACCAGCATCTGCATCAGGACCACAGTCAGGAGGCCATTTCCAGAACCATACATGGTCACTCTGCCTATGCATGGGTACAGACTGGAAGTGAGTTAACATTAACATTAACATTCTCCAAGAGCGACTGTCAACCAATGATGCTCAAGAGTTGGTATACAAATACTCTAAACTGTCAACCAATGATGTGCAACATAGGCATATAAATATTCTAAATCCTTTGCCTCCTAAGTGGGAATGTTACTGAGATGTATATATTATACTAGTTCCCAGAATTTACCCATGGAATCAGTGTTGTCACTCAGTTACTATTGATAGTTGGATTGATGATGCCTCCTTTCTTGGTTTTCCTCCCTCACTTCACTCGAATTTCCATGCTGGTATTCTCTGAACCTCCCTAATAAATTACTTATACTCAAATATTTCTTTTTGTGTCTGCTTTTTGGGAACCTAAACCAAAACCCAAAAAACAGTTACACCCTGCTTAAAACCTGAAAAGGACTTCAAGCTCGATATCAAATAACCAAGTATAGTAGGAAAACTTCTTTAAACAAACAGGTTCTAGGGGTGAAAGAGTGACTACCCTCCACAGCTCTTATGTGTCTTTCCTTGACCACTCTGTTCAGGACCACTGCAGTGTGGACAGAAATGGAAGATGTTCGAAGTTCCACAGCATCCTTTTAACTGATCTCTGTGCCTTCAACTTCTCTTCCCTCTGATTTACCCTGTATCACACTGCCTGGCCAATTCTTCTAATACCCCATTTTCATGGATTGCTCCCTGTTCAAACATCTGTAAAGACCTCCTATCAGACAGCAATGGTAAAATGTCTCTGCCTTACCCTAAACCTCTGTCATGTTTTGGGGAGAGAAGTTGGGTTGTTTCTAGCCCTGCCCCCTTCCTCCTGGTCGGTGGATTGGGAGTGGCTGCATTCTTCCAATGAAGGTCACAGCTCCTGATGGATGTCCTTCTCATGTAAGCTATAGCTATAGCTACAGCTCTCTTTCCAGGTGACATGAGCCACTATCTCCTCTTAACCATCCAGGCTAGTTTCCTGCCTCAAGGCACTTTACTATTGCTTGTTAGTTCTCTTCATTAAGCTCTCTTCAGTCATTCTTTTGACTGTGCCATCTGTTTCCTGCCAGAGCCCTTGCCAGTATCAGCACTGATGTTCTGGGTTCCAGATTTGCCTCTGCCACTTTCTACCTTGTGTCACTTTGCATCTTAATTATCTCTGAGTGTCTCTGAGGCTTACAGTCATTTGATAATGGGAATAATAAGGCCTCTGTAGCATACCTCGTAAAGTTGCTATGCTAATAAAATCCACTTTTGTGACAGAAAAGACATTGTGAAAAACATGTGAAACACAAGATAAATCTAAGGGTTTTTTTAAAATCATAATATAGAGAAGAATCTTGAGTGAGACCCCTAAAGCTCATTACTAAAAAAGGAAGAGACAAGGAATAAGGGCACAGGAGGAAATGGACAACTCGAGAGAAATGCCCACACCACTTACAAGTCACTTACAGCAGTGATTCATCTGGTGTCGTCCTCACTCAGGGCCTCAAGCACAGGGCAACCCTGTGTGTGTTGCCATAGCAACTACCAGCCAGAACCTGGAAATTCCAGCAGCTTATAATATCAATCACCATGAGAAAAGGGGTCACAGCAAACTGCAAAAAAAAAAAAAAAAAAAAAATGTATATCACAGAGAGAAGAACTGGAGGAAAGACAGTAGTTCTCAAACAGTGACCCTGAACCAACAGCACCGACGTCCCTGGGCATTTATTAAACATGTAGATCCTTGAATCATGCTCAATCCCTACTGAATGGGAAACTCTAGGGTCTCAGTCTGTTTTAAAAAGCTCCCCAGGTGAGTCTGATGCATGCTAAAATGTGAGAACCATGGATCTAAGGGTCAGGAAGTTTGACTTCAGCTCCCAATATCCAAATGTACAGAAGGTGGATAATAAAGAAACTAAAATAAAAGTTTTAAATTGGAAGGCAAATATGATCTCATAATTTCCCTGTGGTTTACCTGAGTAGGAATGATGACTAAAATACAGCAATGGAAAATCTGACTGTATTAGTTTTCTATTTCTGCATAATGACCACACATTTAGTAGCTTAAAACAATACATATTCATTATCTCATAGTTTCTGTGGGTCACAAGTCCAGGCATGACTTAACTGGGTTCTCTGTTTATTGTCTCACAAAGTTGCCATCAAGGTGTTGGCCAGGAATGGGTCCCCACTAGAGGATTGAATGGAGAAGGACATGCTTCCAAGTTCCTTTCAGTGGTTGGCAGAATTCATTGCCTTATGGTCAAAGGACTGGTGGAAATTTGCTTCTTCAAAGCCAGCAATGGAGTGAGAGACTGTTAGCTAAATGAAATCTTATATAACATAAAGCTTCCTGGGTGGCACTAGTGGTAAAGACACCATCTGACAATGCACCAGAAGACTTAAGAGACCTGGGTTCAATCCCTGGGTTGGGAAGATCCCCTGTAGGATGGCATGGCAACCCACTCTAGTATTCTTGCCTGGAGGATTCCATGGACAGAGGAGCCATGTGGGCTAGAGTCCATAGGGTCACAAAGAGTTGGATGCAACTGAAGTGACTTAGCAGGCACGCATAACATAAGACAATCATGGGAGTGGCCATCCATCACCTTGTGATATTCTATCGGTTATAAGTAAGTCACAGGCTTCCCCTACCTTCAAGAAGAGTAGTAGTAGTAGCGTTAGTTGCTCAGTCGTGTCTGACTCTTTGTGACTCCATGAACTGTAGCCCACCAGGCTCCTCTGTCCATGGAATTCTCCATACAAGAATACTTAAATGGGTTTCCATTCCTTTTTCCAGGAAATCTTCCTGACCCAGGGATCAAACCCAGGTCTCCTGCATTGCAGGTAGATTCTTTACTGTCTAAGCCATCAAGAAAGCCCCATATTCAAGAGGAGAGTGGGGGATTATCAAAGGGTATGAACATAAGGAGGTGGGGATCATAGGAAACACCTTCAAGTCTTCCCTAAACTGCCATCTGGTATCCCATTGATGATCCATGTCTCTCTCACAAGGAAAGTACATTGAAAGTGTGTGCTCAGTCATGTCCAACTCTTAGCATCCCCATGGACTGTAGATCACCTCTGTCTCCTCTGTCCATGGGATTCCCCAGGCAAGAATACTGCCCATGCCCTCCTCAAGTGGATCTTCTCAATCCAGGGATTGAACCTGCATGTCTTGCATCGCTTACATTGGCAGGCAGATTCTTTACCACTAGTGCCACCTGGGAAGCCCCTGGAAAATACATTATTCGTGTTCAGAGGGTCTCAAAATCTTGTCCCATTATAGCATCAGCTCAAAGTCCAACATCTCATAATCTAAATCAAGTCTAGGTGTGAAGGAGGTTCCTGACTCTAATTGTTTAAGTGCAGCTCCTGGGCCAGAATTGCTTTCCATATATGGACATGTAAAACCCATGGAACCCATGATGTGTTCCCAATGCATCCAACATACAATGGTGAGATGAGCACAGTTTAACAGCTATAGATATTCCAGATAAAAAATGGGGGGAATGGAAAGTAAAAAGGTGTCAATGAGTCACAACAGTTCTGGAGCCTAGTCAGGCAAATAATAGGGGTCACTTGACTCAATTTCAAAGTCTGGGAATCATTCTTCATGGCTCTCAGCTCCACCCTCTGGAGTTTTTCTTCTGTGTTAACAATCCTTCCATTTTCATGAAAGGTAGCATATGTCTGCTGCTGATTCATTTTATTAGCCTGCTTCCTGTCACTATAATTTTGAAGAGTCAATGGCCTCCCTTCATTGTGTACTCTTTGGGTCCTCTTCAGTTCAAGCTGGCAGTGTTTATTATAAAATAACTTTCTCAGAAACTTTGGGGGTACCATGGATTTCAGTGGTCTTTACTCCTATGATCCCTATGGAGATTACTGGAATCATCTTAAAAATCTGTTTTCCACAATGACCCTTTTAAAGATAAACAGAACAAACTAAATTTGGAAGGAGTGAATCCCTTCAAGTTAAGAACACATGTAAATTGAAACCTAGGAACTCAAGGATGAAAGGAAAGAGAAAAGTCAATTACATGTAGAAAGAAATTTTACAATGTTTTCACTATAGACTGCTAAGAGATGTGTGGAGGATGCTTTGCTAATACAGAGTCAAAATTAGGGAAAGATCATCAAGGATAACACGCTTAGGGAAAGATATGTAGGTGAAGTAGAATTAAAATGTAGTTTGAATAATGGATGGTATTTAGAGATGAAGAGACCATTCCATTACATAGGGAAGGCATGAATACTATTTGTAATTGCTAACAAGCATGGAATATATAGGGGACAACTAGGAGACCCAAGTGGCTCAAGGGTTTTCTACTTTGTCCACATATCGAATCATCTTAGAAACTTTAGAAAATACTGATACCCAGGCCCATATCAGTTATTTTGTTTCCACTGGTAGAGGATGAAGCCCAGAAGTCAGTGGTTTATAAAAACTCCTGAAGAAAACTTAGTGTACATCAGGGATAAGTCCCACAAGACTGATTAAAAGAGCAAACTCATGTGAAACAAAGTGATACATGTGTCAAGTAATATTCATTGTCTAATGACATGCATCATCTAGGACATGGAACACAAAGACTATTGTGGACTTGCCCCAGTTCTTAATGATCATGGAACAGAGAAGTGTCAGACATTTCAAAATTCCATTTCATATTCTCTTGGCTTCATCAGTTTTGTTTTGCTTCCAGGTGCTGTGGGAATAACCAGAGAGTTCCTTGCCTCCTACCTGCACCTGAAGCCTCTTTCCTTGGTACTCTGTCCTGTACCCTCATCCGGGCCTGCATAAACCATTGGAATAGGCAAATTAATATCCTGTGGAGTAAACCTTTGGCCAATGGGAAGCAGGAACCAGTAGACAAATCATTTCCTCGTTATCAACACACTGTCCCCAATGGAGTCCTTGAATGCATTTTATAGAGAGAGTTTCTTGGGCACTGAGTGCCAATTATCTAGCATTCTGTTGCACTTAGCAACAGTAAACAACAGCACAGTGTTATGTTTGTTCTCCATTAGCTGCTCCACTCTCTTTGTTCCTCTCTTGCTCCTCTGGAATAATCTCCATGATAAAACACAAGCATACAAGCCTCAGGAGACTCAAGCTCTGATTTCGGCTAAAACCAAGTCACAAAGGCAGGAACCTTGCAGTAGGTCATTTGGGGGCTTATATGTCTATGAGGAAGGTGAAAGACGAGAGTGAAAAATCTGGCTTAAAACTCAGCATTCAAAAAACTAAGACCGTGGCACCTAGTCCCATCACTTCATGGTAAATAGATGAGAAAACAATGGAAACAGTGAAAAACTTGATTTTCTTGGGCTCCAAAATCACTGCAGATGGTGACTGTAGCCATGAATTAAAAGACACCTGCTCCTTTGGAAGAAAAACTATGACAAATCTGGACATCATATTAAAAAGCAGAGAGACATTACTTTGTCGACAAAGGTCTGTAGAGTCAAAGCTATGGTTTTTCCAGTAGTAAAGTATGTATGTGAGAGATGGACCATAAAGAAGGCTGAGAGCCAAAGAATTGATGCTTTTGAACTGTGGTTCTGGAGAAGACTCCTGAGCATTCCTGGGACTGCAAAGAAATCAAACCAGTCAATCCTAAAGGAAATCAACTCTGAATATTCATTTTAAGGACTGATGCTGAAGCTGAAGTTCCAATACTTTGGCCACTTGATGTGAAGAGCCAACTCATTTGAAAAGACCCAACTCATTTGAAAACACCCTGATGCAGGGAAAGACAGATAGCAGAAGAGAAGAGAACAACTTTGGATGAGATGGTTTGATGGCATCACCGACTCAATGGATGTGAGTTTGAACAAACTCTGGAAGATAGTGAAGGACAGGGAAGCCTGGCATGCTACAGACCATGGGGTTGCAAAGAGTCAGACATGACTGAGTGAATGAACAACAACAATAAATGTCTATGGTTAAAATTACATTGAAAACTTTTTTTTTTTTTTTTTTGCATTTAGATACTGGTAACATTTGAAAACAAAATACTGTGTGTGAAAAGTCTTATGCATGCTAAGTCACTTCAGTCCTGTCTGACACCTTGCGACCCTATGGGCTGGAGTCTGTCTGAATCCTCTGTCCATGGGATTCTTCAGGCAAGAATACTAGAGTGGGTTGCCATGCTCTTCTCCAGGAGATCTTCCTGACCCAGGGATCGAATTCATGTCTCTTAGTCTCCTGCATTGGCAGGCGAGTTCTTTACCACTAGTGCCACCTGTGACACTAATTAATATTCTAAATACAATTAGTAGAATGTCATAATACATGAAGGAGACATTTTTAAAAGGACAACAAAAGGGGTGTGAAACTAGCATATTGACACTAAGAAAAACAAGGTAACTTTCAGGAACTCCAATTAAATGTGTATTAGTACACTTGCTATTGTTCCACAAATCATGGATGCTCTTTTCATTTTTATTCATTTTGTTCTCTGTGTTTTATTTTCTAGTTTCTTTTTATATCTTCAAATTTGCTAATTGTTTCTTCTGCAATGACTAATCTGCCATTAATTCTATCCTGTGTATTTTGCAACTCTGACATTACAGGTTTCACTTCTAGAATTTTGAATTGAGTCATCTATTGTATCTTCCATATCTCTATTTAACTTTTTGAACATGGAATTCAATGATAATAACTGTTTAAGGTCATTTTTTATTTATTCTAACCACTTTACCTGTTCTGGTTCCACTTATTTATTTATTTATTTATTTGACTATGTTGGGTCTTAGTTGTGGTATGCAGGATTCTTTGTTGTGATACTTGGGCTTCTCTCTAGTTGTGGCATGTGGGCTCTACAGAGCACATGTTTAGTTGCCCCATGGCACATGGATCTTAATATCCCGACCAGGGATCAAACCTGTGTCCCCTTTATTGAAAGACGGATTCTTAACCACTGGACCACCAGGGAAGTCCCTGGGTCAGATTTAATTGTGTGATCATTTTTGTCATTACAGACATACCTTATTTTATTGCACATTGCAGATATTGTGGTTTTTACAAATTAGAGGTTTGCAGTAACCCTACATCAAGCAAGTCTACTGGCACTATTTTTCTAACAGTATTTGCTCACTTCATGCTTCTGTCACATTTTGATAGTTCTTGCCATATTTCAAACACTCTACCAGCAAAAAGATCACAATGCACTGAAGTTTCAGATGATGGTTAGCATTTTTTAGCAAATTAAGTATTTTTAAGTTAAGATATATACATCGGGGGCTTTTTCTTAAAAAAGATATAATGCTATTGCATACTTAATGCACACAGTATAGTATAAATATAACTTTTATATGCACTGCGGAACCAGAAAATTCATGTGACTCACTTTATTATGACATTTGCTTTATTGTGGTGATCTTGAACTGAACCCATAGCATCTCCAAGGTATGCCTGTATAGGTCATGTATTCCTGTTTTTATGCATGCCTGGTAATTTTGTATTAAATGCCATATATTCTGAGTTTTGTTTTTAAAATTCATTAGGTGGGACTGGAACAGTGCTGTCTGATAATAATTATTCCCCACTACTGAGATAAGACCCTTCTGTGTCCCTTGCCTGATCCTTCATGCATCATGAAGTTTTCGGGTATAGCTAGCAGGATTATTCCTGACTCAGTGTGAGCACTGTGCACTATTATTGCAATCCTTTGGGGTGGTTCTCTCCTCAGCCTCCAGACTTTTCACACTTGCCTGCACTTATCAGTACTCTGCTGAATACTCAAGAGTAATTGCTTGCAAATCGCAACAGTTTTCTCTCTGTGCAGTTATCTCTTCTTTGATATTCTGTCTTGCAAACTCAAGCCGTATTCTTCTTTCCAGACTCTCATGCACATCTCCTCAACTCAGGGAATCTTTTTGGTTCTGCCTTGGTCTCCACTCCCTGCACGTCAGCCTAGAAATTCTTTCAAGTCAGTAAACTGGGC
Organism: Muntiacus reevesi; assembly: GCF_963930625.1. NCBI lineage: Eukaryota > Metazoa > Chordata > Mammalia > Artiodactyla > Cervidae > Muntiacus > Muntiacus reevesi. The sequence continues at coordinate 41,118,924 of NC_089271.1, read as the reverse complement.
CAGTTCATTAGGCTTACCTCATTACTTTCTCATTCCTCGAGAAGCACTGTCTTTTGTTGCATAATGTCTAGTGTCCTAAAAACTGTTGTTTCATATGTTTAGCCAAAGTTTTGGTTGTTTCTGTTGGGTGGATAAATCTGCTACCTGTTACTCCATTTCAGCTAGAAGTGAAAAGTCCAATTGTTCATTGACTACACTGACTATTTGCATGTCAAGAAGTGATAGCTTGAGCTTTTTTCATCTCAACACAATTTATTGCTATTTACATGTTGGCATTTGACTGTGTTTTAGCTATGCTTTGAGAAATTGGTGAGCTGATTTTGGTGACATTGACAACTAACCCATTTTTTTTCTCATTTAAAATATTGGGAAATACGTTCCCAGTTAGCATTTTAATGTAGTATGTCCTTACTGCAATGGATTATTGATGTTAAGCGAGAACTGCTTATATTTAGCTTAGACTTATTTCTCTCACCTGAAAATAATCTAGAAGTAGCCTGTCCAGAGTTGTCATGGTAGGTCCATAGAGACAAGTGCCTTCTTTTTTTCTGCTCCTTAACACACAAATTCTATTTCCCTAACTAATATCCATCAAGTCTACATTCCAGCTCCTCCTAGCTAAGCCAGCCATTTTTAAATACATTTTTTAGGAGCTTATTCAGTACTTTCTTCTCATGGGGATGAACAGGTCATTCATATCTTCAAAAAAGACTTATGTGTCACTAGGCATCTTCCTGCCCAAGGAAAACTAGACCTCTGCTATTAAGGCACAAGGGGAAAAGAGACATGGATAAGTCATCAGGAGTGTCTGCCACATTTGGCAAAGGACAGTAATGACAGACTAGGTATTGTATATGCATTTTGAACATGGAAATGGCATAAAGTTTAAAGAAGATTTTTCTGGAAGCATAGGGTAAGAAATTGTGGAATGGGAGAGGCTGGAAACAGCTTTATATTTAGTATCTCCATGACAATAATTCAGGAATTCAATGCTGAGGACTGGCAATGGAAAAGATACAGGAAACTCTTCAAAATACTTCTCTAAGGAAGAAACCTAAGAAAGAACTTGGTGGCAGATGGGATATAAAGAGCAGGTACAGCAAAGAGGGGATGCTGCAAGGCAGGAAAGGATTATAAAAGGAGTGTCAGAAAACTCATGGAAGCCACTAGTCTGTACAACTGGCAAGTTCAGCCCTGCTCAAGACTTGAGATAATGATGTTTGGCTCATGCACTACAGACTCTACTGGCCATAAGAGTGTTGATGAAGTCTGGCACTAACACATCTGGTGTCTGCAATGAGGTCAGATGGGAAGAGCACAACCTACTAAATGTGTGGACTAATCCCCATCAAAGATGGTCAGCTCACTGGCATCTTGAATGCCCACACCTTGCAGCCCTGAATGCCTTAGAACAGGTTATCTTCTATACCCAAAGCTGATTCTATCTTTTTCAATATCAAAGTAATAATAGGAAAACAGTAAACATGCCATAGCAGAAGAGTAAGGAATCTGGGTCAGAAAGATCAGAACAGAGTTATTGTTCAATATTTTGTTAGTTGGGCGATCTTGGGCAAGTTATGTTGTCTCTGAGCCACATTTACTGATCTGAAAAAAGAAGGAGAATTATTACAATAATACTTGCCCTACATAAATTTTTGTGAGGTTTAGTCATGTTTGTCAGGGGAAGGAAACATGACCATTAGAGAGCTCAGACTACCCTGGACTCAATTTATTTACTTCATGTGTCAACTTTCAAACCACTTCACCCCTCTGAATCTTGATTTTCTTATCTGGCCTTTTCCAGAGCTTCAAAATTAGTTTTGGGAATCTAGTATCTTTTCAATAATTACATGTTGAATAAAATTCTGTTGCATCTATAAAATGAAGGGATTCATTTAGATTAGCATTTCCCAAAGTATGTGTTGTGAAAGTGTTAGTAACTCAGCCATGTCCAACTCTTTGTGACCCCATGGACTGTAGCCCACTAGGCCCCTCTGTCCATGGGATTCTCCAGGTAAGAATGCTGGAGTGGGTTGCCATTTCCTACTCTAGGAAATCCCTGACTCAGGGATCAAACTCAGTTCTCCTGCATTGCATTGCAGCAGATTCTTTACCATCTGAGCTACTAGGGTTGTGAGATGTGTTATGAGGTGTGTTGTGAGATGCTGATAAGTTGATAATGCATATTGTAAACCCATATGCTTGAGATGCTGAAGCAGAAAAAGCCAAGGAGACACTGTCCTTGACAACATCCACGAATTGTCATACCTCTTTTTCTTTAGCTCTGAATTTAATGTTATCTGAAATAAAAATAAACCCCTTATCTTTGATAAGATGTTCTTATTTGGGTGCCTATTATTGCAGTCAAAACAAATTCTTTACTGATCCAAATTATTAATGTTTATCAATAGTATTTTACAAAAAGATTAACTATTTCCCCTCAACTTCTGCTCATTAACTTCTTTCAATCTTCAATCAATTCATTAATTAAATATTCTCAGACACTTATTATGTGTGTTGTGTGCTAAATGGTACCGAAATGAAGCATACACTCCCAATTCTTGCCACTAAGAAACCTACAGTCTATTAGAATATAGGGGAATATTGATTCAGTTAAGTCATAATATTAGTTGATGACCGTAAATTAGACTGTAATTTTCCTGAAGGCAGTGACTGAGTTTTCATCAACCTATATGCTTGTCTATACCCCTGATGTAAAGTATAATAGGAACATGAGACATCCACACTCCACAGCTGTTTTAATTTGTACACCTTGTAGCCCAGTTTCTCAACCAATTGGCTTTCCTATTGAAATGACAGCTAATTTAAAAGAATAAATGGCTATTTAATAGAATGGAAAACCATTAAACTCAACCTTCTAATAAAGACTGATTCTTATGTAAGTCTTATGAAGTGCTAATTTCTGGCTCCAGAGAAAAGGAAAGAATGAAAATTATCTTTGAGAAAATTGTTACCTCCCTATGAAACCTGAAACTCTGAATAACACTGAAAATTCTAATAATAATAAAGATGGTGCTCATGTTCCTTTATATTTTAGTAGTACTTTGTGGTTTACAAATGTTTTCATAAAAATTTGGAGAAGTAACTGAATGTAAAGGAAAGTGAATAGGCTATGGATTCTGTTAGATCAGAGTTCAAATTCAACCTCCACTGTCTGTGCAATTAATTCTATCATCTGAAAATAAGAATGATAATACATATTGCCCATGCTTTGGGACTAAATGGAAGAAGACCCCCTTAAAAATTAGAAACCAGAAAAATCAAATTATAATCTGAAAATTAAGTTCTAATATTAATACAATGACCCACTACCCAATAGCCTTAAAAAGAATGTTTGTAAGATCTCGTAGCAAACGCAATCAGAATAGGACTCACAGTGAGCCCCAGAAATAGACCAGAACATCACACACAATTGTCCAAATATTGGTAAGGGAGACAGAATGCAAGCCAACAATATCTGAGTGTTTCTTGGTCAACAGGATAGACCATTTCTAACATGGGTGTGGTAGATTAAAAGTTCCTTCCATCAAGAGGTAGAGTCTGGTCCTCCAAACTTGAATCTGCTTTTGCCAATGTGACTTTCTCTGGCCAATATGATACTGGCATATATTACCCAAGCACAGGTACCCAAGCATAGTAGGACTTGCCTTCCCTTGCTGCTGGGAACTCTTTCCCCATCATGTGAACAAGCCTGGGCTAACCTCCCACACGAGAAGAGCCTATCTGTACAGAGGCTTTAGCTATCTGGCCATGTCAACCATCCCACTGTGAAGCCCCTTATATGTGAGTGAAGCCGTCCTAGACCATCTAGCACCAAAGAAGTTGCCAGCTCAGAAGAAGCACTCAGCTAACCTAAAGAATTATGAAAAATGATTGTTTATTGATTTAAGTCACTAAGTTTTGGGATGGTTTCTTATGCAGCAATAAATACCAGAGGGCTTTTCAGCTTTATTCTAGTCCCAAGAATGAATTCATCGCTTCTTTAATATGAATATATCAGGCAGCTTCCCTGGTGGCTCAGATGGTAAAGCGTCTGCCTGCAATGTGGGAGACCTGGGTTCGATCCCTAGGTCAGGAAGATCCCATGGAGAAGTAAATGTCAACCCACTCCAGTACTCTTGCTTAGAAAATTCCATGGATGGATGAGCCTGGTAGGCTATAGTCCTTGGAATCACAAAAGTTGGGCACGACTGAGCAACTTCACTGGTTACTGGGATTAGACAATCTTATATTGATATCATTAATTACTCCTATTTTCCCTTACCGAATCTATGCTTACCAACATATTTCTAATTATGATCTGACCTTTCACATAGTCTGCCTACAGTGGACAATGGGTTGACCACAGAAACTCCAAGGGTCCCTTGGTATGGTTATTGTTCATGATAAGTTGAAGTGAATTCTGACCAAGGTTTGGTTTAAGGAGAAGATATTCAATGCCTCTGAATATTTACTCTCCACCCTTCTCTACCTTACTCTGTACTCTAGGCAGTTGACCTCCATAGATTGCCTTAAGGAAAAATTTTGCCTGTGGCTTCTTATTGGGCTTCTCCAATGAAGCCCTACCTGGAAACTGGAGAAGAGTGATTTCAGAACATTTGTTTATTCCTACAGTTCTGTCCTTGTTAAGACTGGTTTGTGTAGACTGAGTCCCTCAGGACAACATGGTGACTCCTGTCCAGGTGGTTCCTTCTCTAAAGCTGTCTCTTGGAGACCACCCCCTCCCCTCATCCTGTCAGGCCTAGAAGTGTAAATAGAGCAATTTTTACTAGCCTTCAGTTCTGTACAATCCTGTATGGTTTCCTTATTCCTACACACACTTTTGTAAGTAACTCCTTTATTAAACCCTCCTCCAATTATTGTAGTATCAGCATGCCATCTGTCTCCTGTTGAGTCCCTGACTGATAGATACATATGCTGAGCATGTGGGTTTGAGTATCTGGTGTGTCTCATGGTGATTTCTCTTTGGCTTATGATTTATCCCTGAAAGATAGCTCCACATTCATCAAATCAGTATAGTCAAGTTTATAGGCCAATGAGCTGAGTCATGCTGAACTTTACAAAGGGAACAAATTCCTCTAGGAACCAGCTAGCTGATGTTTTCCCTCTGAAATGGGGAATAAGAACTGTACTTTTCTGTATTTCTACAATGCCCACTTTTCAGGATTGCTATTAGGATTTGATAAACTTCATGCCAATTGTTTTGTACCTTTGCATGTGCCTGCCACCTTATGAGTTCCCAACTTGTTAAGCATTGCTACTGTTTTGTTTAATATCCCTTTGATTGTATAATATGGTATTTACTGATCAAACAATGTATAATATTTTTCTTGGACTTCTTTTTTCTATGTTTTTGTTAATTGAGATTATGGGAGTTGGTGTAAAGAAAGAGAATATATGTGCAGCATGACTTATAAATAACAAACATAGCTTCTAAAGCCTTACAACAGAGCCACTAAATGGAAAGTATCCTGACTTAGCAATTGGTGCATAAACACATTTAATGAGTTCTTATTCCCCATTTCAGAGAAAGCCAGTATCCTGGATGACAAATTGGTGTACACTATGGAGCAGGAATTATGTCTCTACCCTACTTCCAAGGTAACCAGAGTAGATAGGTCCCTGGTAATATCACTTATATGTCTTCCCATTGGAGTTTCCAGTTAGTCTCTCCTCTGTGAGGTCCTGTCTCATCACTTCAGGCTGCAAATATTTTCCCACTCACCTACACACAGGCACACACCCTCCAGCATGTGTGGAGAGCCATTCAAAATAAATCTTAGGAGAGAGAACAAGATGGTGGAGTCGTAGGTGGATGTGGAGTACATCTCTCTCCATGGATACATCAGAAATACACTTTCAGACACAGAAGTGCATGCAGAACACCAGCTGAGAGTGGACAGGAGGACCTGATCAGTTGAAAAGAATATATAGAACCACGTAAAACTTGGTAGGATGAAGGAACTGGAGGGAAAAACTGGAGTGTTAGTAGGACTGGACCTGCCCTCGGCAGGTGGGTAAACTGAAGCAGGGGTTCAATCTCCACATTGGGTTAATTGCCTGAGTCAGAGGAGAAACATTTAAGGTTGAGAGTGAAGTAACTGATCTATGGCAACCTAAATGTAATGAGAATCAGTCCTTGCCACAGTCATACATACCCTGGACAGGGACACAGGTCCCTTGGAAAGTGCAGCAGTTGGGAGCTGAAGTTTAGGGATTGTGGAGCAATCCAAGGATGAGGGCTGCTGTTGACTGTGGAGAGACGGATAAAGGGGAGGTTAGGGAGGAGATTGTGGTGGGAAATACCTGTGGAGGAAAGCCGGGCAGCCATGGAAGCAAGGTGATACTACTGAGTCATGCGTAGGGGGTGGAGTCATCGCCATAGCCTCTCTCTCCCTGCACGCCAGCATCAGCAGTTGAACAATAGAGAGGTTCACCCATCAAACCTCTGATGCACTGAACTACTGAGTAGGACCCCACTCAGAGTGCCCCTTTAAGTGCCTGATACGCCAATCTACACAGTAGGACCCCAGCCAGGGGGGCCCCTCTATGTGCCTGATGTGCCAAACAACAGAGACAGACCCCAGGCAAGGGAGCCCTCTAAGTGTCTGAACAGGCACAGCTATGGAGAAAGACTGGACAAAGAGGTCTTCTGATCGCCAGCTACAAGAGGCTTATAAAAAAAGAAAAGAACAACTCTGATAGGGCCATAATTTCCGCAGCAGAGGCAGTCCGTGTTCCTGCACACTTGGTGCTTCCACGGTCCCCATAAGCCAAGCAGCTGCACCACCTTCATGCTCAACTCTCACTGGGGCAGAGCTGCCACAGGCAAAAAAAAAAAAAAAGTCTTGTGTCTATGCACACAGGGTCACTTTTGTTGTGTCTGGACTCTTTGCAACCCTATAGACTGTGGCCTGCCAGGCTTCTCTGTCAGAGATGGGGTTCTCCAGGCAAGACTACTGGAGCGTATTGGCCAATACTGGTTTCAATACCCTTCTAGAGCACTATATTTCCTGCTGCCCTAGCCACCAACTCTCCTGAGTACCTGGTGCTGCTGGAACCCCTGCAACCCAAGCAGCTGCACCATCTCCACACCTGGCCCTCACAGGGGCAAACCCAAGTCCTCCAGGGCAGCCTCAGGAGCAAACCCCAGTGGATTACCCACATGTAGAGGTGCAAATAAAACCAGAGTTGAAACCCAGGGGCAGTGTGGCTAAGGAAGAAGACCCAAAACCTTCCCACCAGCTGTACAAGCTGCAGATTAAATTCACACGATCAACTAGGCAGACTCTGTGTCTATGGAATATATAAAAGGTCACTGAGAGCTCCCACAAAAGAAAACACCCTAGTTCTGATAGCTGTGGACATTGGAGGCAAGAACACACAGGAGTAGGACAAGATTAGAATCTGAGCTGCCTTCAAAGCAGCTCCAGAGATCAGCACAGTGTTGGAGGGCATCCTGGGGAGATTGGGTGGACTGGGACTCCCAGTGAGGGAAAGGCTTCTGGCAGCAGTGACTCAAGAAAAACATTTATTATTCTTATGTTTTGACTTGTTCTGTAGATTCTTTTGGATTTTTCCCTCTTTTTCTCACCTCCTATGTAGCTCTCAATTTTATTGGCACAATGAAATCTAATTAAGCTTTTTAGCTTTGTTTGTCTTCAGTCACATTTTTTAATGTTGTTATAAATCTCAGTCTCTACTTTGGACTTTTGCAGTTCTGTGGAGTTTTCCTTTTATCTCTCTCTCTCTTTTTTAATTTTAATTTTTTAAGCCTGTTATTATTTTTTCTGCATTTCTTTCTTTGTTTGCTTCTCCTACTGTTTCTTTTCCCTTGCATTTAATCTTTAATGTATATACATCTTCTTCATCTACCTCTATTTAACTTTGCATATCTATTATTTCTTTCTTTTCTTTCTTCCCTTTCCTCTCAACATATTTGTTAGTTTTATTTTCATTGCTTTATTACAAATTGGCACCTTACTTTAGTTTTGTTTCCAGTTTGTGCTTTAGTTAGTTTTCTTCTGGTCGATATAATTTTTGGTTTCCTTTGTTCGCTAGGTTAATCTATTGTACTTCATTTTTGTTGGACTGTTTTGATTTTGCTTAAGAGTGTATATGTATATGTGTATATTCAATCACACTTTTTATTGTTGCTATAAACCTCTGCCTCTACATTGGGATTTTGCAGTTTTGTGGAGTTTTCCTTTTATTTCTTTTTCTTTTTTCTTTCTTCTCTTTTATTTTTCTTTCCCCTTTTCTATCATTTTAAGTTTTAATTTTTTTAAACCTATTATATTTTTCTACATGTATTCCTTTGTTTGCCTTTCTTACTGTTCTTTTCCCTTTGCAGTTAACCTTTAATATATATAAATCTTCTTCATCTACCTCTACTTAACTTTGCATATCTATTCTCTCTTTCTTTTCTTTCTTTTCCTCTCAATATATTTGTTAGTTTTGTTTTCATTGCTTTATTTCCCACTTGGTACCTTGCTTTAGTTTTGTTTTCCAGTTTGTGCTTTAGTTACTTTTGTTCTTAACTGGTAAATATAATTTTTTATTTCCTTTGTTCACTGGGTAAATCAACTTTATTTTTGTTGGACTGTTTTGACTTTGCTTATGGGTATATATGTATATGTGTATATTCCATTATTTTAATTATTATTTGCCTGATTTTGTAACTGCCATTTGCCTGGGGCTCATCTTTGATTTCTCATTTTTGGATATTTGTTTTAATCTCACTTAATGCCATAATAAACTACTTGTAGAATTTTCATTCCTGACTAGAGATCAAGCCCTGAGCCTTTGGAGTGGGAACACTGACTCCAAGACCCTAGACTACCAGAGAATTAACCCTAGGGACTTTCAAATAGTGAGAACTCACACAAAGGAAACCACTTGAATACAAGACCCAGCATCACCCAACCACCAGTAGCACCCTGTGCAGGACACCTCAACTAAACAACAAACAGAACAAAAATGCAAACCCAATCTTAGCAGACAGGAGTACCACCTCACTAGCCTTGCCCATCGGAGGAAAAACAAACAAACAAATGAAAACTCAGCACAAATCTCACCCAAAAGGGAGCCTACACAAACCACTGAACCAACCTTAGGAAGGCAGAATCCAAAAGGACGAAAGAATTCAACCTTGAAGCCTGGGAAAAGGAGACCTCAAACACAATAAGTTAAAAAGAAATTATGAAAAGGCAGAGAAATACTACACAAATGAAGGAACAAACTAGAAACATAGAAGCTCAAATAAATGAAGAGGAAATAGGCAAACTACCTGAAAAATAATTCAGATTAGTGATAGTAAAGGTGATCAAAAACCTTGAAAACCAAATGGAGAAAATGCAAGAATCAGTTAAAAAAGACCTAGAAGAATTAAAGAATAAACACACAGAGACAAACAACACAATTACTGAAATTATAAATACTCTGGAAGGAATCAATAGCAGAGTATCTAAAGCAGAAGAACGAATCAGTGAGTGGGAAGATAAAATGGTGGAAATAACTTCTGAAGAGCAAAATAAAGTAAAAAAATGAAAAGAACTGAGGATAGCCTCAGAGACCTCTGGGACAACATCAAGCACACCAACATTCGAATTATAGGGGTCCCAGAAGAAGCAGAGAAAAATAAAGGTAAGAGAAAATTTTTGAAGAGATTATAGTTGAAAATTTCCCCAACACGGAAAAGGAAATAGCCTACCAAGTCCAAGAGGCACAAAGAGTCCCATACCAGATAAACCCAAGGAGAAACATGCCTAGACACATACTAATCAAATTAACAAAGACTAAACACAAAGAAAGAATATCAAAAGCATCAAGGGAGAAGCAACAAGTAGCATACAAGGGAAACCCCATATGCTTAACAACTGATCTTTCAGCAGAAATTCTGCAGGCAAGAAGGGAATGGCAAGATGTAAGTATTGAAAGGGAAAAATCTACAGCCAAGATTACTGTACCCAGCAAGGATCTCATTCAAAATTGACCAAGAAATCAAAAGCTTTTCAGACAAGCAAAAATTAAGAGAATTCAGTACCACCAAACCAGCTTTACAACAAATGTTAAAGGGACTTATATAGTCAAGAGATACAAGAGAAGAAAAAAGATCTATAAAATCAACCCCAAACATTTAGAAAATGGAAATAGGAACATATATATCAATAATTACTTTAAATGTAAATAGATTAAATGCTCCAACCAAAGACACAGACTGGCTGAATGGATACAAAACCAAGACCCATACATATGCTGTCTACAAGAAACCCACTTCAGACCTCAAGACACATATAGACTGAAAGTGAGAGGATGAGAAAATATCTTCCATGCAAATGGGAAGCAAAAGAAAGCTGAAGTAGCAATCCTCATATCAGACAAAATAGACCTTAAAATAAAGAAGATTACAAGAGATAAGGAAGGACACTACATAATGATCAAGGGATCAATCCAAGAGAAAGACATAACAATTGTAAATGTCATCATAAGCAGCAGCATGTACCCAACATAGTAGCACCTCAATACGTAAGACAAATACTTGCAGAAATTAAAGGAGAAATTGACAGTAACACAATAATAGTGGGAGACTTTAACACCCCACTCACACCAATGGACAGATCATCAAAACAGAAAAAAAATAATAAGGAAACAAAAGTCTTAAATGATACATTAGATGAGACAGATCTCATTGATATATTCAGGACATTCTTTCCAAATGCAGAAGAACACACATCCTTCTCAAGTGCACATGGTACATTCTCCAGGATAGACCACATCTTGGGTCACAAATCAAGCCTCAGTAAATCTAAGAAAATTGAAATTGTATCAAGCATCTTTTCTGACCACAACACAGTGAGACTAGATATCAATTACAAAAAAAGAAAGAAAAGACTGTAAGAAACACAAACATGTAGACATGAAACAACAAGCTTCCAAATAATCTACAGGTTGCTAAAGAAATCAAAAGGGAAATAAAAATATTTCTAGAAACAAACGACAATGAAACAAGAGAACTCAAAACCTATGGGATGCAGCAAATGCAGTTCTAAGTGGGAAGTTTATAACAATACAATCCTACCTCAAGAAACAAGAAAAACATCGAATAGACAACCAAACTTTACACCTAAAACACCTGGGAAAAGAAGAAGAAAAAATTAGTAGAAGGAAAGAAATCATAAAGATCTGAGCAGAAATATATGAAAAAGAAATGAAAGAAACTGTAGTAAAGATTAATAAAACTAAAAGCTGGTTCATTGAGAAGATAAACAAAACTGACAAACATTTAGCCAGACTCATCAAGAAAAAAAGAGAATCAAATCAACAAAATTAGAAATGAAAAAGGAACAGACAATGCAGAAATACAAAGGATTATAAGAGACTGTTATGAACAACTATATGGCAATAAAGTGGATAGCCTGGAGGAAATGGGCAGATTCTTAGAAAAGTTCAATCTTCCAAGACTGAACCAGGAAGAAATAGAAACTTTGAACAACACAATTACAAGCATTGAAATTGAAGCTGTGATCAAAAATCTCCCAAGAAACAAAAGCCCAGGATCAGATGGCTTCACAGGAGAATTCTATCAAATATTTAGAGAAAAGCTAATGCCTATCCTTCTAAAACTCTTTCAACAAATTGCAGAGGAAGGCACACTTCCAAACTCATTCTATGAGGCCACCATCACCCTGATACCAAAACCAGACAAAGACAACACAAAAAAAAGAACACTATAGGCCAATATCACTGATGAACATAGATTCAAAAATCCTCAAAATTTTTGCATACAGAATTTAGCAATGCATCAAACAGCTCATAAACCATGATCAAGTTGGGTTTATCACAGGGATGCAAGGATTCTTCAGTATACACAAATCAATCAATGTGATGCACCATATTAACAAACTGAAAGATAAAAACCATATGATCAACTTAGTAGATACACAAAAAGCCTTTGACAAAATTCAGCACCCATTTATGATTAAAACTCTTTAAAAAATGGGCACAGAAGGAACCTACCTCAACATAGTAAAGGCCATATATGATAAGCTGACAGCAAACATTATTCTCAATAGTGAAAAACTGAAAGTATTCCCCCTAAGATTAGGAACAAGACAGGGATGTCCACTTTCACCACTATTATTCAACATAGTTCTGGAAGTCCTAGCTTCAGCATTCAGAGAAGAAAAATAAATAAAAGGAATCCAGATCAGTAAAGCTCTCACTATTTGCAGATGACATGATACTGTACATAGAAGACCCTAAAGTCAGTATAAGAAGATTGCTGGAGCTAATCAGTGAATTTAGCAAAGTTGCAGGATACAAAATCAGTACACAGAAATTACTTGCATTTCTATAAACTAACAATGAAAATTCAGACAGAAATTAAGGAATCAATCCCATTCACCATTGCAATAAAAAGAATTAAATACTTAGGAATAAATTTACCTAAGGAGACAACAGAACTGTACACAGAAAATCAGAAAACACTAAAGAAAGAAATCTAGGCTTCCTTTGTAGTTCAGTTGGTAAAGAATCTTCCTGCAGTGCAGGAGACCCAGGTTCGATCCCTGGGTTGGGAAAATCCCCTGGAGAAGGAAGTGGCAACCCACTCCCATATCCTTGCCTGGCAAATCTCATGGACAGAGGAGTCTAGTGGCCTTAGTCAATGCGGTTGCAAAGAGTCAGGCACAACTGAGTGACTAACACTTACTTACTTACTTAATGAAAGAAATCAAAGACGACATAAACAGATGGAGAGATATTCCTTGTTCCTGGGTAAGAACCAATATTGTGAAAATGACTATGCTATCAAACACAATCTGCAGATTCAATGTGATCCCTGTCAAATTACCAATGGCATTTTTTCACAGAACTAGAACAAAAAATATCGTAATTCATATGGAAACACAAAAGATCCTGAATAGCCAAAGCAGTCTTGAGAAAGAATGCAGCTGGAGGAATCAACCTACCTGACTTCAGATTATACTACAAAGCTATAAGACAGTATGGCACTGGCACAAAAACAGAAGTATAGACCAATGGAATAAGATAAAAAGCCCAGAAATAAACCCATTCACCTATGAGTACCTTATTTTTTTACAAAGGAGGCAATAATATACAATGGGAGAAAGATAGCCTCTTCCATAAATGGTGATGGGAAAACTGGACAGCTACATATAAAAGAATGAAATTAGAATACTTTGTATTGTATATGGTGTATACAATGGTATATTGTATATGGTGTATACACCATATACAAAGATAAACTCAAAATGGATTAAAGACCTAAATGAAAGACTAGAAATCATAAGACTCTTAGAGGAAAACATAGGCAGAACACTCAGTGACATAAATCAAAGCAAGATAATCTACGATCCACCTCCTAGAGTAACAGAAATAAAAACAAAAGTAAACCAGTGGGACTTGATTAAACTTAAAACTTTTGCACAGCAAAGGAAACTATAAGCAAGGTGAAAAGACAACCCTCAGAATGGGAGAAAATAATAGAAAATGAAACAGTTGACAAATGATTAATTTCCAAAATATGCAAGCAGCTCATATAACTCAATGCCAGAAAAACAAACAATTCAATCAAAGAGTGGGGAAAAGACCTAAACAGACATGTCTCCAAAGAAGACATACAGATGGCTAACAAACACATGAAAGGATGTTCAACATTATTAGAGAAATGCAAATCAAAACTACAATGCGATATCACCTTACACCGGTCAGAATGGCACTCATCAAAATGTCTACAAACAATAAATGCTGGAAAGGGTGTGGAGCAAAGGGAATGCTCTGGCACTGTTGGTGGGAATGTAAACTGATACAGCCACTGTGGAAGACGATATGGAGATTCCTTAAAAAACTAGGAATAAAACCACCATACGACCCAGCAATCCCACTCCTAGGCATTTATCCTGAGGAAACCAAAATTGAAAAAGACACATGTATCCCATTGTTCATTACAGCTCTATTTACAATAGCTAGAACAAGGAAGCAACTTAGATGTCTGTCGACAGATGAATGGATAAAGAATTTGTGGTACACAAGTGGAATATTTGTGGTACATAATGGAATATTTCTCAGCCATAAAAAGGAACACATTTGAGTCAGTTCTGAAGAGGTGGATGAACCTAGAACCTATTATGCAGAGTGAAGTAAGTCAGAGAAAGATAAATATAGTATTCTAATGCATATATATGGAATTTAGAAAAATGGTACTGAGGAATTTATTTGCAGGGCAACAGTGGAGAAACAGACATAGAGAATAGATTTATGGACATGGGGAGAGGGGAGGGGAGGGTGAGATGTATGGAGAGAGTAACATGGAAACTTACGTTACCATATGTAAAATAGATAACCAACAGGAATTTGCTGTATGACTCAGAAAACTCAAACAGGGGCTCTGTATCAACCTAGAGGGGTGGGATGGGGAGGGAGATGGGAAAGAGTTTCAAAAGGGAGGGGACATATGTACACCTATGGCTGATTCATGTTGAGGTTTGACAGTAAACAACAAAATTCTGTAAAAAATTATCCTTCAATAAAAAATAAATAAATAAAAAATATTAATCTTTTTTATTCTTGACAAATGGCACTCCTCTCTGATGCATGCTTGGGTTAAGAGTTGCCTGTTTACTTTAGATGGTTTGTCATGCGGCCTCAATTTCATGTCCCTATCAATTCAAAACCGGATGTGACCTTGTAGGAACTCTAGGGGATCTCAGGAAGAGGCAGATAAGGAGCCTTCATGAAGAGGAACAGAATGAGCAGAGATCCTCATGAAAATGTTACTATAATTTGCATAGGGCCATAAGGGGAACATTCAGCTGAAGTGTTCCTGTGAATGACCAGCGGACGGAACAGAAAAACAGACAATAAATCAGAAGGTGGTGTATAAGATGGAATATAAGCCTGGGGGAAGTAAATAAAGGGATGCCATGTCAAGGTCACCAGAATCTTGACAGTCACGGAGATGTAGATTAGAAAATTGATTCATAAATTCTGATATAAAGCATAACTTCCCAAACTTGAAGTCAGGTGGGCATCAGGTGAAAAATAAAGAGGAATCTGATTCAGATAAGCAGTTAAAAACTGGCCATGTTAAGGGGCCAAGAAATGTTAAAATATTGATAAAGAAGAAAAAATGAAAATTGTCTAAAGAGTTTGAAACTGAGTGGGAACCTGTGGGGCCCTCCAGAGTACAAAGTCTTTCCATATCCCCCGTTTCTTATTTGCAGGATAAAGGTTTCAGCCTCTGGACCTTTCTGAATACCAAAGAGAAGATTCAGACAGTTACTGATCAGGGCATTAAGAGAAAGCAGAAGCAAAGAAGGAGCATTCAAATAAAAATAGTGCAGCCATTAAAGGAGGATCTTGGTGCCTGCTCAAGGAGCATTCCATCACAATATCTCTGAGTTCTTCTACAGGACTAAGGCCCCCACCCAGGTGGAGGATGGTAACTTCAGGCTGAGAACAAGATTCCTAGAGCACCACTCTGTTACCTCACCTCAACCCATCAAGAAAGTCACACACCATGCAGCCCTCACCCCAAATTTTGCCTAATAAAAACTTGTCCCTGAAAATCATCATGGAGTTTGGGGTTTTTGAGCATGAGTCACCATTTTTGCTTCACCCTGCTATCAACCTTTCTCTACCCTGTGCATGCATGTTCATTCATGCCTGACTCCTTTGCAATACCATAGACTGTAACCTACCAGGCTTCTCTGTCCATGGGGTTTTCTAGGCAAGAATACTGTAGTGGGTTACCATTTCCTCCTCCAGGGAATCTCCCTGACCCAGGAATCAAAACCGCATCTCCTGCGTTTCCTGTATTGAAGGCAGGTTCTTTACTGTTTGAGTCATTGGGGAAGCCCTAACTCCCACAGTTTGGCTTGTTTGGCCTTACCATGCATCAGGCACTCAAAGTTGCATTCAGTTACAAGTTAACTAGAAAGCAAGATAACCAAGGCAGGAAAACAACATGAAAAAAGGGGGAAAAAAAGAATACTATCAAAATTAATGTAGACTATCCAGTTTATAACACTTAATCAGCAAATGATCAGATGAACGTTTCTTTGAGGAATAAGAGAATTCAGCCCTGAGTAAGTAAAACAACCTTAGCTAGATATCTTAGTATCTTTTTAGCCTGAGAGGTATTTATCTAACTCTAGAGTTCAGCGACACAATTAATTGGGGTTGTGAAAGCGAAATGAAAGGGTTAGCTGCTCAGTCATGTCCAACTCTTTGTGACTCCACGGACTTTAGCCCACCAGGCTCCTCTGTCCATGGAATTCTCCAGGCAAGAATGCTGTAATGGGTTGCCATTCCCTTCTCCAGGGGATCTTCCTGACCAGGGATTGAACCTTGGTCTGCATTGCAGCCAGATTCTTTACTGCCTGAGCTAACAGGGAAGCCCTAAGTGGGTTGTAGAGACACTGTTTTTTTTCATTTCCTTGAATTTCCTAGCCCCTTCTTTTCTCAGAACTGTATTAACACAATTGCTCTGGAAAGGAGGGCTCCTTTTCACATTTAAAATATGGGCTGCTGTTCTCTCTCTCCTTGCTTATTATTTCTAAGTCTGAGCTGGGGCCCCATGGCTTTGGAGGAGCCAAGTGCTGACTCAGGAAAGGGAAAGGAGACACAAGGCCAGTTCTCCAAGGAGTGGAAAGCACTGCAGATTAGGAAGACCTTTGTCATCTGTAATCTGACTAAACCTACTTGAATAAGAAAGAACTGGAGGCCTTAGAGAAAACTTGTCCTCTTAAATGAACAATAATTATAGTGCAAAAGAGAAGGAAAAAAAGAGGAAACAAAATGAGGATGCTTTTCTTTCTTTCTTTCTTTTTTCTCCATTGAGAATGCCTAAGTTTTCACTAATGAAACTTGGATCCTTTCTCAGTAAATAAGGTTCTGACTTGCTGGCAAAAGACCGATGCAGAAATATCACATAATTAATAAAGCCTTGAAGGGAAATGTGCTTTAGGTGTTTTATGTTTTATTAATTTAATATGACTTTTCAATTATTTTTTTATTTTTACTTTTTTAAATTATTAAAGGACGATAACACATTTACAGGAGACTTGGAAAATAAATAACAAGGTTACATATAGTTCCACTCTATATTAAAATTGCTTTTTAAAATATATAATTAAGATTTTTTAGTTGAAACTTCAATATCAAACTCTCAAAAATTAACAGAATGAATATACAGAGAAGTAGAAGGATATAATAGACCTGAAAAACATTGTGAAATAAATTATTTTTTATGCCCACCTTGTTGCTGACTGATTTTATGGTGACTTACATAAATACATTTAATAAGATAAGAAGCAATTAATAAGAAGCAAATAATAAAATCAAGGTAAAGGAAAAAATTCAAGTAGTTAAGGTATCATGGAGCCAGGGGTAATATTGGTACTGAAATATATGTTCTAAGTCCTCAGAATTCCGACAGAGACATGAGATGTGAGAGACAAAACAAGACACGTGATTTACAACTGCCATAAGATAAAAATCAAACCTGAAGCTCAGGAGAACCAGAGGGAAATATCTCCCTTGGATCGTCGTAAACAGGAACATAATAGACAACTTCCTCAACAGCATCTTTGCAGTGAGTATGGAAACAGGTTTCAGAGGGCAGTTTCTTATACTTCCCTCAGTGCCACCATAGAAACATGATCCAGGAAAAGCCACTTGTCAGGGGAACTCACACACAACTCTAAGAGCCTGGCTTGCTTCGGGGAAGGATATTAGCATGTGCAAAGAATGGATGGATGCACTGCACATCACTGATTCAATAGCCCAGAAATATTTGTTTTTTCATTCAAGCTTGTGAGGAGCACAGAGTCCAGGCTGACACCCTGGACAAGAAACTGGAGAGCAACTGTTCTGTGTTGCCAGCTTGGCCAACCTAGGAACAAAGATGATTTCTTGGGGATGTTGAGGAACTCTGACTTCTGGGCCAACTTCCCTTTATGCATATAAGAAGCTGTTCCCTTCACTCACTCCACAATAAACCTGAATCATAAAGCCAATTGGAGGAGGATCCCAGTTTGTTAGGCCAAAAGCCTATAGAATTCTTAGAGTCACTTTAGAAGATGGGTACAAAATCAACCACAAAACTTAATTAAGAATAAGAAAAGGCAACAAATTACAAAATTTTTAAAACCTGGAAAATATCACAAAGATCTCTAAAAATTAAATAATTTTTAAATGAATTAACTGCTCAACACACCTCTGTAATATAATTTTCCTACACTTTCAGCCACACATTCCTTGAGATTTAGAGAATTCCTTTCTATATAGAAAAATGAAAGATAACTCGGTCTCTCTTTCAGCATGAATGATAGAAATTTGACTTTATCTTATTAATCTTTTAGGAAAAGCTTCTTTCCATTTCACAACTTTATTATAGACCGTGACATGTACATTTTTAGGATAATTGTCAATTTAGGAAAATTTCTGTCATTTTTTTTCATAGATATTCATAGAGCAATTTTTCACAGATCAGGTTCAGTCTCCCTACATTTGTCTTTCCTCTATTGCTTTCTACATACTTCCAACTCCAGGCCCCACAACATATACAAAAGTCACTCAGTTGTGTCTGACTTTTTGCAACCCTAGAATTCATGGAATTCTCCATGCCAGAATACTGGAGTGGGTAGCTGTTCCCTTCTGCAGGGGATCTTCCCAACCCAGATCTCCTGCATTGAAGGTGGATTTTTTTTTTTTTTTTTTTACCAACTGAGCCACCAGGGAAGCACCCAGGCCCCACAGGGCAGGTTCGTATCAAAATATGGTCCTGTACCTTTGTGTTACAATACGAGGTGAGTCAACACCTTGGGAAGAAGGATTGTTCTATCAGGATGCTTAGCAACAGCTTAACTGTACAAGGAAATGGGGCTTCAAATCTGCATAGATATATCCCACTAAGCATGACTAACAGTGTCCTGTTGTAGGTTGAAACATGGCAACCCAAGGATATCAGGTCTTAATCCCTGGAATGTGCAGATGTTACTTTATAAGCAAAAAGGATCTAGAGGATATGATTTAGGATCCTGAGATTAAAAAAATTATCCTGGACTATCCAGGTGAGCCTTAAAGACCATCACAAGTGTCCTTGTAAGAGACAGCAAAACAGATCACACACACACAGAGAGAAGAAGGTGACATGAAGACAGGGGCAGGGATTGGAATGAGGTGGTCACAAGTCAAGGAACACCAAGGAAGACTGGCAGTCACCAGATGCTAGAAGAGGTAAGGAATGAGTTCTCCCCCAGAACCTCCTGAGGGTCCTGCTGCTGCCTTGATGTTGGACTTCTGGCCTCCAGAACTACAGAGAATACATTGCTATTATTTCAAGCCACCAGATTTGTGACCATTTATCACAATGGCCTGAGGGACCCAGGATAGATTCCTGGTTCAGGTTCCTTGTAGCCAGAGCCAACACTGGGCCACAGCTTCTCCAGCACCACTTTACATTAGGGGAAGTGGAGAAGAGAATTTGGAGAGGAAGGAGACAATGATCTTAAGCAATTGCTGTTGAAATATATACTTTTTGGAAACTGTATAAAATCATATGACAATGTAAGCCTATCATGGAGGCTACTCTCAGGACTTTAGAAGGGGCTCCAGGGAATGAGGGGCTCTGAAATTTCAGATTCATGAGCTTCACAGTAAATCCCCTTCAGCCTTAGCACAGCCTCAGTGGTTGTGTTGAGGAAGGTCTAAAACAAAGGTCTTATATTTTTATGGCAGGGAAGAACTGGTTTGGAAGAAAGCAGGATCTTCAGAGCCTGAATATAGTGGAAAGTAATTTATAGTGGGGGTGAAGATGACAGAATCTAGAAGAAATAGTGTGATAATAGCAAAGCAGAAATGGAAACACAGATGTAAAAAACAAACATATGGACTCCAAGCAGTGGGGGATGAGATGGATTTGGAGATTGGGATCGACATATATATATATATAATATAGTATGTCATAGTGAAAGTCACTCAGTCGTGTCCAACTCTTTGCAACCCCATGGACTATACAGTTCATGGAATTCTCCAGGTCAGAATACTGGAGTGGGTAGCCTTTCCCTTCTCCAGGGGATCTTCCCAAGCCAGGGATCGAACTCAGGTTTCCCACATTGCAGGTGGATTCTTTTTTTTTTTTTTTTTTTTTAATATTATTTTATTAGTTGGAGGCCAATCACTTTACAACATTTCAGTGGGTTTTGTCATACATTGACATGAATCAGCCATATAGTTACATGTATTCCCCATCCCGATCCCCCCTCCCACCTCCCTCCCCACCCGACTCCTCAGGGTCCTCCCAGTGCACCAGGCCCGAGCACCTGACTCATGTATCCCACCTGGGCTGGTGGTCCGTTTCACCATAGATAATATACATGCTGTTCTTTCAAAACATCCCACCCTCACGTTCTCCCCCAGAGTTCAAAAGTCTGTTCTGTATTTCTGTGTCTCTTTTTCTGTTTTGCATATAGGGTTATCGCCACCATCTATCTAAATTCCGTATATATGTGTTAGTATACTGTAATGTTCTTTATCTTTCTGACTTAATAGGGGTTGCCACTTTAGTTCCACAGACTAATTTGCCAGAAACTCCTTCATATGCTGAAGGTGAGACTCTTAAAGCTAAGAGTGAGGGCTTTCAAGAAGATCATATGTGGTGGTTCCACAGGAAGGGACTTCTTTTTCTGCCTGGGAACCTCCAATGGAAGTTGGTTAACTCCTTATTTGCCACCACTCATTTAGGGGAAAAGGCCCTCCAAAGATTACTAGAAAGGTCTTTCAGAGGAACAGACCTCCAAACAACTATAAAGCAAGTGGTCCCTTCTTGTCCCACTTGCCTACTAAACAACCCCCAAGGAGCTCAAAGACCCCAGTTGGCCCAGTCCATCCAACGATGTGGGACCTACCCAGGAGAGGACTAGCAGATGGACTTCACTCAGATGCCAGTTTCTCAATGGTGCAAATACCTATCAGTCATGATAGACACATTCACAGGATGGGTTGAAGGCTTTCCCACCTAGACTGAGAAGACTGAGAAGGTGGTAAAAAAAAAAAAAAAATGCTCCATGAAATCATTCTGAGGTTTGGTCTGTCCAGGTCATTACAAAGTGGCAATGGGACATCAGTTACTTCTAAGGTCACTCAAAGGGTCTCTAAAGCATTGGGCATTACTTATTATCTCTATTGTGCCTGGAGGCTTCAGTCTTCAGGAAAAGTAGAAAGAGCCAACCAATTCTTAAAATCAGTGATAAAAAAGATAACCCAAGAGACTTCCCTGGGATGGAAGGAGGCTTTACCAATAGCTCTCCTCCACACCTGTATTGCCCCTAAGGAATAGGTTGATCTTAGTCCTCATGAGATGCTATATGGGAGACCTTTTGTTTATGTAAATGACCTGTTCCTAGATCCAGAGGCTCAGACCCTCTGGTCTTATACCATGGCCATTGGGCAAATCCTACAGGATATATACTTGTGGGGTATCAACCAGGACCCAAAAGATTCTAAAGAGTCACCACTATATTCTCCAGGGATTCAAGTCATAATTAAAGTCTGGAAAGATGGGTCCCCAAAGGCTCAACTCCAGCCCACATGGAAGGGCCCCTACCCTGTAATACTTTCTACCCCCACAGCAGTCAAGGTACCAGGACACGACTCCTGGATTCACTACTCACAAGTCAAGCTGTGGAAGAAAACAGAAGAGGATACTCAATACACCTGTGAGCCCCTGGAAACTCTCAGATACCTATACAGAACTACAAATGAGTGTCATTCTAATGAACACCGCCAAAGTGAAGTTTCTGGGGATAAGATTTCTTAGGATAGCCCTAAAGAACCAACACAGCTTGACAGGGGTTGTACTCCAAAACAAACAAGAGATAGATCTCCTGACCCCTGAACCAGGAGGGACTTGAGCCATCTTGAATAAGACATGTTGCTTCTGTGTAAATACCTCCAACTAAGTTAAAGAAAGTCTCACAATACTCAAGAAAAACATTCTGACCCTACAGGATCTCAAAGAAAGAGCTGGAGAGTTCTTGGGATGGTTACAATCTTTCTTTGGGGGATCCTCCTGGTGAGGGGGAATTTGGAGTAAGCTAATGCCCTTACTAAGCCCTGTTATCACTGTATTGATGCTGATTATGATTGCTCCATGTATTATCAATTGTCTAACCTGTTTTGTCTCTGCCCAGGTCAACAAGCTACAACATGCTGTGCCAGTTTAACAAGGATATATAAAACTACAGCTGACCACAGGAAATGTCACTCACCCTTAGATGATCATCACTACAAGGACTCAGGCTTGAGACTAGCAAGAGGGGACGGTCCAATGCCCCTTGCTGTCCTAGTTCAGCAGGAGGTAGCCAGAAAGACCTCAACGACCGTATTTCCAAAGAACTGGGCCTCCCATCTCTTGAAGGGGGAATGTAAGTAGCTAAAATAGGAAAAAGGAGTCCAGAATGGCAGTGGCTAAAAGACAAAGAAGGGAAAAGCCCATGAAAATAGAACAAAGGAAGGTCTGAGGACTGGAGTGAAGACTTCAGGTAAAACAAACAGCCCTCCCGGCTAGCCCAATTTACATAGGGCAGGCTCAGGGGGAGGAGAAGAAAACATATAAAAAGAGGAGCTAAATTGAGCCAGGGGCTTCTCTACTCTTTGCGTCTTTTGGGTCGGCCCATCCTGACGCCTCAAGGATGTATTTTGCTTTGCTTTCTAAATAAAACTGAGCTATAACACTGGTCCATCCATTGGTTCAAATTTTTGTTGCAGTGAGACAGAACCGAGGAAATTACACACTCCCCCAATACGTATAAAATAGAGAACTACTGAGAATCTTCTGTATAGCACAGGGAACTCTATTCAATGCTCTGTGGTGACATAAATGGGAAAGAAATCCAAAAAAGAAGGGATGTATGTGTACATATAGCTGATTCACTTTGCTGTACAACAGAAACTAACACAACATTGCAAAGTAACTATACTCCAATAAGATTTTTTTTAAGTGCTGCATTAAAAAAAAAAAAAAAAAAAAAAAATGCCCTCTCCCTGCTGGAAGACGTGGGAAAGTTGAAGCTTTCTTCTTGTCTCTGCATGTTCCCAAGTCCAGGCTCACTCTGCTTGCTGCATAACAGGCCAATGAATCTAAGAGATGAGGTGTTGAGGCAAGGAAGAGACTTTAATTGGGGAGCCAGTCAGTGCCTCGAAATGATCATCATATTGGGGTCTGGATGCCAGGTTCTTTTATAGATCAGAGAGAATGAAGCAACGAGGAATTAAATTCAAAAGCCAGAATAGAGAGGGAGAGGAAGTAGGGAAGTAAAGTGAAAGGGTTTACAGTCTTGCCAAACATCTACAAGGGAATGGCCAGCCTTTGAAAGGGGTATGTTGATCTCTTCTATTCACAGGTGGGCAGGGACAAGCTATCTCTCCAGGAGCTGAACAAAGGTACTTTATAGTCAAGCAGAGGGGCAGGGTCCTCCAGGCAAGCCATTGAGTATGATTATAATCACAAGAGCAACCAAAAGCAAGTCAAAGAAACAGTTTCCAACATGGAGTCAGAGCTGGCTTCCTTCCAGCAAGTTGCACACCCTACCCACCCAACCCCACAAGAGACACTGATTTCTTCTTCTTCTCCAGTAACAATTGCACTTCTTGTATTTAAATTTTAGCCAAATGGTTTATAATTATTTCTTTGCATATCTATTCCTTCCCCCCAAGGTTTTGAGCTCCAGGAGAATAAGAAATATGACTGATTTACCTTGTTAAACTTGTTGAATTAAAAAGAATTGTAAGAGAGTAAGAAAATCTGGGAAGGAGTCCTCAGTACATACTGAGACCACCCCCACCAGTGCATTTTCCATCTGAATGCCCTCTTCTATCACCCTGGCAATAGATTCTTTCTCAAGTCAAGGGAAGGAGAGCTGACCTTCTCAGCATGTATTATCACCAGTCTACTCTTTATAGCTTAAATATTAATCTTTGGTATTCAAAACACCATGCTGTTGAGACGCAAAACCCATTCATTCAACCTACTGTTTCAGCTAGTAGCTTCAACCGTCTGTTTAGAAATCACCCAGCAATGCCCACCCCAGCTGAGGCATTATTCTTTTGCTCTGCTGTATCTTTCCTTTCCTTCACTGATTCAGTAACTCATGGGTGGCCAAGGAGATGAGGTGAGATAGGAGTCATGGGCCAAAGGTACTTACAAAAAATTAAAACATATATCAGTTAATATTAAACTATTACTCCACTACCAATATGTCTGTATATCAGATCATCTGTCCCCAAACCTCATACATCCAACTGGTAGGCCAGCTTTGTCATATTTTGGAAACTCTACAATAGATCATGTGGAAGTTCAGGTAGTTTGTGATAGTTTGTTCTTGCTCTTCACAAATGTTTCAGTTCTCTTTCCTTCCTAATGCACATGGCAAGAACTTTTTTCATGCCACTTGAAATGGGTTGTACCCATTTGTGTCGCAGCGGCCAGTGAAATGTGAATGCACAGAGTGTGTCTGAGCTCAAAAAAGGAGCTCTTAGAGCTGCAGTGGGATTCACTGTGCTCTCTTTTCCTTAAGTCTGAGTAATGGAGTTAGGAGACACAGAGCAGGGCTCCCAGCTGACCCTCAATAGTAGTACAAGCGAGAAATAAACTGTTATTTGATTGTTAGATTTCTTTTGCAATCTTAGTGTCTTGGCAGGGATGGAAACTGGCCCTTCAGTAGTGACAGCGTGGAGTCCTAACCATTGGGTTGCCAGGGAAGTCTCTAGACCCATTATTTGTACAGTCTCTGAACTAACTTCTCCTGATTATTACAAGCATGAGAACACAGCTCTTCTACCAAACAGTCATAGCCTCAAGTCTTCAGTGTAGGAGACATTCCCATGCATTTTCAATGCAGGAGATGAGTTTGATTCTTGGGTTGGGAAGATCCTCTGGTGAAGGAAATGGCTACCCACTCTAGTGACTGGAGAATCTGTGACTGGAGAATTCCATGGACAGAGGAACTTGGTGGGTCAATGGGGTCGCAAGAGAGTGGGACTGTGACTGAGCAAGTAACACACACACTTCCTTCATTTAAGTGAAAAGACAGATATTTACAAAAGGTGTGCATATATAGCTACTGGCACCTGGATATTACTGGAATTAAATAGATAACAAGCTAATTTGGGAGAAGAGGGGAAGCTGTGCTGCCAAAGAAACCACAAGCCTGGAAAAGAAAGTCTGTGACAGGTTGACATGACTGAGGAAAAACATTGAGAAAATTGCTCAAAGAAGAGAAGGCATATTATCTCATGCCTTTGTACGTGAGGCCCAGGAGGATGACCAAAGGCTACGAAGTACAGTTGGGGCTGAATAATTAATGCCTACCCCCCAATAGAAACCTCCCACTGTATGCCTCATAGAATTTCTAAAGACCAAGGTCTTCCATTTTTCCAATGTTATTTATTTATTCATTTATTGGCTCCACCACACAGCATACAGGATCTTGGTTCCCTGACCAGGGTTTGAACCCATGCCCCCTGCAGTTGGAAGTGTGGAATCCTAACCACTAGACCAGCAGGGAATTCTGCTTTTAAATAAAAAGGTTTAGGGTTGTTAGCCTGCTTCTGTTCTAGCATATGGCTGGTCTATGTGTGTTAGTCGCTCGGTTGTGTCTGACTCTGCAACCCCATGGACTGTAACCCACCAGGCCCCTCCGTCTATGGGATTTCCCAGGCAAGAATACTGGAGTGGGTTGCATTTCCTTCTCCAAGGGATCTTCCTGACCCAGGGATGGAACCTGTATCTCTTATGTCTCCTGCATTGGCAGGCAGGTTCTTTAACACTGAGCTACCTAGCAAGCCCTAAAAGGAAAATTGGAGAGAGGAAATTCACAGAATTTTAAAATTTACAATAGAATGTTTCTTGGCTAAGACCAGTGTTTGATGTGTATAAAGGTTTAGCTTTATCTCTACTGGATGGACAAAGCCAAACAGGCTGAGCTGGGGGAGCATTGAATAAAGTGGTTTGCCATGCCCTCCTCCATGGGATCTTCCCAACCCAGGGATCAAACCCACATCTCCTGCGTCTTCTGCATTGCTGGCAGATTCTTTGCTGCTGAGCCACTGGTTTAAGACATTTACCTTTGTTCAGATGGAAGTCCACAGTTTTAAAATGGAGAAAATAATACCTCTCTTACAAGATTCTTATAAGCATGATTCAGGTGACACTTATGCAAATTCTTCTTTAGAAGCTTAAAGCCCTTGACCCTGAGCATGGATTTATTAGTTCTTCTGTCTCTCAAGAAAAAGATGGGAATAAAAAACTGTCTATTAACTCTTCTTAAATTAGTACAAAGAATTCTGAGTGTTCCTTTTGCATAAAGATATATTTCATGTTACTGCAGTGAATGGAACATGTGATGCTCACATAGTCTCTGACAGGTGTCTTTGTCCAAAGCTTACACCAGCAGATGTTCAATATTGGTTCTAGACCATAGGAAAAGACCTTCCCATTGATCCATCTCAATAAGGGATGGCGTTTTGGTTGGATCTCACCATAGCCGATCATTTCTGCTCTAGAAAAACTAACTATAAGAGGATTGATAGTCCTGGTTTTAAAACAGATGCCCAGTTTAAGAGTAAAGCTTCCTATGTCTGTCCATCTACTCCATCCCTACCTCAGGATGGTGATCTGCTCAGACATGCGACTAGAAGAACTCTCATATGCAAAAAGGCTGAAGCCAATAAGGGTCAGAGCTGGCTGTTGTGTAATATTGTTCTAGCGGTAGTGTGCGTGCTCAGTCGTGTCTAACTCTTTGCAACCCCAGGGACTGTAGGCCACCAGACTCCTCTGTCTATGGAGTTTTTCAGTCAAGAATACTGGAGTAGGTAGCTATTTCCTCTTCCAGAGGACCTTTCTGACCTGAGGATTGAACCTGCCTCTCTTTGGCAAGTGGAATCTTTACCATTGCACCACCTGGGAAACCCAATATTTTTCTAAGTAGATAATAAAAGACAATTAAAACACCCATCACCTATTGCCTAGATTTTTGTTACCTTAAAATTCCCATCTCTTTGCTTATCATTAAAAAAAAGCCCAGATTTCCAGTCCAGTATAGACCC
Source organism: Muntiacus reevesi (assembly GCF_963930625.1). Classification (NCBI taxonomy): domain Eukaryota; kingdom Metazoa; phylum Chordata; class Mammalia; order Artiodactyla; family Cervidae; genus Muntiacus; species Muntiacus reevesi. The sequence goes on along the minus strand of NC_089271.1, from coordinate 41,091,771 downwards.
CTTTTGCCTAACTTCTCTCTATCAAGCACAGCTATAAACCCTGGAGATTATGAAAGAAACTACTGAAGGAGAAGTTGGAAAGGTGGTAAGAAGAAGATAAATTCTTTTGAGACCCTTGGATTGGAGGAACAACTCAGTAACACAGTATCTTATGTGTTACTTCCTCCACCCCATGGAATAAGACAACCCAGAGTGAATATTTCCTACCCATGACCTAGCAACAGCAGACAGCCCAAGTAGACTCCTCAGGCTTATTCCTTCCCCATATTGAAAGGGATTACATCTGAAAACATCAGTCAAGACATCATTCACAAGAGATACCAATAGGAGACTTACCAACAGTAAGCAGCCTGAAGAAGCACTCTCCATCTTAATTGTGCCTTTGATTCTCCTACCCCACAGAGAGATACTCAGGCTGGTGGGTGGAACCAGCAAGAGAAAACTACACTACAAGAAGTGGCTCCATCCAGGAAGCTTCTTCAATCCCTCAAGCCTGAAACTCTCTTTGTTCACTCAGAGGGACCCTGCAATTGAATTCTCAGGCATTTATTCTAGAGAAATGGACACTTGTGTCCACACAACAACCTATACACAAATGTCAGCAGCAGGGTTTGTTTGTTATATTCATGTATACTCTATTTTTTTTTATTAAACACTATTTTAGTGCATTTAAGGTTTACAACAAAATTGCAAGAAGGGTACATAGATTTCCCACATACTCCTAGCTTCCACATGCCTTGCCTCCCCTATTATCAGGATCATTCAAGAGAATAGGGCAATTTTTAAACAAAATAAGTCTACATTGACATATACCAATCCACCAAAGTCCACAGTTTATTTTAATGTTCACCCTTGATGTTGTAAATTCTATGTACATGAACCATATCTTTTATCTTTAAGCTTTATGAATCATTCTGATGTAGATTTATCTTCTAAAGAGAATGGTGTCTATATGACAATATAATTGAAAAATGTCTTCTTTCCAGAAGTGCATTTACTATCATTGATGTAACAGATATGACTAATTTTTCTCTCATTTAAATTAATTAATTTATTTTAATTGGAGGCTAATTGCTTCACAATATTGTGATGGTTTTTTGCCATATATTGACGTAAATCAGCCATGGGTGTACCTGTGTCCCCCATCCTGAAACTCGTTCCCATCTCCTTCTCCATCCCATCCCTCTGGGTTGTCCCACAGCACTGGCGTTGAGTGCCCTGTTTCATGCATTGAACTTGGACGGGTCATGTATTTCACATATGGTTATATACATGTTTCAATACTAGTCTCTCAAATCATCCTACCCTCGCCTTCTCCCATAGAGTCCAAAATTCTGTTCTTTATGTCTATGTTTCTTTTGCTGTCTTGCATATAGGGTCGTTGTTACTATCTTTCTAAATTCCACATATATGCGTTAATATACTGTATTGGTGTTTCTCTTTCTAACTTACCTCAGTCTACATAATAGGCTCCAGTTTCATCCACTTCATTAGAAATGATTCAAATGCATTCTTTTTAATAGTTGAATAATATTCAACTGTGTTTATGTACCACAGCTTTCTCATCCATTCGTCTGCCAAGGGAAATCTAGATGCTTCCATGTCCTAGCTATTGTAAACAGTGCTGTGATGAAAATTGGGGTACACGTGTTTCTTTCAACTCTGGTTTCCTCGGTGTGTATGCCCAGCAATGGGATTGCTGGGTCATATGGCAGATCTATTCTGAGTTTTTTAAGGAATCTCCACACTATTCTCCATAGTGGATGCACTAGTTTGCATTCCCACCAACAGTGTGAGAGGGTTCCCTTTCGTCCACACTCTCTCCAGCATTTATTGTTTGTAGACTCTTTGATAACAGCCATTCTGACCGACATGAAATGGTACCACATTGTGGTTTTGATTTGCATTTCTCTGATAATGAGTGATGTTGAGCATCTTTTCATGTGTTTGTTAGCCATCTGTATGTCTTCTTTGGAGAAATGTCTGTTTAGTTCTTTGGCCCATTTTTTGGATCGGGTCATTTGTTTTCCTGGTTTTAAGCTGAAAGATCTATTTGTGTATTTTTGACATTAATTCTTTGTCCGTTGCTTCATTTGCTATTATTTTCTCCCATTCTGAAGGCTGTCTTTTCACCTTGCTTATAGTTTCCTTTGTTGTGCAAAAGTTTTTAAATTTTGTTAGGTCCCATTTGTTTATTTTATCATTTATTTCCATTACTCTTGGAGGCGGGTCATAGAGGATCTTGCTGTGATTTATGTCAGAGAGTGTTTTGCCTATGTTTTCTTCTATGGGTTTTATAGTTTCTGGTCTTACATTTAGATCTTTTAGCCATTTTGAGTTTATTTTTGTGTATGGTGTTAGAAAGTGTTCTAATTTTATTCTTTTACAAGTGGTTGATCAGTTTTCCCAGAACCATTTGTTAAAGAGATTGTCTTTTCTCCATTGTATATTCTTGATTCCTTTGTCGAAGATAAGGTGTCCATAGGTGCATGGATTTATCTCTTGGCTTTCTATTTTGTTCCATTTATCTATATTTCTTGCATGGATTTATCTCTTGGCTTTCTATTTTGTTCCATTTATCTATATTTCTATCTTTGTGCCAGTACTGTACTATCTTGATGACTGTAGCTTTGTAATATACTCTGAAGTCAGGCAGGTTGATTCCTCCAGTTCCATTCTTCTTTCTCAAGATTCCTTTGGCTACTCGAGGTTTTTTGCATTTCCATACAAATTGCGAAATTATTTGTTCCAGTTCTGAGAAAAATGCTGTTGGCAGCTTGATAGGGATTGCATTGAATCTATAGATTGCTTTGTGTAGTATACTCATTTTCACTATATTGATTTTTTTCGATCCATGAAGACGGTATATTTCTCTATCTATTTGCATCATCTTTGATTTCTTTCAGCAGTGTTTTATAGTTTTCTATGTATAGGTCTTTTGTTTCTTCAGGTAGATTTATTCCTTAGTATTTTATTCTTTTTGTCACAATGGTGAATGAGATTATTTCCTTAGTTTCTCTTTCTGTTTTCTCATTGTTAGTGTATAGGAATGCAAGGGATTTCTGTGTGTTAATTTTATATGCTGAAACTTTACTATATTCATTGATTAGCTCTAGAAATTTTCTGGTGGCGTCTTTAGGGTTTTTTATGTAGAGGATCTTGTCATCTGCAAACAGCATGAGTTTTACTTCTTCTTTTCCAATCTTGATTCCTTTTATTTCTTTTTCTTCTCTGATTGCTGTGGCTAAAACTTCCAAAACTATGTTGACTAGTAGTGGTGAGAGTGGGCACCCTTATCTTGTTCCTGACCTTAGGGGAAATGCTTTCAATCTTTTGCAGTTCAGGATAATGTTTGCTGTGGGTTTATCATATATGACTTTTATTATGTTGAGGTATGTTCCTTCTATGCCTGCTTTCTGAAAGTTTTTTATCATAAATGCATGTTGAATTTTGTCAAAGGCTTTCTCTGTATCTATTGAGATAATCATATAGTTTTAATCCTTTAATTTTATGTGGTGTATCACATTGATTGATTTGCAAATACTGAAGAACCCTTGCATTCCTGGGATAAAGCCCACTTAGTCATGATGTATGATTTTTTTAAATATGTTGTTGGATTCTGTCTGCTATAATTTTGTTGAGGATTTTTACATCTATGTTCACCTATGTAGTTTTCTTTTTTTGTGGCATCTTTTTCTTGTTTTGGTATTAGGGTGATGGTGGCCTCACAGAATGAGCTTGGGAATTTTCCTTTCTCTGCAATTTTCTGGAAGAGTTTGAATAAGATAGGTGGTAGCTCTTCTCTAAATTTTTGGTAGAATTCACCTGTGAAGACATCTGGTCCTTGGATTTTGTTTGTTGAAAGAGTTTTTATTACAGTTTCTCTTTCCATGCTTGTGATGGGTTTACTAAGATTTTCTATTTCTTCCTGGTTCAATTTTGAAAGGTTATATGTTTCTAAGAATTCATCCATTTGTTTCCAAGTTGTCCATTTTATTGGCATATAATTGCTGATAGTAGTCTCTTGTGATCTTTCATATTTCTGTGGTGTCTGTTGTGATTTCTCCATTTTCATTTCTAATTTTGTTGATTTGATTCTGCTCCCTTTTTTTCTTTATGAGTCTGGCTAATGATTTATTTATTTTATTTATCTTCTCACGAATCAACTTTTAGTTTTGTTGATTCTTGCTATAGTCTCCTTTGTTTCTTTTGCATTTATTTCTGCCCTAATTTTTTATGATTTTTTTCCTTCTACTAACCCTGAAGTTCTTCATTTCTTTTTTTTCTAGTTGCTTTAGGTGTCAAGTTAGATTATTTATTTGATTTTTCTCTTTTTTCTTGAGGAAAGCTTGTATTGCTATGAACCTTCCCCTTAGCACTACTTTTCTGAATCCCATATTTTTGGGTTGTCGTGTTTTCATTTTCATTTGTTTCTATGCATATTTTTATTTCCTTTTTGATTTCTTCCATAATTTGTTGGTTATTCAGAAGTGTGTTATTTAGCCTCCATATGTTTGTATTTTAAATAGTTTTTTTTTCCTGTAGTTGATATCTAATCTTACTGCATTGTGATCAGAAAAGATGCTTTAAATGACTTGAATTTTTTTGAATTTACTAAGACTAGGTTTATGTCCCAGGATGTGATCTATCCTGGAGAATGTTCTGTGTATACTTGAGAAAAAGGTGAAATTCACTGTTTTGGGGGTGAAGTGTCCTGTATATAGCAATTAGGTCTAACTGGTACATTATATCATTTAAATCTTGTGTTTCCTTGCTAATTTTCTGTTTAGTTGACCTATCCATAGGTGTGAGTGGGGTATTGAAATCTCCCACTGTTATTGTGCTACTGTTAATTTCCCCTTTCATACTTGTTAGCATTTGCCTTATCTATTGAGGTGCTCCTGTGTCAGGTGCATATATATGTATAATTGTTATATTTTCTTCTTGGATTGATCCTTTGATCATTATGTAGTGTCCTTCTTTGTCTCTTTTCATGGTCTTTATTTCTAAGTCTATTTTATCTGATATGAGTATTGCTATTCCTGCATTCTTTTGGTCTCCATTTGCATGAAATATCTTTTTCCAGCCCTTCACTTTCAGTCTGTATGTGTCCCTTGGTTTGAGGTGGGTCTCTTGTAGACAGCATATATAGAGGTCTTGTTTTTGTATCCATCTGCCAGTCTTTGTCTTTTCATTGGGTCATTCAACCTATTTACATTTAAGGTAATTATTGATAAGTACGATCCCATTGCCATTTACTCTGTTGTTATGGGCTCGAGTTTACAAAGCTTTTCTATGTTTCCTGTCTAGAGAAGAACGTTTAGCATTTGTTGAAGAGCTTGTTTGGTGGTGCTGAATTCTCTCAGCTTTTGCTTATCTGTAAAGCTTTTGATTTCTCCTTCATATTTGAATGAGATCCTTGCTGGATATAGTAATCTGGGTTGTAGGTTTTTCTCTTTCATCACTTTAAGTATGTACTGCCATTCCCTTCTGGTCTGAAGAGTTTCTATGGAAAGATCAGCTGTTATCCTTGTGGAGATCCCCTTGTGTGTTTTTTGTTGCTTTTCCCTTGTTGCTTTTAATATTTGCTCTTTGTCTTTGATGTTTGTTAGCTTAATTAATCGGATAAGGCAATGGCACCCCACTCCAGTCCTCTTGCCTTGAAACTCCCACGGTTGGAGGAGCCTGGTAGGTTGCAGTCCATGAGGTCGCTACCAGTCAGACACGACTGAGCGACTTCACTTTCACCCATTGGCGAAGGAAATGGCAACCCACTCCAGTGTTCTTGCCTGGAGAATCCCAGTGATGGGGGAGCCTGATGAGCTGCCGTCTATGGGGTCTCACATGAGCCGGACACAACTGAAGTGACTTAGCAGCAGCAGCAACTTAATTAATACCTGTCTCTTGTGTTTTTTGCCTTGGGTTTAATCCTGTTTGGGACTCTCTGGGTTTCATGGACTCAGGTGGCTATTTCCTTCTCCATTTTAGGGAAGTTTTCAACTATCATCTCCTCAAGTATTTTCTTATGCCCTTTCTTTTTGTCCTCGTCTTCTGGGACTCCTGTGATTCACATGTTGGGGCATTTAACATTGTCCCAGAGGTCTCTCAGGTTGTTCTCATTTCTTTTAATTCTTTTTTTCTTTTTTCCTCTCTGCTTCATTTATTTCCACAATTCTATCTTCCACCTCACTTATCCTATCTTCTACCTCAGTTATTCTACTGTTGGTTCCCTCCAGAGCACTTTTGGTCTCAGTTATTGCATTATTCATTATTGATTTACTCTCTTTTTTTTTCTTCTAGATCTTTACTTGTTAAACATTTCTTGCATCTTGTCACAACTCCATTTTGTTTTCAAGATTTTGGATCATTTTTACTATCATTATTCTGAATTCTTTTTCAGGTAGACTCCCTATCTCTTCCTTTTTTTTTTTTTTTTGTTTCATGGGCATTTATCATGTTCCTTTATCTGCTGAATATTTCTCTGCTTTTTTCATTTTGTTTAGATTGCTGTGTTTGGGGTGCCCGTTCTGTAGGCTGGAATTTTGTGGTTCCTCTTTATTGTGGAGCCTGCTCCCTGTGGGTGGGGTTAGACTAGTGGCTTGTCAAAGTTTCCTGGTTAAGGGAGCTTGCATCTGTGTTCTGGTGGGTGGAGTTGGATCTCCTCTCTGAAGTGCAATGAAGTGTCCAGTAGTAAGTTTGGGAGTGTCTATGGGTTTGGTATGGTTTGGGGCAGCCTGTCTTTTAATGCTCAGGGCTGTGTTCCTGCTTTGCCAGAGAATTAGCATGGTATGCCTTGCTCTGGAACTTGTTGACTCTTGGATGGAGCTTCATTTCAGTGTAGGTATCGAGGCTTTTGGATGAGCTCTTGTCTATTAATGTTCCCTGGAATCAGGAGTTCTCTGATATTCTCAAGTTTTGGAGGTAAGACTTCTGCCCCTGGCTTTCAGTCTTATTCTTAGAGTAGCCTCAAGACTTCCCAATCCATACAGTGCAGATGATAAAACATCTAGGTTAATGGTGAAACAATTCTCCATAGCAAGGGACACCCAAAGTGGTTCAGAGTTGCATAGAGAAGAGAAGAGGGAGAAAGGAGATAGAGGTGACCAGGAGGAGAAGAGAGAGAGTCAAAAAGGGAGAGAGCAATCTAGCCAGTAATCAATTCCTTATGTGCTGTCCACAGTCTGGAACACCAAGAGCTATTCACAGAGTTACATAGAGAAGAAAAGAGGGAAGATGAAGATAGTGGTAACCAGGAGGAGAAGAGGGGTTAGTCCAAAGGGGAGAGATCAATCTAGCCAGTAATCAGCTTCCTAAGTGTTTTCCACAGCCCAGAATACCCAGATAGATTCACAGAGTTAAGTAGAGGAGAGAAGGGGAAGGGAGGGAGGAGATAGAGGTGACCTGGGGGAGAAAAGGGAGAGTCAAAAGGGGAGAGAGCAATCAAGCCAGTAATCACACCCCTAAGTGAAAGTGGATACTGAAGGTTAGATTCTTAAAGGTACAAAATTGATAACAAATACCAAAAAGCAAAGATTAAAAATCTAGAGTAGAGGTTAGACTCTCAAAAATACAATATTAAAAATACAAAAGAAAATCAATCACAAAAATTATAATATATATATTTTATATATATGAAATTTGCTTTAAAAATAGGGTCTTTTTTGCAAGGTAATAGTAGGTTATAAAAATTGAAAATTAAAGGAGTAATAAAGAACTTAAAAAATTAAAAAGTTATAATAGTAAAAATATATCTAGGAATTTCTCTGGAGCTGTTGTGGGCAGTGTGGGGTCATCTCAGTTTCAGATAGTTCCTTGTTCCAGTTTGTACTTGTTCTCAAGGTCTATAGGCCTTAGTCACTGTTAACTACAGGGTTTTATTTTATTTTATTTTATTTTTAATTTATTTTTTTATTTTTCAGTGGGTTTTGTCATACATTGATATGAATCAGCCATAGAGCTACACGAATTCCCCATCCCGGTCTCCCATCCCACCTCCCTCTCCACCCGATTCCTCTGGATCCCCCCAGCCCAACAGGCCCGAGCACTTGACTCATGCCTCCCACCTGGGCTGGTGGTCTGTTTCACCACAGATAATATACATACTGTTCTTTCGAAACATCCCACCCTCCCCTTCTCCCACAGAGTTCAAAAGTCTGTTCCGTACTTCTGCGTCTCTTCTTCTGCCCTGCATATAGGGCCATCGTTACCATCTTTCTAAATTCCGCATATATGCGTTAGTATACTGTAATGTTCTTTATCTTTCTGGCTCACCTCACTCTGTATAATGGGCTCCAGTTTCATCCATCTCATTAGAACTGATTCAAATGAATTCTTTTGAATGGCTGAGTAATATTCCATGGTGTAAATGTACCACAGCTTTCTTATCCATTCATCTGCTGATGGGCATCTAGGTTGCTTCCATGTCCTAGCTATTATAAACAGTGCTGCGGTGAACATTGGGGTGCACGTGTCTACTACAGGGTTTTAATCTGTTGCACCTGTCACTTCCAGAGCAGTTCCCTCTTCTTTTTTTATTTTGACTTCCTCTGTTTGAAAGTCTCTTCAGTGTCTAATTTCCACCTTGACACAAGGGGGTGAAGGTGGTCACTTATTTAGGCTCACTTGTTCAGTTGTGTTGTGGGGAGGGAGGAACACTGCAAACACATATTGCTGGTGTATGTGGGTAGTGCTCATAGTGTATGGACCATATTGGGTTTTCCCCAGCTCACAGCGGTGTGTGCTTCCCGGGTCTACACTGCTCAGCCTCCAGGGTGCTCTGCAAGGCACTGTCCAAAGTGGGCCCTGTGCTTGTGCACTTCCCAGGTCTAAGCTTCTCAGATTCAGATTCTCAAGTATTCTGCAAGGGCACAGACTCAGTTTGGCATGTGTTTTGTGCCCTTCCCAGGTCTGAGCAGCTCAGGTAACCAAGTGCTTGGTGAGTGCACTGTCTCAGGTGGGCTGTGTATTTTTTTTAAGTTACAATTTGAGGTTTATTAATATTAAGTTGAATTTATAGGTTAATTTTATTTTATTTTTTTTCCCATGATTTTTTTTTTTTTATTATTTTTCAGTGGGTTTTGTCATACATTGATGTGAATCAGCCATACAGTTACACGAATTCCCCATCCCGGTCTCCCATCCCACCTCTCTCTCCACCCGATTCCCCTGGATCTTCCCAGCCCAACAGGCCCGAGCACTTGACTCATGCCTCCCACCTGGGCTGGTGGTCTGTTTCACCACAGATAATATACATGCTGTTCTTTCGAAACATCCCACCCTCCCCTTCTCCCACAGAGTTCAAAAGTCTGTTCTGTTCTTCTGCGTCTCTTCTTCTGCCCTGCATATAGGGCCATCGTTACCATCTTTCTAAATTCCGTATATATGTGTTAGTATACTGTAATGTTCTTTATCTTTCTGGCTCACCTCACTCTGTATAATGGGCTCCAATTTCATCCATCTCATTAGAACTGATTCAAATGAATTCTTTTTAACGGCTGAGTAATATTCCATGGTGTATATGTACCACAGCTTCCTTATCCATTCATCTGCTGATGGGCATCTAGGTTGCTTCCATGTCCTGGCATTTATAAACAGTGCTGCGATGAACATTGGGGTGCACGTGTCTCTTTCAGATCTGGATTCCTCAGTGTGTATGCCCAGAAGTTGGATTGCTGGGTCATATGGTAGTTCTATTTCCAGTTTTTTTAAGAAATCTCCACACTGTTTTCCATAGTGGCTGTACTAGTTTGCATTCCCACCAACAGTGTAAGAGGGTTCCCTTTTCTCCACACCCTCTCCAGCATTTATTGCTTGTAGACTTTTGGATAGCAGCCATCCTGACTGGCGTGTAATGGCACCTCATTGTAGTTTTGATTTGCATTTCTCTGATAATGAGTGATGTGGAGCATCTTTTCATGTGTCTGTTAGCCATCTGTATGTCTTCTTTGGAGAAATGTCTGTTTAGTTCTTTGGCCCATTTTTTGATTGGGTCATTTATTTTTCTGGAATTGAGCTTCAGGAGTTGCTTATATATTTTTGAGATTAATCCTTTGTCTGTTTCCTCATTTGCTATTATTTTCTCCCAATCTGAGGGCTGTCTTTTCACCTTACTTATAGTTTCCTTTGTTGTGCAAAAGCTTTTAAGTTTCATTAGGTCCCATTTGTTTATCTTTGCTTTTATTTCCAATATTCTGGGAGGTGGGTCATAGAAGATCTTGCTGTGATTTATGTCAGAGAGTGTTTTGCCTATGTTCTCCTCTAGGAGTTTTATAGTTTCTGGTCTTACATTTAGATCTTTAATCCATTTTGAATTTATTTTTGTGTACGGTGTTAGAAAGTGTTCTAGTTTCATTCTTTTACAAGTGGTTGACCAGTTTTCCCAGCACCACTTGTTAAAGAGATTGTCTTTTTTCCATTGTATATCCTTGCCTCCTTTGTCAAAGATAAGGTGTCCATAGGTTCGTGGATTTATCTCTGGGCTTTCTATTCTGTTCCATTGATCTATATTTCTGTCTTTGTGCCAGTACCATACTGTCTTGATGACTGTGGCTTTGTAGTAGAGTCTGAAGTCAGGCAGGTTGATTCCTCCAGTTCCATTCTTCTTTCTCAAGATTACTTTGGCTATTCGAGGTTTTTTGTTTTTCCATACAAATTGTGAAATTATTTGTTCTAGTTCTGTGAAAAATACCGTTGGTAGCTTGATAGGGATTGCATTGAATCTATAGATTGCTTTGGGTAGAAGAGCCATTTTGACAATATTGATTCTTCCAATCCATGAACACGGTATGTTTCTCCATCTGTTTGTGTCCTCTGATTTCTTTCATCAATGTTTTATAGTTTTCTGTGTATAGGTCTTTTGTTTCTTTAGGTAGATATACTCCTAAGTATTTTATTCTTTTTGTTGCAATGGTGAATGGTATTGTTTCCTTAATTTCTCTTTCTGTTTTTTCATTGTTAGTATATAGGAATGCAAGGGATTTCTGTGTGTTAATTTTATATCCTGCAACTTTACTATATTCATTGATTAGCTCTAGTAATTTTCTGGAAGAGTCTTTAGGGTTTTCTATGTAGAGGATCATGTCATCTGCAAACAGCGAGAGTTTCACTTCTTCTTTTCCTATCTGGATTCCTTTTACGTCTTTTTCTGCTCTGATTGCTGTGGCCAAAACTTCCAACACTATGTTGAATAGTAATGGTGAGAGTGGGCATCCTTGTCTTATTCCTGATTTCAGAGGAAATGCTTTCAATTTTTCACCATTGAGGGTGATGCTTGCTGTGGGTTTGTCATATATAGCTTTTATTATGTTGAGGTATGTTCCCTCTATTCCTGCTTTCTGGAGAGTTTTAATCATAAATGAGTGTTGAATTTTGTCAAAGGCTTTCTCTGCATCTATTGAGATAATCATATGGTTTTTATCTTCCAATTTGTTAATGTGGTGTATTATGTTGATCGATTTGCAGATATTAAAGAATCCTTGCATTCCTGGGATAAAGCCCACTTGGTCATGGTGTATGATTTTTTTAATATGTTGTTGGATTCTGTTTGCTAGAATTTTGTTAAGGATTTTTGCATCTATGTTCATCAGTAATTGGCCTGTAGTTTTCTTTTTTTGTGGCATATTTGTCTGGTTTTGGAATTAGGGCGATGGTGGCCTCATAGAATGAGTTTGGAAGTTTACCTTCATCTGCAATTTTCTGGAAGAGTTTGAGTAAGATAGGTGTTAGCTCTTCTCTAAATTTTTGGTAGAATTCAGCTGTGAAGCCATCTGTTCCTGGGCTTTTGTTTGCTGGAAGATTTTTGATTACAGTTTCGATTTCCTTGCTTGTGATGGTTCTGTTAAGATCTTCTATTTCTTCCTGGTTCAGTTTTGGAAAGTTATACTTTTCTAAGAATTTGTCCATTTCATCCAAGTTGTCCATTTTATTGGCATAGAGCTGCTGGTAGTAGTCTCTTATGATCCTTTGGATTTCAGTGTTGTCTGTTGTGATCTCACCCTTTTCATTTCTTATTTGGTTGATTTGGTTCTTCTCTCTTTGTTTCTTAATGAGTCTTGCTAATGGTTTGTCAATTTTGTTTATTTTTTCAAAAAACCAGCTTTTAGCTTTGTTGATTTTTGCTATGGTCTCTTTAGTTTCTTTTGCATTTATTTCTGCCCTAATTTTTAAGATTTCTTTCCTTCTGCTAACCCTGGCGTTCTTCATTTCTTCCTTCTCTAATTGCTTTAGGTGTAGAGCTAGGTTATTTATTTGGCTTTTTTCTTGTTTGTTGATGTAAGCCTGTAATGCTATGAACCTTCCCCTTAGCACTGCTTTTACAGTGTCCCATAGGTTTTGGGTTGTTGTGCTTTCATTTTCATTCGTTTCTATACATATTTTGATTTCTTTTTTGATTTCTTCTATGATTTGTTGGTTATTCAGAAGCGTGTTATTTAGCCTCCATATGTTTGAATTTTTAACAATTTTTTTCCTGTAATTGAGATCTAATCTTACTGCACTGTGGTCAGAAAAGATGACTGGAATGATTTCAATTTTTTTGAATTTTCCAAGACCAGATTTATGGCCCAGGATGTGATCTATTCTGGAGAAGGTTCCGTGTGCGCTTGAGAAAAAGGTGAAGTTCATTGTTTTGGGGTGAAATGTCCTATAGATATCAACTAGGTCTAGCTGGTCCATTGTATCATTTAAGGTTTGTGTTTCCTTATTGATTTTCTGTTTAGTTGATCTATCCATAGTTGTGAGTGGGGTATTAAAGTCTCCCACTATTATTGTGTTACTATTAATTTCCTCTTTCATACTTGTTAGCATTTGCCGTACATATTGCTGTGCTCCTATGTTGGGTGCATATATATTTATAATTGTTATATCTTCTTCTTGGATTGATCCTTTGATCATTATGTAGTGTCCTTCTTTGTCTCTTTTCACATCCTTTATTTGAAAGTCTATTTTATCTGATATGAGTATTGCGACTCCTGCTTTCTTTTGGTCTCCGTTGGCGTGAAATATTTTTTTCCAGCCCTTCACTTTTAGTCTGTATGTGTCTCTGGTTTTGAGGTGGGTCTCTTGTAGACAGCATATATAGGGATCTTACACAAAGGGATTCCCATAAGGATAACAGCTGATCTATCAATAGAAACCCTCCAGGCCAGAAGGGAATGGCAGGACATACTGAAAGTAATGAAAGAGAATAACCTACAACCTAGATTACTGTACCCAGCAAGGATCTCATTCAGATACGAAGGAGAATTCAAAAGCTTTACAGACAAGCAAAAGCTGAGAGAATTCAGCACCACCAAACCAGCTCTTCAACAAATGCTAAAGGATCTTCTCTAGACAGGAAATGCAGAAAGGCTGAATAAACGTGAACCCAAAACAACAAAGTAAATGGCAATGGGTCCACACCTATCAATAATTACCTTAAATGTAAATGGGTTGAATGCCCCAACCAAAAGAATTTATAGGTTAATTTTAAAATAATTGGCATTAGAATATTGAATCACCTTTCAATGTTGAAAAATATTTTTATATGTTGCCTGCATATTTCTTTTTTTTTTCTTTTTTTTTCCATTTATTTTTATTAGTTGGAAGCTAATTACTTTACAATATTGTAGTGGTTTTTGCCATACATTGACATGAATCAGCCATGGATTTACATGTGTTCCCCATCCTGATTCCCCCCTCCCGCCTCCCTCTCTATCCCATCCCTCAACTTTCGGGCTGTGTATCTTAGTTACCTCCCTGGTCCCAGCCGCTTGTTTTCCCAGGTGCACCATGAGAGCACCGTTTCAGGTGTGCCATGTGTCTCCTCTGGGGAGCTGATCTCAGGCTGTGACCCTCCTGGAAGATGTCAACTGTTGAAGATCCCAGGAAGATGTGGTTAGCAACTGGGAGCCTGCTCACAGTTTGGTGGAGGATGCTGGTCTCTGGGGCTGAGATTGGAGCAGCACTTTGCCTTCCAGCTCTGGCTGCCTCCGGCAGAAGGGGGTCGGGTCAGGTGGAGGGGCCTGTATGCAGCCGCCTAGCTCTTCTTTGGTATTTACTTAATCCTTTGTTCTGTGAGCCGGTCAGGCTGCGAGTTAGAGCCTTTCATGGGAAAGTTCTCTCTCTCTCTCTCTCTCTCTCTCTCTCTCTCTCTTTCTCTCTCCCTCTCTGGTGATCCCACAATTTGGGTTGTTATCTCACACTAGCTCCATCAGATTGTCCTCAGGGCATTCAGGCCCGGTCCTTATCCTAAGGACCAATGATGCTGCCCACACCTCCCTGTCCAGCTCCCCCCTGCTGGTGGCAGATGCAAGTATCTGGGCTACTTCTCCTCTGGCAATTGTGGTTAGGCACCTATTCTGTGGGGTTTTTTTCCTCCTGATGATATTGCCCTTTGAGATTCCAAAACTCCCCACAGACCCACCTGTGAGAGGGTGGGAAATTCTCCTCCTTTATGACTTTCCCCAGGACGGGTCTCCATCCCTAACTCTTTTGTCTCTCTTTTTGTCTTTTATATTTTGCCCTACCTTCTTTTGAAGAGAATGGGCTGCCTTTCTGGATGTCTTGTGTCCTCTACCAGCATTCAGAAGTTGTTTTGTGGAAGTCACTCAGCATTCAGATGATCTTTTGATGAATTTGTGGGGGAGAAATTGATCTCCCCATCCTATTCCTCCACCATCTTGGGACTGCCCCCCTCAATAGCAGTTTTAATTGTGTTAGCAAAGATTGGAACTGGTCTAGATATCCTTCAACAGTTGAATGGCTAAATAAACTATAGTATATGTATATAATATACATATGGAATACAATTCAGCAATAAAAAGGGATGAACTATTGATACCTACAACAATTTGGATGAATATTTGAAACTACACTGAGAGAAAAAGAGCCAATCCCAAAGGGTTATATACTGTGTGATTCTATTACTGTAACATTTTTTGAAATGACAAAATTTTAGAAAGGAAGATTAGATTAGTCATTGTCAGGGATTCAGGGAAGGGAAGGAGCTGGGGATGGTATGAGAAGAGAACACAATGTATCCTTGTGTTGATAGAACTGTTTGTTCTGGGTCTTAACTGTGGTGGTGGATACACAAACCTATGCATTGAATAAAACGGCATAGAACCAAACACACACACACACACACACACACACGCACACACACACACACACATACAGTTTACACTTTTTTATTCTCACTCAAAATCATGGAAGCTTATCAAATTGTCCTTCTCCCAGAATGCAATAAAGCCAAGCTACAGAGTCCTGTACATACTATAGCCCTAACGCCCTTGCACTGGGTTGACTCCTGCTGTCTTCCAGGATTCTTCTGCAATTAGCCTGATGGAGTAGAGTCCTTGTAGCTGAACAGGTTACTGCAGGCTGCAAGGACCCTTGCCCAAATAGCCCTAGAAGTCACAAAGGAGCTCACTGCCAATAGACAAAAACAAGACTCCTATGTAATTAGAATAAATCCTATAAAAGAAGTTGATCATCTTTCAGAGGATGTATACAAGAAGGATTAAGGGAATGAGCTGCGGATTAATTCATACCTGGCATTTAGTACTAAATCTACCTAAAATTATCAGAAGCGTGACTTTGTATAAAGTAAACCTCAGTTTCCGCACAGGTAAAATGGGGAGGACAAGAGCATCTTTTTATCTCATGCAGCTGTTGAGAGGATTACATGAGATTTTTATGTAAAGTGGGTAATGCACTGTTCTGGACTAAATCGTGTCTCTGCTAAATGCATATGGTGAAGTGGAAACCCCCAGAGTAACTGAATTTGAAGATGGAACCTTTAAAGAAGCTATTAAGGTTAAATGCGGTCATAAGGGCAGGGCCCTAATCCAGTAAGACTGGTATCTTTATAAGAGGAGGGAGAGACACCAGGAATGAGCATGCACAGAGGAAAGACCATGAGAGGACACCGTGAGAAGGCAAGTCAAGGAGAGAGGGTCCAGTAAAAACCAAACTGCCGGTACTTTGACCTTGGACATCCAGCCTCCCGAACTGTGAGAAATAAATTTATATTCTTTAAGCCACACAGCCTATAGTATGTTGTTATGAAAACCCGAGCTGACTAATACATATACCATCAGACACAGAGTTATGTGCTCAATAAACATGAGCTGTAATAGTGATGTTTCTTGTTATAATTAATGTAAGTGAATTTTCAGGTCCTGTGGCAAAAGATATGTTTCCTACATTTTTAAAGGCTCAAGAGGCTTCTGTTGGTATATATGGGACTGTGATCAAAAGAAAAGAGTTCAAAGGGTGAAGAATAAGCAACGTGAAGTGGGATGTGGGCTTTTCCAACATGTGCTCCTGAAAAGAGGAGATGGCCATATAGAGCAACAGCAGGGGCTCAGAGGAAAGACAGACAGCTGGTGAAGCAGCCTCTAGTGGCAGGGAAGAGTCACGCAGGAAGGGCAGCACTGCAGCTGAGTTCTAGGACCAGAGCCAGTTTAGGGCTTCCTATGGCATAGCCATGAGCAGAAGGAGGAAAAGGCCAACATGAATCAAAAATCCTAGAGAACACTGAAGATCAATACTTGGAAGATCATGTTTAAAGGTCAAGTCCAAATTGCTGGGGCAGGGGAAAAACATAAGAGACAGGGACAAGGGTCAACAGCAAGGAGAAATTGGAACACATTCCACAGAAAACTGTGGAGGACAGCACTGACACATTCGCTGTTTGCTTTCGTTTGTGACTTTTTGCTGCACAGTGGGTATTACTAGTTGAAAATTACAAGGTTAGTGAGAGAGGTCCCAAATCCAGGTTTTATAAGAAGAAGAAATAACTAATATGCAAGGCACTACAATAGACTTTGAAATGAGCAAAAGGAATCACAGAAAAGGCCAGAATTCAATAGGACCTACACACAAACTTACCTGAACAAAACTGACCCTAAAGGATTGCTCATCACCTGGTAGCTAGCACAAACAATGTTAACATAAGAAAATGGGCTACCAGCCCCACCAACATTAACTGGGCATTCCACGGATGACCTTAGGCTTTACTTCTTTGAGATAAATGAGAGGTCATAAAACTTTTTCTATAAGGACCAGCTAATAAATATTTTAAGCTTTGTGGGCTATATAATCTCTGCCACAGTAATTCAACACTTAGAGACCGAAAGCAACCACTGACTACATGTAAATGAAGGCACAAGGCTATGTACCAATAAAACTCATGTGTGGACACTGAAATTTGAATTTTGTATAATTTTTGTGTCCTGAAATATTATTCTTGTTTTGATTATTTTCAACCACTTAAAAATATAAAAACCATTTCTTAGTCTGTGGATCACAAGAAAGCATGCAGCAGGCCAGATTTGTCTTAGGGACTGTAGTTTGCTGATCTCAGATGTACACAGCCCACCAGAGATGAAACCAGCCAATCCTAAAGGAAATCAACCCTGAATATTCATTGGAAGGACTAATGCTGAAGCTGAAACTCCAATACTTTGGCCACTTGATGCAAAGAGTTGACTCATTGGAAAAGACCCTGATGCTGGGAAAGATTGAAGGCAGAAGGAGAAGGGGATGACAGAGGATGAGAAGGTTGGATGACATCACTGACTCAATCGACATGAGTTTGAGCAAACTCAGGGAGATAGTGATGAATCCTGGCATACCGTGGTCCATGGGGTCACAAAGAGTTGGACATCACTTAGTGAATGAATAACAATGACAAGCCCACCAGCATGAACTGGACACTTCACCAGGTAATTTTTGTTTCTGTGACATAAACAAACAGTTCGGGTTATGAATATAAGAGGTGACTTGATTTTATTTGTAATTTAAAAAATACTTGTGATTATAAACTAGTTAGCCATGTTTTTAATCAACTCTTTTGTTTCTGATGCTAATTGTTGAAGCTTATAGCTGCTTTGATGGGCTGAAGAGCATTGCTTGCTCCTTTGAAGCTATGCTTTTAGAAAATACCCTGAACGCATTCATTTCTCATTTCTCTAGATTAATCATCTCTTGCCTGGACGGCAAAATCTTCCCAATTTTCTCTTTTCCCTCTACAGTTTCTTCTGTATACAATAGCCAAGTAACCTCTTTAAAAGATAAGACTTTGAAAAAAGGTCTACTTAGGTCTTCCATCCATTTTTTGATTGAGTTATTTGTTTTTTTATATTGAGCTCCATACGCTGTTTGAATATTTTGGAGATTAATCCTTTGTCCATTGCTTCATTTGCAAACACTTTCTCCAATTCTGAGGTTTGTCTTTTCATTCTGTGTATGTTTTCCTTTGTGGTGCAAAAAATGTTAAGCTTGATTAGGTCCCATTTGTTTATTTTTGTTTTTATTTTCATTACTCTAGGAGATGGGTCAAAAAAGATCTTGAAGTGGTTTATGCCAATCATTATTTTTTTTCCTATGCTTTCCTCTAAGAGTTTTATCGTGTCTGCTCTTACATTTAGATCCTAAAGGGAGGGTAGGATGAATTAGGAGAATAGTATTGACATATACACACTATCATGTATAAAATAGATAGCTAGTGGGAAGCTGCTGTATAGCACAGGGAGTCCAGCCTGGCTCTTTATGATGACCTGTAAAGGTGAGATTGGGGGTGTGTGGGAGGGAGGCTCAAGAGGGAGGGGATATACGTATACATGTAGCTGATATACTTTGCTGTAAAGAAGAAACTAACACAACATTGTAAAGAAACTATACTCCAATAACAAAAAATAAGACTAATTGCATCAATCCTCTGCTTGGAATGAAGAAGGAAATGGCAATCCACTCCAGGAAAATCCCATGGATGGAGGAGCATGCTAGGCTACAGCCCATGGGGTTGCAAAGAGTCAGACATGACTGAGCAACTTCACTTTCTTTCTTTCTGCCTAGAATCCTACAGAATCTTTCCATAGTACTTCTGATTACTTACATAAGTCCTTATCAAACTCTGTTGCAGTCTGGATTTCCCATCTGAGATGGAGTTTAGAGGGCAGGGTATTTATTAGGGAGTGCCTTTGGGATCAGCACAAGTGGAAAGGAGGGCAATAAGGCAAATGTGGCAGAGGAAGACATTCAATTACAATAGTCTTGACCAATCTCATGGGGGAGCACTGGAGCTGGAATGGCCCTTTAGAGTTGTTCCAAGTTAGGCCAAGATGCCAGGCCTTTACACTCCTTCAGTGATCACTCATCAGATGTAGGCAGGTTAGGAAGGAGCATGGCCTTAGTTGAGATGAAAGTGAAAAGTGAAAGTCACTCAGTCATGTCTGACTCTTTGCAACCCCATGGACTATACAGTCCATGGACTTCTCCAGGCAAGAATACTGGAGTGGGCTGCCTTTCCCTTCTCCAGGGGATCTTTCCAACCCAGGGATCAAACCCAGGTCTCCCACATTGCAGGCATATTCTTTACCAACTGAGCCACAAGGGAAGCCCAAGAATACAGGAGTGGGTAGCCTATCCTTCCTCCAGTGGATCTTCCCAACCCAGGAATCAAACTGGTGTCTCCTGCATTGCAGGCAGATTCTTTACCAACTAAGCTATCAGGGTTCTCTACAAATGGGGCAATCCTCTAAAGGTCTGTCCATGGCACTCTTAGAGGTGGGGAAACAGGTCCATTAAAGAGGATTTGGTCAGCACTTTCCCTGGTGGCTCAGTGGGTAAAGAATCATCCTGCAATGCAGGACACACAGGAGATGTGCATTGGATCCCTGGGTCAGGAAGATCCCCTGCAGGAGGAAATGGCAACCCACTCCAGTATTCTTGCATGGAAAATTCCAAGGAGCTGGCAGGCTACAATCCATGGGGTCACAAAGAGTTGGACACAACTGAGTGACTAAGTATACAGGCTTATAGTGCCCAACACACTGTTCTACCTCATCTCCCATCATTCTTCCACTAGTCACTCTCATCCACATAAAATAGCTGTCTTGCAGCTGCTCAAGTAAGTCAAGTACAATATACTTCAGAAACTTTTCCCTTGCTCTTCTTTCTCTGAAAGTAAAGTGAAAGTGTTAGTTTCTCAGTTGTGTCCAACTCTTTGCAACCCCAGGGATGGTAGCTCACCAGGCTCCTCTGTCCATGGAATTCTCCAGGCAAGAACACTGGTGGGTAGCCATTCCCTTTCAGGAGATCTTCATGACCCAGGGATCAAACATGGTTCTTCTGCAGTGCAGGCATATTCTTTCCCATCTAAGCCATCTGGAGCATCCTTATCTGCCTGAATTAACTTTATCCAAGTCTCTTCTCAAAAGGAGCCACCTCAGAGAGAGAACTTATTTAACAGCTCTGCCCAAAACAGCAGGCCTTGTCACCCTCTGTCTTGCTATCCTACTTAATTTCTCTTCATGGTACTTATTACTATTTGATACCTAGAATATATTTTTTGCTTTCTTGATGGCTTATTATCTCTCTTACTAGAATATAAGCTCCTTGAACAGACTTGTGGTTGCCAATGGGGAGGTGGGTGGGGGAGGGGGTCGATGCAAACTATAATACTATATATGGAATGGATAAACAACAAGGTCCTATTATATTCCACAGGAAACTATATTTAATATCCTGTGATAAACTATAATGGGAAATAAAAAATTAAATAAATAGAATATAAGCTCCTTGAATTCAAGATTTTACCCATCTCATTCATTGTTCTATCTCCAGGGCCTAGAGCAACACATAACACAAAACAAGTCTTCAATCAATGATTGTAGAATGAAAACAAAAAAGAATGGACTGCTTGAAATTGATTCATAACACTGGCATCCAAAGGATCAGCTTCTGATTGTTTAAATGCAGATAATGGCTTCACTTCTCTGACACTGGCCATTCTCCACCCCCTCTGCTGCAGCTGGCTAGTAGATTCCCCTCCCTAGAACACATAGTTCAGTCCATAGGTCCATTTTCATAGCCAACACAGTTTCCCAGCTTTCTCTTTCACCATATTCTCTCCCCCATATTTTCTTTGATCTCTTTGACACATAATCCCAAACCAACTTCCTCTGACCTTATTATATGAATGTGCTTGGGGAAGGTGAGAAGAAGGAAAGGAAGGGGGAGAGCATGAACTATTAGTCTAACAATGATATTAGATGAATGACATTGAAAATCCATTCTTTCACTCTTATTTTATCTAATTTTTGCCTGAAGGCTGCACCTACAATCAGTCTCCATTTTAGAACTGTCTAGTTCCAAAAATTGATTTGACTAAATTGAATTCAAAGCAGTCTGAATTCAGTAAAATCTTCTGTTCCTCTTTTATGACACTGATTTTAATTTTAAGTAACTCATGTATTTCCTACCTCATTCCAAAAAGAATAATATCCCCTTATTGAGCCATGTATGCACTGTGCTAATGACTCTTGTTCTGATGTTATTGAGACGATATCAATCAGCAAAATATTTATTCAGCATGTACTCTTTTTTTAAGGATGCTACTATGTCCTTGAGGTTAAAAAGTGTAATTTCTGCTTCAAGTCCAACACAACTGAAGCAACTTAACACACACTCTGTATATAAGTTAAATAAGCAGGGTGACAATAAACAGCCTTGTCATACTCCTTTCTCAATTCTGAACGAGTCAGTTGTTCTATGTCCAGTTCTAACTGCTGCCTCTTGGCCCACATACAGGTTTCTCAGGAGATAAGTAAGGTGGTTTGGTACTCCCAGCTCCTTAAGAATTTTCCACAGTCTGCTATGATTCTTACCACTATTAGCATCTAATAGGTCTAACTAGGTCACCTGCCAATACTCAAGCTACAAGGGAGCCTGGGGAAACAAGTATTTTTGGTTTTAGCTTTTACAGTGGGCACTTTTCCAAATCAAGACTGGTCCATCAGATGCTAAGCAAGAAAAACAAAAACAACAGATACCTAAGAAATAGTGAACCTTGTCACTGCCCCTTAAGAAATTGGCAGTTTAGAGGATGAAACAGACCTTCACAATTTTACTGATCAATAAACATTTTAGCCTCTACTATGTGCAAGTGTTGTGTTAAGGGCTATAAGACTGTGAATATTCTAAATAAGAGAAACACAATTCTTGCCTTAAATAACTTACTCCTCTTGGAAGGGTAAAGATAGTGTCAACATAACAGAGTTCAGGAGCAGGGCTAAATCTTGCTGATTCTTAAATGCAATAAATAATGTTTTTAATTCTTGTTTGAGTAATAACTGTGAGGCAGCCATATTTTGAACAGAGTTTGATATATTGTTGATGTCCAATAAATATTTTTAATAATGAGTGTTTCTGGAGGAATAACATCCAAGAGTATTCCAGCAGATGGTAAAACATTTTTGCACATTTAATTTCTGCCAAAGCAACCCTCTATCTTACTTGTGAGTGGTGGAAAATCAAACAGAAAATTAGAGACAGCTAGACAAAGCATGAGAAATGTCTGGCATGAGCTGCTGAGGAGGCTTATTCATTTGCCATGGTTGGACTAACTGTATGTTTCCTTTAGCTCTCATGAAGAAGCAGAAGGGAGAAAATGTCAGTATGCACAGGGTATACATTGTATTATCTCTTATTTCAGTCTACAGGATCATTGGGAAAAAATTAACAATCCCATACTTAAAATAAATTTGTTTCTTGTATGTCAAAGTAATAGCAAGGAATTCCTAACATGGTTAAACTTCCATCAGGAAGTGACTAGACTCTATTCTGGGCTGTGTGCCATGCTAAGTTGCCTCAGTCGTGTCTGACTCTTTGCAACCCTATGAACCATAGCCCGCCAGGCTCCTCTGTCCATGGAATTCTCCAGGCAAGAATACTGGAGTGGGTTGCCATTTCCTACTCCAGGGGATCTTTTCAACCCAGGGATTGAACCCACGTCTCTTATGTCTCCTGCATTGGCAGGTGGTTTCTTTACCACTAGCCCCACCTATTCTAACCATCCCCAATTTATAACTGACTAAAAAGGCAACTGAGGCACAAAGAGTTTGAATCACTGTGTGGGTTAAACCAGGCTGACTCTATTTTGTCAGTTCCATCTTGGGTGTGCACTCCTATGCCCTCCCCTTTTGGTCTTACTGAGCTTCAGCCCACGCACGAGGAATGCACCCAAGTCAGATAAGTTCTCAATCAACTTTTACCTGTGTCTTCAGCTGATATGAAAACCGGAAGAGTGCCTTTTGCTGATTAATCTTTAATGCCTTTTCCTGGTTAATCGTTATGAGACTCTCCATGGGGGAGGGGCAGTTCCTGCTTCTGGTCGGTGTAGATTGCTTTTCAACTTGGTAGTCAGATTCTGTTTTTAGCTTTGGCCCTTTCAAATTACTGTGTACCCCTTTTAGCCATGTGGAGTGTAGCCGGGAATGCCTCTGAATCTTCCAGCTGCCTGATCCTTCCTGCCTATAAGTTATTGTTGGTGTTGAATCACTAAGTCGTGTCTGACTCTTTTGTGACCCAATGGACTGTAGCCTGTCAGGCTCCAGTATCCATGGGATTCTCCAGGCAAGAATACTGGAATGGGTTGCCATTTCCTTTTCCAGGGGATCTTCCTGACCGAGATCGAATCTGTATTTCCTGTGCATCTCCTGCTTGGCAGGTAAATTCTTTCCCACTGAGTCACCCAGGAGGTTGACTGTGACTGTCAACTTGACTGTCAAGTTGACTGTGACTTGATTGTAACTGCCTGTAAGCTACCCACAATAAACTTCATAATTACACTTTACAGAGTTGCCCATTTCATTTTTTGGTCTCAAAATTCTATCTCCACTTCCCAACAGTGGTTTACTAGATACCAGAAATTAAAACTGGATTTTCCATCAGTCCAGTGCTTGTCTTAGAGTTGTTTTAGAACATACATCTTGTTCAAACAATCATAAAGGATGCTGTGGGTTATGAGAATATGGGAAAGATTCTCCACTCTATAACTCAAGCATTAGGACAGTTGAGACTCAAAAAAATAGCATATTTTGTTTTGGTTCTGTTCAACATGGTGCTGAAAGCATCTCTGTCAATCAGTATGGTACAAATGAAAATAGAAAGGGCCCTGTGTTCTTTTCAGACTATATGTCCACTAAATACAGTAAATTAAGGTGATAATGTGTGTGTTTGTATGTATGTGAATATGCATAATGTGTGTGCTCGCATGCAATATAGTGAAAATAACTCAAACACAGTAAGTGTAATACTTTCTTACACACCAGGAAGCATGCCTTATTTCAAACCTGGGAAAGAAAAGGAAACTTCCACCATGTCAATCCTATCATTCATTTCCTACTTTGAGTTAGCAGTTTCTGTGAACTTTTTGGCACACACTTGAAAACGGAATGTAGAGTGAGGGACTAACTCCTTCCTAATTGCATGGCAGTAACCTTATGACATCTGAGTTTAAGATTCCTCCATAAGAACAGTTGCCCTTACTACACTCCAGGATACTTATCTTTTTTTTCCCATATAAATCCTCTACTCCTTCATAATTGCTCCCTCTGATTCCCTTATCAGGATAACTGGACAAAGTAAGATTTATGTTTCTTAAGAATGTTTTCTCAAAGGCATCAACCTATTATCCATGAGTGTATTACCTTCAGACTTTTAAATCTACTGAATGGACCTCTCTCAGTTCATTTGTCCAAAAAGTGGGAATAATCATTCATGCTCCACTTACTTTTTAGGATTATTTTGTTAGAAAAAATATCCATGAAATCTCATTTTAATTGTCAACTGTAATACGTGATTTAATCTAACTTGTTGTAGATTGGAAATGGCAACCCACTCCAGTACTCTTACCTAGAGAATTCCGCGGACAGAGGAGCCTGGTGGACTGCTGTCCATGGGGTCACACAGATTCAGACACGACTGAAGTGACTTAGCAGCAGCAGCTGTAGATTATCCAATATATTTCAAGATTGTAGGCATTTCTGATGACCCAAAAGAGGTGGCCACTAGGGAATCCTGTTGCCAGTTGGCACAAAAAGTGAGGAAATCAATGTGTTTATTTCATTTGGAAGAAAGACTGGCTTCATCATTAACTCCTTTGAGGCTCTCTGACTCAGAATTGTTAAAATCCTCCCATACCACTTCTTTTTCCAAACTCAACTCTAAGCTCTTTGAAGGCAAGGGTTTTTCATCATGCTTTTCTTTGCACCTTGCTATTTTTTTTTTTCACCATGTCACAGGGCATATGGGATCTTAGTTCCTGGAGCAGGGATTGAACTCACACCCCCTGCACAGAGTCTTAACCACTGGACCACAAGGGAAGCCCCTACTCATTGCTAGTTTCTTAACACATATCAGTTGCCTCTAGAAAAATTAACACAAGTCACTAGAGATGAAAGAGCTAGATCTTATCAGTTCAGGCCTTCTTGAACTGATATTATGTAAACCATGGGTTACATGTAAACCATGATTGTCTTTTGTATTAAGGTTTCAATATACAGATTTAAATATATAGTTTTAAACTCAGATCTCTTAAAGTGACTTTCCTTAAAATCACACAGTTGAGGAAAAATTCTCAAATTCTGATAGGATCTTAATCTGAAGAGAAAGGAAATTAAACCAAGAAATGAGCCCAAATAGTATATTACAAGTACGCAGAAATTGTAAATGACCTAGAGTCAGAGCAGTTAATGTGGTTGATGCAAATGAGTTTAGTCTGTTTGGGGTCTGTTGGTACACATAAAAGGACACTCAGGGGGCTGGCCCTCCACCATATTCACCCCTGTGCACCTGAAGTCCCATTCATCTCATCACTTTCATCTTCTCATATTTTGACAGTTTTTCTCAGTCCTTTCAAAGTCTCATTGATTTCACTAATGAACAGAATGGTGAAAATTTGCTAATTTTCAAACCTGTGGTTTCACGGCCAAGCTGCTGCTATCTTTTCCCAGATGACATTTCCAGAATTGAAAGCACCCGCATACAGAGCAGCCCTCATAGGATGCAAATGCATTCATGGATGAGAAATGAAATTGCAAGTTTATGGAGTGTCATTTCATATCTAGGCAGCCACGTTGTGCCTGGGTCTTTGGTTCAAACAATTAGTAGTATTATTGCTCTGATAGAAAAAAATTAGTCAATTTCATGAATTTTGGGGTCTTTCACAACAGGCTTTTCCCTTTCCCTGATGATGAAAAATATTTAATGTGAATTTATAGAACTGTCATCAGGACTTTGAGATAAAGGATTGGGGAACACTCACTCTTTCAATAACTGTGGACTTGGACAGAGTACTGAAACCTGAGGCTCATTGCTTTGACATTTATTTCAGTTATCTATTGCTGTATAGCAAACTACTGCAAAACTTAGTAGTTTAAAAAAATATTCATTTTCTTTTCTTACAATTCTGTGACTTGAACTGTGCTCAGCTGGGGGTTCTTTGGTTAGTCCTCCCATCAGTCAGTAGTGTGGCTAAATTCAGCAGGCCTAGTGACTGGGGGCTGAGCTCAGCCAGGATTCTGGAAGAGCTTTCTCTCTCTCCATGAGGCATCTCCATATGATGTGTACACACAGATTAGTGTCTTCCACACAATAGTCAGACTTCTTTCATGATATCCCAGGCTCCCAAGAGTATAAAGCAGAAGATGGCAGACCTTCCTAAGGCTTAGGCCCAGAAATGGCATAGCAGCAATCTCACCATATTCTTTGGCTAATACCAACACAGGCTCAGCCCAGATATAAGGTAGAAGAGCATACAAAGGCATGACTACCAAGTGGTTCATTTGGGACCAGCAATGCCACAAACAAGCTGAACATTAGCACCAAGGTCTCTCTCTCTCTCTCTCTCTCTCTCTCTCTCTCACACACACACACACACACACACACAGACACACACCATGTATAGGTGAATATTTGAGCTCCTCAGGAAATTTGAGATGCTTTCCAATGGCCACTATGTAATGAACATGCTCCAATGTGTCTAATGGCTTCCCTGGTGGCTCAGCAGTAAAGAATCTACCTACAATGCAGGAGATATAGGGGATGTGGGTTCGATCCCTGAGTCAAGAAGATCCCCTGGAAAAGGAAACAGCAATCCACTCCAGTATTCCTGCTGGGAAATATCCCATGGACAGAGGAGCCTGGTGGGCTGCAGTCCATGGGATTGCAGAGTCAGACATGAGTGAAGCAACTGAGCATGCATGCAATGAATGTTAATATCTGTGACCAGCAGAGAGAAAGAAGAAAAACACCTATTCTGGAGACAGGAAAAGTGAATTAAAGGTCTGACATTGCCAAGTTACATAATTTCTTTGAGCCTCAGTACATTCATATGAAAAACAAAAATAATGGTGCATATACACCTACTTCAAAGGATTATTGTATTAAGAAAACATCTGTGAAATTGCATTTCAAAGTGTAAGGCATCATATAAATGTAAGTTGCTATTAAAACAGCTGATGAATTTCATGACTGTCATTTTGTGTTTTGTTTTGAGTCCTCTGTGATTTTTGAATTATGTTTGTAATTTTGGATGAGAATTCTTATAGCTAACTTTTAGCAACACCAGAATATTATTAATGGTTCCACAGCTCTTATTATGTTTAGTTTCCTTTTTCAGTAACCAATTTGGATAATGGCTTTAAAATCATGATAGAATATTTGGTTATTACATTACCCTGGATTGATTTTAGGGATAAACATTGTGTATCTTGTGATTAAATAATTTTTCATGCCATCTCCCTAATAGTGGAAGATTAAGATAATTTCCTGCCCCAAGTATTAGGGAGATATTAATAAGTTATTTACAGTGCTCTGATTCATTATATTTCCACATACAAGCTTATACTATTTAAAAAATATCATTAAAAGTAAAAATGACAGAATTTTAGTTGGATCCACAGTATCAGATGTGATCTTTATCTGACATTACAGCCTTCAAACTACTAAAAGTGGGAGAAGGGAGTACAGAGGCTAATTTAGGTATTTCTCATGTGTAGTGTGGACAGCTGGAAAAATCTGACCAGCATCAGAAAGTTCTGTAACTGGGAGACCAAATAAGAATGGCAGCCTCTGCTTACATTCCTCCTGACAACCAGCTGAGCAGTAATTCCTGCTGGAATCATGCTAATGCAGTCCCATTGGGATTCACTGCTGAGAACTGCATGCCACTGCATTTGATGCCTCCTCCTGGTGCAGGTTTCTATAGTGACTCCCAGTGAAGCCTTAGATCCTGACATGCTCTATGACTTGCTGCTGTCAGTTTTACCAAAGTGGAAATTCTTCAGTGTAATGTGCTTCCTAAATTTATATTGAATTACACATGTATTCATTTTATTATTTTATTGAAATATAGTTAATTTACAATGTTGTATCATTTCACGTGTACAACACAGGGATTCGTGTATATATATATATATATATATATATATATATATATGTTCTTTTTTGTTATCTTTCCTATATGGAGCCACAAAAAACTTGAAATAGCAATATGGTGTATTACCATGTTGAATATAGTTCTCTGGGCTATACGGTAGGGCTCTGTTGTTTTAATATGTTATAGATAGTAGTTTATATCTGATACATATTAACAAAATGAAGGATAAAAATCATCTGATCATCCCAATAAATGCAGAAAAAGCATTTTTTGTAATTCAACATTTTTTCTGATAAAAAAAACTCTCAACAAACTGGACATATAAGCCATGTGTGTGCATTTGTGCTTAGTCACTTCAGTCATGTCTGATTCTGCGACCATATGGACTATAGGCCACTAGGATCCTCTGTCCAGGGAGTTCTTCAGGTGAGAATACTGGAATGGGTTGCCATTCCTTTCTCCAGGGGATCTTCCTGACCCGGGGATCGAACCTGTGTCTCCTACAGCCCCTGCATTGCAGGAGGATTCTTTACTGCTGAGCCATTGGGGAAGCCCATAGAAGCAATGTACCTCACTATAATAAAATCTACACATGACAAACTCACAGTTAGCATCATAATCAAGGGTGAAAAGCTGAAAACTATTCCTCCAAGATCAGAAACAAGACAAGAGTGCCCACTCTCACCATTTTTATTCATCATAAATAAGCCAAAGCAATTCGGGTAAGAAAAGAAATAAAGGCATCCAAAAAAGAAAAAATAAGTAAAATTATTTCTGTTTGCAGATTGCATATTATATCAGAAACCCTGACACCATAAAAAACTGTTAGAACTAATAAGTGACTTCAGTAAAGTTGCCAGATACAAAATTAATATACAAAATCAGTTGCAATTCTATACACTAATAACAAATCATCAGAAAGAAAAATTAAGACAATGATACCATTTATAATAACATCAAAAAGAGTAAAATACTTAGAAATACATTTAACCAAGGATATTAATGATCTCTATACTGAAAACGATAAGAAATTTGTGAAAGAAGTTAAAGAAGACACAAAGGAATGGAAAGATATTCCATACTGTGGATTGGAATAATTAATATTGTTAAAATGTCCATACTATCCAGGCTTTCCAGGTGGCACTAGTGGTAAAGAATCCACCTGTCAAGGCAGGAAACACAAGAGACATGTATGGGTTCGATCCCTGGGTTGGGAAGATCCCCTGGAGTAGGAAACAGCAACCACTCTAGTATTCTTGCCTGGAAAATTCCATGGACCAAGGACCCTGGCAGGCTATAGTCCATGAGGTTGCAAAGAGTCAGACACAACTGAGTGATTAAGCACACCATATTACCCAAAGTGATCTACAGATTCAATCAATCTCTATCAAAATTCCTATGGTATTTTTCACAGAAATAGAAAAAAAAAATCTTATAATTCATATGGAGCCACAAAAAAAAACTTGAAATAGCAAAAACAATCTTGAGAAAAAAAGAACAAAACTGGGGGTAGTGCACAGTCTGATTTCAAACTATATTACAATGCTATAGTAATCAAAACAGTATCAAATTGGCATAAAAACAGACCTTAGATCAACAGAACATAATAGATAGCCCAGAAATAAACCCATGCACATGTGGTCAATTAATTTATGAAAAAGCAGCCAAAAATATACAAGGAAGAAACTACAGTCCCTTCAATCAGTGATGTTAAGTAAACCAGAAAGCCACAAGCTGAAGAATGAAATTGGACCTCTTTATTGAGCCATAGACAAAAACCAACTCAAAACAGATTGAAGACGTCAACATATGCCCTAAAACCATAAAATTCCTAGAAGAAAACACAGGGGATAAGCTCCTTGATATTTATCTTGCCAATTATTTTTTGGATTTGATAACAAAAGCAAAAGCAAGAAGAGCAAAAATAAGCATTGTTACCACATCAAACTAAAAAGCTTCTGTACATCAAAAGAAATCTTCAATTAAATGAAGAAACAAACTACAAAATAGGAAAAAATATCTGCAAAGTATATCTGATAAAGGGTTAATATACAAAATGTACAAAGAACTCATACAACTCAATAGCAAAAAAATCAAACCATCTGATAAAAAATTTGCAAAGGATGATTGACATATACACACTACTATATTTAAAATAGATAACTACCAAGGACCTACAGTATAGTACAGGGAACTCTGCTCAATATTCTGTAATAACCCAAATGGGAAAGAATTTGAAAAAAGAATAGATTCATGAGTATAACTGAATCGCTTTGCTGTACATCTGAAACTAGCATAGCATTGTTAATCAACTATCCTTCAGTCATGTTCTACTCTGCAATGCCATGGACTGTAGCCCACCAGGTTCCTCTGTCCACGGAATTTTCCAGGTGAGAATACTGGAGAGGGTTGTCATTTCCTCCTCCAGGGGATCTTCCTAACCCAGGGATCAAACCTATACCTCCTGCCTCTCCTGCATTGCAGGCAGATTCTTTAATGCTGAGCCATTTAGGAAGCCTATTAATCAACTATACTCCAACATAAAATAAACATCATTTTTTAAACGTGCAAAGGAACAGAATAGACATTTTTTCAAAGACTACAAATGGCCATCAGGTACATGAAACAGTGCTCAACATTGAAATGCAAATCAAAACCACAGTGAGCTATCATCTCACACCTGTTAAAATGACTACAATTAAAAAGAAAAGAGATAACAAGAGCTGGTGGGGCTGTGAAAAAAAAAGGGAACTCTTTTGCAATGGAAGTGGGAATATAAATTGGTGCAGTCACTATAGAAAATAGTATGAAGGCTCCTCAGAAAACAGAGACAACCCTACACATGGATATCATCAGATGGTAAACATCAAAATCAGATTGATTACATTCTTTGCTGCCAAAGATGGAGAAGTTCTATACAGTTAGCAAAAACAAGACCAGGAGCTGACAGTGGCTCAGATCATGAACTCCTTATTGCCAAATCCCACTTAAATTGAAGAAAGTAGGGAAAACCACTAGACCATTCAGGTATGACTTAAATGAAATGCCCTATGATTGTACAGTGGAAGTGACAAAGAGATTCAAGGGATTAGATCTGATAGATAGAGTGCCTGAAGAACTACAGAAGGAGTTTCACAACATTGTACAGGAGGTGGTGGTCAAAACCATTCCAAAGAAGAAGAAATGCAAAACGGTTGTCTGAGGAGGCCTTACAAATAGCTATGAAAAGAACCAAAGTGAAAGGAAAGGGAAAATGGGAAGATAAACCCATCTGCATGCAGAGTTCCAAAGAATAACAAGGAGAGATATGAAAGCCTTCCTCAGTTATCAATGCAAAGAAATAGAGGAAAACAATAGAATGGGAAAGACTAGAGATCTCTTCAAGAAAATTAGAGATAGCAAGGGAACATTTCATTCAAAGATGGGCAGAAAAAAGGACAGAAATGTTATGGACCTAACAGAAGCAGAAGATATTAAGAAGAGGTGGCAAGAATACACAGAAGAACTATGAAAAAAAATCTTAATAACCCAGATAACCACAATGGTGTGATCACTCACTTAGAGCCAGACATCCTGGAGTATGAAGTCAAGTGGGCTTTAGGAAGCATCACTAAGAAAAAAGCTAGTGGAGGTGATGAAATTCAAGCTGAGCTATTTCAAATCCTAAAAGATGATGCTATGAAAGTGCTGCACTCAATATGCCAGCAAATTTGAAAACAGCCGTGGCCACAAGACTGGAAATTGTCAGTTTTCATTCCAATCCCAAAGAAGGGCAATGCCAAAGAATATTCAAACTACCGCACAATTGCACTCATCTCACACGCTAGCAAAGTAATACTCAAAATTCTCCAAGCTAGGCTTCAACAGGATGTTAACTGAGAACTCCCAGATGTTCAAGCTGGATTTAGAAAAGGCAGATGAACCATAGATCAAATTGCCTACATCTGTTGGATCATTGAAAAAGCAAGAGAATTCCAGAAAAACATCTACTTCTTCCTCATTGACTATGTTAAAGCTTTTGACTGTGTGGATCACAACAAACCATGGAACATTCTTAAAGAGATGCGAAGACCAGATCACCTTACCTGCCTCCTGAGAAATCTGTATGCAGGCCAAGAAGCAGCAGTTAGAACTGGACATGGAACAACAGATTGGTTCCAACTTGGGAAAGGAGTACGTCAAAGTTGCATATTGTCACTCCGCTTATTTATCTTATATGAAGAGTACATCACGTGAAATGCCAGACTGGATGAAGCACAAGCTAGAATCAGGATTGCTAGGAGAAATATCAGTAACCTCAGATATGCAGATGACACCACCCTTATGGTAGAAAGGGAAGAGGAACTAAAGAGCCTCTTGATGAAAGTGAAAGAGAAGAGTGAAAAAAAGCTGGCTTAAAATACAGCATTCAAAAAACTAAGATCATTGCATCTGGTCCCATCACTTCATGAAAATAGATGGGGGGACAATGGAAATAGTGAGAGACTTTGTTTTCTTGGGCTCCAAAATCACTGCAGATGGTGACTGCAGTCATGAAATTAAAATATGCTTGCTCCTTGGGAGAAACACTATGACAAACCTAGAGAGCATATTAAAAAGCAGAAACATTATTTTGCTAACAAAGGTCTGTATAATCAAAGCTATGGTTTCCCCAGTAGTCATGTATGGAGGTAAGAGCAGACCATAAAGAAAACTGAGTGCCAAAGAATTGATGCTTTTGAACTGTGGTGTTGGAGAAGACTCTTGAGAGGACCTTGCACTGCAAGGAGATCCAACCCGTCAATCCTAAGGGAAATCAGTCATGAATATTCATTGGAAGGACTGAATCTGAAGCTGAAACTCCAATAGTTTGGCCACCTGATACGAAGAACTGACTCATTAGAAAAGACCTTGATACTGGGAAAGATTGAAGGTGGGAGGAGAAGGGGACGACAGTGGATGAGATAGTTGGATGGCATCACTGACTTGATGGACATGAGTTTAAGAAAGCTCCAGGAGTTAGTGATGGACAGGGAAACCTGGCATGCTGCAGTCCATGGTGTCACAGAGTCAGACATGACTGAGCTACTGAACTTACTTCTGACTTCACCAACTAAAAATAAAAGTACCACATCATCCAGCAATTTCACTTTTGGGTATATATCCACATGAGATGAAAACAGGATATCAAAAGATATCTGCACTTTCATATTCATTGCCACACTATTCACAGTAGCCAAGATATGGAAATAACTTATATTTCTCTTACCTAATGAATAGGTTAAAAAGGTGTGATATAGATATAGATATAAACATTATTCAGCCTTGAGAAAGAAGATAATTCTGCCTCTTGTGGCAACATGGATGAAACTTGAGGGCATTATACTAAAGAAATAAGTCAGAAAGAAAAGACAAAGACTGTATGATATCACTTAAATGTAAAATCTAAAATAGCTGAACTCATAGTAACACACTAGAATAGTCATTACTAAGGGCTGGGCGGTGGAGGAAAAGGGGAGATTAAAAAGTGGCAAATCATCTATGTTTAAGAACTCCCAAAGAACTGTTTCAATAAATATTAAGAAAAATTTGCAATACTAAAAAACTTAATGCTAATCTACAGATTCAGTGTGATCCCTATGAAATTGTCAATGACATTTTTCACAGAACTAGAACAAAAAATTTCCCAATTCATATGGAAACACAAAAGACCCCAAATAGCTAAAACAGTCTTGAGAAAGAAAAATGCAGCTGGAGGAATCAACCTTCTTGACTTCAGATTATACTACAAAATTGCAGTCATCAAGATAGTATGGTACTGGCATAAAAATAGAAATATAGACCAATGGAACAAGATAAAAATCCCAGAAATAAACCCATGCATCTATGGGTACCTTATTTTTGACAAAGTAGGCAAGAATATACAATGGGGAAAAGATAACCTCTTCAATAAATTGTGCTGGGAAAACTGGACAGCTACATGTAAAACAATGACATTAGAACACTTCCTAACACCACACACAAAGATAAACTCAAAATGAATTAAAGATCCAAATGTAAGACCAGAAACTATAAAACTCTTAGAGGAAAACATAGGCAGAACACTAGATGATGTAAATCAAAGCAAGAGCCTCTAATGACCCACCTCCTAGAATTAGGGAAATAAAAACAAAAGTAAGCAAGTGGTACCTAATTAAACTTAAAAGCTTTTACACAGCAAAGGAAACTCTAAGCAAGGTGAAAAGACAATCCTCAGAATGGGAGAAAATAATAGCAAATAAAACAACTGACAAAGGATTAATTTCCAAAATATACAAGCAGCTCATACAACTCAATGCCAGAAAAACAAACAACCCAATCAAAAAGTGGGGGAAAGCCCTAAATAGACATTTATCCAAAGAAGACATACAGATGGATAACAAACACATGAAAAGATGCTCAACATTTCTCATTATTAGAGAAATGCAAATCTAAATTACAATGAGATATCACCTCATATCTGTCAGAATGGCCATCATCAAATAGTTACAAATAATAAATGCTGGTCAGGGTGTGAAGAAAAGGGAATCCTGTTGCACTGTTTGTGGGAATGTAAATTGATACATCTACTATGGAAGTTTTTTTAATAATTAATTTATTTATTTCACTTTACAACATTGTATTGGTTTTGCCATACATTGACTTGAATCCACCATGGGTGTACATGTGTTCCCCATCCTGAACCGCCCTCCCACCTCCCTCCCCATCCCAGTGCACCAGCCCTGAGCATACTGTATTATGCATTGAACCTGGACTGGTGATTCATTTCACATATGATAATTCACATGTTTCAATGCCATTCTCCCATATCATCCCACCCTCTCCCTCTCCCACAGAGACCAAAAGACTGTTCAATACATCTGTGTCTCTCTTGCTGTCTCACATACAGGGTTACCATTACCATCTTTCTAAATTCCATATATATACATTAGTATACTATATTGGTGTTTTCCTTTCTGGCTTACTTCACTCTGTATAATAGGCTCCAGTTTCATCCACCTCATTAGAACTGATTCAAATGTATTCTTTTTAATGGCTGAGTAATATTCCATTCTGTATATGTACCACAGCTTTCTTATCCATTCATCTGTTGATGGATATCTAGCCATGTCCTGGCTATTATAAACAGTGCTGCAATGAACATTGGGGTACACGTGTCTCTTTCAGTTCTGGTTTCCTTCGGTGTGTATGCCCAGCAGTGGGATTGCTGGGTCATATGGCAGTTCTATTTCCAGTTTTTTAAGCAATCTCCACACTGTTCTCCATAGTGGCTGTACTAGTTTTCATTCCCACC
Source organism: Muntiacus reevesi (assembly GCF_963930625.1). NCBI lineage: Eukaryota > Metazoa > Chordata > Mammalia > Artiodactyla > Cervidae > Muntiacus > Muntiacus reevesi. Next base: position 41,056,252 of record NC_089271.1, on the reverse strand, counting down.
GAGTGGTTCCGTTTTCTCCACACCCTCTCCAGCATTTATTGCTTGTAGACTTTTGGATAGCAGCCATTCTGACTGGCGTGAAATGGTACCTCATTGTGGTTTTGATTTGCATTTCTCTGATAATGAGTAATGTTGAGCATCTTCTCGTGTGTTTGTTAGTCATCTGTATGTCTTCTTTGGAGAAATGTCTGTTTAGTTCTTTGGCCCACTTTTTGATTGGGTCTTTTATTTTTCTGGAATTGAGCTACAGGAGTTGCTTGTATATTTTTGAGATTAATTCTTTGTCCATTGCTTCATTTGCTATTATTTTCTCCCATTCTGAAGGCTGTCTTTTCACCTTACTTATAGTTTCCTTTGTTATGCAGAAGCTTTTAATTTTAATTAGATCCCATTTGTTTATTCTTGGCTTTATTTCCAATATTTTGGGAGGTGGATCATAGAGGATCCTGCTGTGGTTTATGTCGGAGAGTGTTTTGCCTATGTTTTCCTCTAGGAGTTTTATAGTTTCTGGTCTTACATTTAGATCTTTAATCCATTTTGAGTTTATTTTTGTGTATGGTGTTAGAAAGTGTTCTAGTTTCAATCTTTTACAAGTGGTTGACTAGTTTTCCCAGCACCACTTGTTAAAGAGATTGTCTTTTCTCTATTGTATATTCTTGCCTCCTTTGTCAAAGATAAGTTGTCCATAGGTGCGTGGATTTATCTCTGGGCTTTCTATTTTGTTCCATTGATCGATATGTCTGTCTTTGTGCCAGTACCACTGTCTTGATGACTGTGGCTTTGTAGTATAGTCTGAAGTCAGGCAGGTTGATTCCTCCAGTTTCATTCTTCTTACTAAAGACTACTTTGGCTATTCGAGGTTTTTTGTATTTCCATACAAATTGTGAAATTATTTGTTCTATTTCTCTGAAAAATAGCATTGGTAGCCTGATAGGGAGTGCATTGAATCTATAGATTGCTTTGGGTCGTATACTCATTTTCACTATATTGATTCTCCAGATCCACCAACACAGTATATTTCTCCATCTATTTGTGTCCTCTTTGATTATAGAGATTCCTTTAAAAAACTAGGAATAAAGCCCACATATAACCCAGCAATCTCACTCCTAGGCATATACCCCGAGGACATAAAGATTGAAAAAGACACATATACCCCAATGTTCACTGCAGCACTATTTACAATAGCTACAACATGGAAGTAACCTAGATGTCCATTGACAAATGAATGGATAAAGAAGTTGTGGTATATATACACAGTGAAATATTACTCAGCCATAAAAAGGAACATATCTGAGTCAGCTATAATTAGGTGGATGAATCTAGAGCCTATTATACAGAGTGAAGTCAGAAAGAGAAAGATAAATACCATATACTAAGGCATATATATGGAATCTAGAAAGATGGTACCAAGGAATTTACTTGCAGGGCAGCAGTGGAGAAACAGACATAGAGAACAGACTTTTGGACATGGGGAGAGGGGAGGAGAGGGTGAGATGTATGGAGAGAGTAACATGGAAACTTATATTACCATATGCAAAATAGATAACCAATGGGAATTTGCTGTATGTCTCAGTGAACTCAAACAGGAGCTCTGTATCAACCTAGATGGGTGGGATGGAGAGGGAGATGGGAGGGAGTTTCAAGAGGGAGAGGACATATGTATACCTACTGCTGATTCATGTTGAGGTTTGACAGAATACAAAATTCTGTAAAGCAATTATCCTTCAATCAAAAAATAAATTAATTAAAAAAGAAAGAACACACATACACACACAAAAAGTGAATCTGGAGAAGAAAGGGTTGTCAAACTTGGTCAGACATTTGCACTAAAAATTACCCACAGAAGATCTATTATGTGTGTCTGGCCCAGCCTTGTGGGTTGCTCTGTGCACTTAGCAAATCGGGAATCACACAGGCCCTAAGTCCCAATGATTAAATGAACATTTTAGTCTCAGAGATATGAGTTCAAGTCCTGACTCACAAGGTGCAAGACTTAGAAAAAGTTCACTAAGCTTCCTAAAGATGTTTTATCTATAATAACATTATTAAAATTTTTATTTATAGAGTTCTGCTGAGCAGAGAAGATAATATGTAGAAAAACCTTAACCAAATGTTTAGAATGGTTTTTCTTAACCCCTGAAACTGTAATGACTGAATTTGTACAGGGCTACTTTTTTTCTAGTTTAACCATCTTCATATTTTAAGATTGTTCATCTAAAATTTTTAAAAACTATTGAAATTACTTGGAAACTCTAAATTTCTGAAATGCGCTTCATTTTTTAAAAAAGAGATCAAACCAAGCATATTGCTACTCCTGACTGTTTCTGTCTTGATTTTCATTATCCTTCCTTGATTTTACTTTAAAGAACACTTGCTCTATTTTTGTCAAGTCTCTTTTAATTTACTAATTTTATTTATATTTGAAAAGCAAATTTATCTTATCCAGTGACCCAGATATAAATTAAATGTTATCTCACAATTTGTTTATTTAAGCATTTCACCCCCTAAATCTCTTTTAAAAAAGAGATTCTAGGTCTCCTGAAATGTCATTCAGTACTAAATCCGTCTTTGTCAGAACTTTTGTTCAGGTACCTTGGGCAAAAATGATGTATGCTTAAATATGTACATCAGCTACATTTTCTCCCTCTCAGCTCAAATAATTAAGTCCATTTCCCATTAAATATTTTTCAGAGGCCAAGATTATCTAGATAGATTTTTTAGTAATGTAACCTTAATTCTTACACTTGGCAAATTTCTCAAATGGTCCAATTTATCCTGTCACTCCTTTTCAATGTGACCTTATTAAAAGCCATTATTACATTTCCCCTTAATTTCATTTAGAGGACACTCATCTACTCTCAGCCTCTAGTTTCACCCCTGGACCTGTAGAGACACTTACCCTATCACAAATATGGTCATTCCAAATCTTTTGCTTGCTAAGAAATGGAAGCATAATTTGGTTGTAAAGTGGAAAGTACTGTAAAAACCACATGGAAAGGTGGATTCTTTGTTTGGCAGATCAATGATGAAGCAAATACACATATAAGTTTGACTTGGCCTTGAGAAAACACAGACCCGGAAGAGCATTTTATCAGTGTGTTACTCCCCAGGTCTCCCTGGAGACCGCTAGATGAACCCAGCTCTGAGACCCTTGGCCAAGCCAAGAAGATGAAATGTTCAGAGGTCCATGCTTGGAATGAAAAGCTACCCTCAGGATTTGCTTACCATCTCTGGGGCTGTATTCTCTTTCCACACTCTGTGGGGGGCACTAGTGACACTGTAGCAGGAAATTTTTAGCAATTTCCATTTATATGAACTTTCTTGGGCCATTGCCCTTTAGAGTTTATGTCTCAGACCTCCCTGTCATGTAATATTGCATTCAACAACTTCTATCATATATTTGGGTAACTTTAATAAGACAAGATTCAACTTATAGTTGGGAGAATACACATACATTTGGATGTTTCTTTGATCACTGTCAATAATAATTTTTTACTGTATTCTAGCTCTGATTCCTTAAAAATCAGAAACTAAGAATAGACCCTTATACTTTAACCCTTAATTAGGAAGTGTAATCCCAAGTTCTGGAGAAGGGAATGGCTACCCACTCCTGTATTCTTGCCTGGAGAATTCCATGGACAGAGGAGTCTGGCGAGCTCAGCTATGACAAATCTAGACAGCGTATTATAAAGCAGAGACATTACTTTGTCAACAAAGGTCCATATAGTCAAAGCTATGGTTTTTTGAGTAGCCATTTATGGATGTGAGAGTTGGACCATAAAGAAGGCTGAGCACTGAAGAACTGATACTTTCGAACTGTGGTGCTGGATAAGACTTTTGAGACTTCAGGGAAATCAAACCAGTCAATCCTAAAGGAAATCAACTCTGAAAATTCGCTAGAAGGACTAATGCTGAAGCTCCAATACTTTGGCCACCTGATGCGAAGAGCTGACTCATTGGAAAAGACCCTGATGCAGGGAAAGTTTGAAGGCAGGAGGAGAAGGGGACAACAGAGGATGAGATGAAATGATGGCATCACCAATTCAATGAACATGAGTTTGAGCAAACTCCGGGAGATGGTTAAGGACAGAGAAACCTGGCGTGCTGCAGTCCACGGGGTCACAAAGAGTCAGACATGACTGAGCAACTGAACAGCAACAACAGTCCCAAGTTAGCAAGAAGAAGGGGAAAAAATGGAAGTGAAGCTGGGAAGGAAAGAGGGCAAATAAAAGATGGTGCACCATGGGACTGACCAAAGCCACACAGCAAAATACAACTCACTCACATAGAATGGGTCCAGAGAGGCTGCAGGTCTTATAACAGTCTATTCGGGGAAAAAGGAAGAACAATAACTTCTTCCCATCTCCAGTTTCTTATTGGTCTACAAGACATTAGCTTACTTACACTTCTGGGTTAAGTTACTTGGGCCTCCTAGGAAATCCCTAGAAAAGCAGGTGTTTTGTGTGGCCCAGTCCAATGTGCCGGGATGGTGGTTTCCCTTTATCAGTCAGCTCAGCATGTGGGGGCTCCTCTGAATATGGCAAGAGGGGCATCCACAGTGTTAAAGGCACCAGGAAAAACACAGGCGCTAAGAAAGGTCTTTCCTTAGGGCCACTCCTACTGTCAAGCAAGGGATGTGACAAGGTCCAGGAGAGACCTGATAGATGAGAAGTAACATAAGCTGAGTACAATCTACTGAGTATCATAGTGTACGTGACAATGAGCTAGACACAGCTAGTGCAGCCCATGGGGATAATGGATCAAGGATGGGCTTATGCTTAGGCAAAATAAGCAGCTAGCTACATGGTGTGGTTTGAGGAAAACCAAGAAATCTCCTCCCTCCCACATAGTTCCCCAATCAAGCTGCTCAACTAAAAAAGATCACAGTTTGAATCTGTTCTTTGCTTGAGGCTCTGAGAGATTCTGTTAAGATGTAACCATATTAGATAAAGTATAACATATTGAGTCAATGCCCCCTATTGTTTTATTTATAAAGGGTAAGACTCTGGGGAAGTGAACTTCAGGAAGGATAGTTTCATTAGGGTAAAACGAAATGAGAGTTGAGGGTAAACTAGTCAAATTCCACTTGGTACTTACTGCCCAAGGAGGATATATCTGGTTAGGAAACAACTAACTGAGGAGTCCTGAGTAATTGGAGGGCAGACTGAAGTTGGAGAGCTTGAAGTGAGGAAGGGAGAGGAGAGAATGAATGGGCAGTGTTAAAGATCAATTTCTCTACTTCACCTTTGACCTTGGTTCATTCAGTGGCCCCTTTTCCATGAGTCAAATTACAGAGAGGTTGAACACTGTGTGGAACTCTGGCTTCAGGCCTCACTTTGCAAGTGCTTCTCTCAAACTTAATTACCTCAGAATTCCATTAAGGGACCTTTTGCACTATGGCATGTTTACATTATGTTGGTCTCTCCTTCACCCTCCAAAAGTCTCTGGCAAAGATTCCTTCTCCCTTCCCCCTTCCCCCTCTCTCCTTCCCCCTTTTCCCTTCTCCACTGTTGGAAAGCCAGTCTTCAAGTCTAGAGAGAAGTCAAACATTCCTAAAAATGCTTTCAGAAGGAAATTTTACAAAGAAGTCTCTTCAATCAAGCACCCCCTTCTCCATTTCCCAACACACACACACACACACACACACACACACACACACACACACACACACACAATTTTTTTCCATACAGCGTTTAAGGAGAAAAACAAATAACTGTTGTTTGCATGGTTCTAGAAATCTTGGTGAGCTCATGGTGGCCCATCTATTAATGGTTTGGGGATGTGAAATTCAAGGTCAAGTTAAGTGTGAATATTTGGGATGATTTCTATTGCTGTCTCATATGGTTTTCAGACTCTTCTGTTCATAGATTCAAGTCAAGTGTTTCCTCCTAAGATCCTGCCCCTGATTCACTGCACCACTTACATTCCACATTTAAAAGACATCTCCCTATGACACTAAAATGTTTGATGTTATTAAAATCATGCTATTGATAGTCATATCAATTATGTCATGAGTGTGATGCTTAGTATATCTATTAATAAAACTTGGGTTTTCCTCTTTTGGGGTTTCTGCAAAAATAATTTATAGAGACACAAATAGTAATATTAAATCTATCAACCATAAAAGTCAATACTTGACAGCATCTTGTAATTTAAGAGTTGCATACATATGAATTCAGATTCTGTGCTTTCTAAATGTACATACATTAGATGTACACCAGAAATTTAGAGTTTCAGAAGCAGCAAGCTGTCAAATGATAAAGCACTGATGTTTTGAAAATGAACTTCTCAGCAAAGCAGGAAAATTGGCAAAAAGGGTTAGTACATAAAATACATATGTCTCTTCGTTCCACTAAATTGTCCTTAGGTATATCCATTAACATTGTTTCTTTACTGAACATTTCTTTTTGAAAAAGTTTTCATATTAGCTTTGAAGTGAGAATTTCCCGGAAAGGGGAAAAGCTTTGCTTATGATTTTGGAAGTTCATTTGCAAATAATATAAAGCATAATCTTCAATTTAAAAATTCACAACTATATTAATAAGATTATAATCATCATGTTATTATATTTCTCAAGTTCAAAATATTTTCACAATAAAAAAGGATCAACAGAGAAAAGTAATTTGCTGTTTCAGGAGGTGAGTTTATTCAAAATGATCTGTATTTTTGGACCTATTTAAGAATTCAAGTTCAGTTGTTTGTACTGTAAGATTCCCCACAACTTGCCAGCCAATGGGTACAAATGTAGGGGGAGCAGAGATGTTACTTCAATTGTAACAACACTTGTTTCATTGACTTTTTTTGCTGGTTGATCCTTTTTAAAATTAAAATACAGCTGATTTACAATGCTGTGTTAGTTTCATGTGTATAGCAAAGTGATGCAGTTTTACATATATATATGTATATATATATATAAATCATACATACATATATATATATGTGTGTGTGTGTGTGTGTGTGTGTGTGTGTGTTTCATATTCTTTTCCCTTAAATTTCAAGTATAGTTCCCTGTGCTATATGGTAGGTCTTTGTTGTTTATCTACTATATATATAGTACTATTAAACACAAACTCCTAATTTATTCCTTTTCCCATTTTCCCTTTGGTAACCATACGTTTATTTTCCATGTCTGTGGGTCTATTTCTGTTTCGTATGTAAGTTCATTTGTATCATTTTTCTTTGATTCTACATGTAGATGATATCATATGATATTTGTCTTTCTCTGCCTGGCTTACTTCTCTTAGTATGATAATCTCTAGGTTCGTCCATGTTGCTGCAAGTTTCATTGACTTTTGCTACCCACTCTATGCAAAGTAGGCTTCCTTGTGACTCAGATGGTAAAGAATCTGCCTGCAATGCAGGAGACCTGGGTTCTATCCCTGGGTTGGGAAGACTCTTTGGAAAAGGGAATGACTACCCACTCCAATATTCTTGCCCAGGAAACCCCATGGATAGAGGAGCCTGGAGGGCTACAGTCCATGGGGTTCTAAAGAGTCAGGCACAACTTTGTGACTGAACAACAACACATTGGCTATGGGGAAACAGTACCAATATTGGTCATTGGTAGAAAGCATATCACATCCTGAGGTCGGTTCCCCAGCCTCGTAGATACAGGTTCCTACTGTAATTTGGAGCCATATCTTCAATAAGCTATTTCAACCTTCAAGGAAACCATCTGCTTTTTGAGTAGGGGAGCACATGGCAAGAGAAGTGAATTTCATGGCCAAGAGGCCAAGCCACATTTCTTTTCCTGAAAAATTAGGTGTTTGATGGAAAGCAATGTTATGTGAAAAAAAAATTGATAGTGAATAGTTCATTATGTAAATCTATGAATGGTTATACTAGCAATAGTATCATGGGCAGGGATGGCAATCTATATTCAGAATACATATATTGGCTGGCCAAAAAGTTCATTTGGGGAGAGGTTTGTAAACCCAAATGAACTTTTTGGCCAACCCAAATATATTCCAGTAACAACAAATTGCTGCTCTCTCCATGATGAAAGAGGTTGAAGGTAATCAGTCTCCCACTAAGCAGCTGGCTGATCTCCCCTACCTGCCCCCTCCAGTGTTGGCAGACAGGCCACTCTATAGTGATGGTAGCCAGAGCAGCCTAAGTAAGGTAAAGTCAGTATGGTTGAGCCCATGCCTACTCCCTGTTCTTGATGCCACAGTCATTCTGCACCTTGAATAATCTGTCACAAGGTAGTTTGGGAAAGAAACTGACTAAAATCCACAGGATAGCTATTTGGAATAACCAGCTTTGCCACTGGTGAAAGTGGAGAAAGTGAAAAATCTCCACTTTTTCACTGGAGAAAGTGAAAAAATTGATAATATTTGCATGAGAAGATGGAAAGGAAGAGATGTTAGTTTAAGCAAAAGAATAAAGGCAGGGATAATCATAGTGTCTGGCAAAGCATACAGAGTCCAGGTTAACTGGAGGCAAGTTTGTGCTGTAATGAACATTTTGGGAAAAAACAAACAAACAAAAACCCACAAAGGTTAGAAAGGAAGAGTGTGGTAAAGTTCTATTAATAACAACAACACATAGTAATATTATCTTACATTTACCAAGTCCTTAAGGTTTATCCCCTGGAGAAGGAAATGGCAACCCACTCCAGTACTCTTGCTTGGGAAATCCCATGGATGGAGGAGCGTGATTGGCCACAATCCATGGGGTCGCAAAGAGTTGGACACAACTGAGCGACTTCACTGTCACTTTCACTTTAAGGTTTACTGTGCTGAGCAGTTTGTATGTATTATATTATTTAAACCTTAAAAATTATACGAGCTAAATAGTGATACTACTTGCAATGGACTGAATGTTTGTGCCTCCCTGCACCAAATTCATATGGTGAAACCCTAATTCTAGTGTGACGGGGTTTGGAGATGGAACCTTTGGGAAATAATGAGGTCAGGGTGGTAGAGCCTTCATGTATGGAATTTGTGTCCTTATAAGAAGAGGTCAGAGAGCTAGCAAGTGCTCTTCTTACCCTGGGAGTATACAAGAATCCAGCACTTTGCAACTGGGAAGAAGACTCTTTCTAGAAGCCAATGATGCTGACACTCTGATGTTGTACTTTCAGCCTGCAGAGCTGTGAGAAATACATTTCTATTGTAGATCTGCCACCCAACTCCTGGTATTTTGTTATAGCACCCCTAAATGACTAAGACACTATTATTATGCCCATTTTAGAGAACAGTTCCATGAGGTTAAGTAAGAAAATATAGAGGCCCTCTTGACAGTGACCCACAGAAGACAACAGAAGTTGTTTAAACTGAGCTATACTGCCTTACCATTCAAGCCGAGTAGTATTGACTCTAATGTTAGATGAAGGGGAATGATTGGGGACATGTAAGCAAAAACAAAGCTTCAAGAAAATTAATCTAGCAATGTTACATGGATTAGTCTTTTTCTCTACTGGGGGACGATTAAGAGGAAATCAAATGGGAAAGGTTTGAGCTTTAAAGATAGTTCCAGGTTTGTATCTCAGGTCTGTCTCATGGCCTGCAAAATTCTTAATTTTATGTTCCTATATTTCCTCATCAGTAATAAGAATATCTTAAGGAATAAATGATGCTAAGTGTATTATGCTTCTACGTGATACAGAGTCAATAGTCCTTAAATATTGATCCTTTTCTTTCCATCCCGTTTCTCCCCAGTAGTGACTGTTGGAATATGTTTCTGGAAGCTTTTCAAAATGGGAATCTCATTGTTCTAGAATTTTTTAAATGGCACTCTTTCAGAGAGTGGATAATAGCTTGGACACAAATCCATCCAACAAACATTTATTACTAGTTATCTGCCTTTCTTAATATTGGGATCTGGAGGGACAAAAACACATGTGGTATGGCATTTGGCCAACGGATAGATAAGTCTAAACTAGTGATATAAGGGCCATAGGAAAGTTCGTACCAGGAAACACAGGAAAACATTTGGGGGAGTGTAGTAGTCTACGATCAGTTCCCACAATGGAAATAAATTTTCATTGATTATATTTAAAGCTCAGAAAAGAACAAGATCACTCCAAAAGTCTTACATTATCCTCTTTTAAAAAAAAAGTTAAATTATCTCTCCTCTCATCCTCAAAAGAAAGAAGATGATTGGAGAAGATCATCAGTGAATAAGGCGGTAGTCTCAAGTTTCTCTCTTGGTCACTAAGAAACTAGCTGGTACAAGGCAAAAAGCACAACAAGGGGACTAATTATTTTTCCCAACAGATCCAATGGCAAATAATGGGGATGGAGAATAAAAAAGAGGACCTCAATACTCTTTGAATGCTAATGGAAAATAATAACTTGGTTGAGAAGGAAAGAACAATTGGAGAGAAAGCATGATACTTCGTTTTCATCTTTTGAGAGCACAAATGGGGAAAGACAGGTCAGGAACAAGGATGGAGTTAATAACTTGCCTGTGAGAAGTTCAACTTACCAGACTGTCTCAAAAAACTGGAAAAAAAATCATAGTATAGCACTGAATTTTAAGTTGTTCCCATCATAAATCAATTTTCTTCCCTGGTCCTTCAGTAAAATGTATCCTACCCTTCCTGCTTGTGTGGAGACATAGTATCAGTAACAAACAGAAGCACAGGATGTCAAAGGGAAGTATGGCTGGTCCCATTACAAACTAACCATGACTTTTCTGAAGTAACAGCCCTGAGAAAATGGGTTTATGGAGTTCAGATGTTGAACTGACCAGCGGTCACAGAGTCACCAGGGAGGAGTGAGGAAGTTTGCACTGAGGGCTGGACAATTGAAACAGAAATGATATGAAACTTCCTCTGACCCCAGATGAAGATGAACTTTGAAAACTGAAGAGGCAACTTTGAAGAGGGTACTAAGTCCTGTCCCTTGACATATTATATTTGTAACAAGATTCATCCATCTTTTTGCTTTTCTCTCTAAACAGAATTTCTATGCACTGTCACTGTTTCGTTAACTTCCCTCAGAAGAATGTCATTTCCACCTCTGTGACAATCTAGGTGTCCAAATCTAACTCTGACACAAGGACTCCATATACTCAGCCTTCCATGTACTCACACGACACAAAATACTCTGCCAAGTGGTGCAAACTGGAAACGAAGATGTTTTAAAAAATAAACCTCACCTGTTCACAGCTGACAGCCTCGTGCCCTGTGGGAAATTTGGGCAAAGAAGAGTAGTGGCTGTTACTCAGCTTCCCCAAAGCTTCAGGGACTCACAGGAGTCTATTATCAGTGGTGATTGTTATCTGTCCAGAATGAAGCATTTTCAAACAAGGGCAAATTGTGATGCAGGTCCCCAACCTACTGACAAAAATTTCAATATTTTCTAAAGTTCAAATGAAACTTTATATGGGTGTTATTGACGGGGTGCTAATGCATCTTATGAAATAGAAAACATGATTTGATATTTTTCCTCACTCTTACATGCAAGTAAAAGGAAAATTTCCATGAACCATCTTCACTCCTGTGATGTGTAGTTCCTCGTCATCATTTTAGCAATGCTGGGTTTAAGACCTGTCAACACATGACCGAATTAAGCTAGAAACAAGTAATGTGTATACATATACACACATATATATAGGGGCTTCCCAGTGCGCTAGTGGTAAAGAACCCACCTGCCAATGCAGGAGATGTAGGAGACATGGGTTTGATCCCTGAGTTGGGAAGATCCCCTGGAGAAAGGCACGGTCACCCCCTCCAGTATTCTTGCCTGGAGACTCCCATGGACAGTTCATAGGGTCACAAAGAGTAGGACATGACTGAAGTGACTTAGCATGCATGCATGCATACATACATATATATATATATATATATATATATAATATGTAATGTATGTATAATTTATTTGTGTATATTCATTGCTAATTTACAACATATATTTATCATTGAAATAATCAATTATTAGACAACCATATACAACTCTCCTTTCCCTTCCTCATCTACCCTCAGCCCCCATCCCTACGCACTACAACCTATGCCACAACCATCAGGTTATTTGTTTTTTCTTGAACCCAACTAATGCTTTCAAGCCTTGGATCAACAGTTCTTAACTTTTGCCCCAAAGTGACACATATAAGGTATGTGCACCCATGTGCAATAAAACAACTCACGTAGCCATGTCTAGATGTTGACAAATCCCAAAATTCTGCAGAGAAGTAAAACAGTGTCACAAGTCGAAACAACCCAGATATTAACTGGAGGTAACAGGCTGCTGGTGAGGCACGATTCCCTCTGAGCAAACTCTTGAGAACTAAGTTCTCTCCCACTCAAAGCAAGGGGGTGAGAATGAATATTTATAGGTATAACCTTGAATTTCCTCTAATTTTAAAAATATGAATCATATTCAAACTTTGGTGCTTTATTATATTTGCCATGGACCACACACATGCTGCCTTAGTCCTTCCTACTCTTGTATGCTAAAATGCTTATCCTCATATCACGACATCGTCTAAGGTTCAATTTAAATACCACCTCCTCCAGGGAAGCAGATGCTGTGTGCGCCTCAGCCAAATTCTGTCTCCATGCACCACGCAAGTTTATAGCTCTCTGTCTGAGACCTTTCAATGGTTGGACAGGAATGAACTAGCCCATATGTGGGACAGCTCAGAAGTACTGGAAAGTTAACACCGCTGGGCAGAGCTCTCAAACAATGATGAGGATTTGGCAAAATAATATCTCATCTTCCTTCCTCTTCAAGTAGAACAACACTGACATGTGCTCTTCACCATCTCCCAATATATCCCCAATGAGCTCCAATTGCCCATAACAAGTGACATGCCTAGCACCCTCTTTGGCTTCCTGAGATCACCTCCCAAATAAACCTTGTGTTGAAATACTACTCTCAGTCTCTGCTTCTAGCAGAATCCAACCTAAGATTTCTTGGAAATCCTTTTCCAGTGGCCCCATAGAAAATAACTCCTTGGCCGTTAAAAGGAATAGAATAATGCCATTCACAGCAACATGGAAGGATCTAGAGACTGTCATGCTGAGTGAAGTAAGACAGACAGAGAAAGACCAATATCAGATGATATCACTTATATGTGGAATCTAAAGCAATGATAAAAATGAACTTATTTATGAAACAGAAACAGACTTACAGACTCAGAGAATGAACTTACAGTTGTCATTTGGGAAGAATGGGGACAACAGATAGGCAGTTTGAGATCAGCATCAGCAGTCTGCTGTATTTAAAATGGTTAACCAACAAGGACCTACCGTATAGCATGGGGGACTCTGCTCAGTGTTATGTGGCAGCCCGGATGGGTGGGAAGTTTAGGGGAGAATAGACACATGTATATGTATGGCTGAGTGCTTTGTTGTCTATCAGAAACTATCATAACATTGCTAATAGATTAGACTCCAACATAAAGTAAAAAGTTAAAAAAAAAACACCAAAATAACTCCTTCCCCTTCTGGTCTCCCTTAAGACTTTGCTAAAAAAATGACAAATGGAATATAAAAAAAACACAGCGAATAATAGATATATCTGTCCCTCCTCCTAAGCATTTGAAGGTAAGGATTTTGATTTCTCTATACAGCTTCAAATAGCTGAGCACAGCACATTACACATTCTTAGTGCTCCATAAATATCTTTTCATTTGAATTAATATCAATACAACTATAGCATCAAAGATAGCAATTCTTAATGTTTTCTTCTACCTGGAATATTATTAAAGAACAGACACGGTGAAGAGAGTGAAGGTTTAGCATCACAATGATAGCTAGCTAAAGCATTTTATTCAACGTCTTCTCAGATTCATTTTTAAAATGTATACTAACTTAACAAAAGGGAAACATTATGGTAGCATGATAAATGAATTCTGAGAATAAGATAGCACAGTAAACCAAGGAGAGGTTTCCAGCAGTGTGTGTAATCAGGGAGAAACTTTCATCAATTTCATGACAAGTAGGTGTGGATTAGGAAACATAATCAGTAATCAAGGCATGCTCAAACTCTGAGCAGAAAAGCACAGCTTGGAAGTGAGTGGAAGAAGGTTAGGATCACCACCACTTTCTGCCTTCCGCTCAGAGCACAAAGCTACAGTAGGACGAAAGCCAGTGTCACTCTTTTAACTTCACAGGGACTATCTTCAGGTGCGGAGGAGGTGTTGTTCTCCCAACACCTTCTCCAGCCTCCTTTTATGGAGTTCCATGTGCAACATGATGGTTCAAAGCAGTGGGGAGGATTAAAAATGGACCAAGGAATCCTGAGATACCCTCTAGGGCAAAGCATTCTATGTGCAGACAGAGGACAAGGGTAGACTGGCATGAACCATCGTGGTCAAAAATAACTTCTATGAAATAAAGCATTGCATGACGGTCAGGAATAGACTGATATCAGACAGACCTGAGGTGGGGTCCTACCTCTTCTTACTATTTGTCCCAAGATTTTGAGTTACTTAATTTAGTCAAAGCTTAGGGTCCTTATAAGTAAAAGGAAATAAGAATCGTAGCTCTCTCACAGAGTTCTTAAGAGAAGTAAATCAGATAATATAAAGATGTTACAGAAGTACCCAATAGAGTCACCAAGATTATTTCTCCTTCTCCTCCAATCCCACCATCACTTATGCATTCTGCAGAGTCAAAAAATGAGGCAGTTGAAGAGGAAAAGTTTCCCTTCCAGTTCAGCAGATCTATAAGAAATGAATGCTTACAGAGTAATGGATTTGGGTCTCAGGGTTATGCAAATCAAACTAGCATCTAGTTTTAGAGCTGAGAAGGGAATTCTCTCAGTTTCCAAGTAGACAGTCGAAGCAAATAAGGGTGATCAAGCCCTTACCTGTTACAAACATGGGGCCAGTATAGATTTTTTCTCATTTGATTGGAAATAAAACAATTGAAAATGCAGGGTCTGGGAAATTTTCTAGTCTACTTATAAGAAAATGTATTCCCTGGACAATTCAGAAAAGGGAACAGATTCAATGACATGTAATCACAGCAGAAACTGAAAGAAAATTTTAGAAAGCTTCTGCTCTGATCTCAATAAAATTAATAACATTCTTGCTAATGTTAATCTAGAACAGATTTATGATAAGAAAAAAGTAGGATAAGATAAAAAGAAAAGAAGTGTTGCATATGAGAAGTTTATGAGCTTACTCAAAAGGAGTAATAGAATGAAAATCTACATTGAAAACCATAACTAGAAAAATTGACTAAGCAGAAAATTGAATGCAAAATATAAGCAGAAAAAATTTAGAAATTCTCCCAGAGCACAGAGGGAAAGATGTGTGTGTGCTCAGTCGCTCAGTTGTGTCCGACTCTTTGCAACCCCATGGATTGTAGCCTGCCAGGCTCCTCTGTCCATGGGATTCTATAGGAAAGAATACTGGAGTGGGTTGCCATGTCTTCCTCTGGGGATCTTCCAGACTCAGGGATTGAACCTGGGTCTCCTGCATTGCAGGCAGATTCTTTACCATGCCTCACACGTAGGAATATAACAAATCATACTACTTATTCTTTGGTCACACTTAAAATTATAAATTTACCCCAGGTTACAATACACAATCCCCTCCACAGAGCCAAAGGTGCTACTTCGAGTTCCTAACTCTTCACTTACTTTGCCTGGGTGAGAAGAATAAGAAGAGGAGGATCCACAGGCTTGTGGGGTTGCCCTGGCTGCTGTCTCTAGCTCTGGGCTGAAGCAGATTTCCTGTGTTGCTACTGAAGATCCTACCTGTGGCCGAGATGTTCAGTCTGCACCATTTCAGCTCAAATTTGGCAGATGTAGTTAGTGGCTGCATCCCCACATCTGTTATGTCTGGCTTTCTCTTTGTATTATTATCTGGAGCACTGATTATCAAACTTGAGCATGTATCAGAATCACCTGGAAGACTTGTAAAAACATAAGTCACTGGGTCAGAGGGTCTGGGGTAGGGCCTGAGAATTTGCATTTATGAACATATGCCAGGGAATACTAATGCTGCTAATCTGGATATCACATTTTAATAACCATTGGTTCTAGAGGAGGGGTTGGAAAATGTTTTCTGTGCGGGCCAAGTAGTAAATATTACAGGCTTACAAGCCATACAGTCCCTGTCACTCTGCTACTGTAGCTTTAAAAACAGCCAGAAACAATACATAAATAAATGGTGATGATTTCAATAGAACTTTGTTTACAAAAACAGGTGGTTGGACTGTGGGCTCTAATTTGCCACCCTGCTTGATCTAGAATACAACAGGAGATTCTGAGACCTTAATTCTTGGAACCTAATATGTAATTAGCAAGTAGAGGAGGATGATCTGCAAAAGAAACAAGATAGGGTCAAAGATGTAAGAAGAGAATCAGGAGCATTATGTCATGGAAGCCAAAGAAAAAGGGACTGATCAACATAGCGAATGCTCTGGCAATCAGTAAGCTGAGATGAACAACTTCTGTAGGATGTAGTGAGTCAGAATAATGCCTTATCATCACTGAGAGGACTATTTTAGGGAAGGGATGAGGCCAGAACTCAAAGAAGATGGAAGATCTAGTTGGAATAAGAAAAAGCAGGAGCTGGGACTTCCCTGGTAGTCCAGTGGTTAAGACTTCACCTTTCAATGCAGGGGGTATGGGTTTGATCCCTGGTAAGGGAGCTAAGATCCCACATGCCTAGAGGCCAAAACAACCAAACCATAAAATAGAAGCAATACTGTAAAAAAAATCAATAAAGACTTTAATAATGGTCCAGAGTTTTAAAAATTATCTTAAAAAGTGAGAAAAAAAAAAACGGGAGTTGCAAGAATACTGCCCCATTTCAGATCTCTGAAACAGAGACGTGATCAATTTCAAATGGTCATAATTTCTTTGTTACTTCTCCCATTGAGAGGTGGAGTCTAACTTCTCTGCCTTTGAATCTGGGTGGGCTTTAGTGACTTGCTTGCCAATAGAATATAGCTTAAGTTATATTCTGGGCTAAACCATGAGAAGTCTTGTGGTTTCTACCTGAATCTCCTGGGACATTCACTCTGAAGAAAGTTGTAGACTCTGTAACAAAATGGTCTACTCTGAGACTACCATGCTGTGAGGATGTGATAGATTTGGGGGAGCTAGAGAGGCCAAGAAGCACTGAGACACCAGAAATGTGACTAAAAAAGCCATCTTGGAAGTGGAGGCTCTGGCCTTAGCTGCCGCAGCCCGCGCCACATAGATTAGAGAAAAAATTCCCACCTAAACCAGTCCTGAACTCCAGATCTACAATATCTTGAACAAAATGAAAATGAGGTTTTAAAGTCTTCAGTTTTACAATAGTCTGTGATACTATAAGAGACATATGGTAAATTACAAAGACTCTGGAGAGTCCCTTGAGCTTCAAGGAGACGAAACAAGTCAATCCTAAAGGAAATTAACCCTGGATATTCACTGGAAGGATTGATGCTGAAGCTGAAGCTCCAGTACTTTGGCCACCTGATGGGAAGAGCTGACTCATTGGAAAAGGCTCTGATGCTAGGAAACATTGAAGGCAAAAGGAGAAGAGGACAGCAGAGGATGAGATGGTTAGATAGCATCATCAGTTCAATGGACATGAACTTAAACCAACTCCAGGAGATAGTGGAGGACAGGGAAACCTGCGTGCTGCTGACCATGGGGTTGCAGAGAGTTGGACATGACTTAGCAACTAAACAACAACAACATGTGGGCAGACAGGGTACCAGGAGAGTTTACTTTTTAAGTGGTGGGAAGATGGGGGAATTGGGTGGATTTAATGAACCTCAATAACCCAGTTGGAGGTGAAAACATCAGGATGTGGCCCTGTCCAATTTACAAGTTGCTCGTGCATTGACATAGCACAAAACCTCCACTTGGCTTTGAGAGTAGGAAGGGAAACCGGCTTTTTTAATTGCCAGTAATTTATTCAGAGTCTATGTGAGAGACTTTTAGGATCTGAACCCTCAAGAGTGGGGCAGTCCATGGTTGGTGGATAACAAAATAAGAGGAAAACTCAGAATAATAGAAAACCCCCCTCAAATCCTGCATCTCGAGTTTCAAATTTTTCCCTGTCATTGGTTGATCTACAGAGTCTCTCCAGAGGTGCTTGTGATTTGTGTTAAAGCACAACACAGTATTTTTTTCTTTCATTTTTGAGTCTGCCAAAGGAGCCAGAGACAACAGGGCAGGGTGTGCTGCATTATTAATAGAAAAAGCATTTTCCATATTATTAAGAGTGTCTACACTCTTAAAGCTCCACAAATGCTAAATTTTGCCAGGTGAAAGACTGAACAAACCACTCAGATTTGCGCCACTGCCGTGTGCTGGATTTCCAGAGTCATCTTACTAAATGTGAAATTAACAGGAACACGGTTTCCAGAGCCATTGCAACCTGTATCTGAATTGCACAAAGGATGTCTCAGAAACTGTGTGGTGACAAACAGCATATCTAACAGCAGGGAAATCCCTGGTTCAATGGAAGGAACCGAGTACATGCAAGTGTGGAATCAGAACTCACAGTCTTTCAACTCTCTGGATTGCTGTGAAAATGTAAACTAGAGAACTAAGTCAAAAACCATGACACCATTAGAACTATTTTATAGGCAGGATAAACAAAATAGCTCTACAACAGATATTGCAAGTAGGCAGGTAGGAAATAAAACCAAATTCCAGGTGCTGTTTGTTTCCCGTGGCGGGTGGGGGAGGGGGGAAATTTCGTGACTAGAAGTTCCAAAGAAAAGGGCCAAGAAC
The DNA here is from genome assembly GCF_963930625.1 of Muntiacus reevesi. Taxonomy (NCBI): domain Eukaryota; kingdom Metazoa; phylum Chordata; class Mammalia; order Artiodactyla; family Cervidae; genus Muntiacus; species Muntiacus reevesi. The sequence goes on along the minus strand of NC_089271.1, from coordinate 41,037,614 downwards.
AATGTCTCCCTAACACCTGGCTTTGAAAGCAGATGACTTTAACAATTAAATGCCAACAGACTCACGCAAGTTAATAAGTACATGGGTATTTAATTTCTAGGAATATTCCCTCGTGAAAAGGTCTCTGCTCACTGAAATCTTAACCTTTTGTTACGAGATATCTGACAGAAATGCTGTCTTTTGCTCTTCTTCTGAACATTACTTTAAGATTCTAGACTAATTCCATCAGTCAGTTTAAGCCAAGAGCCTTTGGAAAGAACGGGAGACAACATAAAACCAAAAAATAAGAGTTCAGATTAGACCATATTTTCAGGTAGTTCACATACTTACAGTGTCAAATGCAAGCACAGTCTGAGACCTGGTTGCTAATTTATTTCTAACTGTAAGTTGAGAAAAATCATTGCCCTAGATGGAATATGCTAGGTTGCTATAGAAACGGACCCCTCTCCCACCTCGTATTTTACTGTTCACAGCTTTCCAAGTGAAGCTGTGCTATGTCGCTTCTTTGACTGACTAAAGAGGCAGTTTCTACAATTTTTTTTCCACCACTCATATTGCCCTTTGCAAAGTCTAAAGAGGTTGATATTTCCTCTTCCTTCTGGGTATGAAGTGAGATAATTCAACAGAGTAATTATAATAAACAATTTATCCCATTCAGATTTACTGTCTCATCCTTGCTTTCTTTTCCAAGAGCATTAGAAATCCATCACCGGTTTGAGATCTCTTTAAAAATGCATGAAGGGAAGAGAATTGGCAGCACAGTTAAATGAATTTAATTCAGCCAGATTTTACATTATTAACTCACTTCCGAAGAGCTGAATGCAGGGAACAAGGGAAGAAGAAAGTGGAACTAAAATTGGACCATTGATCCTGGCAGTCTTGGTGCCAGGCAGACGTGGGAAACAGGCTAGAAAAACTGTAAATGTCTTTTGACACCAGCTAGAGATACAGAGCATTCATTTATTTTAATCAGTATGAGATATGTATTAGGTGGATTGTCCCTCCTGACTCACTATCCAATGCACCCTGATCCTGACTTAACTGATGCCAGAGATGGCAGCCTCACAGTCCAGCATTGTTTGGAATAGCATATTAGAGCAATAGGACTTCTCTCTTCCTCTGTTGTTAAAAAGAAAGAGCAAATGCCTAAAAACCAAAGAAGAGGACACTCAGCATTCAAGTGATTACACTCAAGCTCTGAGATTGAGATTCTGTCTTTGGAAGGAAGAAGAAGTCTATATACATAATAAAGTGTTCAGGCAATGAAATAAAGTTCTGAATGCATGTGCTTTACGTTGTTCCATAGATAAAACAGCAGAGATGTTTATCCCCTTCAATTCCCATCTGAATGCTGAATGCAGAAAATACAGGCCTTCTGGTATCAAAGACATAACTTCTATCTTACTCAGTCTTTGCCTTTAAAAATAGATGCTTTTCTACAAGGATTAACACCTTTCTGGCTTCTAATGCACTACTTACTTGTTAAGTGACTCAATTTATTGTAAATGATTAAGAAGCCAGATGACCATTCATTTTAAAAAGTCACTGAAGTGAGACTTTTAAAATGTTAAGGTGTGCTAGTCTTTAGGCAGTTCACAAATAGCTTGCTCTCCTTCTGGCATAGGATGGGATTATACCTCCCTCCCTCATTTGAAATCAGGTAAGGCTATATGACTTTCTTTGGTCAATGAAAGAGTGTTAAAGTGATATTCTGTGTGGAAACTTTAAGGGCCAGAACGTGATTCACTACATTTCTTTTCCCTGCTGGAGTGATAAGGCAAGCAGTGATCAAATGGAATCTCCTTAAGCCTACAACAATGAAATTCCTACAGATGACATATATTGGACAAAGATTAAGAGTGAAAAATAAACTTGTCTTATATAAAGCTCATGAAATTTTGGGATTGATTGTTACTACAGCAGTACTTAGCCTGCCTTGACCCATGTTTTCATTAAAATTCTCATAAAAGAGCTAAATAAGATACAAAGCCATAACAATGAAAATGTGAGTAATACCCAATTATTGGCTAAATCCTACAAGGAGTTTCCATGAAATGCAGTGGAGATGAGACTAAATTTAGAAGAATATTATGGATCTCTCTTCTGAAATAATAACAGGTTTTGCAGGGTGGACTGGGCCTTTGACCCACCCTGACAGTCTTCCCCTAGAGATTGCAAGGTCTGTGGGAAAAATACACTAGGCAGACACTGCAAACCTGCACTGAAATTTCTTTTTAAAGCAGATAAGAGTGAGCCTCCCCAACTCAAGTTTCTATCAATATCCTTCTTTTCAAGGTTGGTCAGAAGTGACCATTTTGGCCACCACTGAGGTGGTTTGATGTCAGACTGTATGGTGGTTGATGACTACAGCAGCCATCAAGAATAGCCTTACTGAAGACAATGTGAACAATGCATATGAAGAGGATGCTTAAACTTTATTGAAAGATTTTTTAAATGACTCAAATAAATGAAGGGATACATCATTTTGTATGTAAATTCAAAATAACTTGAAGATTCTGTTTATTCCCAGATGATTGTGTTGTTTCAATGTAATTGCCAGTCAAGTACCAAATGGAATTTATTTTTGAAACTTAAAATAATTCTGAAGTTCAACTGCAAAGAAGTGGATAGATAAGAATATGGTTTTAAAAAAGGGTGTTACAGGAATTACCAGTTATTAAAATGCATTGTAAACCTATAACAATTATAACATTTTAATTCTGGTGCAAGGATAGACAAATCAATTAATGCCACAGTAGAGATAGAAACAAGTGTGTGTGTGTGTGTGAGTGTAAGTGAGTGAATTAATTCATCAGAACAGAAGAATTGAGATGTAATAGAAAAATTAAGGACTATTCAATGACAAGGGTGGACAAGATTAATGTAGCCATCCCTCTCAAACTATAGAAAATAAGTTCCTGACTTGATCAAAGAATTTTTAAAATTATAAATAAACATTCACAGATACATAGACAAGAAAAAAGAAATTGTAGGTGAGGTAAAGACATTCTAAGCTTAAAAATAATGTGGAGAAACAGAAAAAAATGAATGATACTTTTAAATCTAAAAACAACTTTATAATACTTTGGCATAAATCAAATTAAAAGAAGCACAGCAAAGATTTAATGATATTCATATATAGAGGAAGTGTATAATTGATTTTTAACAAGAATTCTATAGAATAATAAACAAAGATTCACAAAAGAGAAAATAAAAACCTGTAAAAGAGATGCCATTAATACCTGTAAACTAAGCAAAGATTTTAAAAGATAACGCTACTTAATTCTGACAACAGTGAAATTTGCATATAGTATGATTGCAAAAATTTCATATATATGCATATATATTTGTGCATCTATATGCATGTTTAATATTAATACTTACATAGACATATTTAGGAAAAAGACTGGAAATAAATATATCCAAATACTAATTATTTCTGAGTGGTGAGATTACAGTGGAGATTATTCTCTTCTTTATTATTTTTAGATTATTTTTCTTAAGCTTTTTCTTGCATTTTCTAAATGTTCCACAATGAATATGAATTATTTTCATAATCAAGGAAAAATTAAAGTCTCCTGAATTAAGGTACAGAATCACAAGATTTCCAAATGAGCTCTTGGGAAATTTCGTGATAGAAACCTGTAGCACATTAGTACCCCACACCGGATAGTCTGACTTAATTGTATACATTCAGATAAAAATGTAGAGAGGACAAAATAATCTAATTTCAGGAAAAATTAAAAATAATCAGAACAATCAGAATCGTCCGAAGCTTTGAACTGAATTTATTGTTTTGTGTTATGATCTTTGGATTTCAGGTATAGAAAGTTACATTCATCATACCTTTCATTTCATGGTATAATCTTTGGTTTGTGCAAGACTTAGCTTTTATTTTATTTACTTGTTTATTCCCTTTTTGTCTCTTACTCATGTCCAGTACCTCGCCCTTCAGCAACTATTCTTGATGGTTCATTTAAGCTCTTGTCAATATGGATGGGTATTTTGTACTGATGACATTTTAATTTATGAAACTGATACTTTGTTATCTATCTCTTTTTTTCTTAATTTTTGCCCCCACTTTGCACTCCTTTTAGGATCCATACACATTTTAAATTTTTGTCTCTACTTCCAGTATGACACTCCATGATGAATATCCACTATTTTTCTTTTCTCCAGTCTCCCAGTGAATGGACACCCACGTAGCATCAACTCATGACTGCAGTAAAGTAGTTAAGAACCTCATGTATTTCCCTTTATGGAGCTGTGTGAGGACTTCTTATAGGTTAGTCCCAGATGAAGAATTGCTAGGTCATAGTGTATGCATATTGTTGCTTAGTCTAAGGAGTATCAAATTGTTCAGAGTGGTTGCTTTGGTTCTTGCTCTCGTTCAGCAATATGTCCCTACATTCCCAGCAATACTTGGCATTACCAAATTTCCTTATTTTTTCCAGTTAGATGCAAAGTGGATTCTCATTATTGTTTTAATATTAACTTCTCTAATTACTCTTGATTTTGAGTACGTTCACATATGCTTGCTGGCTTTTTGAATTTGTCCTGCAAAATTTTTATTTATATTTTTGCCCAGTTTTCTACAAAGAGTATCATCTCTTCTTGCTTATTTGCTGGAATTGCCTATATATTCTAGATATTTATTCCATGTCAGTTTCAGGCAAATGCCTTCTGTCATTTTTTAACCAACCTGCTATCAACTTTGTCCATATTGTGTCTAATTTTGGTGTCATTTTCCACGTGTTTGTGCTTTTATAAGAAGTCCGTCCCTGGCGCTAAGTCACAGGGACATTTGTGGCCAATATGTTCATCACCCTTGTCTAGGCCATATACCTCAAAGAACTAATAAAATACCAAATTTCAATAAATTCAATGAGGTTCAATTAAAATATGGCACAATAGTTCATGAATCACATTTTCTGCTTGGTTTCCAAGTCTCTGAAATAGATTCCACAGAGGTGGAGATGTCTCTTATGCAAAGCATCACTAGAGTTTCTAGGGTGATCTCTGTTTCCCAGTTCACTCTATATATATGCCATTTGTTCCAAGTATCTATTGCTATGTAACAAATTACCCTTAAATTAGTGGTGTGAGATAAGCATTTTCTCACGCTCATGGATTCTGTGGATCAGGGATTTGAAGAGAACAGAGTGGGAATGAATTGTATCTGCTTAATGATATATGTAGCCTCTGCAAGAAAGACCTGAAGGCTGGGGATGGTTTAATAGCTGCAGGCTGGAATCATAAGAAGACGTGTTTACTCTGCAGCCTGGCACCTGAGCTAAAATAACTTGAATACTGGGTGGAGTTGGAACTGTTGGCTGGAGAGTTCACAAAAAGCCTCTATTTGTGGCTTGAGTTTTGTCAAAAAAATGACAGCCTGAGGTTTGGATTTCTCAGATGGTCCAAGAAAAACCACGGAGGAAGCAACATGGCCTTTTCTGACCTAGTGCAATTCTGCTGCACTCTGTTAGATAATTCAAAATATCAACTCTACTTCTTGTTGGAAGAATGTCAATGATTTTTGTGAACATTTTTTAAAACCACTAAACCATTCATTTTACACCTAATCCTGAAATAATTCATTAAAGTTCAACTTAGATAATACTACCTTTCTCAACAAAGCCTCCAATGGCTTGCCTTATTGCTGACAATTGAGCAGATATGCCCAAATTCCTCAAGCCAAAGCCCTTTACAACTGTACTTCAATTCATATTTCAGCCATTCCTCCTCACTAATTTCTAGTATATAGTCTTTAAATCTCAACTAAACTAGGCTTCTAGATGCTAACTTCCTTAGTCAATCCATACTTTTCAATCTCCCTACATATTTATTCCTGACTACCTTCTACCTGGAATATTCTCTCCAAATAATTCTCAAACTCTTCCCTCATTTTTGCATGTCTATTTCAAAATTCAGACTTCATGAAGGTTTTTTCATTATACCACTCACCCATCCCTTCCCTACTCTCCATATAATCATATGCATGACACATTACTTAAAGTAAAATTGCAAAGTAACACATATATAAACACTACATTGTCTTTTCTCATTTAATCACAAATTAATGAGGGTATCTTCTCTGACTGACACTAGTCCAAAATTTAGAGATTTTTCTGCTGTACACATCTATCTCAGGGTGTTAGCCATAGCACTTAGTACTTTTTAAAATTGTAATTGAATAAAGGATCATTTAGAATGGAACACACTATTGCATTTATTGCTGAGCATACAGCGCATATGAAATGAGCATCTCCAAGGGACAAGAGCCTGTACTAAGCACTGTGTGAAAGTGAGTGTTAGTTGCTCAGTCGTGTCTGACTTTTTGCAATCCCATGTACTATAGCCTATCAGGCTTCTCTGTCCATGGGATTCTCCAGGCAAGAATACTGGAGTGGGTTGCCGTGCCCTCCTCCAAGGGATCTTCCCAACCTAGGGATCGAACCTGCATGTCCTGCATTGGCAGGTGGGTTCTTTACCATCTGAGCCACCAGGGAAGCCCTGCATACAGAGTAGTAAATAAAACAGTTATAATCTCTGCCATCATCCAGTTTACAGTCTAGAAAGGGAACCAAGTAAATATATAGTAAAAACATATAGCATCAAATAGTAATCCAGGTCAAGAAAAAAATGAAACAAGGTGATGAATAAAGGTTGTTCTTAATTTTTTTCCCAAATACAGAGATGTTTATTGCATTTTAATGTATCCATAATCTAAAATATCCTGCTTAAAATTCCTCCAAAATCCCTTTATAGCACACAACACCAAATATTGAAATAGTGTTCTCACAATATCACGCTTGAAAATACAAATTAGGAATAATATTTTAGGAAAGAGAGGGTTTAAGGCAAGGTATTCATTTGGAAAAGTTAATTTCTCCCAATCATCCAGATTGGCATAGTTAATTTTTCACTTTTTTAATGTCTTGGGATATGCAACATACATTCAGCAACAGGACACACATGAATAGTCAGAAAAGGAAGACTTCTCGGAGGAGGAGGCTACTGAATTTGAAAAGAAGTAGTAAAGTTTGGAGGTGGGAAACAAATGAGCAAATTTAAGTGAATGAAGAGTCCCATGTAGCTGGACCAAAGAAGCTAAGTAGGAGGTTAAAAAAAAAGGATGAGATTAGAGAGGAATCTATAGTCAACTCATACAACTCATTAGAAAGATTTTTCATTTTTTTTCCTAAGAGAAGTGGAAAACAGCTGAAGAGTTCTAAGCAGAAGAATGAAATAATCATATTTGTTGTTGTAGAGTTCCTTCTAACTGTGATGTAGAGAATGAATAGGAGGCGGGCAAGAACAGAAGCATGAAAAAAAAAAAGAAAAGAAAAGAAAAGAAGCATGGAAACTAGTTAGGAAGCTATGGCCCTGGCTCAGGTAAATAAGTGATGGCGAGTTGGATCAGGGAAATGACAATGGGGATGAAGAGAAGTGGCGGGTTTTCCAAGTATATTTTGGAAGCAGAAACAACAAGATTCATAGTTGAATTGTATATAGGAAGGTGATGAAGTAGGAAGAATAAAAAATAATGCTAAAATTCCTGACTTGAGAACTTGGTAGAACATGGCAATGATTACTGAAAGGGGGCAGCCTGGGAAAGAGGAGGTTTGAGTCAAGAAATCAAAGTTTCATTTTGCACATGAAAGTGTTACATTTGAAGAATATGTGACAACAAAGGGAAGATTTCAGGTAATCAGTTGGATATATGAGCCTATACTCAGAAGAATGTTTTCTTTGGGAGGGTGGTATTTTCTTGGTTGGGCTTCCCTGGTGGCTCAAATGGTAAAGAATTCACCTGCAATGCAGGAAACCCAGGTTCGATCCCTGGGTTGGGAAGATCCCCTGGAGAAGGGAATGGCAACCCACTCCAGTATTCTTGCCTGGAGAATACCACAGACAGAGGAGTCTGGTGAGCTACAGTCCATGGGGTTGCTTTACAATTCTTTAGTTGGATGTGACTGAGTGACTAACACACACACACACACACACACACACACACACACACACACACACATTTTCCTGGTTACTTTACACACACCCGAAATCTGCTCATTTCCCATTTTCATCACTTCAGTACATGTAAACTCCATTTATTCAGGCCAACAACCTTAGAGTCCTCATGCCTCCTCTTTTTCTGTCATATTCCATAAACATTCCATCAGCAAATTTCTTTCTTTAAAATTCATCCAATATATTAATCACTTTTCTCTACCATCATAACTACTATCTTGGTTCAAGCCATCATTATCCTTACCCTGAATTATTGAAAAATCCTTTTAAGAGGTGTCCTCACTTCTGCCTTTGTTCCCCACTGTCTATTTTACACAGAGCGTCCAGATTCATTTAAACTGAAAAAAGTCACATCTTTTCTCCATTCAAAACCTTCTAATGGCTTTCTAGCTTATTCTGACTTAAAAGCCAATGGCCTTAGAATACAAGACCCTAAATGATCTGAACCCCACTCCCATCTTTTCTCACTCACACACACAAACACTTATTTGATCTCATCTTTCATCCTTTCCTTCATTCACCTTTCTCCAGCCTCTCTGATATTATTTGCATTCATACCAAGAACACTTCCACCTTGGATCTTATTCTGAAGTGATCTTTTCCCTCCTCATAAGGAACCCTATCCTCATTCTCCATCTCTACTTATCTCTCTTACCCTGTGCCTTAGTTCATTTGGGCTGTCATAGCCAAATACCACAGATAAGGTAGCCTGTTGTTTAGTTGCTAAATTGTGTCCAAATGTTTATGATCCCATTAACTGTAGCACACCAGTTTTCCCTATCCTTCACTATCTCCCAGAGTTTACTCAAATTCATGTCCATTTAGTTGGTGATGCTATCTAACCATCTCATATTCTGAAGGTGGCTTGTAACCATGCCATTTATTTCTCATAGTTGGAGACTGGAAGTTCAAGATTAATGTGCTGGCAGATTAGGTGAGGATCCACTTTCTGATTTGCAGATGGCCATCTTCTCACTGTGTCCTCACATGGCAGAAGAGACAAGGGAGCTCTTTGGGGTCTTGCTTATAGGGGCACTGATCTCATTCATGAGGGCTCCACCCTCATAACCTAATCACCTCTCAGAGGTCCCATTTCCTAATACCATCACATTGGGGGTTAGGCTTCAACATGTGAATTTGGGAAACTCCCTGGCATCCCAGTGCTTAGGACTCCACTCTTCCACTGCCAGGGCGTTCAGGCTTGATCCTTCTTCAGAAAGTCAAGATCCTAGAAGCTACATGGTGTGGCCAAAAATTTTGAATTTGGATGGCAGGATACAAGTATTCATACCATAACACCCTGCTTTATTTTTCTCCTTGGCACTTGACACCATCTGATATGCTCAAACTTTTCTTACCTTTTTGTTTATTGCTTATCTCCTTCTACTAAAATAAACTTCTTGGGATTAGAGACTTTGCTTTATCTGCTATGATAGCTTCAGCATCTAAAACGTTACTTGGCTGATGATAAGTATTTAATAAATATTTGTCAAATAAATTGATGAATAAGTGAATTAATATGTATTGGGGAATATCAGAATATTGACTGTTTCTAATTGTTCTTACCAGGCTAGGAATCTCTTTGACTCAAAAAAGAATGGTAACAAATGGAAGTTAAATTCTATAGTCTCGCTTCTAGAAGCATAACTCAAGGTCAGTTATCATCATAGATTTATTTACTTTTGGTCTCCTACACCACAGGCTTCTCTACACTACACTTCAGTCCCAAAGGGGAAGATGCAAGGAGGTGCAATGAAGCACTTGAAAATCTTCAAGTTTTTTGAGCAAGAACTGTGTAAAAAGTGTCAGTACTCATTTACTTATAGCCTTTCTTCCAATTTGGGGGGAATCTCTCCCTCTTTTTCTGGCACAGAGTATGTTCAAAATAGCTTTAGACAAGGCATGCTCACACAAAATTACTGCCTTTGCCCAACACTTCAGAGTTTAATAAATCTTGCTCTAGCTTTGAAGATAATCATTTTAGGTGGATATGATTAAATCTCTAAAAACTCTGTAAAAAGGCAGGGACAGTGGGACAGGCATATATCTTTATCTACACATACACAAAGAAAGGGGGCTCTCCTCTCTCAACTTTAAATGAATAAGTCAGCAGGGTTGGCCCCCTTTCTGAGTTTAATTCCGTTTTAATGTTTTATGAAGCTTACACCAAGGGATATTAATGCCGGATGCCAGAACAAGTCACTTGAGCCTTTCATACAAAGGCAGAATTTTTCATCTGATCTGAGAGATAATTTTTCTAAACAATATCAACATAGTCAAAAGAAGTTATAATTAATTCATACACTGAGAATGTAATTAGCATTCAAATGAGAGAAATGATTGTGTACAGCTTTATATGAAACTACCCCCCATTATTATATTTGACACAAATACAAAATGCTGAAAATTTTTCCATATTAGCTTTTGGCATGACGTGATCTTTCTCTTCTCCAGAGTCCCTCCAGTTTAAAAGCAATAGATCAAATAAAGCAAATGGTATGGCTTTGATGGCAAGCTTGTCCTTTAACATTTAGTATTTAAATGCAACCTATCTTCCCTGCCTTCATGTCTTTCTAAACAATCAAGTTCATATTGCACCTTTCACTGATTTATAGAAGGGAAACATGAATAGCTGAAAGAGACTAACAGGAACACCTTTATTTATATCAACCAATATGTCATTGACTAAGGCAGGATTGTCCCCTAGTGATAAGAGTGTTTGTTTAGGAAAAAGAGGCAATATCTTGAAACTTAATGTCATCCCATTCCCTGTGAAATATTTCCGTAATAATCATCTGGAGAAAACAGAAGTCTACCAAGAGAACATGTTTGGGAAAAAGCAAAATCAGAGACTCAAGGCCAAAGAGTTTATTGATTCACCAACCACTTATCTGCTGCTTGATAAAAACCAAAAGGCAATCACTGGTGTGCTATAAAACTGAAAGAGAGGGGGAAATATGAAGGACATAAAATCGCAAATATTGTGTGAGCCACCGTATTTTTAAGTAAATATTCCTTACATTATTATTCTCTTTTTAAAACTTCTAAAAATATTTAACAACTTCATATAGGTGTTTACTTCTTTCAATTTATGGGATGGGGAGGGAGGTGGGAGGGGGGTGCAGGATGGGGAACACATGTACACCCATGGTTGATTCATGTCAATGTGTGGCAAAAACCACTACAATATTATAAAGTAATTAACCCCCAATTAAAATAAATAAAATTTAAAAAAACCCTTTTCATATGTATTTTCCCACTGGCTCATACCAATAACTCTACAAAGCAGGCTGACCTGGCATCACTGATCTTAATTATCAGATGAAGGAACTGAAGAATAGAATATATATGACTTAGTTGCTGTTGCTGCTGCTGCTGCTGCTGTTGAGTCAGTAAGTCATGCTTGACTCTTTTGCAACCACAAGGACTGAAGCCCGCCAGGCTCCTCTGTCCATGGGATTTCCCAGGCAAGAATACTGGAGTGGGTTGCCATTTCCTTCTCCAGGGGATCTTCCTGACCCAGGGATCGAGCCCATATCTCCTGCTTGGCAGGCAGATTGTTTACCACTGAGTCACCTGGGAAGCTCATTGCTTGCTTAAGCTCACTCAGATAATTTGCACCCCAAACCAGGATTAAAATCCATTTTCCCATCCTCCTAGAATGAAAGTTTTCAAAGTGTGATCCTTGAAGAAGCACCTTCATCATTACTTGGAACTTGTTAGAAATGTAAATTCTCTGACCCATCTTAGACCTACAGAATCAAAAATTCTGAAGCTGTGGCCCAGCAATTTGTGTGTTAACAAATCCTCCAGGGTATTTCTGATACATACTCAAGTTTGCAAATCACTGATCTGGAGATATATTCTCTACCTACATGAGAAAGACAAAGCATTCACATGTAAATTTCAGGTGAATTATAAAACACAAAACTGTTATGACACTACCCTACTTTTTGAACATGGGTTATGTATAACCCTAAACTGAAAAGTAAAACTCGCTCAACCTAAAAGAAAGAGACAGAAGCGAAACGAATTTAAAAAGGTCAAACTATTTATTGCCAAATTGCAAACTGAGGGACTAATTTTATAGTAAGTCTGATTTTAGACTATGTAACTGGCCAATAAAATGAATCATAAGTAGGCATTACTAAATCTCAGGGAAATGAAAGGCTGTGGATATATTAACCAGCGAAAATATCCATCAGCAAGTATAGCCTTGGAAATTCAAAAAGGTACAGAATCGTGTGCACGTGTGCATGAGTGCATACACACATGTCTCAGGCAGCGCAGCATTGTATTGGCAGAACTAATTCTAACCTGAGTGTTAAAAAGAAAAAAAATATGGTTTGAATAAAGACTTCAGGGCAGGCTAGTAATCATTTCCAGTGGATGACCTAATATACCACAAGAACAGGCAGAAGCTTGATTTAAAGACTGTGAGGATAAGAGCTGCTCCTTATTGTCTCTTGACTCTTATGAGTCTTATGTGCCTAAAATCCATGAGAAACTCTGGAATGGTTTAATTTCAAATATTCTATTATAGCAAATCCATAAACCATTGAAATGTGTGAGACATTCAAAATCTTGGTCTCCAACTTATATATCTACACTGGCTTTTCACATCCAGAAACAGTCCAAACTCTTGTCAAACCCTATGTTCTGGAAAATCTGGAAAATGTAATCAGTAATAATGAATAGGTATATTAGCAATTGATTTGCCCCTTTAATATAATAAGATAAAAACATTAAATTTAAATGTACTAGAATACTTACTGAAGCAATTTAATCCTTTTGTAAAATGAATAATTTCCTCTAATTTATCATCACCAAAGTTGAATGTTCAAGTATCAGTGCATTTAAAGCTGGGGAGATCTTCTGCCCATTTTTTGACTGGGCTGCTTGTTTTGATAATATTAAGCTGTGTGAGCTGTTTTTAAATTTTGGAGACCAATCCCTTGTCAGTCACATCATTTGCAAATATTTTCTCCATTCTATGTCTTTTCATTTGGTTTATGGTTTACTTTGAAGACCTAAGTAGACATTTCTCCAAAGAAGACATACAGATGGGCAAGAGGCACACATGTTCAACATGGCTAATGATTAGAGAAATGCAAATCAAAACTACAATGAGATATCACTTCCCACCAGCCAGAATGGCTGTTATCAAAAGAAGTCCACAAACTATGAATTCTGGAGACGGTGTAGCGAGAAGAGAATCCTCCTGCACTGTTGTGGGAATGTAAATTAGTGTAGCCACTATGGAAAATAATATGGAGGTTCCTCAAGAAACTAAAAATAGAACTACATGATTCTGCAATCCCATTCCTAGGTATATACCCAGAGAAAAACATGGTTGGAAAGGATACATACACCCCAATGTTCATTGCAGCACTATTTACAATAGCCAAGACATGCAAGCAGCCTAAATGTCCATTGACAGAAAAATGTATAAAGAAGATGTGGTACATATATACAATGGAATATTACTTGGTCATTAAAAAGAATGAGACAATGCCATTTGCAGTAACATGGATGGCCCTAGAGATTGTCATATTAAGTGAAATATGTCAGACAGAAAAAAACAAGCATCATATGATATCACATATATGTGGAATCTATTGTAAAAAATGATAAAATGAACTTATTTACAAAACAAAAACAGACTCACAGACTTAGAGAGGGAACTTATGGTTACTGAGGAGAAGGGTGGGGAGTAGGGATAGTTAGGGAGCTTGAGACAGACATGTACACACTGCCATATTTAAAATGGAAAACCAACAAGGACTTACTGTATAGCACAGGGAATTCTGCTCAATGTTATGTAACAATCCAATTGGAAAAGAATTTGAAAAAGAATAGACACATATATATGTATAACTGAATCACTTTGTTGTACAACTGAAACTATCAAAACATTGTTAATAAACTATGCTCCAATATAAAATAAATAGTTTTAAAAAATAAAACTGGGTAGAAAAATTACATGATCATATCAATTGACAGAGAAAAAAATTTTACAAATATTTAATAGCTATTCATGACAAAAAGCTCTCAGCAAACTAGAAATAAAGGTACTTTCCTAGTCTTGATAAAGAATTTCTATAAAATCTTTTACAGATAACACCAATCTTAATGATTAAAACAGAATGTCTTTGACAAGCAACAAAGCAAGGATACCCACTTTCACCACTCTTAATTAACATAGAATTTCTTCCCAGCTCCACAAGGCAAGAAAAGGAAACAAAGGGCATTCAAATTGGAAAAAAAAGAAAGAAAACTCTCCTTCTTTGCAGATAGCATGATGGTCTCTATTGAAAATCCAGAGGAATGTACCAAAACCCCCCAAAACAAGCAACAAAAACCTCCTACAACTAATAAGTGAATTCAGCAAAATCAAAGGACCAAGATCTAACATATAAGACTCAAATATATTTCTATACACTAGCAATGAACACATTGAAACAAAAAATGTAAACATAGTATCATGTACATTAATTTAAAAACTTAAACAGGTATAAATCTAACAAAAATGTACAGGACTTGTGTGCTGAAAACTATAAAATATGGATGAAAGAAATCAAATATCTAACAAAATGGTGAGACATGTTGTGCTCATGGATTGGAACACTGAACATAGGAAATATGTCATTTCTCTCCAAATGATCTATAGATTTCATGCAATTTCTATCAAAATTCCAACAAAATATTTTGTACATATATAAAAGTTTAAAGTATAAAAATTAAATTTAAACCACTTGAACTAAAATCTGGCTGGTAGTATAAGGCATATAAATATTAGCTATTATTTTAATAGTAGTAATAGTACTATACTTACATGAAAGTTGCTAGGGTAGTTCATAGACTGTAAGCTATAGATTGCATTAATGAAATGAGGAGAAAGATACAACAAAGATATCTTCTCAAAATGAATTTACAAAACAATGTTCCAAAACAAAAAAAAACTTTTGGCAGTAAAGAAAACCAGTATGCTCAACAATTAGCAAATGAATATCATACTATGGGACATTTCAACAAATACTTTAACATGAGTATGATTTTAAAAACAGGGTGGCAGTCTCTAGTTATTCAGTGGTTAAGATTCTGCCTTTCCACTGCAGGGGTCACAGGTTCAATCCCTGGTCAGGGAAGTTCAACATGCCAAGTGATGCAGCAAAAAAGAAAAAAAAAAAGAAGATAAATGAGGTTCTTTTTGACACAGCAACCTCATCTCAATAACAGACTATCTCTCCTGCTGATTACAACTGAAAATAGGACAACACACACACACACACAAAAAAAAGCCTACCTGAAGACTCAGGATAAAGAATAGCAGGCAGAAGGAAGGAGGTCAAAAATTGGAGAAATGACCTGTGGAGAGAAGAGTTTCTGAATTTTTAAAATCTCTTTTCTTGTATGGATTTGCCCCCAAAGTAGGTCTAATTTCTTGAATTGCCCGACTGAATCTTACTGGCCATAAAAATCAAGAAGCATAACTTTGCAGGCCATAGAGTGTAAGGAGAACCATGGCAAGAAGATATGCAAAGGAAGGGATTCCCTAATTCTGTGTATGGACTCAATCTCAGACTCAATCTTGGACTATACATGTGTGGACTAGATCCAAATCAGCAGAGCAAAGGTCTAGGAAACTGAACTGAGATTGAAACCCACCACCAACAGCAGCTAATGCAGAGATTGTGGTTTAAACCTAACTGGGTTGATACCCTACTAAAACAAACAAAAATAAAATAAAAAATCTCTAGACGATTGTAACAGGACCACAGGAGTGTTATAACAGGACCGCAGGAGTGTTCTGTGTACCAGAACACTCACAATGCCCATGGTATAATCCCAAATTTACTCAGAACACAAAGAGTCACAGAAATTGTAGTCACTTCTAAAGAGTGACTACACTCTTCCCTGGTGGCTCAGACAGTAAAAGCATCTGCCTACAATGTGGGAGACCTGGGTTCGATCCCTGGGTCGGGAAGATCCTCCTGGAGAAGGAAATGGCAATCCACTCCAGTACTCTTGCCTGGAAAATCCCATGGATGGATGGAGGATCCTGGTAGGCTACAGACCATGGGGTCGCAAAGAGTCAGACACGACTGAGAGACTTCACTTTCTAAAGAGAAATGAAAATCATTAGACAACAATTCCTGAAAGACCTAAATGCTGCAAGTGTCAACAACACCAGATATTTAAACTATTCTTATAAGGAAAAGATAAACATGCTAACATGCTTGAGGTAATTGGAAAGACCAAGTACTTAAAAGAGAAGTATAAGCTGTGAAATAAAATCAAACAGATCTCCTAGAACTGAAAATTATAATATCTGAAATTTTAAAATCACTGGACAGAATCAACCATACAATGGAAATGACAGAAGGAATAGTCAATGATCCTGAACACAGATTAATAGAAAATACATAATGTAAGTAACAAAGAGAAAGAACAATTAAATTTGAATAAAGTTTTGGGGATTCACGGGATAATATCAAATGGTATAACAGGGGTCATCAGGAGTCCTGTAATAAAAGCAGAAAACAACTGATATACAAAATGTACTTGAAATAGTGAGGAAAATTTCCCCAAATTTAGTAAAAGATATACATTTATAAATTTAAGAAAATTGTTAGACCCCAAACAAAAATTCAAATAGGGATAAATCTAGACATATCATAATCCAACTGCTGAAAACCAAAGATAAAGAAAAATCCTTGAAAGCAGATAAGTTAACTTGACATGCAGAAGAATAAAGATTTAAATGACTTCAAACTTTTCATCAAAAATCATGGAGGTCGAAAGACAGTATAACATTTTTAACATGCTGAAAGTACAGAACTGACAACCCCAACTTAATTATCCAGAGTGGGGGGAAAAACTGTCAGGAATAAAGGCAAAATAAAGACCTTCTCAGATGTGCAGAACAGAGGACAAGATGGTTGTATGGCATCACCGACTCAATGGACATGAGTTTGAGCAAACTCCGGGAGATGGTGAAGGACAGGGAGACCTGGTGTGCTGCTCTCCATGAAGTTGCAAAGAGTTGGACACAACTGAGTGCCTGAAAAACAACAACAACAGATGTGCTCAGTCATGTCTGACTCTGTTGCCCCACACACTGCAGCCCGCCAGACTTCTCTGTCCATGGACTGTCCCAGGCAAGAATAGTGGAGTGGGTTGCCATTTCCTACTCCAGGGGATCCTCCCAACCCAGGGATCGAACCCACTTCTCTAGGGTCTTCCGCATAGGCAGGCTGATTCTTTACTACTAGCACCACCTGGGAAACCCATTCTCAGATGAAGGACAACTAATAGACTTTGTCACTAGAAAACTGCTCTACAAGAAATGCTGAAAGAAATGCTTCAGGATGAAGAGAAATGATACCAGAAGGAAATCTGGATCTTCTGAAATGAAGCAATAGATATGGTAAGTATCTGGGTAAATATAAAATGTATCCTTTTAAGTTTCTTAAAATATATGATATGTGCACCCCAATGTTCATTGAAGACTATTTACAATAGCTAAGACATGGAAGCAACCTAAATGTTCATTGACAGATGAATGGATAAAGAAACAAAAAAGACACACACACAATGGAATATTACTTGGCCATAAAAAAGAATGAACTTACTATATATAAAATAGATAAACAACAAGTATAGCACAGGAAACTATATTTACTATCTTGTAATAACCTATAAGAGAAAAGAACCTGAAAAAGAATACATATATATTTTTTTTTCTGTATAACTGAAACATTGTAAATCAACTATGCTTCAACTACACATGGCTACTACCACAAGAAGTAATCTTGTTTTTAGCAGGATTTGTAATATACTTTATACAATTCTTAATATAAGCTGCCTCCTCTCACTTTTCCCTGGTTCGTCTTACTGTTTTATGACACATGAGTCATTAGATCTTGTAGTTAAGTACCATGCTTTTAATTACTGGTTTGAACCTACTATTCAGACTCTGCTTGACTTCTTCCCTCCTGGCCACGACCTCAGTTAAAACTTCCTTCCCCCCACCTCCACCCCCCACAATAAATGTCCTATTTTGCCATCTTGGGTTAACCATAACTATTTAAAATCCTTCAATTCTCCACTTGATCAGTAGAATTACTCAAATATTAGAGCAAGGCAACCAAGTTCTTTCACAGTCTTACCCAAACTCCAACTCCCTGCCATTTCTTGACTCAGCCAAAGGTATCTCATCAAATTTCCCATTGTGTTTCACCCCAGCTTGCATTCCAACATTCCTGTATCCTATTTCTACAGCCTACAACATCTTTCCTTTTCTCGTGAAAAAAGCTCAACTAAGATAATATTTCATAACAAATCTCTTCCTAACAAACTGAACATTCCCAGAGTTAAGCACCAGTGCTGTTTTTCCTCCACTTTCTCAGTTATTAAGAATAGCTTTGAAAAGAAGAATAGCTACCAAGTTTCAAGGGCTTCCTTTATTACAGATACAGTGCTAAGATCTTTATATATGATACCCCATTTTACCCTGAAAACAACCCTGTAAGAGAAATGGGTATTATAATTGCCATTTTTCAACCGGAATAATGACAACTGGAATAATGAGAGTCAGAAGGGTAACTGACATATCAATGATAATACAGCCAGTTAGTTGCAGAACTGAGATTAGCAACCTGATTTATCCCAATGTATCCTTCTGCCATTGCACATAAACAATAAGTAATTGCAATGCTTTGAGATGTCTCATAAATATCAAATAGAAAGTTGCTTAGACTCTGAGCTTTAGTTTTTTCTCAATAAAAATTAAGTTTAATTAAGATTAATATATATTATGTGCATGTATATATGCTGTATAGTAAAATGTATAGAGCTGATGCTGTGTTTAACATAAATCATATTGGTCTATAACTTGCTTTTTCTACTTAACAATATATTTTGAAGATCTAAATATATATGTTAGTATCGATAGCTCTATTCATTCATTCAAGCTGGAATTAGACAATTAACCATTCTCTTATTATTCTCTTATTATTGGACAATTAGTTCCTTTCCAATTTTTCACTGTTCCAGACACTGCTGCAGTAAACGTTATTGCATATTCTTCTTTGTGCACATGTGCAACTAGGTCTCCAGGACAGACGATGCTAAGAAGTGAAACTGCTGAGTCATGAGGTATGTACAGTTTAAGTTTTGATAGATACTAGCTTCAATGCAGCTCATTTAACTTACACTGACATCATCTGTCTCAGAGCTCTTATTTCAGGATTAAATTTGATAATTTAACTCAATAAGAGTTATTATTACCGTTTTCTTCATTTTCACTTTATATTATCAACTTGCAAGTTGTTACAAATAAGAAGAGGTAATATTTTGTTACTTTAGCTTGTATTTCCCTAGTTGAACATTTTTTCACTTAAGCTTTGTTTAAACTCCTGTTTCCATGAATCAAGTGTTAGCCTAAAATCTTCATTTTTCTATAGTGTATTTTTGTTTTCATATTCACTTACAGAATCTTACTGTGTATTTTCAGTACTAATGTTTTGCCCTTTATATGCATAGCAAATATCTTTCCCCAGTTTATATCTTGCCTTTAAGTTTTGTTAATGGAGTATTTCTCCATACAGGTTTTCATTTTGATATGCTCCAATGTGTCAAACTTTTCCTTTCCAGTTTGCACATTTTGTATTTTATTAAGGTTTTCCCAACCCCAGGACAATTTTACCAAGCAGCGAAGCTTCTGAAGATTCCCATCTATTTTTCTTTCTAAGGGTCCTCAAATTCTGATCCAGATTCTGAATAGGTAGGCAAGGGACTGATAATTAAGAAAATTTTCATCTATATTTTCTTTACAAAATTATATGTCCTGTTACACACACACACACACACAAATAATATTGGGGAAACGTGAATTAGATCAGTGGATTCTATCAATGTTAATATCCTGGTTGTGACATTGTACTTCAGTTTTACAAGACTCTATAATCAGGGGAAAGAGTATACAATATATCTCTGTATTTTTTTTTTTTTTGCGACTGCATGTGAATCTACAATTATCTCAAAACCAAAACTTACTAATATTCTTGAAGAGACAGAGTATTCTAAATTACTGTGTCTTGAAGACATTCCCAAAAGAGAAGTCTTAGCCATGACAGTATCTCTGAAATAATCATATAATTTTTAAAGGGCACTGCTTAGAAGAGGAAAACCATAATATATTAAAATGAATTTCCTGGCCTCATTTTTTCAATAAGTTTAATATCTTTCTTTCTTTTCCTGGCCAACTTCACAAATTTCTTACAATATTTTTTTAATATTAAACATTTTGTCATACTTTTCATACTTAATCTCATTCATACCTGACAGTGACATCTAAGACAGTTTTTCCCTCTTTTTTGAAGAAACTGTGTCTCAAAGAGGTTAAATGACTAAGAACACAAAGTTAGTTTGGTACCTCATTCTTTGTATCTTGGTTATTATGCCTCTGTCGGTCACTCATCTTGCTTTCCATTTTCAAGGTGAAAGCCACTGTCCTGCTTAATTTTCTCACATAAAAAAATCTTACTCTTTTCTTTCTTTTTTTCCCTGCACCTATTCCATTGGGGAGTTGTAAGGTAAATACTTTTTTACTCATCAATGCTGTATGCGGGTCCAGAAGCAATTATGAGAAATGCAATTCTGAAACTGAATAAGTAAGCAGGCCAAATGTCCCCTGAACATGATGAGGAAAAGAGTAAAATTGATTACTCATTTAAATATCCCCTCTGGAGATACTACAATTGACAGATTTCTATCACCCCTTTTTCTCATACTTCCTTCCTTCTTGTCACAGGGATTTCTTCAACTTCAAAGAATGCTCTGGGCATTAAAAAGAGCTGAAGGAGTATGTAACAGAGATGAATAGGAAATAATATATTTAGGTTACAAGACAATTCTTTCAGGTCATGAGGCCTTCAAACTTTTATGCTAATGTATCTTTTAAAAGTTTCATTAAACTAAATATTATTTCACAAATTTTAAGTTGACCTTTAAATGTTTTCATTAAAATGTTAAATATGTGCAAAGGAGATATTTAAAGTTTTGCCATTTTGAAACAAACTATTACATCACTCTTAAAAGTACTGAAAGGAATCTATTACTACAGTGCTACTCACTATAATTTACTTTAAAAATTATGTGAACAAGTTCTTTAACTGTCAGAAATTTTACATTTTTTCTTTACTTTCTGTTTCTGGTGGCTTCTCTCTCAGAATTTTTAGGTACTGTAATATATTTTTCCCTGAAGACCTTCTACTAATTAACCTACTTTTCGTTTATTAAATAAATGTTGTATTGAAATTGAAATATATTTTTTTAATTTCCTTTGATCAGATGGCATTACATATTAAATTTTTCTTCAGGATTGAAATATCTTTACAATCATCATTTTAAAACTGATTGGAAACAACAAATATGATTTTGACAAATAATTATTAAATATAAAAATATAATCTTAATGGAAATACACTTCTTAATAAGGTAGCTAAAATCATCTTTACATGATCAGTTTATGAATCCATGAATGAATGCACCATATCCTTAGAAAGAAACAAGATGCAACAAAAATTTGCTTCTTCTGCTCCATTCATATACTAAGAAAACTTGTCACTTAAATATGAAAATGGGAATTGAAGTAACTTTGTTATAAAATTGCCACCCCTCTTTTAGAACACCTTGTAAGTTACATGACAAAATTCAAATACTGGTCTGTCATCACAAATTATTCTTAATAGTCTATCAGTTGGTAGCCTGTTTAGGTCATCCTTCACTTACATTGACAACAGAGAATTAGAAACCCCTGAAATGTAAAGAAAATTGTTGCCCAGTCTTAAAAGTCACTCACTTTCTCAACACGTTTACCAATACTTTAAATTACCCTTTGGTTGGCACTCTGGAGTGTGTTGGACTCCAGGGCAATGAGCCTGGAGATAATAAGATTCAGTACAAGGGCCTCTTTTCTGCAGAAAGAGAAAAGGGCTACTGCAAAAGGGAACCAGCCTCAATGACAGGTTTGCCCTGGGCAGTCTACTTTTAGGAAAGAGAGTTCTGTGAAGCTGAGAGTCTAGAAATGAATCCCCTAAAACTTTGCTTGAATTTGTAGTATCTCCCTTCTGCCATACTTCACATATGTAAATCTGAAGATGACTGCTCAAAATCACTATTACCCAAAACGTTGGGGAAGCCTCTATAGTGCAACATAATGGAACTACCTTAGTTAAAATCCTGGCTCATTCACTTTCTAGCTGTTCGATTTTGGACACATTACATAACCTCTCTGTGCTTCAGTTTCTTCCTTTGTAAAAGGGAGATTGAAAGGGTATATCTCAGTCGAGCTTCCCTGATGACTCAGACAGTAAAGAGTCTGCCTGCAATGCAGAAGACCCGGGTTCGATCCCTGGGTCAAGAAGATCCCCTGGAGAAAGAAGTGGCAACCCACTCCAGTATTCTTTCCTGGAGAACCTCATGGATAGAAGAGCCTGGTGAGTCCCAGTTCATGGGTTTGCTAAGAGTCAGACATGACTGAGTGATCAACACTTCACTTCATAGCTCAGTTACTGCTAAGAGTAACTGAATCAGCATGTGTAAAGTATTCAGAATAATGTTCCTTATCATCATTATTACTACCACCATCTTCACTACCATAGAAATGACTGGTGATCTGGGACAAAGAGGGGGAAAATATGATTAAAATAAGAAGAAGGGAAAACGGCAGATGTGAATACGTGTTTGTATATGTGCATGCATGCTGTGATGTAGGTGCATCTCAGAATCTAGAAATAATTAGAAAATTTCTATTATTCAGATGCAAGCTCCTCAAAGGTTCTGTCCCTGTAGCCTACCCCCACTTTGTCCTCCTTCATATTTCTTAGCTCACTGCTGTATCCACAATAAACTCTCAATAAATGGATAACAGAACGAGGAGAGAAAAATCAGTGTTGGTTAAGTCACAATTATGAAAGCAAATTTTTAAAAGTAGTGCAGTTCCATCCACAGATAGTCATGGTCGTGGAAAACCAGTGTTTTCTCCTAAAACTGATTTTCAGGATCGTGCCCCACACCATTCATTTATTCTTGCCAATTCCATTTCTCTGACCTAAAACTCACTGCATAATTTGCAGGCCCCAGTGCAAAAGGAAAATGCAGAGCCCCTGTTCAAAACACAGGAAAAAATGACTGTGTTAAAGCTTTTTTCTTTCTTTTTGCAGTTTCTCTCTAGACTTGCCATGATTTTTTTAAATCAGTGGTTTAATGTTATTCTAAGTAAAGAAAAATTAAAATTGTAAACTATTAACATAAATATTACTGTTTATGTTTATTTTGTGCAATGTTAGTATTAAATGCAAATATAAGAGTACTTAATTCATGTAGGATCGCTGAAATCACAATTTATATTTCATAGTTAGTATATTCATGTATATTTCTGTTCTTACTAGAAAAATGGAAACACTGTAAAAACTAACAACTGCTTTCATTTCACTTCTCTCTTTTTCTGACTTTTTAAATTGGAATGTAATTGTTTCACAATGTAGTGTTAGTTTCCACTGTACATTGAAGTAAATTAGCTATATGTATACACATGTCCCCTCCCTCTTGGATCTCCTTCCTAGCCCCTCCTCCCTTCCCATCCAACTAGGTCAACACAACACTGAGCTGAGCTTCTTGTGCTTTATCACAGGTTCCCACTAACTATCTATTTTACACATGATGCTGGGAAAGATTGAAGGCAGGAAGAGAAGGGGGAAACAGAGGATGAGATAGTTGGATGGCATCACTGACTCAATGGACATGAGTTTGAGCAAACTCTGGGAGAGAGTGAAGGACAGGGAACCCTGGCATGCGGCAGTTGGTATTGCAGAGTTGGACACAACTTATCGACTGAATAACATCAACTGTGTCAATGATAATCTTCGAATTCATCTCACCCTCCCGTTCTCTCTGTGTCCACATGTCCATTCTCTATGTCTGAGTCTCTATTCCTTCCCTAGCAATAGGATCATGTATACCATTTTTGTTTTCATTATAGGGGACTGAAATGCAAAAGTAGGAAGTCAAATAATACCTGGATTAACAAGCAAATTTGGCATTGAAGTACAAAATGAAACAGGGCAAAGGCTAACAGAGTTTTGCCAAGAGAACACACTGGTCATAGTAAACACCCTCTTACAACAACACAAGAGAAGACTCTACACATGGACATCACCAGATGGTCAATACCAAAATCAGATTGATTATATTCTTTGCAGCCAAAGATGGAGAAGCTCTATACAGTCAGCAAAAACAAGACTGAGATCTGACTGTGGCTCAGATCACGAACTCCTTATTGCCAAATTCAGACCTAAACTAAAGAAAGTAGGGAAAACTACTAGACCATTCAGTTATGTCCTAAATCAAATCCTTTACAATTACACAGTGGAAGTGAGAAATAGATTCAAGGGATTAAATCTAATAGACAGAGTGCCTGAAGAAGTTTGGACCAAGATTCATGAAATTCTACAGGAGGCAGTGATCAGGACCATCCCCCCCCCCAAAAGAAATGCAAACAGGCAAAATGATTGTCTGAGGAGGCCCTACAAATAGCTTTGAAAAGAAGAGAAGTGAAAGGCAGAGTAGAAAAGGAAAGATATTCCCATTTGAATGCAGTGTTCCAAAGAATAGCAAAGAGAGATAAGGAAGCCTTCTTCAGTGATCCATGCAAAGAAATAGAGAAAAACAATAGAATGGGAATGTGAAGAGATCTCTTCAAGAAAATTAGAGATACCAAGAGAACTTTTCATCCAAAGATGGGCACAATAAAGGACAGAAATGGTATGGACCTAACAGAAGCAGAAGATATTAAGAAGAGGTGGCAAAAATAGATGGAAGAACTGTACTTCATGACCCAGATAATCAAGATGGTGTGATCACTCACCTAGAGCCAGACATTCTGGAATGTGAAGTCAAATGGGCCTTAGGAAGCATCACTATGAACAAAGCTAGTGGAGGTGATGGAATTCCACTTGAGCTATTTCAAATCCTGAAAGATGATACTGTGAAAGTGCTGCACTCAGTATGCCAGCAAATTTGGAAAACTCAGCCATGGTCACAAGACTGGAAAAGGTCAGTTTTCACTCCAATCCCAAAGAAGGGCAACACCAAAGAATGTTCAAACTACCGCACAATTGCACTCATCTCACAGGCTAACAAAGTAATGCTCAAAATTCCCCAAGCCAGGCTTCAACAGTATGTGAACCATGAACTTCCAGATATTCAAGCTGGATTTAGAAAAGGCAGAGGAACCAGAGATCAAATTGTCAACATCTACTGGATCATCAAAAAAGCAAGAGAGTTCCAGAAAAACACCTACTTCTGCCTTTGACTGTGTGGATCACCACAAACTGTGGAAAACTCTTGAAGAGATGGGAATACCAGACGACCTGACCTGCCTCCTGAGAAATCTATACAGGTCAAGAAGCAGCAGTAAGAACTGGACATGTAACAAGAGACTGGTTCCAAATCGGGAAAAGAGTATGGCAAAGCTGTATATTGTCACTCTGCTTATTTAATTTATGTGCAGAGTACGTCATGAGAAATAATGGACTGGATGAAGCACAAGCTGGAATCAAGATTGCCAGGAGAAATAACAGTAACCTCAGATAAGCAGATGATACCACCCTTATGACAGAAAGCAAAGCAGAACTAAAGAGCCTCTTGTTGAAAGTGAAAGAGGAGAGTGAAAAAGTTGGCTTAAAACTCAACATTCAGAAAACTAAGATCATGGCATCTGGTCCTGTTGCAGGAAGGGGGACGCCTTCCAGGGCCCGAAACTGGGCTCTTGTCTAACACTCGGAAATGAATTGTCCGAGGAGACACATGCTGACAAAGCAAGAGATTTTATTGGGAAAGGGCACCCGGGTGGAGAGCAGGAGGGTAAGGGAACCCAGGAGAACTGCTCTGCCGCGTGGCTCGCAGTCTTGGGTTTTATGGTGATGGGATTCATTTCCGGGTGGTCTTTGACCAATCATTCTAATTCAGAGTCTTTCCTGGTGGCGCACGCATCGCTCAGCCAAGGTGGATACTAGCAAGAGGGATTCTGGGAAGTGGACGGACAGGTAGTGTCTCCTTTCGATCCTTCCCGAACTCTTCCGGCTGGTGGTGGCTTATTAGTTCCGTATTCCTTATCAGGATCTCCTGTCATAAAACAACTCATGCAAATGGTTACTATGGTGCCTGGCCAGGGTGGGCGGTTTCAGTCAGTGTGTTTTCCCTAACAACTCCCCCCTGAGAGACTTCATACTCAAGATGCTTCTTGGGAATTAGGGCGGAGGTCTCTTTCTTCTGTAACTTCTTCCTGCTGTGCCTGGGCGTAGGCCTGCCTAGCAGAGCAGAAGTCTCTCTCTACCTGATCTAAGTTGGGGTGTTTTATATATGAAACCAGCTTTTACTCTTGTAATAACAGCGACTTAGTTTGAAACTGTCAGCACCTCTCAGAGGTAAAATAGACAGGGGCCAAACAGGAGACCTAACAGGATGGTCATCACTGGTCCCCAGAAACAGGAGGCACCACTGGGATGATTGGCTGGTGGTCAAGCAACAGAGCTGTGTTCTAAGAATCTTATGTTTAGTCTGAAGTTACCATCTTCCACCTGGGTGGGGGCTCTAGTTCTGTAGAAGAACTCAAAAGACATTGTTATGCATTTTTTTTTTTTTTTTTTTGAGTAGGAACCAGGACCCGTCTCAAGGCTGTACCACCATTTGATTGTTTCCCCTCTGTTTCTATATTTTTTTCCTTCTCTGATTGGCAATTGTTTGAATCTACCCTTTGGAACTCAGGGAAGGTCAAGGAGGCTGAATAAAGCCTATATTTTACAGTACAGCAGATCTGTACTCCAGAGTCGCCACCCCGCAGAGTCCTGTTCAGTTTTATTTAGGGAACAGGGCAACTATGACTGTGATAACTTTTTGTCAAAATGGGGCATAGGATCGCCTCAGCTTGGAGAAGAGACACTGAATTGGAAGTATTCCTGAGTTCTAAGTCTTAGATTTGAGTCTTGTATGATTAAAATCTCAATCTCTTGGTCTGCCATTTTGTTGTAACATACCCAGTTGGTAGTAGCTAGAGGAGGGATAACTGGAGTTTTAATAGACAAAGTAAATCTCTTTCTTTTAGAAGAATAGGCCTGAAATCCAGTCTGGACCTGGCACTTCAGGGAGACTTGTAGCCATGTGGCCAGTTGCCTAGTTTTATAAAAAGTAAGATAGAAGTTACTAGCTTCCAGCAGACACTTTTGAGAATGGTAGCATCTAAGCCTGACACGACTCAGAAAACTCAAGTGTTTAGCAGTACAATGTCTAATCTGAAATTATACCCATAGTAACACCTGGTTATTTCCCAGGATGTCTGAACCATAGCTGAGTACTCTATTTGACTTTTAATTGTAAAATTTTTCTTTAATAGCCAAAGCAGATGGCACCATTAATGATGTCAGTGTTTCTCTAGGTATGAGAAGATGCAAGAATTGGGACTCATAAAATCTCTTGAAAAGATCTAACTATCTGAAGGCCTGTTCTGCCAGTTTTTCCCAGAGCACGGAGCGCCTCATTCCTGATCTTCACCCTGAACTCCTTTCAGGGCCGTTGAAAGTCAGCAGTTGCAGTGGCCATGATATAATCACTGTAGATGTAGATGGCAAGTGTCAATCTTCAGTTGGCAAAGCCCCTTTTTGCTCACAAACTTGACGACGACTTTGAGGGGGGCATTTCATGACCATTTTATCCCATGGTGCTGAGAATGTCCATTCTCAGGTTTGGCAAAGATTTTGTCGACCGGCTTCTCAATGTGCTGTTACTGGATTAGGCCATAAAACAGTATCTAAAATTCTCTGGACCACCTGTCTTACTAGCCTCTTGGTCCAGGAAAACATTCCCTCTTGTTGCTTTTTCTCATATCTAGAGTTACACTGCCATCATCATTGATTTCATAAGGAACTATATATTATTTTATCAGAGGCCTCAGTCACACATTTGGCAGTGTAAGAAACAGCAATTTTGTAAAACAGGTGAAATACAAAGAACATAGCCAGCAGTATTAGTAAAGTCACGAGTAAGACTTAAGAGCTTCCATTAGATGTAGCCCAGTATATCCCAGGTCGTCTGACTTAGTCTACTCTGTACGAATCTTTATCTTTCAGGGAAATTATACATTGGCACCACCATCTATAAGGCACATAGCCCAGTTTTTTTTAGTGTTACTAGACTGATTATCCTTAGTATGATTTAATTGTTTTTAACACAGAGGAGACTTTAAACCTGAATTACCATAGCTTAGTGTTATCTATATAAATCTATCTCATAATTGTGGGAGACTTTTTTCTCCTTTGCTAAAACTTTTTTGTTGCTCTGATTGAGCTTGAGGAATAGAAAAAGGCTCAAATTTATGGCCAGAGTCAGAGTAGGCATTATTAATTGGCCCAGTGAGAGGATCTCGTCTGGTAGTATCACAGTGACCTGAATATGACTATAATTTTCTTTTTTTAAGTAAATTTCCTCAGGGCCAACCAGTTAGAGTCTTGTAATAGAGAAATTTACCAAGGTAACCCAGAACTAGATACAGGCAATTGGCCACAAACCCAACAATTGGATTGATTTTTAAAACTAGCATAGGATCAGGCCTATGATAGAAAAGCATTTGATTTATATGCAAAGGTCTAAGAAGTCAAGAAAACATTATAAATGATCATATGAATCAGGTCCAGCATCTTGGACAAGCTCTCTACCTCTGATGTCGTTGTCGTCTCATCATGGTGTAGTGTAGTTTCTCTTGTTTGAGCATCATTTTAAGGTGAGATCAGGTCAGCTGTCTTCTCTATAGACCAATCCAGTGTAGGGGCCTTTGGAAGTGGGAATTAATCTAAGAGTTAATTTTCTTTAGTTTCATTGTGCAAGAGCTAGTTAAGAGTACCTGATAAAAAGTCCTTCCATCCAGGTTGGAGACAGTCCCTTAAATTATGTCTTTTTCCAGTCCTGGTTGCAGGTCATGAGGCATCTAATCTTCATCCAAAGATAGATTATTGAGGTAAGCTTCAGAAACAAACTTAGGGTGTTCTTTAAGAATTTAATTAAATTTTGCATTAATATCACATAACAGCAAAGAACTATCTAAGAAATGAGTCTTACTACATACAGACCTCCATAAACAAACTGGGATTTAACATTTTTTGAAATATCTTTTTTCCCCAAAGTTACCCTCATTTTTATCAAATATAACCAAATTAAGGCTATTTTGTTTGCAAAATAGGTCTGTTCTCACTAATTTTGGTCTGATGATTTATATAACCATAATTGATTATAGACTTTTTATTTTGCTGAAACACCTATAGAATCTCAGATTGAACTTTTAATATAAAACAGGGCTGGGAAACTCACACCAAAGGCTTATCACAGATTTTGAATAACAAATCTAGGTGAACTCTTCTCTTTTTAAGGTCTCAAAAATTCCTTGAGATTTTTGTACCTGTTAGTGAGATAACATTTTTAGCTCATTTGATAAACTTACTGGAAACTTAAGAGTTTCAAATTTCTGGAGGAGTCAGATAGAGAGAAAATACAATTGTTTTGTTCATAACGTATAATTTTACCAAATTATTTTCATAATTAGTTTGAGAGGAATGTTTTCCTTACTCCTGGAAAACACAAGATTAAACCTGTAATTTTTCAGATAGAAACCATAAAAATTATAAGCATATTCGCTGGTTCATTTAGTCCTTTGTTAACTTTTGTGAAGTCATCAGGTTTCTCATTAGAACACCAAGACATATCAAAATGTTAAGAACTCCATATAATTTCTAGGATATCTGTATTAGTAATTTTACCATACATTATAACATGAGCAGATTTTTTGCTCATTTGATAATCTTTTTCATGTAATTTAACCAACCAAATAAACACAGTTTAATATCTCTCTTTGGGATGTTTCAGGGGCCCTCTGAAGCACCCCAAAGTTAGCTAGAGGTCAAAGGAATTTTAAAAGAATTCGATTTAGGAATTTTTATCGAAAAGATCAATTAAAAGCATTTAGAACATTTGGTCAGATTTAGTCAATGTTGATGGCTGTATCATTTAGTTTGTTGATATGTCACAATGGGCGTAAATACCAAGGCTCAAGGTCTAGTGAAAGTCAGCTCCGCCATCTTGGACCTAATTGGCTCTAAGCAGTTTTCTTACACCCATGTCATTCCTAACAAAATCGACTTATCTAACTAATTGTAATCCAATTTTAGAAAATCCTGATTATGCATAACTCTTTTTAATACTTTTTTTATACTTTTTACTGAAAGCACACTTCCTGCTTTCCTTTAGCAACCAAGAGCTAACTTTTATATTAGCATTTTATAGATTGGTGAGCATAAATACCAGGGATAAATTCTAAAACCCTTGCTTTCTTAAAACATTTTAGGATGGCATCAAACATTATTTATTTATGGTCCCAAATCTCTTTAGTTTTTCTGTAAAAGGAAATCAGTGTTTAGTAGTAAATGTTTTAAAATCTTATTTCATTTGGAAATGACCTAATTATTTAATAGACTTCCAATACTTGGTTTAGCACAACCCTTAGAAATTCAAGTTACGCCAATCTGGGGAGACTATTGTAGACAGATATTCTTAAAGAATACAAACTCATATCTCATTTACATTTTTTAGAAGTTTCTTCACTCGAGGTAATTTCCTTGTTGACAAACTTGTAACAGATATAATATTTAACTTATATTAAACCTAGGTTTAATCTTCTTCTTGATGTTAATTACTCTAAGACATGTCTATATTAGATAGGTCAACAAACAAACATTAATATCAGATATTTAATACTGAATATTTCCCAGTTCACCTGAACCTGGAATTTATTGTTTAATTTAGAATTATTTGATTTGTAAGCGCTTACCTTTTTTAAGCCAATTAAATAGAGCTCATTTACAAATTAACCTAAAAAATATTACCCAGAGACAAAAACATACCAAGACATATTTAGACAGACACACTGCAAGATCTAGCTTCATTTTCGAAGTTTGGTCATGAATTAGATATTACAATATAAAATTTAAATAACATTTTAAAAGGCTTTTTTCCTTTTTCTCTCAGTCTCAGGTGTTAGAGATGGTCTAGATAAGTGTTCCTGAGAGCCCTGGCCTCAAGGCACAGGGAAAGAAAATCAAGTTTTAACAAAATGGTGGCAGGTCTAAATGGTGGCCAGACAAAGCAAAATGGCCGTCACAAATCACAACACAGAACAGAGTTAAAACACACAACATATAAACCTGGCAGTCCTCATCAGACACTCCCTTAAATACAAGAATGCAGTCTCTCAGAAAACCTTCCATAGAGACACAGAACTTCAGATGTCTTCAAAGATTTCAAAAGGAGGAAAGGAAGCCAGGTTGAAAGAAGAAGGAGGAGGAGGCGGGAAAGGGGGGCAAAAGGGGTGGCCTTACAGACGTCTCCTGCCACCTGCAGACACCCAGGCGTTACGGGACTTTTCCCTGGGCTTCCAGAGAAGGGAGGACTGGAACTCGGCCCTACCAGAAACAAGACCAGAATTCGAGTTCTCTGCCAAGAGGAGGTGATCAGTCTCCAATCCACAGCTCAGGCTGAGGCCCTTCGACCAGATTCCTGCGTCCAGGACCGGGGGACTAGAAAAACGGGAAGGATAGGAAGGGCTAAGGAGAGGAAAGAGAGAGGGAAGGGGAGGGAGGTCAATAAAATCTCTTGTTCCTTACCGGTCGGGGCACTCTGGCCAGTTGTCCGCGTCAGGAGGAGACCAGGGACAAAAGGGTCCCAGTCGCGGCCGCTGGGTCTGGTCCATTGGCAGGCAAGCTGGCCCCTGAGTACCCCGAGTGGTCAGGATGTCAGTCTCAGCGAAGAAGATGTCCCTTCGTGGTCGCCATTTGTTGCAGGAAGGGGGACGCCTTCCAGGGCCCGAAACTGGGCTCTTGTCTAACACTCGGAAATGAATTGTCCGAGGAGACACATGCTGACAAAGCAAGAGATTTTATTGGGAAAGGGCACCCGGGTGGAGAGCAGGAGGGTAAGGGAACCCAGGAGAACTGCTCTGCCGCGTGGCTCGCAGTCTTGGGTTTTATGGTGATGGGATTCATTTCCGGGTGGTCTTTGACCAATCATTCTAATTCAGAGTCTTTCCTGGTGGCGCACGCATCGCTCAGCCAAGGTGGATACTAGCAAGAGGGATTCTGGGAAGTGGACGGACAGGTAGTGTCTCCTTTCGATCCTTCCCGAACTCTTCCGGCTGGTGGTGGCTTATTAGTTCCGTATTCCTTATCAGGATCTCCTGTCATAAAACAACTCATGCAAATGGTTACTATGGTGCCTGGCCAGGGTGGGCGGTTTCAGTCAGTGTGTTTTCCCTAACAGTCCCATCACTTCATGGCAATAGACAGGGAAACAGTGGAAACAGTGACACTTTATTTTTTTTTTTGGGTGGGGGGCTCCAAAATCACTGCAGATGGTGACTGCAGCCATGAAATTAAAAGACGCTTGATCCTTGGAAGAAAAGTTATGATCAACCTAGACAGCATATTAAAAAGCAGAGACATTAATTTGCCAACAAAGATCTATCTAGTCAAAGCTATGGTTTTCCAAGTAGTCATGTGTGGATGTGAGAGTTTGACCATAAAGAAACCTAAGCGACAAAGAATTGATGCTTTTGAACTGTGGTGTTGGAGTAGACTCTTGAGAGTCCTTTGGTCTGCAAGGAGATCAGACCAGTCCATCCTAAACGAAATCAGTCCTGAGTGTTCATTGGAAGGATTGATGCTGAAGCTGAAACTCCAATATTTTGGCCACCTTTTGCAAAGAATTTACTCATTTGCAAAGACCCTGATGCTGGGAGGGATTGGGGGCAGGAGGAGGGGATGACGGCAGAGGAGATGGTTGGATGGTATCACTGACTCGATGGACATGAGTTTGAGCAAGTTCTGGGAGTTGGTGATGGACAGGTAGGCCTGGTGTGCTGCAGTCCATGGGGTCGCAAAGAGTCGGACATGACTGAGTGACTAAACTGAACTGAACAGATTCCACTTATATGCATTAATACATGATATTCGTTTTTCTCTGACTGACTTCACTCTGCATGACAGACTGTCCATCCATGTCCCTACAAATGACACTATTTTGTTCCTTTTAGTGGCACAGTAACATTCCTTTGTATATATGTACCACATCTTTATCCATTTATCTTTTGTTGGACATTGAGAACAGTATAGAAGTTCCTTAAAAAACTAAAAATATGAGCTATCCTATATAGTATTGCAATGCAAAATCCCACTGACCACACTGACCATAAACCATGAGAAAATCATAATTCAAAAGGACATGTGCCCCAATGATCACTACAACACTACTTACAATAGTCATAACATGGAAACAATCATTTTACTTCATTTTTTTCATTTATTTTTATTAGTTGGAGGCTAATTACTTTACAATATTGTAGTGGTTTTTGCCATACATTGATATGAATCAGCCATGGATTTACATGTGTCCCCCATCCTGATCCCCCCTCCCACCTCCCTCCCCATCCCATCCCTCTGGGTCTTCCCAGTGCACCAGCCCTGAGCACTTGTCTCATGCATCCAACCTGGGCTGGTGATCTGTTTCACACTTGATAGTATACTTGTTTCAATGCTTTTCTCTCTGAACATCCCACTCTCGCCTTCTCCCACAAAGTCCAAAAGTCTGTTCTGTACATCTGTGTCTCTTTTTCTGTCTTGCATATAGGGTTATCATTACCATCTTTTTAAATTCCATATATATGCATTAGTATACTGTATTGGTGTTTATCTTTCTGACTTACTTCACTCTGTATAATGGGCTCCAGTTTCATCCATCTCATTAGAACTGATTCAAATAAACTCTTTTTAATGGCTGAGTAATATTCCATGGTGTATATGTACCACAGCTTCCTTATCCATTCATCTGCTGATGGGCATCTAGGTTACTTCCATGTCCTGGCTATTATAAACAGTGCTGCGATGAACATTGGGGTGCACGTGTCTCTTTCATATCTAGTTTCCTCGGTGTGTATGCCCAGGAGTGAGATTGCTGGGTCATATGGCAGTTCTATTTCCAGTTTTTTAAGAAATCTCCACACTGTTCTCCATAGTGGCTGTACTAGTTTGCATTCCCACCAACAGTGTAAGAGGGTTCCCTTTTCTCCACACCCTCTCCAGTGATACACATACATTCTATTAACACTCTCCCTTTAGTTTACTGATGAGTTTAGATCTGAGAGAAAAGAAAAGAACAGCTGCAGGCTGCCCCATCTTTTCTTTTCTATGTCATCATTTTCAGCATAAGTGGTTGGTAATACAGGGAAATAACGTGGCTAAGAAAGGACATGGTAGAGCTCATTGATTATCTGTATTTCTTAGAATGCCCCTGTGTTCTTTCTGTAGTCACAATTCTAATTCAAATAGAAACATGTCCTTTGGGTTTTATCAGTCTTAGGTGTTGTCTATGTACCTTCTATTCACTTTGAGTCTCACTGAACTCCCAGGTAGAATTAATCCACCAGAATTCTGTGCTCATGGGGTATCTCAAACTTGTTCATGAAAGAGGACATAAGGAATGGCAGACAGTCATACTGTGTGTGCAAGTCCTCTGCTCACAGGCACGCTGCATTGTCCCATCAGATTTCACTAACAAAAGATCAAAGATAAAATGACTAAGAATTGTAAGAAAGAAACTTCTAAGCAAGAAACCAAATGCAAGGCCTTCCTGAGCATGGGGCCCTGGGCGACTGCAGTAGTCACACATCTGTAAAGTTGGCTCTGCTCCGAACTCCTCAGTTCAGATCTCTCTTCCATGGGTATATTTTCAGCCTCACTGCTTTCATAGTTGACTGAAAAGAGCTTTGTTGTTAGCTTACTCATTTGCAGTACCAACACGAGTCCATCACTAAGCAGCAAAGTGTGGAGCTACTGGAGTTCCTTTGTTAAAACCCTAGCTGTAACTTTAAGTTTATGCTGAGACTTCACTTGGTTATGAATCTGTAGGGAACACAGATATAAGCCTCCAAGATCTCCCTTCAAGGAAAGGTTTGTTGCCCCAGTTCTCAGCTCCTTTAGGGTCTGCCTGAGAGAGGACAGCTTAAATAGGATCTGCTGCAGAAAGCCACCTTTTCCAAGGTCATACTTTTCCTGGACTGGCCCACAGTCAATGACTGATCAAAATTCAGGAATAAAGACTCAGACATCCTGATCCAATGAGAGTAGAGTTGGCAGACAAAATACTGATGGGACAAATATTGCATGGGACATACTTATACTAAAAAGTTGCCTGTTGTTTATCTGAAATTCAAATTAACTGGGTATCCTGTATTTTTATTTATTAAATCTGGCAATCTTAAGTGGGGGACAGCTCTGAGGGGTTGTCTCTGGGGACACCTGTAAGTATCCCCCAGGCTCTCCCAGGCCTGCTTTGCTGTTCAGTTTCTCTCTCAGCCAAATCCTGCTCCTTTTCCATTTTAAACAAACACCTCTCATGCCAAATTCTATCTCAAAATCTGCTTCTAGAAAATCCTATGTGCATTAACACTGATACCCAAACCCTGACAAAGGTATCTTGTGATCTCTTGAGAAAGTTGCTCAGTCAAATCTGAGCACAAATTTAGGATTGTTCACCATCTACTGAGAACTAGCAGAACTCCTACTGAAGCTGGAAAGACTCGGAAGAAAGGCTTCAGAACAAAAAGAACAGATTTCACAATTGGATTTTATGACTTCACATCACTATGGATACTTATTTACACACATGCACTATCCATTTTTAATGCTTGCATGCCTGCTAAGTCGCATCAGCCATGTCTGATTCTTTGCGACCCTATGGACTGTAGCCTGTCAGGGTTCTCTGCCCATAGGATTCTCCAGGCAAGAATACTGGAGTGGGTTGTCATTTCCTCCTCCAGGCGCACTTCCCGACCCTGGGATCAAACACACGTCTCTTACTGCTCCTGCATTGGCAGGCAGATTCCTTACCACTAGCGCCACCTGGGAAGTCCATCCATTTGTTATAGAAGTTAGCAAAGAATGTTAAAGTTTTAGACTAAAGCAATTGATAATTGTACTTTTACTGATTTCTTGAGGGTTTTTTTTTAATTGTGCAGGAAATCAATGAAGACTCATTACCTTAAAAAGCAGATACATGAACTCTTAAATTTCTAGTTGTTTTTGGTTATGAATCAATAAATGATCATGACTAAGAATTTGGCTTCTGGAGTTGAATGGAGATGAATGCATAGCCTGAGTTTGTCACTTACTAGCTGTATGACTTCTGGCAAATTATAACAGAATAAGTCTGGGCGTACTCATTTGCAAAATGATGATAATAATCATACTTTGTCCAGAAGGTTATCATGAATTTTAAAAGAAATAAAGCATGTAAAACACTTAGCTCAGAGCTTTTTCAATAATAATTTTATTAATAATATTTTTTATTGTTAAAAGAAAGGGAAAATCTTTCTTAGTGCATAGTTCTTAATTGGCAATAACCATGAGGAGGCCAAGTATATTTTCTTGGCTATATTAATATTTCATTTATCCTCTTTATTTTATAGGAGTCTTATTCTATTAATGTAAATTCTCACCTCTAGCAAAAATGCTGAAATATATATTGAGTTGAAGATGTTATTAACATTACAATGATTATTCGTATAGTGACAATAGTTATGTTATTTTTATTTTCTTCTCAATATAACTGTAGGAACACTTTTAAAAGACAGGACACTAGTCTAACTAAGAAAATAAACCTAATCCAAATGATTAATGCCTAATAGCAACCAGATAGTAGACTTGATTCTTCCTTTACTTTAAGACAAAGATATATTTTTTCCACGTCTTAGTATTTCTTTTTTCTTTACTTGATATATGTATATATTGTGAAAGAATTTCCCCATAGAATTAATTAACACATCCATCATCTAACAGATTTACTTCTTTTAGTGTGTGGGAACATTTAAGTTCTATTATCTCAGCAAATTTCAGTTATATAATACAGCGTTTCCAACTATAGTCACCATGTTACACATTAGAACTTCAGAACATATTCATCTTATAACTGAAAGTTTGTGCCCTTTTAACAACCTCTCCCTAGTTCCTCCACCTCCCAGCCATTAGCACACACCATTCTACTCTATTTCTGAGTTCAACTATTTTTTGTTGTTTCACATGTAAGCGAGATCAAGCAGTATTTGTCTTTCTGTGTCTGGCTTATTTCACATAGCATAATGCTTTCCAAGTTCATTCATGTTATGCCAAATGACAGGATTTCCCTCCTTTTTTAAGGCTGAAAGACATTCCATTGTACGTATATACCAAAAATTCTTGATCCATTCATTCAATGAGATATTAAGGTTGTTTCCATATCCTGGCTATTGTGAATAATGCCACAATGAAGATGGGAGTAGAGTATCTCTTCAGGATAATGGTTTTCTTTCTTTTGGATTTACACCCAGAAGGGGATTGCTGGATCACGTGGTAGCTCAGTTTTTCATTTCTAGAGTCAATATTTCTTTTTTAAAAAAAATTGGAGAACTGCTTTACAATGTTGTTAGTTTCTGCTGCACAACAAAGTGAATCAGCTATATATATGCATATTTTTCTTTCCTCTTGAACCTCCCTCCCACATTCCCCCAACCCACCCTTCTAGGTCTTTACAGACCATGGAGCTTTCTTAATTGTGCAAATATGGTACCTCATTTTCAGGGAAGTAGTAACAGACAAGGCAGAGTAGGAGCTCGTTTTTAGTGTGGGTTGGTCACAGTGACTATGGAAAGGTTACCTGGAAGAGTTGCTAAAAAGTATTTGTAAAACTGTGAATTGGTGCCTTTTAATTAGATGCATCAGAATCTTAATGGATTTGTTATTGTCTTCAGGATAGATTTTTTAAGTTTGCATAAAATATATAGGTTTGAGGAATAAAACTCTCATGATTCTCATAGAAATCCTTTGATGTGGTCTGGAGAAATATTGATATACCTATATTAAATAGGGGAAAAAAACAGAATCTAGGGGACAATTGCTATGTGGATAAAGAATGTTGCCTGCAATTTCAATAAATAAAGGATGTTTCAGCCATAAAGCCATCAGCTACCACCACTGACACTGACAGTGCACCCTGAGGGAAATTCAGGATAGAGAAAAACAAGTTGTTGCCCTCAAGCCATCAGCCACTGCAGCTGCACCCCTCCCCCACCATGGTGCACCCTAAAGGAATTCAGATGAAGAAAAACAGGATATTGGCCCTAGATAGTTAAGGTGCATATCAAATGAATAACTTCAGTAAGTGCAGAATTTGCATCTTCTCATACATAAAAAAGCATTAAAACCATTAACTTGAGATGTCTGAGATTTTTTTTTTAATTCAGTTCGGTTCAGTTCAGTTCAGTCACTCAAGTTGTGTCCGACTCTTTGAGACCCCATGGACTACAGCATGCCAGGCTTCCCTCTCCATCACCACCTGTCAGAGCTTGCTCAAACTCATTTCCATCGAGTTAGTGATGCCATCCAACCAACTCATCCTCAGTCATCCCCTTCTCTTCCTGCCTTCAATCTTTCCCAGCATCAGGGTCTTTTCAAATGAGTCAGTTCTCCACATCAGGTGACCAAAGTATTGGAGTTTCAGCTACAGCATCAATCCTTCCAATGAATATTCAGGACTGATTTCCTTTAGGATTGACTGGTTTGATCTCCTTGCAGTCTAAGGGCCTCTCAAGAGTCTTCTCCAACACCACGGTTAAAAAGCATCATTTTTATAGTTAGCAGTAATCTTTTGATGTTTGTCTAACTGGGTGTTATTTTTTTCAAAAAAATTCACATATATCCTGGCTCTTCCCTTATCTCTTTAGAGCAGTCCCTCAGAGCTATTTGAGGGGCTATATCCCAGGCTTAAGGGCTCAGTAAGTCCACAGAACAAAACATAATTCTCAACTTTCAGGTTGTACTTTTCTTTTTTTTTCAGTCAATTGCTACCTCAAGTAAGCTCCATCAGTCTTCTGATAAGATGACAGTCATCCACTATCCCAGTCTTTGTCCAACCAGCTTGGTCAGAAGAAACTCTTGTTGTACTACCTTTAGAGATTCTCAGATGATGGCTAAGAATTTATATTTTTGACATGTGTTTCAGATGATTCTTATATGAGACTAGTTTGGGAAAGCACTAACCTCCTTCATACTCCATTTTGTTTTAATAAATAGCTCCCTTTGGCTCAAATTCAAGCTACCTTAAAATCACACACACGAAAAATTTGTACCTCATAGAGACTACTTATCAGATGTAATAAATTGAAAAAAGAAATAGAGAATCCAGTGTTAAAGACACAGGCCTTTAAATATGTCTATAAATCCAAGAAAACATTTGTACTGGGAAGTAGAGCTATCTTCATAAGCCTTTATGGGCTTGCCAGGTGGCTCAGCGGTAAAGAATCTGCCTGCCAATGCAGGAGACCCAGGTTCAATCCCTGAGCCAAGAAGATCCCCTGGAGAAGGAAATGGCAACCTACTCCAGTATTCTTTCCTGGGAAATCCCATGGACAGAGGAGCCTGGCAGGCTACAATCCATGGGATCACAAAGAGTTGGACACAACTGAACACACATATACATGCCCAAGCATTTATAGTGTGTGACTCTTAATGCATTCATGATTTTACTTGTTCCTGGTCTTATTCATTCAGTTACTCATTCATTAAACAAACTTTTACTGGGCATTTACTCCATACCAAACATTATACTGAGAATTATACAAGCATTATACTTAGAATTAGGGACCAAAATCAGGTGTATTAAAAGATTCTCCTACTTCAAAACACTGCAAATGGCCAGAGCCCTAAGATGAACTGCGTTTTCATATATTCCTAGAGATTTTTAGCTAAAGTGTTCTGTAATTCTCAACCGTGATACCCAGCAAAAAAAGTATTTATCATAAGCACATGCACTGAAAAGAATCTATTGCTTTTTATCCCATTTTGTTCTTTTTAAAAAATAGAATATGCTAAGAAATTTATTGGCTAAAGTAATATATCTATTGTACTATAAAAGGATTGTTTTTCCAAGAAAATCGATCAAATGCTTTCATAACTTGTTACTAATAATACTAATATAGAATAATGGGTAAGCTAGTTTGGGTACCTTTCCAAAATAATTGGGTTTTCCAGGAACATTACAGAAGATGAACAGCAAGATCAATAAGTCCTGAGGTTGTAGGAGTCATTATTGATTTATGACCTTGCTTACTTCCTAGCAAAATAATTGCTATAGAGCAGTTGGCTCTTGTTTACAAATCATGATAAACTTGTGAGAACGTCTTTCTTAGCTCAAAGTTTAAACAGTAGAAAGAAGTGATTTAAAAAGGTTATTATTGTGCTGAAATTCATAATTAGTAATACCTACCATTCATTGATTGGTTATTTTATGGCACATGCTTTATGTGAATATAACATTTCTTTAAATTATGAAAACAATCCTATAAGAGCTATTATTAGTCTTATTTCATAGGTTAGAAAAACCTAAGTTCAAAGAAGTCAAGTAACTTGTCCAAGGGCACATATACCACCCAGAATGTTGAAGGGCCGGGATTCAAACTCAAGTGTTCTTTTCTCATGCTTTCATGTTTCTAAAGATCATACAGGTATGGCCTAGAATTAATAAACTTTAAGGTACTTAAAATGTTTGGCAGACACAATCAATTATTTGCATATTTATGACATCACTGCAGCTGTTACTTGACAGTGGAATTCTCATCACCATTTCTAGAATATCAACATTCCTGGAAAGATATATCTGAAGACAGACAATGATCAATCAGTCAAAGATTCATGAGAATAGATCACATGTAGCTTGATTAGTGATTGTTGATGCTAGTACTGACTCAGTATTCAATATTAATTCAAATGTCTTCCTGACCAAGGACTTCCTTTTTAATTCATTCCTTCTTACTATGCATGACTTTGTATGGCTGTCCTTTCTTTAGAGCTCACTGAGTTCTACTTAACTTCTCCCAACCACAGACAAGCCCTCTGGAAATGCCACTGATTCACAGCTGTAATACTTAGATTAGTTTGTATCCCAGTAAGATAGGTAATGAATTTTTGTAGTTGACCTTGTTTGACTGATGCGCATCTGATATGCTGAGAAATTAGATGGATTTCTGAAAGTCTGAGGCAATGGTGAACATAAAGTGAAGTCTTTATCTTTGTCTCCATTCAATGAGAGCCTTTACATAGTCTACAAATGCTTTGCAGTCATTATGATAGGAATAATATGAGAAATAGAAGAAGCCTCGCATGGTACCTATTCCCTTAACATTCATCACTGATGATTGGTTGAGTATCAGAGACTATACTCCTTTACATTACTATCCAAAGGAGCACAAGATTGGACATTCCAAAAGAAAGAACAAAGGCTTGGAAATGAGTTGATTTCTCAGTTTCTACGTTCTCCACTCCTTGAAATTCTTGCCTTCCTTTTCTCTCATTTTTCAGGGACAAGAAGAAACCAGAGATACTTTAGAGAACTATGTAGCAAGAATATATACCGGTGCTTTATATCAAGGTAGGAACAGGAGGGTGGATGAGTTATTCTATGATTTTTCATATCACAGAGTACATGATATACTCGACATAAAGATGTAAATTGCTTGTCCTTCATTAGACTTTAAGATCAATGAAGACAGACACTGCATCTGTTTCACTTACCATTTTATTCCTATCATCTCAAATAGTGTCTGACACATAATGGGCAATCAGTAGATACCTGTTTAATGAAAAAATACAAGAGAAAGTTTTTTTTTTTAAGAAAAAGTTATCTTAACCATTATCTATAAGCATTCTCCTCAACTCCCTAAACCAAGAGAGGCTGAATGGTAATTGGAAAGGATTTAGAACTTGAATTTCCAGATTTCACCATCATTCTATGGGAAAAGCAGCAGAATTAACTTGGCCTTGGATCCTCTTCTTGTCACCTCCATGGGAGGAGGGTGAGGCACTGTGCAGTTTATTTCAATTACCTAGTGTGAGTTTATCATTAAGCTAATTGAGTTT
Source organism: Muntiacus reevesi (assembly GCF_963930625.1). Lineage (NCBI taxonomy): Eukaryota > Metazoa > Chordata > Mammalia > Artiodactyla > Cervidae > Muntiacus > Muntiacus reevesi. The sequence continues at coordinate 40,995,483 of NC_089271.1, read as the reverse complement.
ACACAGTTCCCTTCCAAGGCCACAGAAGAGGCCTGAACAATATATTTACAGCACATATTCTTGTAAAAGTTACAAAATAAGATATTTTAATAATAGTTGGTTAACCATTGACTACTTTTATGACAATTTCCTTTTGTCATATTTACACTTGTGTCAGGGTAGCAATGACGTGGCCACAGACATTTTTGGGGATTCTGTTAAAGGGATCTTGGGTTGGGTTTACTTTTCAAGTAGAGTTAGTGAAGTATATTTATGTGAGAGTCAATTCTGTGGAGAGTTAAGGCAATGTTAGCCAATCAAGAGTAAGCCTGGCTTCCAGAAATACTTCTATCACTCATTATGCCAACGAATCCAGTATTGCTATGCCAGTGCAGGGCCACAGGTTATAATGGAACAAGGACATAATAATCTTTAGACCCTACGGATCCTAGACCTGTCTCGGGTTAACAACCCTTACACCAAGGTCATACACCCATGTCAGGGTATGTTCCACAGTGATAGAAAGGTAGCATTCCACTGTAAACACTTTCCCTTTTCTTATCAGTTTCCTTCATTGCAGCTGTCTGTCTTGCCCTCATTGGTCACTATCCAGGATTCCTTCTCCATCTAAAGATAGAATAATTTTACTAAAGTTATTAATAATTACAGATATTAATTATGAAAATTAAATACTAGCATCAACAGAGACATAGAGAACAAACTTATGATTGCCAAGTGGGTAGGGGGGAGGGCAGGGATGGATTGAAAATTTGGGGTTAACAGATGCAAAGTCTTATATATAGAATGGATAAGTAACAAGGTCCTACACACAGGGAACTATATTCAATATCCTGTAATAAACCATAATGGAAAAGAATATGAAAAAGAATATATATATATATATATATATATATATACATGTGTATATATATAACTGAACTACTTTGCTATATAGCAGAAATTAATACCACATTGTAAATCAACTATAATTTTTAAAAGTGTAAAAATAAATAAATAAATATTACAGTCAACAGTGATCAAGTGAATAATGCTCCACTTGTATTTCATAAGGTATAAACTTTAATAAACTTAAATGATATATATGTCTATGGTTAAAGGGCAAATATATGTGTACCATGAAACATTTTTATGTTTGAGGAATATAGTGTTTCAGGCAGGCTGTGAATTGATGGGTAGAAAAAGCACACAAACATACAAATATATACTTAAGATAGAAATTCTCAATTATTTTACCAAGGTGATAGAAAAAGGTGACTACACAGAGCATGAGCAAATGTCATATATCTTTACAGGATTTTGCCTTCATGCCAGCTTTCCTATGGGTTATGGAACTGCCTGTCATTTTCCACACAGGTAGAGGCTTTCTAGAATGGAGAAATAATCAAGAGCTTACTATACTATTTTCTTCTGAATTTATGTATTTACCTTACTGTTCCAGGAGTACTTACACCAATGACTCCACTTAAGGAATTTTCTTTTTTTTTTTTTTTGTAAACATGAGGCTTCATGATGTGCTGGGTATTTTCCATTGCCTGACCCAGATCTCCACCTACTCTGTGCCCAAGGAAACCGGCTTGTGAGAACAATAGCAGTGGGTTTCTTTGCCCTTTGGCATCTGTTTGGGTTCACCCAATGGGAGACCTGGCTGAAATGGGAATATGGGAGAAGAATATGGGAGAAGAAATTTTTATTTCCCTCTACAGGATCACCATAGGTTAGCTACTTTTCTCTACTGAAGGCCATAACTTCTTTCAGTCAGTCTTCTTAGTATATGTCTCCTCTCTGAGTTCCAACAAGTGTGTCCTTTTGTACTTTCAGGTCAGAGGGTGCTTATGGGTCTCACATATTGCCAGATGTAAAGAACTACATTGCCCTTTGTTGACTTTTTTTAATCCCTTGTGCCCATGAATTTGCAACTATTCCCTTTATTTGCTAAATAAATACATGAACAAATTTAAAAATTATAAATAAACTTAAATGAACTATAAACTTAAAGTAATAAATTTAAACAAATAAACAATGCATTTAAAATAAATAATAAATTTAAAATAAACAAATTTTAACAACAAACAATAAATTAAAAATTTAAATAAACAATGTATTTTCAAATAAATAATGTGCTTAAATACATTTAAAAATAATAAAAAAGAAACTTAATAAATGTTAAAATGATAAAAATACATTTAAATAGATAGTAAATTTAATTAAACTCTCCTCAAATTGCCCAGCTTGAGTAGGTCTTTTATTTTGCTGACATGCTATCCAAAACACCTAGTTTTTTAAACAAACTCAGCCCCAGCAAGGGCACCTGGTCATCCTCATGAGAGGGAGCAGAGGCAGTGCCTAGGGACCCCCACACCCCATCTTGTCTCATAGTGCTCCAGGGTCACAAAAAGCCTGTACTCCCACAGAAGCACCCCTTGGTTCAGGGTTTTAGAGAATGTCAGATCTCTGTTTTAGAGAAAGCAGGAGGTACAACGTACAATTGTAGAAGACAGTGTTATAACTAGGAAGCAAATGTAAAGAAGAAACATGAAAGCCTTGGTTTTACATTTTGAACATGAATGAACACGCTTTATATTTTTATGTAGTTTATTATGTAAAGTTTTTTATTCAAAACTGATGATTGTTTTGCAATATAGAAAAAAGGCAACTGACAGCATTAATTGTATTTATCTACTATACTGCTAAAAGGTGGACCATCTCAGCAAAATTAGTTAACAGTTTAGTTAACATCACTGTCAAAACATTTTAGCAAGCAAAACTATTTTTAAAATAGTGCAATTATCTAGCAATCAGTAAATGAGGTATTACCAGTAAACTGGTAAAAGGGATAAAGATGTGACATAGAATTGGAAGTCCCTCATATTGGAATAAAATCCATCTGCTTCCAGCTTCTCAAAGCCAGTGACCAGTAATGACTGTGGTCGGAATTATTTTTGGAAAATAAATAATGAATATAAAATTAACCTTCTACTCTAGAGTCTTACTTTTTAAAATTTGTTTTTAATTGGAGGACAATTGCTTTACAATTGTGCTGGCTTCTGCCATACAACAATGTGAATCAGCCAGAAGTATGCATATGTCTCTGCCCTGTCGAAGGGCTTCCCTGATAGCTCTGTTGGTAAAGAATCTGCCCGCAATGCAGGCAACCTGGGTTCAATCTCTGGGTTGGGAAGATTCCCCTGGAGAAGGGAATTGCTACCCACTCCAGTATTCTGGCTTGGAGAATTCCATGGCATTGAAAAGAGTCAGACACGACTGAGCGACTTTCACTTTGTTTCCTCCCTCTCCAACTTCCCATCCCATCCCTCTTGGTCATCACAGAGTACTGCATTGAGCTCCTGCAGAGTCTTACACTTGTAAGTCTTCAAATCTGCTTTTTGTTCTTTTTCTTTTGCTTCTCTTTACCACACATCACCAGATATTTAAGAAGAACATCATCATGGAGCAGAAAGATCAGGGTGAATGCATAAAAATAAACCTCAGAGAAAAGAGACAAGTTGGAAAGCAAAAGCACTTAGTATTTTAAAAAAGAATCATAATGTTACTATATCAATGCAACAGGAAAAGGAGCTTGAGAGAAAAACTAAGAACAAGAAAGAGCTTCATCAGTGCTACATATACACCATGGAATATTACTCAGCCGTTAAAAAGAATTCATTTGAATCAGTTCTAATGAGATGGATGAAACTGGAGCCCATTATACAGATTGAAGTAAGCCAGAAAGATAAAGAACATTACAGCATACTAACACATATATATGGAATTTAGAAAGATGGTAATGATAACCCTATATGTAAAACAGAAAAAGAGACACAGAAGTACAGAACAGACTTTTGAACTCTGTGGGAGAAGGTGAGGGTGGGATGTTTTGAAAGAACAGCATGTATATTATCTGTGGTGAAACAGATCACCAGTCCAGGTGGGATGCATGAGACAAGTGCTCGGGCCTGGTACACTGGGAAGACCCAGAGGAGTCAGGTGGAGAGGTAGGTGGGAGGGGAGATCGGGATGGGGAATATATGTAACTCCATGGCTGATTCATGTCAATGTATGACAAAACCGACTGAAAAAATAAATAAATAAAATGGAAACTCGCAATCCATGAAAAAAAAAAAAGAGCTTCATGAAATAAATGAATATGATGACTTCTGAAATTTAAAAAATATGTATAAGATGGGAGATAAAGTCAAGAAAATCTTCCAGAGATCATATCAAAAAGAAACAGAGATGGAAAAGGCAAGAGTATTTACATGTATTTTTTTTTCTCTTCATGTAATGATTCTTTCCTAAAGTCAGTTACCTAAAAATAAATGCATCAGAGTGTGAAACCTCAACTGCATTTCCTGGATCTGCATTTTATAATATGACAAACTCATACTTTCTAATGATGTACTTCTCTGGCTTGTATCCATCTGGGCACGTGGTCCAATTCAAAATTCTCTAAGATTTATTCTTTCTTTTGATCTAGTGACTTTTACCCAGACATAGAGCTAAGGGAGGTGACTGCTTTTTGACTGATAGGTAGAGTGAATCTGTATCTCAAATGTTCTAAGCAATCTCCTTTACAGCTCCTGGGACCATTCTCATGCTGGAAACACACAAGTGTCAGTATTCAGTCCTGAGGTTTCAATAAACTCTCATCTCATGTTATTATGTATATCATTACTGTACATTCCATTTTTCCATAATAGGCTTCCAAATATTTAAAAACAGAAAACAATGGGATATGATAGTTTCCTTTTTGAAAGTCATAAGCTTTCATTTTTTCACCCACTTGGAAGAAGTTGAAGAACATCTCTGAAGACTCTGAAATCAATCCCATGAGGGGAAAAGTGAAGTACCCTGGGGCTCAGGGATGTTTCCATCCCTTTTTACTTCCTTGTTTGGGTAGCAACCAGTAATTTTGATAAGTCTTAAAAGATTCTGTAAGAGGTAGTGACAATATGCCATGTCAAATAGTACGTAAATATTTTTGTATTCCTCAGAAGAGAGGTGCCACTTCCTCATTCACCCCTTTGTTGAACTGACATGTATGGAATGTTTCCTATGTATAAAATTCTATTCAAGTGTAGGTTATCAGATGGGAGCAAAGAGGACATCATATCCAACTTCAGGAAGCTTACAGTCCTTTTGGATGGCCAGTGGATGACTCTCATTTGCTGCTGCCTATGCATCTTCTTTCAGGATTTCAGAACCCCTTACTGTTGTGTCAAACTTCCCCGGTGGCTCAGTGGTAAAGAATCTGCTTGCAATGCAGCTGACCTGGGTTCAATCCCTGGGTCAGGAAGATCCCCTGGAAGAGGGCATGGCAACCCACTCCCGTGTTCTTGCCTAGAGAATCCCATGGACAGAGGAGCCTGGCAGGCTACAGTTCGTGGAATCACAAAAGAGTCAGACATGACTTAGCAACTGAACAACAACAACAAAAGGTCATATACGTGAGTTTCAAGACTGTGGGAACAGAAGAATCTGGGTTAAGGAATAAATATAAGGCTGGAGTAAGTTTGGGAAGGCTCACATCTCTCTCTGTCTCTTTTTCTCTGTCTCTCTTTCACACACACATGCATACAGATACTTTTTTTAAAAACTTAACAAAATTACATCTTTCTATGATCCTTGAGATATAAAATGCTTTGCCGCAGAAGGCATTCACTAAATATCTGCCTATTCAATGCCCTAAAGTTCACATGCCTGCTACAAAAGCATTGACTGACAGAATTTATGTAGATTTAATATTCACTTCAAAAATGTTTTAAGACAGATTCTTATTGCACTTTGCATTAGTTTTAAAATCTAAGTGGTCACTGTAGCTTTGTGGCTTTTAAATCAAGTCTATTTGTTACTCCTCATGACGTGATTTTATAGGTTGTTGATCATTTTATGGGACATTCTTGCTATTATTGTCTGAGTGGCATGCTGATCCCTGCTGGGGGAGGGTGGCAGTAAGTATACTTTATTCTATTGTCATGTACTTTGATTTTGTAGACAGGCCCAAGCAAACCAAATTAGACTGACACATTTATAGGCTGAACAATTCCAAGGACCCATGGCAATGACCAGGCTTCTGGGGTTGAAAACAGAATTTGCAACTTTCTCTGATATCTCTGTCACTCTCACTCTAGGAGGGTCCACCTCAGTAACTGCAACTGCATTATCTCTCTTTGTTTTTTTCCCGATGTTCTGCTTATAAATCTTCTGCTATTGTGTTCTGGCCTCTATACTTGACTCCTAAGCTCTGTTGCACATGGGCAGATCAATCCATCTCATGATATTCATGACAAATTAGAATTTTATAAATAACTTTACCGAGAACTGAGAGAGTTGGGCCATAAAGAAGTCTGAGTGCCAAAGAATTGATGCTTTCAAACTGTGGTGTCAGAAAAAACTCCTGAGAGTCCCTTGGACTGCAAGAAGATCAAACCAGTCAATCCTAAAGGAAATCAACACTGAATACTCATTGGAAGGACTGATGCTGAAGCTGAAGCTCCAATACTTTGGCCACCAGGTGCAAAGAGCCAACTCAATGGAAAAGACCTTGATGCTGGGAAAGATTGAGGGCAGGGGGAAAAGGGGATGACAGAGGATGAGATGGTTGGATGGCATCATTGACTCAATGGATGTGAGTTTGAGCAAACTCCTGGAGATACTGAAGGACAAGGAAGCCTGGCATGCTGCAGTCCATGGGGTCACAAAGAGTGGGACACAACTGAGTGGATGAACAACAATGAAAGTGAAGAATTTGCAAAAGTATAGTAAATGCCTCAGCATACAGATTCCTGATCCTGACACTACAAGTCTGGCAAGACTATCAGCTGCTTTGACAACATGAATTCTAAGCCTCATTCTTTCCTCTTTTCCTAATTTGAAATGTTAGAAACCATACATCCAGAAATCTGCAGGATTAAGGTTAAGAGAGAGAGAGCTTCTGATAAGAACTTCCCTGAGACCCACTGCAACTCTTCCTCTTCCCCAAAGCCTATTTCTAGATCTTCTCTCTGACTGCAGCCAACAAGCCTTTCCTTAGGATCTGGCACTTGCATTGATTCATTCGTTCATTCCACAGATATTTTTCTTTGAAGCAACTGTCAAATATATCACAAGTATGGCCCTGAAGGATTCCCCAACCTAGTGTGGGTCTTCTTTGCACCCTAGTACTTTAAGAGAAAGAAATTTTCTCTCCCAACTATCTCCAGGATTCCTTTCCTGGAGGCTTTAAAGTGAGCAAGCATAAATTCTTTCTTGAATTCTCTCTGGCTCTGGGCACTAGGATTCTAGAAGTACAACATGCATGCGTGCGTGCAAAGTCGCTTCTGTCATGTCCAACTGTTTGTGACCCTATGGACTCTAACCTGCCAGGCTCCTCTGTCCATGGGATTCTCCAGGCAAGAATACTGGAGTGGGTTGCCATGCCCTCCTCCAGGGGATCTTCCCAACCCAGGGATCGAACCCATATCTCCTGTGGCTCCTGCACTGCAGGCGGATTATTTACTGCTGCACCACCAGGGAAGCCTAGAAGTACAACTCTCATCCCCAATTCCATTCCCTCTCTCATTGTCTAATGCCTGTTATTAAGTCAATATAAAATAATTTATTATGAAACAAATATAGATTCAGAGGAAGTTGTGAAGGTATCATACAGAGACTCTCCACAGAACCTCACCCAGTTTCCCAGAGTGGTTACAACTAATGCAACTGTAGTGCAGTATCAAAACCAGAAATTAACATTGGTACAACATGGGCATAGTTCTCTATCATTTTATCATATATGTAGATTTGAGTAACCACTGCTGCAATCAAGTGAACTGTTCCATCACCACAATGATCTCGCTCATGCTACCCCTTTATAGTCTCATCAACTCCCTCCCCTCAACCATTCTTAAACCTTGGCAACCACTAATCTGGTCTTTATCATTTTGTCACACAAAGAATGTTATACAAATTAGATCATGTAGTACGTAACCTTTTGAGGTTGCTTTTTTTCACTCAGCGTAATACTCTTGCTAGCCATCCAAGGTATTGCATGTGCCAATAGTTCATTTCTCTTTATTGCAGAGTAGTATTTCTTCTAGGACATTTCAGCCCAACCTTATTTCTCCTCTCCTAACATTCTGATGACACAAATGTTAGGTCTTCTGTTATAGTTCTACATGTCCCTGGAGTTCTATTGTTTATTTTAGTCTATTTTTTTTCTCCTGTTCTGTTTGAGCAATTTCTACTGTTCTGTTTTCCAGCTCATTGATTCTTTCTGCCTTCTACTGAATATCAAGCTCTATTTTCAGCATCAGGGATAAGCTGCAACCCTTGCTTTCCAGGAGTTGACCATAGTAAGAAGGAAGATCTTACCTTTTTACATAACTGTCAAAGGGCTTATGTGGTTACTCAGATGTGATGTGCACAGCATGCAAAGGGAGGGAGCAAGAAAAGCACCACTTCCCAAGGGAAGAAAGGTGCATCTTAGGGTACGGACAAGCTTCCTTGGAGTAACTTATAAAGAGTGAATAAGAACTGGCTACTGAAGGAAGGGGCTTGCAGGCTTTTTTCAATTGTAGACAGAAGAAGAAGAATTTCAGAGAGAAGGAGTAGTTCACCCAAAGGCAAAGAGATGAAGGGATTGTGGCAGAACAAATATTCTAAAACTATGATAACTATCCAGGTGGTGCTAATGGTAAAGAACTCACCTGTCAACACAGGACACTTACGAGACAGGGGTTCGATCCCTGGTTCGGGAAGATTCCCCTGGAGAAGGAAATGGCAGCGAATTATTGTATTCTTGCCTGGAGAACCCTGTTGACTGAGGAGCCTGGCAGGCTACAGGCCTTGGGGTCACAAAGAGTCAGACATGACTGAACTGACTTAGCACAGCACAACACATGACAACTATACCTTGACAGGTGCTTTGTACATTTAAGCATACAGAAGATTCTTCTGGAATATCTGTTACAATGAGGACTACTGGTGTTCCACCTCATGTGAGGATTGTGATTCAGAAGATCTGGTTAAGGGCACTAGAATTTTGAACATGTTCTGAAGTGATATTAATACTGATGATCTGGATACCATAATTTAGTCAGTTTGGGTACCAAGGACCTAGACCACAATGAAATGCCATTCAGCCTGAGTTCCAACCTGGAGAGTTCCACATCTCCAGGGGATACCCTGAGAGACCTAATGTGCACTCCAAGTAATAAAATGCAATCTATGTAAAACGCAATACAGAGATTCCAGCGAAAGCTTAAAGGTCACTTTATAAGGCAGGGGAAGAGGAACTTGTTGAACAAATAAACGTATTAATGGAGATTAGAGAAGAAACTATTCATTTACCTATTAAGGGAATGGATTTATTTTTGGTGTGGTCGCATTAGAAAAGCATGTATGTGTACTAATTATAAGTCATTTTTATTTATTCAATAAAGGAGACCTTCCACCAGATGATACATGATTAGCTTGTTCCTATTTCTAGGTGAACATCAGCGAACTAAAACCATCTTCCCCCAGGTAAACAGCAATCATGAAGCTTGATCACCGCACTAATACCTTCTCAAAATGGGAAGGGAGCACTCAGTCGAAGTCCTTGATCTATACTGTCTCTTCCTGGTTACTTATTGTTAAGGATATTTTCAAAGAGATATACACACCATTTTTGTAGTTTGGTGTATTGTTTAAGAATTCATGGTTTCCCAATGTTTCTCTGCAGTCTGAAGAATTTTCTCTAAGCTGATACTGTCAGGTGAATGTTGTGAAAATACGTTTAGGACACTGTAAATTATGTACCAGTGGGAAAACACAGCCTGAACTTATGAGTGCAAAGGGCTGTTAATGAGATAAACTGTTAAAAGAATCTTTATGAAACATATGCAAACCGGGCATTTTGAACCCCCAAATTATGTGTATCTCCTGAAGATGTTTCTATTTCCAAAGGCAGAATTTAGCACTTAGAGGTATTAAACATGATATACCACTTAAACCATCCTTCCTTCGTACTACTAAATATGATGGGTACTGGGAGACATAATTTCCATTTAAAAACCAAGCTCATAAAGAAACTGAAAGGTATTTCATAGAACCCACATGATACCGACAGGGCTAATGCTATATATACAAAGGACATGACCGAGTGGCATTTGATAGATGAATGTCAAGTAATTGAGTGAAACAAGACCCAACATACAATGTCATGCCTTGTAACTGTTCACATGTGCATGGCCTCATCATCCTATACATTAATAGGTAATTTATAGATTAAAACATAAACATCTAATTTGTAATCATTGATCATTAAGAGAAAAAACAGATTAGAAGAATACAAAAGTTCAAGAATTACTTCAAATCGTAGGATTGCTTTTTGTTTTCCATGAACCATGAAAAAATGTTTGCTCTGTTAAACAGCTTTACCTCTCCACTGTTTCACAGAGCTATAAACTTTCTTCAGAAGGAACTATATTTTAATTGCATCTAATTTTGGTGATACACTTCAAAGCATTAACTAGACACACTCCTAATTATAACATAGTCTTATATGTTATATAACATATAATGTTCTATAACATTATAACAATTATAATATATTCTATAACAATGCCTAAAAACAACATATATAATTATATGTTGTTTAAAGCACTCAAAAATAATGATTATGCTAAGACTCCCAGATTCAAAGTAACGGTTGCATTATGAAATATAATGGAAATTATCATGACTCTAAATGGAAATCCCAGCATGATAGAGCCTGTGCTTGATTTTCTTCTTCAACCACTCCCATGAGACTTGATAACAGCTAAAGAGGCTATAGTGTGTGAAATTTGCCTGTTCTTCACTAAGTCTGAGAAAGATTTGCCTGAGACATAAATAAAAAGACAAAGAAAGGCATACACTTGCATCAGACTGCTTCTGGCCCATTCTAGAGAACACTGTACTTGAGTTTTTACTTTTCATATTGATTACTTGGGTGTCACAAAGAGGCTCTTGGTCTTTTGTCTTATTTCCTCCATACTAAACAGTCCCCTTCAATAAGTGTATTTTCTTTGAATAAAATGAATATTTTCAAAAATGTTTAAGTTGAGATTTTCTTCTCATTCTCATGTGAAACAAAGCAGTTTGCTGTAGAAATCTGTATCATTTCCATTGAAAAAAGAATCTGAGTTTCTTGGAACTTCCCTGGTGATCTAGTGGTTAAGACTCCATGCTCTCAGTGCAGGGGGCCCAGGTTTGATCCCTGGTGAGTGAACTAGATCCCACATGCCATAGGTAAGACCTGGAGCACCCAAGTGAAAAAAGAATCTGGGTTTCTTGTTTGTAAAGGATCATATACTTGGGAGAACCCTACATCCCCAACAGCTGAAATTGGCTTAGAATTAGTTGAAATGTGATTTTCTTAAAAAAAAAAAAAAAAAAAAAAACACTTGCTTCTAATAAAACTCAAATAAATTAAGAGGATCTATGTTTTGAATGAGATCATTAAAAAGCAACGTGCATGATGTAGAGCAACTAGAACTGTCATATATTGCTGGTGGGAATGCAAATTGATAAAATCACTTTGGAAAACAGTTTTGTTGTATCTACTAAAGCTACATATACACATGTCATAAAACATGGCAGTTTGGGGACTTCCCTGGCAGTCCAGTGGTTAATACTCCATGCTTCCAATGCTGGGGCCACAATGTTCAATCCCTGTTCAGGGAAGTAAGATCCCGCATGCCATGTGGTGTGGTCAAACTTAAAAAAAAAGTTCTATTCCAATAAAAATGTGTGGTTTTATCTACACACACACACACACTATATATATATATATATATATATATATATATATATATAAGAATGTTCAGAGAGCAGTAATCATAATAGTAAAAAAAAGAAAAACTGGAAACCCAAGTCAAATGTCTATCAACAGTAGATTGGATATATAATTTGGGCTATGTTCACACAATGGAATATGACACAACAATGAAAAATGACCTATTCCTACATGCAACAAGACACTGTGGAATAAAAAGATGTACACACAAAAGAGTAAATATGGTATGATCCCAATTACGCCAGTTCAAAAGCAGGTAAGACTATGCTGTAGGAGGTTAGGAAAGCAGTTGCTTTGGGGCAAGGGTTTTGACTGAAAGGGGACATGAAGGAGTCTAGCGATATTTTGCAGATGTTCCACATTTTGATGTAGGTAAAAATCCATCAAGTTGTATGTACTTAAGATCTGTGTACTTTACTATTTGCAAATTATACCTAGTTAAAAAAATTTAAAAGCAGCATACTTAAACCATGGCAAGATATGTCTATAGCCAATTAATATATAACATAGCAGATGCAGTTTTTATAAGGGGCCAATCAAAGAAATCTTTCCTCTAAATGAAATAAAGGACATTAAGTGACACACTTTCATGGAAAATGGGGAAACAGTGGAAACAGTGACAGACTTTATTTTTGGGGGCTCCAAAATCACTGCAGATGGTGACTGCAGCCTTGAAATTAAAAGACACTTTCTCCTTAGAAGAAAATCTATGACCAACCTAGACAGCACATTAAAAAGCAGAGACATTTCTTTGCCAACAAATGTCCGTCTAGTCAAGGCTATGGTTTTTCCAGTAGTCATGTATGGATCTGAGCGTTGGACTATAAAGAAACCTGAGCACCGAAGAATTGATATTTTTGAACTGTGGTGTTGGAGAAGACTCTTGAGAGTCCCTTGGACTGCAAGGAGATCCAATCAGTCCATCCTAAAGGAAATCAATCCTGAATATTCATTGGAACGACTGATCTTGAAGCTGAAATTCCAATACTTTGGCCACCTAATGTGGAGAACTGACTCATTTGAAAAGATCCTAAACAGACATTTCTCCAAAGAAGACATACAGATGGCTAACAAACACACGAAAAGATGCTCAACATCACTCATTATTAGAGAAATGCAAATCAAAACCACAATGAGATACCATTACACGCCAGTCAGGATGGCTGCTATCCAAAAGTCTACAAGCAATAAATGCTGGAGAGGGTGTGGAGAAAAGGGAACCCTCTTACACTGTTGGTGGGAATGCAAACTAGTACAGCCACTATGGAAAACAGTGTGGAGATTTCTTAAAAAACTGGAAATAGAACTGCCATATGACCCAGCAATACCACTTCTGGGCATACACACCAAGGAAACCAGATCTGAAAGAGACACGTGCACCCCAATGTTCATCGCAGCACTGTTTATAATAGCCAGGACATGGAAGCAGCCTAGATGCCCATCCGCAGATGAATGGATAAGGAAGCTGTGGTACATATACACCATGGAATATTACTCAGCCGTTAAAAAGAATTCATTTGAATCAGTTCTATTGAGATGGACGAAACTGGAGCCCATTATACAGAGTGAAGTAAGCCAGAAAGATAAAGAACATTACACCATACTAACACATATATACGGAATTTAGAAAGATGGTAACGATAACCCTATATGCAAAACAGAAAAAGAAACACAGAAGTACAGAACAGACTTTTGAACTCCGTGGGAGAAGGTGAGGGTGGGATGTTTCAAAAGAGCAGCATGTATATTATCTATGGTGAATCAGATCACTAGCCCAGGTGGGATGCATGAGACGAGTGCTCGGGCCTGGTGCACTGGGAGGACCCAGAGGAGTCGGGTGGAGAGGGAGGTGGGAGGGGGGATCGGGATGGGGAATACATGTAACTCAATGGCTGATTCGTGTCAATGTATGACAAAACCCACTGAAATGTTGTGAAGTAATTAGCCTCCAACTAATAAAATAAAATTAAAAAAAAAAAAAAAAAAGAAAAGATCCTGATGCTGGGAAAGATTGAAGGCAGGAGGGGAAGGGAATGACAGGGGATTAGATGGTTGGATGGCATCACCAACTCAACGGACATGAGTTTGAGTAAACTTCAGGAGTTGGTGATGGACAGGGTGTCCTGGAGTGCTTAAGTCCATGGAGCTGCAAAGAGTCAGACATGACTGAGACTGAACTGAACTGAACTGAAGTGACACACTAGACAGTGTATTTGATTATGATTTTGCAAAAGACATAAATATTATTTACTTAAATGTCCATATGTTGCATCATATTACCACTTAATTTTGAAGGAAAATTTTTCATTCATTGTTCATTCTTCCACACAACATTATTTACAAAGAATTTATTTTTCCAGAGCAATGCATTTTTTCTTTTTTATTTAACTATAATAAAGCAAATAATTACAAGTATTATTCAAATCTTTTAAGCATTTACTGCTAGGTGTCTCTTAATAAGTTTTAATCCCTTTTTTGTACGTTCCATTCTATTACTCTATAGAGCTTTTAGCTTGAGAAATAAATAAAGAAGGTACACAATTTCAAACATGCCTACACATCTCTTTCTTTTTCTCATGCATATATGCATATATATACAGAGAAATGGTAAAGAAATGAAAAAAAATTCACCATAAAAAGCAGTTTATATGTACTTTTGTCACATGGGCTTGTATTTAGACTTCCAATGTAAATTTGTCTTAAAGATCTAAGTAAATGACTTCACATTTTTAGGTAAGCTGCATGGGCCAAATTTCCTGCTTAATAATTTTGTTGTTTATCCCATTGTGGCAGATGCCTGTCCTTGATTTCCAGCAGCTTTGTAAGGTTCTATGAAATGTAAAAGCTGGATAATAACAGAATTATTGAGAGCCAAACTACCTATCATATGCTAGCTTGACTCCCAGCAAAATTAATATTTATCAAATTCCCACAAGGAGACATGAAATTGTATTAGAACATATATCACATACTAAACTCTAATTTTGGCTATTTTTGGTATATAATTCAGGTTGACATGTCAATGAAATATTTAAACAGGTAATTATATTCACAGATTTTTGGAGAAACTTCCAGCTGTGAAGGAATATAAGATTTCTAGTACAGGTTTGAGAGAGAGAGAGAGAGAGAGAGAGAGAGAGAAAGAAAGAATAAAAAAAAATTCATGTGCAAGTTTTATGCTATTAATAAACAGTCATTTATTGAACATCTAATATGTACAGGGGATTCAATGAGATGGACCACAAATCATCTGGTCTATGGAGCAAAAAATTAATTGGACAAGGGAGAAAATTATTCATTTGAGTCATAGGGGCAGGGGTGAGTTTGGTGTTAATCTCATTGTGAGTCAAATTTCTAAATTTCCAACTTCTAATCTTTTTATTACTTTCACACCCAGCAGTGCCAGATTAAAACAGATAATTATAATTAGATTCTACTATCATTCTAATGACTCTTCCATCTGCTTTGCCAGCTTAATTTTCTCTGGCCTTGAAGTAAAGCTTTTAACAGGGACATGGAAAGAAGGAGCAAATTTGTGGGAAGAAACTATTAGTTCTATTTAAAACATATTGAATTTGAGGTAAGTATTGAGGGAAATTCAGGTGAAGGTCAAGTAAAATGGGAACACAGATATAGTAATCAATATTAGATTAACAGTGGTGACATCAGCAGGAACAAGGACCTCTACAAAGTCAGCCCCCTCTACACACACACAAAGCTGTGAGATTGTGAGATTGCTGGCAAAAATATGTCAAGATCAACATTTTCAAAACTTTGAAAATTAGCCAAAGGATTGCAACAATTTGAGGAGTATTTATTAAAGAAAAATGACTAAATTTCGTGAAGAACAGTGAGGCATTTTTCATTGTAATTTTCACTCTTCCCATTCCAACAGCTCCACAGACACTAGAGGGGACAGAATATGTTAGGAACCCCTTCAAAACTTCATTCTCAGAAAATTGTCATTAGTTTATCTGTTTAGCACATATATACATATATAGAAATTCCAGTTCTCAGGTTTTGTCTTTTTTTGACCTGACTCAGACCTCACTAAGTGCAGACAGCCCTGCCTGTGGAGGCATTTGTGAAAATAATCTTTAGCAATTGTTAAACAGTGCAGCTCCTTAAGGTAGTGAGAACAACTGGAGCAAATAAAAACTAGCCAAAAAAAACAAGAAAGGAAAAGCTAGAGAATGAAATGTCCATGGGGAATTTTAAAAAGCTCCAACATATTCCTAAGAGTCTAAAAAGCCATATACATGCATAGCATGGGGTATAATCCCAAGGTTGAGCTCATGCCCGGAAAAGACCTGAGAAGTCTCCAAACACTCACCTTTAGCTGACATTGAGACTCTGCAGTGGCAGGAAGTGAAAACTGTGATAGCATTATAAACCACATGACTGAGTGCTGAAGGCATAACCAAAACACATACAGAATTTCTTGGCTAAGACTAGGAGAATTATTGACTTGAGGCATTTAAGGGAATTTCAATTGAATTATTAGCTGAAAATTAAGCTAACAGAAAAGAAACTTCTATAGCCAAACATGCCAAAGAGTACAGACTTTACAGAATTAATTCATAAAAGTCACTAAGCAAGTAATAATAGAAAGTAGCAACAAGAAGAGGGTAGAACCATATTCCCAGAGTTTCCACTATTATTTCCAGTTTTAAACAAAAAATTATGAAACATGAGAAGAAAATATGACCCATGCACAGGAAAATATGCAGTCAATAGAAACTGTCCTTGAGCAAGCACAGACATTGGATTTACTACACAAAATTTTCAATCAGCGATTTTCAACATATTCAAATGCCCAGAGGAATCGGGTGGAGAGGGAGGTGGGAGGGGGGATTGGGATGGGGAATACATGTAAATCCATGGCTGATTCATGTCAATGTATGACAAAAACCACTACAATATTGTAAAGTAATTAGCCTCCAACTAATAAAAATAAATGGGAAAAAATTAAGTAAGAAAACTCAAAACAACAGGCATAAAGATTGGAAAAAGGAAAAAAATTCAGAGGAAATTATTGTCTACATAAAATAATCCCAAGAAATCTACAAATCAATTAATTTAGAACACTCATGTGAATTTTGCAAGGTCACAAGACAGCAGGCCAATATATTGGGTTGACCAAACTGTTTGCTGCTTTCTTCCTGCATGATGGCTCTAGTAGTAGTCTTTAACTTTACTGAAACGATTTTCTTAGACTGTATTGTTAAAACAGCTGTCATATCATCATGCATTTAAAAGCAATTATCAAAATTGGTGAATTTTTGTGTAGCCATTTTAACATTGAAGATGGAAGAAAAAGAGTACAAATTTCAACCTATTAAGGTTTATTATTTTGAAAAAGGTAAAAATGAAATTGAAATGTAAATAAATAATTTGTGAAGCATATGGAGAAAGTGCTGTGACTGATCACATGTGTAAAAGTGGTTTGTAAAGTTTCATGCTGGAGATTTCTCACTGGACAATGCTTCATGGTTGGGTAGACCAGCTGAAGTTGATAGCAATCAAATCAATATATTAATTGAGACTAGTCAGTGTTATACCAATGCAGGAAATAGTTGACATACTCAAAATATCCAGATCAAGCTTTGAAAATCATTTCCACCAGCTTGGTTATGTTAGTTGCTTTAATGTTTGTGTTACACACAAATGAAAAACACTTCTTGATCATCTTTCTGTATGTGATTCTGTACTTAAATGTAATAAAAACTTCCCATTTAAAAAAAAAGAACCAAAGAAAACTATGCCTAAAGAACTAAAGGAAAGTATGATAATGATGTCTATCAATTGGGGAAAATTAATAAAGAGATAGAAATTATTTTAAAAGCAGAAATTATGGAATTGAAAAGAACAACACTGAAATGAAAAATTCACTAGAAGAGTTTAACATCAGATTGAGCTGGCATAAGGCAAAAATAGCTCACTTGAATAGAGGCCAATAGAGTTTCTCAAGTCTAAAGAATGGAAAAAAATAATTAAGAAAAATAAACAGAACCTCAGAGAGCTGTGGAATAACATCTTGCATACCAAAATACACATAATGGGAATCTCAAAAGTAAAAGAGATAAAAAGGGAATGAAAGAATCTCTGAAGAAATAACAGCTGAAAACTTCACAAATTTAATTAAAAAAACATTAAATTAAATATCCAAGATGCTCAATGAAATCCAAGTAAGATAAATTCAAAGAGGTCCACATTTAAACACACCATAACCATACTGTTAACACTCAACAGCAAAGAGAGAATCTTGAAAGCAGTCTTGAGAAAAGGAAATTATCACATACACAGATCTTCAATAAGATTAACAGCTGATTTCTATCAGAAAATATGGAGGCTTGAAGACTGTGAAAAGACAAAACTCAGGAACTGCTGAAAGAAAATGACTGTCAAACAAACATTCCATATTTGGCAAAACTATTCTGATAAAAAGGAAGAAAAATTAAGATAAGCAAAATTTGAGAGAACTAGTTGCTAGCAGTGCTTCCCAACAATAAATGCTAAAGAAATACTTCAATCTGAAATGAAATGACACTAGATAGTAGTTCAAATCTTCATGAAGAAATGAAAAGCACTGGAACATTTTTTTTTCTGATGTGCAGAATCCAACAAAGAGAATCAAGGAAAATGAAGAATCAGAAGGATATGTTTCAAACAACAACAATAAAGATAAATCTCCAGAATCTGATCTTAATGAAATGAAGATAAGTGATTTGTTTAATAGAGAGTTCAAAATAATGGTCATAAGATGCTCATTGAGGTCAGAAAACAATACATGAAAAAAATGTTATTTCAACAAACAGAAAATATTAAAAAGAGTGAAGATCGCTTAAGGGACTTATGCTGCTGCTGCTGCTGCTGTGTCGCTTCAGTCGCGTCCGACTCTGTGTGACCCCATAGACAGCAGCCACCAGGCTTCCCCGTCCCTGGGATTCTCCAAGCAAGAACACTGGAGTGGGTTGCCATTTCCTTCCCCAATGCATGAAAGTGAAAAGTGAAAGTGAAGTCGCTCAGTCGTGTCTGACTCTTAGTGACCCCATGGACTGCAGCCCACCAGGCTCCTCCATCCATGGGATTTTCCAGGCAAAAGGGACTTATGAGACACCATCAAACAAATCAATATATGCATTAGAGAATCACAAAATGAGAAGACAGAGAGAAAGGAGCATAAGGCTTCTTCAAAGAAGTAACATCCCAGGTTGCTCAGTGTTAAAGAATCGACCTGCTAATGCAGATGAAGGTTCAATTCCTGGGTTGGGAAGATCCCCTGGAGAAAGGAATGGCAACCCACTTCAATATTCTTGCCTGGAAAATCCCATAGACAGAGAGCCTGGCAGGCTACAGTTCATGGGGTCACAGAGTTGGACACTACTGAGCATGCATGCACCAGTATAGAAAGATCCAGGAAGCCCAAGATGTCCCCAGAAAGATGAATCTAAAGAGACTCACACTGAGAAATATAATGATTAAGCTGTCTAAAGTTAAAGATAAAGTTAGAATCTTAAACACAGCAAGAAGAAAGCATCTTTTCATGTATAAGGGAAGGCCCTTAAGATTATCAGCAGATTTTTCAGCAAAAGCTTTGTAGGCCAAAAAGGAGTAGAATGATACATTTAAAGTGCTGAAAGAAAAAAATCTGCCAACCAAGAATATGCTACCTGGCAAAGTTGCCCTTCAAAGTTGAAGAAGAGTTAAAGAGTTTTCCAGACAAGCAAAGCTGAAGGAGTTCATAACTTCTTGACTTGTCTTACAATAAATATTAAGGAATTCTTACAGCTGACACAAAAGGATGGTAATGAGTAACATGAAAACAAATGAAAGTATAAAATTCAATTGCCAGAGGCAATTAGGCTACAAAAATAAATAAAAGGCATCTAAATCAGAAAGAAATAAAAATGTCTGTATTTGCAGGACATGATATTATATAGAAAAAACCCTAAAGACTCCATCAAAAACAAACAAAAGAAAAACTGCTAGAACTAATAAATGAATTCAGTAAAGGTGCACATCTTTAGAACATGCCACTCAACAAGAAAAGAATACACGTTTCCCACATAAAATATCTCCAGGATAGATCATATGCTAGGTCATAAAAGAAATCTCAATAAAGTTAACTGGAAGAAATTATACAAGGTATGTTCTCTAAAAACAGTGGAATGAAATTAGAAAGTTATTAGGAAATTTGAAGAATTTGCAAATATATGGAAACTAAAATGTACTCCTAAATAACAAATGGGTCAAAAAAGAAATCATAGGGAAAATAGAAAATAGTTTGAGATTAATGAAAATAAAGATACATATACCAAAACATATGAGATGCAGTGAAAGGAGTGCTTAAGAGGAAATTCATATTTATAAATATTTATGTTAAAAAAAATGAAGATAATGCTGTATATATGAAACTTGAAGTTATAAACCAATGTTACCTCAATACATTTTTAAATTAATTTAAATTTTTTAAATAAATGAAAGCTTAATTTTTTAAATGAAGAAAGATTTCAAATCAATAACCTAAACTTCTACCATAGGACATAAGGAAAAAAGATAAGGAACCAAACCCAGAGCAAGGAGAAGGAAGAAAATAACAAATATTAGAAGAAAATTTAATTAGATAAAGAACAGAAAAACAATGGAGAGAATAAATTAACCCAAACTTAGTTCTTTGAAATAATCAACAAAATTTATAAGCCATTAGTTAGAGACACTGAGGCAAAAAGAGATGTGTCTCCAGGCACTAAATTCAGGTAAGAATGAGAGGACATTGCCACGCACAATATCAAGATAAAAATAATTATATAGCAGTACCATGGAGACCAGTATGGCAATAAATTGGATAAACAAAATGGGCAAATTCTCGGAAAGAAACAAGCTATAAAAGCTGACTCAAGAAGAAATAGAAAATATGAATAGGTTTATAACAAGTGAAAAAAAATTGAATTTGTAATAAAAATAAAGTTACTGTAAAGAAAGCTCTGTTCCAAATGACTTCACGGGTGAATTCCACCAAATGTTTTAAGAAAAATCAACACCAAACCTCACAAACTCTTCCAAAACAATAGAAGTGAAGGAAATATTTTCTTGTTGAAGTCAAATTTGAGGACTCACAAAAATCAACTCAAAAGCTAAAATAATTAAGACCTCAGTCTTGACATAAGAACAGATATATCATATGATACCACTTAAATGCAGAATCTAAAGAATTATACAAACAAACTTATTTACAAAATAGAAACAGACTCAAAAACCTAGAGAACAAACTGGGGAGGGGGTGGGCAGGAGTCAGGGGGAGAGATAGATTGGGAGGTTGGAATTTACAGATACAACTGCTATATTTAAAATAGATAAGCAACAAGGACCTACTGTGTAGCACAGGGAACTCTACTCAATAGTCTGTAATAACCTATGGATCATCAGCTAGTGAAAGCATATATAGAGAAAAGAGAAGAGCAGGGAGAACAAAACCTTCGCTAAAGGAGAAATGGTGGAATCAGAGCCAAAAACAGAAGGAAAAGGGAAATGACAATTAGTAGAAGAGAAATGGAGAGAAATTGTCACAAGAAGCCAAGAGAAGGGGAAATCGAATAAGGAGAAGATAGTCCTCAGGATAAGACTTCAGAGTGAGAGAAGAGGAGGAAAAGTGAAAAAGCATTTGATTTGACAACTCTGAAGTCTCTGGGAAACACAAAGAAAATAATTTCAGTGAAGTGCTGAGGTTGGTAGGAATGAGTGAATGAGGTGATGTAAGCAGTGTCAGTACTCCACGCTTTTAAGGTAGACACTGATGTAGCTGAAATAGGAAGTCAGCTCCTTCTGACTTCAAAGCCTGATGTAGCTGAAATAGGAAGTCAGCTCCTTCTGACTTCAAAGCCCATATTTTAGCCATAACACAGTGACATTTGCTTAAAGCATATTAAGGTGTTCATTCCGAAGGAAGTTACATAGAATTGGTTTCAATTCTGAAGATGAGTTGTGATTAACATGTCTATGTAGTTAGTATATGAATGTGATGCCATTGTCTCCTCTTCCTAGATTCATGAAAACTGCTCTAGTAGACAAAGTTAAAGATGATTTTTCCCTTTCCTTCATTTTCTTTTTATGGATAATTTTGACTGCATATTTTTTGTGTGCAAGAAAAAAATCAGCAGAGATAACTGTGACATATAATAAATCCTGAGAAAACACAAATAGCCAATAAATATATGAAAAGATGTGCAATACCACCAGTAATCAGGGAAACATAAATTAAAATTATAATGAAAGAACATCTTTTACTCATCAGACTAACCATAATTAAAAAGTGTGGGGACTTCTCTCTTGGTCCAGTGGTTAAGACTCTGTGTTTCCAATGTAGGGGTTGTGAGTTTGATCCCTTGTCAGGGAAATAAGATCCCACATGCCACAATGTGGCCAGAAATAAATAAATAAGTAGATAAACACTTAAAAAGTGTGACAAGCACCAGTGTAGAGGAGGAGGATGAGTAAATAGATAATCTCAGACCATTCTTACAGATAAGTGAACTGGAACAGGCACATGGGAGAGCAATGTGACAGTAAAATCTGAAAGGTGTTAACTCTATAACCTAGGATTTCCATTTCTGGGTATACACCCTAGAGAAACATTTGTATACACACATGAGGGGGCACATAAATGGGTGTTGATTACAGTACTGCCAGAAATAGCAAAGCAAAAAGGAACAACCCAAATGTTCATTAATAAAGAAATGGATAAGATATGGTATCCTCATAGAAGGTATTGTTGTCTAGATAAAGGGACCAGAGCTATATGAATCAATAATGATACGTCTAGAACTGTTAATATTAAATTTTTAAAATGTTTCAGAATGAAGTGTATAGGATGATTCCTTACTTAAAATTTATTTTCCAAGCCCATAGAAACATTACATTTTGTTTCTGAATTTCTATTGATGTATGTAAAAGTATTTAAAAGGATGACTATCAAACTCATATGGAGGAGGGCACAACAATCCACTCCAGCATTCTTGCGTGGAGAATTCCATGGACAGAAGAGCCTGGTGGGCTATAGTCCATGGGGTTGCAAAGAGTTGGGCGTGACTGAAGTGACTTATCACGCATCAAACTCAGAGTAGGTCTATCTCTGGGGAACAGAGAGAGGGCAAAAAGTCTGGAGATGTGGTCAAATGGGAGTTTTAAATCTTATTATTTTCTTCCTAAAGATAAGAGATGCATATATAATGTGTGAGTTTTTTTCAAAATACTCACACATCAAAGGTTAGAAGGAAATATAAAAATTATTAATAATTTTAATATCTGTGACATGGTAATATGGGTGTTTGCTATAGATTATTGGTTTAAAAAGTAAGTGTGACTTTCTAAAGGAAAATAAAGTCCCTTAGCATTATTCCATTAGAAGCAGTGTTGGTTTATTGGTTTCAGGGAAAGAGAAAAATAAGGCTTTGTTAGAAATGGTGAAAGCTGAGTACCAAAGAATTGATGCTTTAGAACTGTGGTATTGGAGAAGACTTTTGAGAGTCCCTTAGACTGCAAGGGTATCCAACCAGTTCATCCTAAAGGAAATCAGTCCTGAATATTCACTGGAAGGACTGATGCTGAAGCTGATACTCCAAAACTTTGGCCATCTGATGCAAAGAATTGACTTATTTGAAAAGACCTTGATGCTGGGAAAAATTGAAGGCGGGAGGAGAAGGGGATGACAGAGGATGAGATGGTTGGATGACATTACCGACTCAATGAACATGGGTTTGAGTAGATTCTGGGAGTTGGTGATGGACCGGGAGGCCTGGTGTGCTGCAGTCCATGGGGTCATAAAAGAGTCGGACATGACTGAGGGACTGAACTGAAGTGAACTGAGAAGTGATAAAGTGGGCAGACTACACACTGGATCTTCATGCTCTGTGACTTGTCCAGACATGTCCATCAGTGTGTGGACTCTCAAGCTAGCAATATGCACATATTCTTCTGTGGCAATCTCACAGGAATCTTTAGAGAATGACTCCATTTCAAACTTAGACATTTAAGAAAGTCACCTTTACATAGTGGAATTTGAAGGAACTAGCCACTCCAATAAAGACCAGACAAAAGAAATTCCTCCTTGGGGGACGAAAAGTGCAGAAGATATTAGAATATTTAGGTTGCTTCTACTTCATACAATCCTCCTTCCAGCTGGGCAGTTTCTTCTAGCACACACTGCTCTTGTCACCATTCTTAGAATAAGTCTTGGGTCTCAGTCTGACGCTTTGTCTGTGACTATAAACAACTTTTCCTCCACAGTTAGCACAGCCATAGAATAATGACACTGCATTAGAGACATGAATCACAGCATAAATACTTGTTTTATTATGATAAAATAAATCACTGCTTGTCGGTTTCTATAGACATAGGCAGAAAATGCATCAGGGTTTCTATTTTTTTTTTATTATGCACTGGAATGGAGACCATCATTTGTTGAACAGTATGTGTTTAAAAAATGTCTCAATGCCTATAATGAAACAGATGATATGTGATCCTGCAGATCCTTAGGCCAAGCCTGGGTGACAGTTTTTTGTATAGAAGAAGAGTCTTAACACTTCCAATATGATAGATAAAAAAGCATAGTAACAAGGTAGGAAAAGAACGATGAGAAGGGAGGAGGAAAGGGGGAAATGAAGCTAAAGACATAATAGTTTCTGTAAATATATCACCCTATGTTGAAACTAAAGAACTAAAGGGAGTTGTCATGATGGAGTCTCTTTAATCATCAGTAAATTACACAATCCTGCACTCGATAGGAGAGTATTGAGCCTTTGTGCTAATCAGGATGAGCTAGGGTACACTAGAGGAACAAACAAGCTCCAGTAGCCTAAAGGTTAATTTCTCACTTTTGTGACAGTTCTAGAAGGTGACTTGGGGCTGCATTGTTGTCATCATCATCCCTTTGAGTCTCAGGCTATTGGATCAGCCAATACGGATGTTGCCAGTCACCAGGACAAAAGGAAAAAAGAGCCTCATATGGGCTCTTGAAGCTTCTGCCAAAGGTGACTCACGCCCTTTCTCGTAGTGAATCACTGGTCAAGACAAGCCACATGGCTAAGCCTGACAGCACAATGGGAAGGTATTCTCCTCCTATAGCTCCCAGCTTGCAGAACCATACTTCAGTGGATTTCATACTTATTGAGATATCCAGGTTTCAGGAGAGCATCTTCCCTTAAAGAGAGACAAGATGTGGAGCAGTCAAGTGATTTCAGTGGTAAAAGTGCCCCTTCTCAGTGATATGAAAGAATCACAGCCCACCTCATCTACGGATAGAGCAATGATATTGTCAGAGAAGAACTTTGAAGGAAAATGTCCAGTAAATTCCAGTGAAAGTAGAAAAACCTAAAGGGCTCCATCTTTCCAAGACTTGACCAAAGTGTCCCCCAAACCTATTCCTCACCCTTCCCAACATCAATAGAAATATGGAACTGCTTAAGTAGATAAGAACTTTTGAGACTGATACCTTCTTTGAAAATATAAAGAAACTGAGTCACTGAAGTGAGTCCAAGAACTCAATAAACTGAAGCAGATACTGGTGTGCAGGAGGTGGGAGAATGGTGTACCAGACGATAAGGCTTCACCACCCATAGGAAAGTTGTGGTGGGAGGAAAGCTGGAGGTTTCGTGGTGATTGGTATGTGAGCATTTTTATGTCAGTTTTAGCTGACAATGTTGCCACTTCCTCCTACTTCCACTCCTTCTGCTGCTGCCCAGGGCCATCTTGACACTGCTTCCCTCCTTCTCTACCACCACAGGAAACTCCGGGACAGAGAAAAGATGGGAAACTGAAGTTGTTACCCTGGGACAGCCCTGTCTACAGCCCTCTTTCAAGGGTAACTGGAGTTGGCCCTGGAGCAGGCTTTCTCCAACCTCTGCCATGCTCTCAGTCCTCCTCATAAGTACCTCTTACAGATAAAGGCAGAGCAATCAACAATGAATATGTCAAACTATGTGGGATAAGGAATACTGGACAAAATGGAGTTTTCTATCGGTCCCAATGTCCAACAATTCATGCTTGGAATTTCTCAAGAGATCAGTTTTTATACAATACAGTGCTGATGCACCTACTGAATTCTCATTGTGTCATTGAATGTCATAAGTAGAGGAAATGCAGAATGGGTACATGAAGGTTGGTTGGGAAAAGAAATTACCACTTCTCTTAAGCACCTTCCTGACTTTGCTGATTCCCAGTGAAGTCTCATCTCTCCCTTCATTCTAAAACTCTTGAAAGCAAGCTCTAAGTAAGAAATACTAAAGGCCTGCTTTGTTTGAAGTAAGAATAACAACAATAAAACAATAATAAGTGTGTATATGGCAGATGTTACAGAGACATCATTCTAATCCTTTCACCAGTCCAATGAAGGGGCAATATTATCCATTCCATTTAGAGGTGAGATAAACATCACACATAACTCAACCGTGGAGTTCCATGGCTGTGATAGGTAAAATAATCCCCTCCACTGAGCAATCATATCTACACCCTAATCCCTGGAACCTATGAATATGTTACCTTACATTGCAAAAGGGATTTTGAAGATGTGTTAAGGGCAAAAACGTTTACATGGGGGAGGAGGCTCAGATGGTAAAGAATCTTCCTGCAATGTGCCTGGGTTCAATCCCTAGGTCAGGAAGATCCCCTGGAGAAGGAAATGGCAACCCACACCAGTATCTTGCCTGGAGAATTCCATGGACAGAGGAGCCTGGCAGGCTACAGTCCACGGTGTTGCAGATTGGGCATGACTGAGTGACTAACAACAATATCTGAACTGTCTGGTTCAACCTAATCACAGGTATTCCAAAAATCAGGGAATCTTTCCCAGGTGGGTCAGAGAAAGATGTGACAATGAAAGGAGAGTTAGAGAGATGACAGCATGAGAAGGGTTCAGCACCCTGCTGCTTCTGAGATAAAGGGGGCCAGATACCAGGATTGGAAAGAGATTTTCACAAGCTTGGAGTATCCCTCAGCTTCCAGTCAATGAGAAAATGGGGACCTCAGTTAGACACCACAAGGAACTGAATTCTGTCAACAATCTTGATGAGCAGGAAATAAGTCTCCTCCCCTCCCCCGAGCTTCCAGAAAGGAACACAGCCTGCCAATACCTTGACATTTGTCTTATGAACCTGTAGCTGACAAACCCACAAGATAATAAATTTGTGTTGTTTTAGGCCACTAAGTCTGTGGAAGTTTGTTAAAGCAGCAATTGGAAACTAATACAGGCATTATCTCCGGTTTGGATAGTCACAAAAACCTTTTAAGTTGACCGATCTATCTGCTTCCATCCTTAGCCTCCCTCCAGTGTATTCTCAACACAGAAATCCGAGTGATCTTTTTAAAAACATATCGTATCTTGTCAGTTTTCAGCACAAAATGTCCAATGGCTTCTCAGGCTGACCAGAATAAAAGCCAGTTATTACAATGGTCTCTAAGGTGACAATCTTATTGTCTTTTTCTGATCCTTACTCCTACTACACTCAATCTTTCTTACTCCACTCCAGTCATGCTGTCTCCATTGCTGGTCCTGAATATGCAGACTTAGGCCCCCATCTAAGTGCATCTTCACTATCCAGTCTCTGCCTAAGACAGTCTTCCCTTAGATACCTACGTGGCTATCTTATTCTTCAGTTTCTGTTTGACTATTTAATAGGCTTTCCAGGCTTCACGGGTGAATTCTACCAAAAATTTAGAGAAGCACTAACACCTATCCTATTCAAACTCTTCCAGAAAATTGCAGAGGAAGGTAAACTCCCTAACTCATTTTATGAGGCCAGCAGCACCCTAATACCAAAACTAGACAAAGATGCCACGAAAAAAGAAAACTACAAGCCAATATCACTGATGAACATAGATGCAAAAATCCTCAAAAAATTTTAGCAAACAGAATCCAACAATATATTAGAAAGATTATACATCAAGACCAAGCAGGCTTAATCCCAGGGATGCAAGGATTCTTCTATATTCACAAATCAATCAATGTGATACATCACATTAACAAATTGAAAGATAGAAACCATATGATTATCTCAATAGATGCAGAGAAAGCCTTTGACAAAATTCAACACCCATTTATGATAAGAACTCTCCAGAAAGCAGGCATAAAAGGAACATACCTCAACATAGTAAAAGCCATATATGATAAACCCACAGCAAATATTATCCTCAATGGTGAAAAAATTGAAAGCATTTCCCCTAAAGTCAGGAACAAGACAAGGGTGCCCACTCTCACCACTACTATTCAATACAGTTTTGAAAGCTTTAGCTAGAGCAATCCAAGAAGAAAAAGAAATAAAAGGAATCCAGACTGAAAAAGAAGTAAAACTCTCACTATTGACAGATGACATGATCCACTACATAGAAAACCCTAAAGACACCACCAGAAAATTACTAGAGCTAATCACCAAATATAGTAAAGTTGTAAGGTATAAAATTAGTACACAGAAATCTCTTGCATTCCTATACACTAACAATGAGAAAACAAAGAGAAATTAAGGAAACAATCCCATTCAGCATTGTGATGAAAAGAATAAAATACTTAGCAATAAATCTACCTAAAGAAACAAAAGACCTATATATAGAAAACTATAAAACACTAATGAAACAAATCAAAGATGACACAAATAAATGGAGAAATATACCATGTTCATGGATTAGAAGAATCAATATATTGAAAAATGAGTATACTACCCAAAGCAATCTATAGATTCAATGCAATCCCTATCAAGCTACCAACAGTATTTTTCACAGAACTAGAACAAATAATTTCACAATTTTTATGTAAATACAAAAAACCTCGAATAGCCAAAGCAATCTCGAGAAAGAAGAATGGAACTGGAGGAATCACCCTGCCTGACTTCTGACTTTACTACAAAGCTATAGGCATCAAGATAGTATGGTACTGTCACAAAGAGAGAAATATAGATCAATGGAACAAAATAGAAAGCCCAGAGATAAATTCACACACCTATGGACACCTTATCTTTGACAAAGGAGGCAAGAATATACAGTGGAGAAAAGACAATCTTTTTAACAAGTGGTACTGGGAAAACTGGTCAACTACCTATAAAAGAATGAAAGTAGAACACTTTCTAACACCATACACAAAAATAAACTCAAAATGGATTAAAGATCTAAATGCAAGACTGGAAACTATAAAACTCTTAGAGGAAAACATAGGCAAAACACTCTGACATAAATCACAGCAAGATCTTCTATGACCCACCTCCAAGAGTAATGGAAATAAAAGCTAAAATAAACAAATGGGACCTAACAAAATGTAAAAGCTTTTGCACAACGAAGGAAACTATAAGCAAAGTGAAAAGACAGCCTTCAGAATGGGAGAAAATAATAGCAAACGAAGCAACTGACAAAGAAGTAATCTCCAAAATATACAAGCAGCTCATGCAGCTTAATACCAGAAAACTAAATGACCTGATCCAAAAACAGGCCAAAGAACTAAACAGACATTTCTCCAAAGAAGACATACATTGCTGATAAACACATGAAAAGATGCTCAACATCACTCATTACCAGAGAAATGCAAATCAAAACCACAGTGAGGTACCATCTCAAGCCGGTCAGAATGGCTTCTATCAAAAAGTCTACAAACAATAAATGCTGAAGAGGATGTGGAGAAAAGAGAACCCTCTTACACTGTTTGTGGGAATGCAAACTAGTACAGGCACTGTGGAGAACAGTGTAGAGATTCCTTAAAAGACTGGAAATAGAACTGCCATACGACCCAGCAATCCCACTACTGGGCATACACACCGAGGAAACCAGAATTGAAAGAGACATGTGTACCCCAATGTTAACTGCAGCATTGTTTACATTAGCTAGGACATGGAAGCAGCCTAGATGTCCATTGACAGGTAAATGGATAAGTTGTGGTATGTATACACAAAGGAATATTACACAGCTATTTAAAAGACTGGATTTGAATCAGTTCTAATGAGGTGGATGAAACTGGAGTCTATTATACAGAGTGAAGTAAGTCATAAAGAGAAACACCAATACAGTATATTAACACATATACATGGAATTTAGAAAGATGGTAATGATGGCCCTATATGTGAGACAGCAAAAGAGACATAGATATAAAGAACAGACTTTTGGACTCTGTGGGAGGAGTCAAGGGTGACATGATTTGAAAGAATAGAATTGAAACTTTTATATTACCATATGTGAAATAGATGACCTGTCCAAGTTCGATGCATGAAACAGGGCACTCAAAGCCGATGGACTGGGACAAGTCAGAGGGATGGGATGGGGAGGGAGGTGGGAGGCAGGTTTGGGATAGTTGACATATGTACATCCATGGTTGATTCATGTCAATGTATGGCAAAAACCACCACAATATTGTAAAGCTATTAGCCTCCAATTAAAAATATAAATTAATTTCAAAAAATAAAATTGCAACACCTTTTCAATACTTTCGTATTTTATTTTTTCTCAATAGCACCTTTTGTTTTCAAATACATCCCTTATTTTGCTTATGTCTTCCTGTACTAGAATTTGAGCCCAATGAGTGAGGGGGTATGTGATATATTTGGTTATATATGTGATATATTTTGATTACTGATATATCCTCAACACCTACTCTGGTGCCTGGGAGGCCCTCAATAAATATTTATTGAATAGGTGAGTGGATAAATGTGTGAATAAATAAATAAGCAAATAAATGAATTAATGGAAAGAACTCAGAGCTTCTGGGTGAATCATAGTAACCAGAATTTAGTGGCATAATGCTGTTGGTCCTGCCAGCCCAGTACTGGGGGATCCCACAGTCTCTGCTCATATCCACGTTTATACACACACTCTGCAAACTCTTCCAATATTTGCATATCTGTATCTACCATGGCAAAAAAAAGTTCCTGATGAGTTATTTCCAAATCCCATTTGTTTTAAGTAACATCTGTTATCATGATAATTTCGAATAAAGGGGGAAAAATCAGATCACGGTTATGGAAGACAAGTATAAGGTAGAGTGGTTAAGAATATAGTCATACCAGAATTTAAATCCTGTTTCTACCACTTACTAGTTACAAGACATTAGGCAAGGTTCTACGGGCTTCCCTGGTGGCTCAGTGGTAAAGAATCTGCCTGCAATGCAGGAGATCTGGGTTCGACCCCTGGTTGGGAAGATCCCCACTCCAGTATTCTTGCCTGGAGAATCCAATGGACAGGGGAGCCTGGCTGGCTACAGTCCATAGGGTCGCACAGAGTCAGAAACAACTAAGCAGCAGCAGCAGCAGCAAGGTCTGTATTTAGTCACTGCTAACCTCAGTTTCATCATGTGTTATTAATAATACTTAACTCACAGGGTTATAGAGGGAACTCAATAAGTTAATTAAAGCATTTTAGTGTAGTCCCAGCACATAGTAGTTATGTCGTATTTGGAAATTATGACTGTGAGCACAAGGATATTTCTCATTCTTGACCAACTCAAGGTCTGCTTTACCGTCAATGCAAATCATGAGCTCTGTCTTGGAGCAGACCGACTGTCTGATATAAACACCTGCCTCCTCTGACCACCATTATGCCCTCTATCCCCTCGATCCTAAACTTAAAGCTGCTGCTTGTTTCCCTTAAAAGTGTGGAGGCAGACCTGGGTCTGAAACTCTACTGCGTCCTGGAGGAAGCTTGATCAGAGAATCCCATAGAGATACAGATGAGAGGGTGGGTGGTAGGATCTTACATCCCAAGTTGTAATTTTATATTTCCTTCTCTTCCATGTTTTACCCACTTGTGCAGGGACCCAGGAAGCCAGGAGATTCCTTTATTAAATTCTTAGAGAGAGCCTCACTAGAATTAAAGGAACACATCACAGAGCAGAGGATGTTAGAGCCAAAGACCATGCTGCGGTATCAACCAAACAACCCCTTCTTCCCACGGGTGAAGCAATTTCACAACCATTCATGGAGGAAACAGGACTCAAACCCAGATCACAGTACTTCTGGTAGGAGTTCTTCTTAGAAACTTCCAGTGTAGCAAACGGGAAGAGACCTCATTCATTTCTACATTTCCCAAAACTATATTAACTGACCTTACCTTACACTGTTCTTTTTCTATTACCTTGGAGCAGGAGTCAAAGCATAGTAATGAAGGAAGTAGCAATTTTTTTTTTTCATAAAAGAACTTTAGACACAAGGTACTGTGTTATCTCCTCTGAATTAAGTCCCAGCTGTTGTGTCAGACAGATTCCACTTTTAAAAATGACAGGCTTGAATTTAATCAATTGATTTTTTCCAACTCACTAGAAAATTTTCCTTCTTATTAAAATGTTCTCTTTAGTATTTAAAGGTAAACCAGACTGTTGAACAGGACAGAAGAAGGTGAATGACAGTACTATCTACCATGACTGTTTAGACAATTCAAAAATATCTTGCTTATTGTTGAATACAGTGTTGTTTTAGTAGAGTGCAAAAGATAGGATTTACACACACACACACACACACACACACACACACACACACACACACACACCATGAGTTGAGCTAACACAGCAAGCCCTCTGTGGCATTTCTGGATGAGGCAATATCTTTAAAGTTTTCAGCAGTTAAAGTTTCAGCGGACCCTGAAGAGTCTAAAGGCAGGGCTCAACCTCCAGAAGACTTCACAGTACAATTTAAGAGGTGGACACTTAAAACTCTGTTGATACATGAAAATGATTATAATCCCCATTCTATTAAAATAAATGTTTCCAAATAACCATCATAGAATGAAGTAGCAGACTTCCATCAATAGAAAATACTTACTTTTATACCTTCCACTTTCTCCAAGAAAGCAAGGAATTTTTTTCCAGAGACAATCTTTTCAGCATCTATGCATAGCAGTTTTGTAACTCTGTTTTCTAACTCTTTATTTGGTGGAGTAAGAAATTAAGATATATAAGGTAGTGTTTTTTTAAACTGACTTTACTTTATAGAAATAACTAATTGATCATGCCCACGACTGTCCTGTTTACAAATAACACACTGTAATTCATTCCTACTCAATCTACTTTTCAAAGCATAAAGGCCTAGAAAGCTATGCAAAAGGGCATTGAATTTATTCCATTAGTAATGAAGTTAGCAAAAGTTTTTGAAAAATAAAGTTTCTTTCAGTTCAGTTCAGTTGCTCAGTCGTGTCCGACTCTTTGCGACCCCATGAACCGCAGCACGCCAGGCCTCCCTGTCCATCACCAACTCCCGGAGTCTACCCAAACCCATGTCCTTTGAGTCAGTGATGCCATCGAACCATCTCATCCTCTGTCGTCCCCTTCTCTTCCTGCCCTCAATCTTTCCCAGCATCAGGGTCTTTTCCAATGAGTCAGCTCTTCACATCAGGTGGCCAAAGTATTGGAGTTTCAGCTTCAACATCAGTCCTTCCAATGAACACCCAGGACTGATCTCCTTTAGGATGGACAAGTTGGATCTTCTTGCAGTTCAAGGGATGCTCAAGAGCCTTCTCCAACACCATAGTTTCTTTGGAGTAGAGCAAAAAAGCACGAGACTTGAAATCTGAAGATATGGCTGAAATACTAGCTTTGTAATCTATAATCCTCAGCTTAGCCATCTGGGAATATCTTCATAGGATTATTCTGAGAGTCACATTAAGCAATACATGTCATTGACTGTAAAGTGACATGGAAATACTTGTTGCATAGCATAAGCATATTGGTTATCTGCAATGCCCATGAAGAAAAATGCATCTTTTTCCCTGTCTTAAATTTTTTTTCTTAATTTAGTACACATAGAGGGTTGAAAAAATAGTTGGCACTTGTAATTATGAAATATGATCAAAATAGTATTTAATAATTCCAAATATTTTCAGTAAGAACATATCTGTGAATGAGTAAAATATCCTAAATTTTCAGGATCTATGTTAGAGAAATTCTACAAGTTCTTAAATTCAGTTTTTGGGTATAGAGAGTTTTCATAGCTCAGTTGACAAAGGATGACTTTGAATGGGAATGAAAACCTTAATCTTATTTTGAAAACATCAATTGTCTAATTATCATGGGCTCTGTATGTTCTTTTTCAATAACTGTGGCAAAAAGAATTTCATAGTCAACGCCTTCTGCAAATATGCTTTTGTGGTAGAGAGAACAAATACATTTTGCAAAGGAAAATAACCAGATTTAGAGAATTAGACTGATTTGTTGACTCACTGGCTGAATTAAATAATTTCCCCATCAGACAGTTGGCAGAGTGAAAATCAAGCCCTTCAACTTCATGGCTGCCTCTGTTTGCTTTTACTTGGTTTGTTTTCTCTTAGGTCCCAAAATGCAAAATAGAAGTGTTTTGCTACCTGATGACAGTTATAAGTAACAAACTTCTTAAATTTTAACTCTATAAACATAGAAGAAGTCAGGATTCTGTCTGTCTATGGCTAGTATTCTAAATGAATACTTTCTTTACTGTCTTCCCCATGGTTATAAACAGCTCAATTAAAAACAACAACTTGTATAGTAGACTACACTCAACTGTGGGCTTCCCTGGTATCACAGATGGTAAGGAATCTGTCTGTAATGCAGGAGACCAGGGTTTGATCCCTGGGTCAGAAAGATTCCCTGGAGAAGGAAATGGCTACCCACTCCAGTATTCTTGCCTGGAGAATTCCATGAACAGAGGAGCCTGGTGGGCTACAGTCCATGGGGTCACAAAGAGTCAGACACGACTGAGTGACTAACACACACAGACTCTTCTGAAGAAAAGAAATGATGCAAAGGTAAAGAATACCATAACTGGGCCCAACTTATTTGCAATAACATTTACAGGTTTTGTAAAATAATCGTACACTTAGTTGTAATTAATAATTAATTAGTTTCTCAAGAAAGTTATTTGCCTCATTTAGTAAACATTTATAGTATTTCAGTTATAAGCCAGGCATGGTGCTAAGTGATAGGGAGCAAGTGAAGGTATCCCGAGTTCTAGTAGAACTGTTCATTTCAATGAGGAAATAGACATTAGTCCACTGATTATGCTGATGTGAATACATAATTACAAATGGAGAAAAAATGTTATGAAAGAAAAGGGTGTGAGTCTCTCTCAGAGGGTGGGCTTTCTTTAGGAGGCAAAGTTGAAAGAAGGGACTTCCCTGGGGTGCAGTGGATAAGAATCGGCCTGCCAATGCAGGGAACACAGGTTCAATCCCTGGTCCAGGAGGATTCCGCATGCTGCAGAGCAACCACCCCACGAGCTGCAATGACTATGCCCATGTGCTACATACTGAAACTTGTGCACCATAAAGCCTGTGCTCTGAAGCAAGAGAAGTCACTGCAATGAGAAACCTGAATATCACAATGAAGAGTAGCCCCCACTAGCCACAACTAAAGAAAGCCTGCACAAAGAAATGAAGACCCAGCGCAGCCAAAAATAAAATGAAACAAAATTTTAAAAAGTAAGATAAAAGTTGAAGGAAGTGGTAAGAACTCATTGAGTGAAGGAGGACTATAAATTCAGACTAAGGAGACAGTGTGTGCAAAGACTCTTCAGTGAGGGACTTCCCTGGAGGTATAGTGGCTAAGACTCCATGCTCCCAGTGCATGAGGCTTGGGTTTTATCCCTGGTCAAGGAACTAGACCCCACATGCCACAACTAAGGATCCCACATGCAACTAAAAGATACTGCTTGCCACAATGAAGATCGAAGATCCCAGGTGCTGCAACTAAAACTCAGTGTAGCCAAATAATTTTTTAATACCCTTTGGCAAGAGAGAGAAGGATTGAAGAAGCTTAAAGAAGCCAAGTTTGGTGGTCATGAGTTACTCTGTGGGTTACCAAGAGTAATAAGCCTCTGGGAAGGACACTGATGAAAGATGATACTGGAGGATTAAGCAGGAAAAAGTGATGCAGTGTCATATAGACCATGTCAAAGAAATTGATTTTTAATATCTAATAGATGTTTGTTTATGTTTTCAGTAAATACAGTGCTTCTTATTGCCAGTCTTCTAGACGCTCAGGATAGAGTAATAAATTAAAAAAATACATGATCACATTTGTGTTTATCCTGTTTTCAGGATAAAATATGGATTGGGGGGGTGTTCAGCATTGATGTCTGGAGACTAATTTGTAAGCTTCTGTAGCAGTTCAAATGAAATATGACAAATGTTTGGCTTGTGGCAGTAGGTGGTGGAGAGACATGGACACAGCTATGACATGTCAAGAGGTACAATCAATAGGTCTTGGTGGTAAATAAGAAGCTGGCTTGAGAAAAGAGAGATATCATCTCTACCTAGCTGTTTCTTCTTTGAGACACTATATTGATAAAAGTAAATTTTACTGAAATAGGAAAGTCTGGAAGAGAAAGAGTTACATCTACTTTTCTTTGTTGGAAAATAGTGAGGAGTGACCATAAACTTAGGCTAATAAGTTTAGTCTTGGACATATTGACCATGAGGTGATATTCAAGTGGAAATATTGAGTAGATAGCTGGAAACACAACTTTGGAATTCAACAAAGAGGTCTTGGCTAGATAAATTTAAGAAAACATTAGGGGTAGAACTTGAAATCACCAGATTATAAACTTGATGAAAGGAGGATCTACGTCTATTTTCACTCACAATTGGAATTTTAGAAGAGTGTATCTGACACATACTAGGTGCTCAATAAGTATTTGTTAAATGATGACTACTCAACAGATGAAGCTAGATAGAACTCTTAAAATTTCTTATATAAGCTTACAAAATCACGCTTGTCGGGATTCCTCTAAAAATAGTATAGTACATTTGCCTCTCCTGTGCCAAAGTCGGTGAGCAAAATATCAACATAATTAAATTATAAAAGTAACAAACTCTTATCTATAAATAAATCTGGTAAACCACCTGGATGCAGAAAACCAGGTGGTGAGCACTACCTGTTTGTGGATATTTCAATAAAAGTCCCAACAGTTGGGGAGAACAAGATGGTGGAAGACTAGCTGGATATGTAGTACATCTCTCTCCATGAATACATCAGGAATACACCTTCAGACACAGAAGTGCAGGCAGAACACGAGCTGAGAACAGACGGGAGGACCTGACCAGTGGAAAAGAATATGTAGAACCACACAAAACTTGGTAGGATGAAGGTACTAGGGGGGGAAAGAGGAGTGTTAGTAGGACTGGACCTACCCTTTGCGGGTGGGGGAACTGAAGCAGGGGTCCGATCCCCACAGTGGGGCAATTGTCTGAGTCAAAGAAGGAACATTTAAGGCTGAGAGTGAAAGAGCGGATCTGTGGCACCTAAATGGAATGAGAATCAGACAGTCCTTGCTGTAGCCATACATAAGCCGGACAGGAATGCCAGTCTCCTGGAAGGGGCAGCAGCTGGGAGCTGGAATTTAGGGATTGTGGGGCAATCCAGGTGCGAGGGCTGCTATTGACTGTGGAGGGACAGATCGAGGGATGGAAGGGAGCAGATCATGGTGGGAAATACCTGTGGAGAAAAGCAAGGCAGGCATGGAAGCAAGGCGACACTGCTGAGTCACGCGTAGGGGTGGAGCCATTACCATAGCTTCTCTCTTTCCACACACCAGCATCAGCAGCTGAACAATAGAGAAGCTGGACCATCAAATGCCTGCCACACTGCACTACAGAGTAAGACCCCACCCAGGGTGCTCCTTTAAGTGACTGATGCACCAATCTACAGAGTAGGACCCCAGTCAGGGGGGCCTCTCTATATGCCTGACACGCCGACCAACAGAGAAGGATCCCATGCAAGGGATCCTTCTAAGTGCCTGAACAGGCAGAGCTATAGAGAAAGACTGGCCAAAGAAACTTTCTGATTGCCAGCTACAAGAGGCTTAAAAACAAATCTCTGATAGGATCATAACTCCAACCACTGAGGCAGGCTGTGTCCCTGAACACTTGGCGCTGCCAGGGTCCCTGCAAGCCAAGCAGCTGCACCACCTTCACGCTCAACTCTCACTGGGGCAGAGTTGCCACACCAAAAAACAAAAGGCTTGTGTTTATATGCACAGGGTCACTTCGGTCCTGTCTGACTCTTTGTGACCCTGTAGACTGTGGCCTGCCAGGCTTCTCTGTCAGAGAGGGGGTTCTCCAGGCAAGAATACTGGACTGTATTGGCCAGTACTGGTTGCTATACCCTTTGAGAGCACTATATTTCCTGCTGCCCTACCCACCAACCCCCCTGAGTACCTGGTGCTGCCAGAACCCCTACGACCCAAGCAGCTGCACCACCACCACACTTGTCCCTCACTGGGGCAAACACAAGCCCTACAGGGCAGCTTTGGGAGCTAAACCCCAATGGACGACCCACAGGTAGAGGTGGAAATAAAACCACAATTAAAACCCAGGGGCAGTGTGGCTAAGGAAGAGGATCCAAAACCTTCCCATCAGCTGTACAAGCTGCAGATTAAATCCACATGATCGACTAGGCAGACTCTGTGTTTACAGAATATATAAAAAGCCATTGAGAGCTCCCACAAAAGAAAATGCACTAGCTCTCATAGCTGTAGAGATTGGAGGCAAGAACATATAGGAGTAGGACCAGATTAGAATCTGAGCAGCCCGCACAGCAAGTTTAGAGATCAGTACAGTACTGGAGCGCATCCTAGGGAGGTAAGGTGGACTGTGATTCCCAGCGTGGGAAAGGACTCTGACAGCAGTGACTCAAGAAAAACCTTTTTTCTTCTTGTTTCTTAACTTGTTCTGTAGATTCTTTTTGATTTTTTCTTTTTTTTTTTTTTTCCTTTTTTCCCCCTCTGTTGTAGTTGTCGATGTTATTGTCACTAAGAAATCCAATTAAGCTTTAGAGGTTTTTTGTTTTTTTCTTTTCCCTCAGTCACACTTTTTATTGTGGTCATAAACTTCAGTCTCTATTTTGGGATTTTACAGTTCTGTGGAGTTTTCCTCTTTCTTTTTTCCTTTCTCTTTTTAAAATTTTAATTTTTAATTTTTTAAATCTATTATTACTTTTCTACATTTATTCCTTTGTCTGCTTTTCCTACTGTTCTTTTCCCCTTGCAGTTAATCTTCGACACATATAAATCTTCTTTATCTAACTCTGTTTAACTTTGCTTATCTATTCTTTCTTTTCTTTCTCTCCTTTCCTCTCAACATATTAGTTTTTTTTCTTTGCTTTATTCCCCAATTGGCACCTTGCTTTAATTATGTTTTCCAGTTTGTGCTTTAATTAGTTTTGTTCTGTTAAATATAATTTTTGGTTTCTCTTGTTGGCCGGGTCAATCTATTATACTTAATTTTTATTGGGTTGTTTTGATTTTGCTTATGGATGTATATATATATGTGTATATTCAGTCACACTTTCTATTGTTGTTATCGACCTCTGCCTCTACATTGGGCTTTTGCAATTATGTGGAGTTTTCCTTTTTTCCCCTTTTTTCTTTCTTCTTCCTTTTTTTCTCTTTTCTCTTTTTCATAACTTTAATTTTTAATTTTCTTAAACCTAGCATATTTTTTCTATATTTATTTCTTTGTTTGCCTTTCCTACTGTTCTTTTCCCCTTGCAGTCAAACTTTAATGTATATAAATCTTCTTCATCTACCTCTATTTAAATTTGCATTTCTATTCTTTCTTTTCTTTCTTTCCTTTCCTCTCAACATATTTGTTAGTTTTGTTTTCACTGCTTTATTTCCCACTTGGCACCTTGCTTTAGTTTTGCTTTCCAGTTTGTGCTTAAGTTAGTTTTCTTCTTAACTGGTAAATATAGTTTTTTTATTTCCTGTTTGCTGGATCAATCTATTGTACTTTATTTTTGTTGGACTGTTTTCACTTTGCTCATGGGTGTAAATGTATGTGTGTATATTCCATTATTTTAATTATTATTTGCCTGATCTTATAACTGCCATTTTTCTGGGGTTCATCTTTGGTTTCTCATTTTTGGATATTTACTCTCACTTAATGCCATAACAAAGCACTTGTGGAATCTTCATTCCTGACCAGAGATCAAACCCTGAGCCCTTGGAGTGGAAGCACTGACTCCAAGACCCTAGACTACCAGAGAACTAACCCTAGGGAGTATCAAATAGTGAGAGCTCACACCAAGGAAACCACTTGAATATAAGACACAGCATCACCCAACCACCAGTAGCACCCTGTGCAGAACACCTCATCAAAACAACAAACAGAACAAAAACACAAAGTAAATCATCAGCAGACAGGAGTACCACCTCACTCAGCCTTGCCCATCAGAGGAAAAACGAACAAACAAACAAACAAAAACTCAACACAAGTCTCACCCTATATGAAGCTCACACAAACCACTGGACCAACCTTAGGAGGGCAGAAGCCAAAAGGAAAAAAAGAATTTAAACTTCTTCAAGGAAAGAATTCAACTTTCCTTCAAGCCTAGGAAGAGGAGACCTCAAACACAATAACTTTAAAAAAAAATGAAAAGGCAGAGAAATACTGCACAAATGAAAGAACAAACTAG
The DNA here is from genome assembly GCF_963930625.1 of Muntiacus reevesi. Taxonomy (NCBI): domain Eukaryota; kingdom Metazoa; phylum Chordata; class Mammalia; order Artiodactyla; family Cervidae; genus Muntiacus; species Muntiacus reevesi. Next base: position 40,955,290 of record NC_089271.1, on the reverse strand, counting down.
AAACACAGAAGTCCAAATAAGTGAAGAGGAAATAAGAAAATTACCTGGAGAAGGATTCAGAATAATGAAAATAAAGATGATCAAAAACCTTGAAAACAAAATGGAGAAAATGCAAGAATCAGTTAACAAAGACCTAGAAGAATTAAATAATAAGCATACAGAGACAAACAACACAATTACTGAAACTAAAAATACTCTAGAAGGAATCAATAGCAGAATATCTGAAGCAGAAGAACGAATCAGTGAGCTAGAGATAAAATAGTGAAAATAACTTCTGAAGAGCAGAATAAAGTAAAAAGAATGAAAAGAGCTGGGGATAGTTTCAGAGACCTCTGGGACCATATCAAACACACCAACATTTGAATTACAGGGGTCCAAGAACAAGAAAGGTTATGAGAAAAATTTTAAAGAGATTGTAGTTGAAAATTTCCACAACATGAAAAAGGACATAGCCAATCAAGTGCAAGAGGCACAAAGAGTCCCTTACAGCATAAACCCAAGGAGATACATACCAGGACACATACTAATCAAACTAACAAAGACTAAACACAAAGAAAGAATATTAAAAGCAACAAGGGAGAAGCAATAAGTAACATACAATTGAAACTGCATAGGCTTAACAGCTGATCTTTCAGCAGAAACGCTTCAGGCCAGAAGGGAATGGCAGGATATATTTAAAGTGCTGAAAGGGGAAAATCTACAACCAAGATTACTGTACCCAGGAAGGATCACATTCAAAGTTGATGGAGAAATAAAATGCTTTTTAGACAAGGAAAAGTTAAGAGAATTCAGTACCACCAAACCAGCTTTACAACAAATGTTAAGCTGATATATATAGTCAAGAAAGACAAGAGAAGAAAAAAGATCTACAAAATCAACCCCAAACAATTAGAAAATGGCAAGAGGAACATATATATCAATAATTAGTTTAAAAGTAAATGAATTAAATGCTCCAGCCAAAAGACACAAACTGGATGAATGGATACAAAACCAAGACCCATATATATGCTGTCTACAAGAAACCCATTTCAGACCTCAAGACACATATAGACTGAAAGTGAGAGGATGGAAAAAAGAGATTCCATGCAAATGGCAAGCAAAAGAAAGCTGGAGTAGCAATCCTCATATCAGACAAAATAGACCTTAAAATAAGGGAGATTACAAGAGATAAGGAAGGACACTACATAATAATCAATGGATCAATCCAAGAGGAAGACATAACAATTGTAAATATCTATACATCCAACATAGGAGCACCTCAATACATAGGACAAACACTACAGACATAAAAGGAGAAATTGACAATAACACAATAATAGTAGGAGACTTTAAAACCCCACTCACACCAATGGAGAGATCATCAAAACAGAAAATTAATAAGAAAACACAAATCTTAAACAATGCATTAGATGAGACAGATCTCATTGATATCTTCAGTACTTTCCATCCAAATGCAGAAGAATACACTTTCTTCTCAAGTGCACATGAAACATTCTCCAAGATAGCACATCTTGGGTCACATATCAAGCCTCAGTAAATTTAAGAAAATAGAAATTGTATCAAGCATCTTCTCTGACTACAACACTATGAGTCTATATATCAATTACAAGAAAAAAAAAAAACTGTAAGAAACAAAAGCACATGGAGAGTAAACAACATGTTTCTAAATAACCGACAAGTTACCAAAGAAATCAAAAGGGAAATTTAAAAAAATTCTAGAAACAAATGACAATGAACACACAACAACTCAAAACCTGTCAGTCAGTCAGTCAGTCAGTCAGTTCAGTCGCTTAGTCATGTCCGACTCTTTGTGACCCCATGAATCACAGCACGCCAGGCCTCCCTGTCCATCACCAACTCCCGGAGTTTACTCAAACTCATGCCCATCGAGTCGGTGATGCCATCCAGCCATCTCATGCTCTGTCGTCCCCTTCTCCTCCTGCCCCCAACCCCTCCCAGTATCAGGGTCTTTTCCAATGAGTCAACTCCACATGAGGTGACCAAAGTATTGGAGTTTCAGCTTCAGCATCATTCCTTCCAATGAACACCCAGGACTGATCTCCTTCAGGATGGACTGGTTGGATCTCCTTGCAGTTCAAGGGACTCTCAAGAGTCTTTTCCAACACCACAGTTCAAAAGCATCAATTTTTCAGCACTCGTCTTTCTTCACAGTCCAACTCTCACATCCATACATGACCACTGGAAAAACCATAGCCTTGACTAGATGGATCTTTGTTGGCAAAGTAATGTCTCTGCTTTTTAATATGCTACCTAGGTTGGTCATAACTTTCCTTCCAAGGAGTAAGCGTCTTAATTTCATGGTTGCAGTCACCATCTGCAGTGATTTTGGAGCCCAAAAGGATGGAGCAAAAGCAGTTCTAAGAGAGAAGTTTATAGCAATACAATCCTACCTCAAGAAACAAGAAAAACATTGAATAGACAACCTAACTTTACACCTAAAGCAACTGGGGAAAGAAGAAGAAAAAAAAATAGTAGAAGGAAAGAAATCATAAAGATCTGAGCAGAAATAGAAGAAAAAGAAATGAAAGAAACAATAGTAAAGATTAATAAAACTAAAAGCTGATTCTTTGAGAAGAAAACAAAATTCACAAACCCTTAGCCAGACTCATCAAGAAAAAAAGGGAGAAGAATCAAATCAACAAAATTAGAAATGAAAAAGGAGAGGTTACAACAGGCAATGCAGAAATACAAAGGATTATAAGAGACTATTATGAAAAACTATATGGCAATAAAATAGATAACCTGAAAGAAATAGATATATTCTTAGAAAAGTTCAATCTTCCAAGACTGAACCAGGAAGATAGAAATTATGAACAACCCAATTACAAGCACTGAAATTGAAGCTGTGATCAAAAATCTCCCAAAAAACAAAAGCCCAGGACCAGATGGCTTCACAGGAGAATTCTATCAGACATTTAGAGAAGAGCTAATGCCTATCCTTCTAAAACTTTTTCCAAAAATTGCAGAGGAAGGCACACTTTCAAACTCATTCTCTGAGGCCACCATCACCCTGACACCAAAATCAGACAAAGACAACACACAAGAAAGAAAACTACAGGCCAATATACTGATGAACACAGATGCAAAAATCCTCAACAAAATTTTAGCAAATAGAATTCAGCAACACATCAAAAAGCTCATACACCATGATCAAGTTGGGTTTATTCCAGGGATGCAAGGATTCTTCAATATATGGAAATCAATCAATGTGATACACCATATTAACAAATTGAAAGATAAAAACCATCTCAATAGATGCACAAAAAGCCTTTGACAAAATTCAGCACCTATTTATCATTAAAACTTCAAAAAATGGGCATAGAAGGAACCTACCTCAACATAGTAAAGGCCATATATGATAAACCCACAGCAAACATTATTCTCAATGGTGAAAAACTAAAATTATCCCCCCTAAGATCAGGAACAAGACAAGGCTGTCCACTTTCACCACTATCATTCAACATAGTTCTGGAAGTCCTAGCCTCAGCAATCAGAGAAGAAAAAGAAATAAAACGAATACAGTTCATAAAAGAAGTAAAGCTCTCACTGTTTGCAGATGACATGATACTGTACATAGAAAACCCTAAAGACAGTATCAGAAAATTACTAGAGCCAATCAGTGAATTTAGCAAAGTTGCAGCATACAAAATCAATACACAGAATACACTTGCGTTTCTATATACTAACAATGACAAATCAGAGAGAGCAATGAAGAAATCAATCCCTTACACCATTGCAACAAAAAGAATTAAATATCTAGGAATAAACTTACCTAAGGAGACAAAAGAACTGTACACCAAAAATTATAAGACACTAATGAAAGAAACCAAAGATGACATACACAGATGGAGAGATATTCCATGTTCCTGGGTAGGAAGAATCAATATTGTGAAAATGATTATACTACCAAACACGATCTACAGATTTAATGCAATCCCAATCAAATTTCCAATGGCATTTTTAACAGAACCAGAACAAAAAATTTCATAATTCATATGGAAACACAAAAGATCCCGAATAGCCAAAGCAGTCTTGAGAAAGAAGAATGGAGTTGGAGGAATCAAGTTTCCTGACTTCAGGTTATACTACAAAGCTACAGTTATCAAGACAGTATGGCACTGGCACAAAAACAGAAATATAGACCAATGGAACAAGATGAAAAGTCCAGAAATAAACCCATGCACCTACAAGTAACTTATTTTTGACAAAGGAAGCAATAATATATAATGGGGCAAAGAACAGCCTCTTCAATAAATGGTGCTGGGAAAACTGGACAACTACATGTAAAAGAAGGAAATTAGAACATTTCATAACACCATACACAAAGATAAACTCAAAATGGATTAAAGACCTAAATGTAAGACCAGAAACTATAAAACTCTTAGAGGAAAACATAGACAGAACACTCGATGACATAAATCAAAGAAAGATCCTCTGTGACCCACCTCCTAGAGTAATGGAAATAAAAACAAAAGTAAAAAAGTCAGACCTGATTTAACTTAAAAGATTTTGCACAGCAAAGGAAACTATAAACAAGGTGAAAAGACAACACTCAGAATGAGAGAAAATAATAGCAAATGAAACAACTGACAAAGGATTAATTTCCAAAATATACAAGGATCTCATACAACTCAATACCAAAAAATCAAATAACCCAAACAAAAAGTGGGGAAAAGACCTAAACAGACATGTCTCCACAGAAGACATACAGACGGCTAGCAAACAATTGAAAGGATGCTCAACATCACTCATTATTAGAGAAATGCAAGTCAAAACCACAATGAGGTACCATTACACGCCAGTCAGGATGGCTGCTATCCAAAAGTCTACAAGCAATAAATGCTGGAGAGGGTGTGGAGAAAAGGGAACCCTCTTACACTGTTGGTGGGAATGCAAACTAGTGCAGCCACTATGGAGAACAGTGTGGAGATTCCTTTAAAAACTGGAACTAGAACTGCCACTTTACCCAGCAATCCCACTCCTGGGCATACACACCTAGGAAACCAGAACTGAAAGAGAGACGAGTACCCCAATGTTCATCACAGCACTGTTTATAATAGCCAGGACATGGAAGCAACCTAGATGGCCATCAGCAGACGAATGGATAAGAAAGCTGTGATACATATACACCATGGAATATTACTCAGCCTTTAAAAAGAATACATTTGAATCGGTTCTAATGAGGTGGATGAAACTGGAGCCATACAGAGTGAAGTAAGCCAGAAAGAAAAACACAATACAGTGTACTAATGCATGTATATGAAATTTAGAAAGATGGTAATGATAACCCTATATGCGAGACAGCAAAAGAGACACAGATGTATAGAGCAGTCTTTTGGACTCTGTGGGAGAAGGCGAGGGTGGGATGATCTGAGAGAATAGCATTGAAACATGTATATTATCAATTGTGAAACAGATCGCCAGTCCAGGTTGGATGCATGAGATAAGTGCTCAGGGCTGGTGCACTGGGATGACCCAGAGGGATGGGATGGGGAGGGAGGCGGGAGGGTGGCTCAGGATGGGGAGGGAGGTGGGAGGGGGGCTCAGGATGGGGAATACATGTAAATCCATGGCTGAATCATATCAGTGTATGGCAAAAACCACTACAATATTGTAATTAGCCTCCAACTAATATAACTAAATGAAAAAAAAATGTTTTTAAAGACAAAAAAAGATGCCCAACATTGCTCATTATTAGAGAAATGCAAATCAAAACTACATTGATATATCACCTCACACTGGTCAGAATAGCCCTCATCAAAAAGTCTACAAACAATAAATGCTGGAAAGGGTGTGGAGAAAAGGGAATACTCTTGCACTGTTGGTTGGAATGTAAATTGATAAAGCCAGTATGGAAGACAGTATGGAGATTCCTTTAAAAACTAGGAATAAAACCACCATATGACCCAGCAATCCCACTTCTAGGCATATACCCTGAGGAAACCAAAGTTGAAAGAGACACATGTATTCCATTGTTCATTGACGCACTATTTTCAATAGCTAGAACATGGAAGCAACCTAGATGTCCATTGACAGATGAATGGATAAAGAAGTAGTAGTATATATACACAATGGAATATTACTCAGCCACAAAAATGAACACATTTGAGTCAATTCTAATGAGGTGGATGAATCTATCATACAGAGTGAAGTGAGTCAGAAAGAGAAAGATAAATACCATATTCTAACACATATATACAGAATCTAGAAAAATGGTACTGAAGAATTTATTTACAGGGCAACAATGGAGAAACAGACATAGAGAATAGACTTATGGACACGGGGAGAGGGGATGAGTGGTTGAGATATGGAAAGAATAACATGGAAACTTACGTTACCATATGTAAAATAGATAGCCAACGGGAATTTGCTGTATGGCTCAGGAAACTCAAACAGGGGCTCTGTATCAACCTAGAGGGGTGGGATGGGGAGGGAAATGGGAGGGAGCTTCAAAAGGGAGAAGATGTATGTATACCTATGGCTGATTCATGTTGAGGTTTGACAGAAAACAGCAAAGTTCTGTAAAGGAATTATCCTTCAATAAAAAGTTAATTCAAAAAAATCCCAACAGTGTAGTGGGTATATGTGTGTTTTGATAAAATGACCTTAAAATCAAACAGATATAAAATAGATAACTAATAAGAACCTCCTGTATAACACAGGGAACTCTACTCAATACCCTGTAATGACCTATATGGGATAAGAATCCATAGAAGCGTGGATGTATGTATATGTATAACTGAATCACTTTCCTGTACACTTGAAACTAATCCAACATTGTAAATCAACTATACATCAATAAAAATTAATTAAAAGTAAAAAAGAATGAGTCAATTGTTGCCTGAAAATCTTCCATGGCCATTATATTGTGATATCAAAGCTTACAGAATATATAGAATGCTTTGGAATAAAATTATGAAGACAATAGAGCATCGCACTTTTAAAAAACATTTGCATCATCAATGTGCTAGTTGGCACAGAGGATATTACTACATGAAGGAAAAAAACATGGACATCAATCAATAACTTTTCAGTCAAGGAGTGAGTCAAAAGAATCAAACTTTCTCTAAATGTGAAAATGTTTTAGGAATGCATTAATCAATTTACTTCACTCATGTTTCCCTTTTTATATATGAACAATTGTGACATATGATAAAATCTATATTCACATAACTCTGAAAGACCTCTTTCAGGTGGTAGTACCAATAGAAATTCCAGGTGATAAGAAAGATTTATGCCATAGTTTAAATAGCAGTATTTTACTGTTACATAAAGTTATGGCATATCTGACGATCAATGGCATTGCAGCATGGATGAAATATAGTAGGATAACTGACACAGAGCACAAACCAGTGGCCATAACAACAAATAGACATTAGATCTCTTTACAAGGTTACCAGAAAAGCTGAAAATAAATCCAATTCAACAAAAATGAAATGCAACTCAGAATAGACATGTTTGCCTTTAATTTGAGGCTGGTTCTTTTAAAATGAAATAAAACTTTTCAAAAAACATTGGCGTCAATAAGGTTTATCCTAAGAGGTGTTTATAGAATATTACGCTACTATTTTTTTTCACTGCTGATATTTTTCCAGTCACACAAGCACCTTGAAGAGATTTTTGCCCAGTGTTTTGCAAGGACACTTGTTACTATGGGCAACTTGTTGTCCCACCTCCAAAAAAAAAAAATCGTGTTGCCATATGCTGAAGTACTGTGTTGATTCACATGCATTAACCTTGAAAGTATTTTCTATAAACTGTTTTCAGTATCCTTGCTCATAAGGAAAGATTTTATGCTTGGAGAACATAGTTTAACACAATACATAATGTAACCTTAAGTGAAGTGTTAGTAGATCACTCGAGTCTGACTTCTTTGCTACCCCATGGGCTGTAGCCCACCAGGCTCCTCTGTCCAGGGGATTCTTCAGGCAGGAATTGATCCAGGGATCAAACTCAGGGTCTCCTGCATTGGAGGCAGATTCTTTACCACTGAGCTACCTGGGAAGCTCATAATGTAATCTAGTAGATCTAAATTATAATATGTCCCAAGTTAACATTCCTGGGACACACTGTTTCTCCTCTATGTTGGGTATTCTAAATATTAACCAAAATAACTGAGACACAGGATATATTAAGAGAAAAATTTTAAAGACATTTTTGAGCAATTATATAGCCAGGCAGTATATGAAGGATGTTTCACATACTGTCTCACTTTAAACATCACAGTTCCCTAGGAAATGCATGATTATACTAGTTTTAGTTGAGGAAACTTAGACTTTTGTGAATTATTTTGCACAAAATCTCCAGGGTGGTAAAAGTCAGAGCTGGACTTCACTGCAAGACAAGTTCAATTCCAGGTCTGGGAACTTTAGCTGCCAGGGAGTTCCACCTCACATTTTAGAACCCAGCATCTAGTTTCTTGCTGAATTTGTTGATGATGTTCAGTTTCTCAGTCGTGTCCAATTCTTTGCAACCTCATGGACTTCAGCATTCCAGGCTTCCCTGTCCTTCACTATCTCCCAGAGTTTGCTCAAATCCATGTCCATTGAATTGATGATGCTGTCAAACCATCTCATCCTCTGCCGCCCCCTTCTCCTTTTGCCTTCAATCTTTTGTTACTTGTTGAATAGCTCTCAGTAAACTATTATTGTTTTTAATATAGTTAAGCTTTCAACTTATAGCAAAGGTGACTATCAAAAAATGATTAACCTTGTGACTCTTACTTCTGCATAACTTATCACTTAATACTCCTACATAACGTCCCCTGTGGTGCATTGTTTCCTGAGACTGGAACCAGGGGAAAAAAAGAATGGCTTCTTTCAAAGAATTTAAAGCCTATTATCTCAACATACACATTTATCCATTTCCTTACTCATCAGATATTTCCCTATTATTGCTTACATTTTTCTCTACATAAACCCTTTCAAGTACACTTGGAATAGGCAAAAAGTAAACAAGTAGTAAGTTCAACAGCTTTCTTTCTAGATATTGACAAGCCCAGTCAATATACTAAGGAACCCACAGTAAATCTGAAAGTGATAAGCTTGCAAAACAACACTTTTTGCAAGAGTGACTGTGGAAAAGTTAAACTTCCACTTCCCAGAATTCTCCCACTCTAGATTCTTTTTCCAACTGCCCAAAATTTCGACCTTCACAAGATCGAGGATTTAGCCCAGATGCTCAATCTAGCATCAGATAGATCCTGGGAACTTTTTCTACGGTTCTTGACAGCCCAAAATATTTGCAAGGGCTCTGCATATCTTCTGCCTGACATTCTTAACTACTATTCAACTGATACAAGTGTTTTTATTGAGCATCTTCTAAGTGGCCCGCTCTGGGATATTGCCTGACTTTATAGAGATGAATGAAACACACCCCTATCTGGAGAAGTTCACAGTTTGAATAGATAAATATATAAAAATAAAGTTATATTTATAAGAGATCATATTTTGTATCTGATTGTTTTTTCTTTGATTTAAAATTTTTGATTCCTCAAGGCTGAAACTGAATAGAGTTTCAAAACTCATCATCACAATAAACCCAAACTCAACTTCACTGAAGCCTTTGTTTCATTCGTCAGGGCACTGGTTCCTCTTTCACTGAGTGTGAACACCATCAGGGCAAATGAGATTGATCTTTTACAAATCACAACTTCTGTATGAGAATTAATCACTTTGGGAAGTGGCTCAGAGCATATGACATTATGAGTCATCTTAGGTCCAAATTGACTTCGATTTTTCATCTTCCCATTTTGCAGCCATCTCTCGAACTGCCTGACAGGCTGAAGCTCTCCTGCACCTGAGGTCCCCTCTCTAGAAGCTTCGTCTTTTAATGAAAGAAAGGAGGTATATTTGGTTGCATAGAAGCTGATTCATTAGAAGCACAACAAAATATGACTGCTATAGGACATAGGGCAGTGCTGACTAAGAACACAGTGGGTCTCATTCTGATTCCAGCCCCAAGATGATCTTGGTTCTCTCTGGTTGAAAGTCCTCGTGGAAGCCTGAGTGCTAGTTTCTGGCACATTTCTACCAGAGGAGCCCAGTCTGTCTAGATGTCATTTGTCAGTGGTAAAGCCATATAAATGATAGTACCAAGGTGATGTGCCTGGAAAGGATAAAGAATTTTTTAAAAAAGATGCTCAACATCACTCATTATCAGAGAAATGCAAATCAAAACCACAATGAGGTACCATTACACGCCAGTCAGGATGACTGCTATCCAAAAGTCTACAAGCAATAAATGCTGGAGAGGGTGTGGAGAAAAGGGAACCCTCTTACACTGTTGGTGGGAATGCAAACTAGTACAGCCACTATGGAAAACAGTGTGGAGATTTCTTAAAAAACTGGAAATAGAACTACCATATGACCCAGCAATCCCACTTCTGGGCATACACACTGAGGAATCCAGATCTGAAAGAGACACGTGCACCCCAATGTTCATCGCAGCACTGTTTATAATAGCCAGGACATGGAAGCAACCTAGATGCCCATCAGCAGATGAATGGATAAGGAAGCTGTGGTACATATACACCATGGAATATTACGCAGCCGTTAAAAAGAATTCATTTGAATCAGTTCTAATGAGATGGATGAAACTGGAGCCCATTATACAGAGTGAAGTAAGCCAGTAAGATAAAGAACATTACAGTATACTAACACATATATACGAAATTTAGAAAGATGGTAATGATAGCCCTATATGCAGGGCAGAAGAAGAGATGCAGAAGTACAGAACAGACTTTTGAGCTCTGTGGGAGAAGGGGAGGGTGGGATGTTTCAAAAGAACAGCATGTATATTATCTGTGGTGAAACAGACCACCAGCCCAGGTGGGAGGCATGAGTCAAGTGCTCGGGCCTGGTGGGCTGGGAAGACCCAGAGGAATCGGGTGGAGAGGGAGGTGGGATGGGGGACCAGGACGGGGAATACGTGTAACTCTATGGCTGATTCATATCAATGTATGACAAAACCCACTGAAAAATAAAAATTAAAAAAAAAAAAACAGCACTTAAAATATTTGCAAAGCAGCCCCCAATACCCAAACACCCTCACCTGCTTGTTTTCTCTTTCCAAAGCCTAATTTATTGGCTCTTCTGAGAAAGGAAACCGCACTTGCCCAGTGTAAGCCTATATAACAACCCCAGCCATTAGCTGCTCCTCCTTCTGCCCTTCTGGCATTTCACAGCCCTCATTGATCCTTTTTATTCTCCCCGTTCATATCTAATTTTCCAATTACAGAGTACAACAATTTCCTTGAGAAAGGAAAAACAAACCAACCCAAGCAACCTTCCTTGAAATAGTTTCTTAAAATATTCACCTCTAATACCTATTAGTTATTTCCAAGATGAAATATTCAAAATGAGTCCCTTGGGGGTGGTTCTGAATGCTATGTGCATTTATTTTTATGAGTACTCAAACCCCAATAAAAATTGTGTCATCTGGTGTCACTCTTTGGGTCTAATTTGCATGCAAACCTCAGGAAGCCCTGAGGTGTTTAGGCAGGCCCTGGGGCTCCATGAGTGGAGGAATTTCTTGATCCCAAAGGAAGGACTGTGTGTAAAATTTTGGAGCTTATGGTTTACCACCACCACCCCCAACACACACACACACTCCAATCCTAGAAGCAGACAGCCAAAGAATACCACCTGCTTCAAATTATGCAGCCAGATAGGGAGTAAAGATAAAACCAGCCCATCCTAAAGGAAATCAGTCCTGAATATTCATTGGAAGGGTTGATGCTGAAGCTGAAACTCCAATACTTAGGCCATCTGATATGAAGAACTGACTCCTTGGAAAAGACCCTGATGCTGGGAAAGATTGAAGTCAGGAGGAGAAAGGGATGACAGAGGATGAGTTGGTTGGATGGCATCATTGACTCGATGAACATGAGTTCGAGCAAGCTCCAGGAGTTGGTGAAGGACAGGGAAACCTGGCATGCTGCAGTCCATGGGTTGCAAAGAGTCGGACACAACTGAGTGACTGAACAGAACTGGGGGAGCAAAGAGAACAGAACTTGAGCCTTCCCTAGTGCAATCTCCAAGAACATGAATAAATCCCAAAGAATAACTGGGTGAGATAGTAAGTAGAAGTGAAAGTGTTAGTTGCTCAGTCATATCTGACTCTTTGCGACCCTATGGACTGTAGTCGACCAGTCTCCTCTGTCTGCAGAATTCTCCAGGCAAGAATACTGGAGTGGTTTGCCATGCCCTTCTCCAGGGGATCTTCCCAAACCAGGGATTGAACCCAGGTCTCCTGAATTACAAGTGGATTCTTTACTGTTTGAGCCACCAAGGAAGCCCAAGTGAGATAAGGGAGGGAAAAAAAGCTAATTGGAAGATGATGCATCTTACCAGCAGAGATGACCTAAGGGAGAGGTAAGCAGTTGGCTCTGGTCAGTGGGTAGATACCTGGCAAGCAAAGGACTTGAGTGCTCAGGAACCAAACTATAAGTGAGGAAGTAAAAGAAGTCCTAGCAGTGTTTGTGACCCCATAGACAGATCTGAGAGCTCAAGGTTGCTGGTTTTCCTGCTTTGAAAATCCTAGCTTATCCATCATTCCATAAACACACTTGCATATTTCATATGTGTGTCTCTTGACTGGAATATCCTTCAGACTACAGTCTGAATCCTACCAGCCTTCCTCAGCCTACCTTTCCTAAGACCATTCCAATCCACTGGAATCACTCAGTCTTCTGAGCTTTTATTGTATTTTGCTTTTGCTATTGTCTTTTGGCTTCCCAGGTGGCTCAAGTAAAGAATCAGTCTACCAACGCAGGAGCCCCAGGAGACATGGGTTTGATCCCTGGGTTGGGAAGATCCCCTGGAGGAGGAAATGGCAAACCACTATAATTCCAGGTGTTCTTGCCTAGAAAATTCCATGGACAAAGGAGCCTGACAGACTACAGTCCATGAGGTCACAAAGAATTGGACTTGACTGAGCATGCACGCACTGTCTTTTATTGTATTGTCATTTGCTTTTTTCATATAAATGTCTCATCTTTCAAAACAACTTAGAAGCCCCTTGAAGGCAGCAGAATCAGGCTGGGGTTCCCTGTATTTTTTCCTATTTATCTCCCCATAGCACTCAGCACAGCGTATAATAAATGCAAATTGAAGAGATGTGTAAATCAGTGAGAAAAGTACTGTAAGTACACTGCATTCTGATATCTACACTCCTGGGTATATAAGAATATATAGGAATTTGTATTTCTCATAAATATTAGGTGATATTGACACTGCTGGTCTAGGGACCACATTTTGAGATAATGATGAAACCACATTTTGAGATAATGATGAAACTTAAGAATTGGTGGCAAGTAGGTCCAGGTGGCCTGCTTGATTTAGAGTACGACAGAAGAACTTGGACATATAGGAAGCCAGGTGAAGTCCTTTGGTGAGAAAGCATCAGTAGGAGCCAGGCAAGAAGGGCAGGCCCTAACCAGCCTATCTGGGCCCAGGACAGGCCTGCAGACGCAAAGACACCTTAGTGCATTAGAAAACCAATGCAAAGACTTCTCTGGACCTACTTGGGGTCAAAGTCATAGAGCAGGGAGGAAATGAGGTCAGACCAGGCAGGGCTGTCAGCTAAGGCAGCACATAGTGGCTTATCCATCTAGCCACTGGGGCAAATTACCAGAAGTGCGATTTTTAAAATGTCAGGATGAAACAACAGCAAGTAATGGTGTAAGTTAGAGCACTCAAACTTTGTGGATGCCAAATGGGAAGACCTGAGAAATCAGGAAATAGGAAAGAGATGAAGAAACAGGTTAATATGCAACAGAGAAGATGTGAGGCTCAGATCAGAAGGTCTAAAATTTCAACTCCAGCATGGACACGGGTCAGTGTGCATTTTTTGCATTTTGCCTAAGTCTTAATAAAACGTGGTTGGGTTTCAAACTAGCTAAGATAGCAAAGGTCAAAAGGAAAGGAGACAGCCCAGTGAGCATATTCTATGGCCACCAGGCTGAAGGAGAATTAGATTTCCTAATTCCCCAGGTTTTCTGAGCACTGACTTGGCAAGGGGCAGAACTAAAACTGAACATAAGACTCTCAATCCCCATGAAAGACAGAAGGACAGGAAGAAAGGGCATTAAGGAGGGAATTAGTTTCTGCCCACTAGGAATTCACAACTTATGTCTAAGTTATTCAGTTGCACTGTCTTATTGGTTTATCTAGTTACACAAGTAATATATAAATATGTTCATGAGACATTTCAAACAATACAAATATATCTAGGAAAAACAAAATTTCCTTTTTGCTGGCTCACCCCCAATCAAGTTTGTGTGTAAATATTTATATGTATATATTGATGCTTATGGATTTTTTGCTGGTTTCACTTTTTTTTTTTACACAACCATACTTTTTGGATGCTTCCATATCTGCCCATATTGATTCTATCTTATTTTTCCTAATAGCTACATAGTATCCCATAATATGACTGTACCCTTAGTATTAGTGGGCATTTAGGTCCTTTCTAGTTTTTCTCTATTCTGAAGAAATGCTATACTGATTATCTCTGAAAACCTGCTGAAACATTTCTTTAGAAAGCATTGTAAGAATAAGCTTGCTGAGTCAAAAGGTATATTCATGTACCAGATGTTTTATTTGTCCCTGAAGACTCACTCTCCATCCTTTATAATCTTGCCTGAGAAGGATGACTCATATGGACTGCATGAACTTCTTTGCCTATCGTTTCTGGTCAATTTTGCTGCTAGGAGATGCTGACAAGAGACTGCAAGAAGAGAAGAGAGTGAGTTTGAGGTATTTGTTTCTCCCAGCACTCCTACTACCAGCACATTCTTCTACCAAAATATGGCTGCATCCTTCTACCAAGGTCTCAGCTCAGGTAGGGTACTCTTCCATACAGCTCTAAGTTCTCTTAACCACTCCCTCCTCTTGCCCCTTCAGTCCTAAGGTGGTAATGGTTCCTCACTCTGGCTGGTCTCAGGTATTGAACCAGCCCTTGTCAGTTTCCCTAAGTTCTTACTGCATGCGTGTTCTCAATACCCTGTTTAGAAGCGCCATCTGTTTTGTGCCAGGACCCTAAGTGATGCCATGCTTTTTAAATTTTGATACATATTCCTAAATTGTCTACCAAAATACTATAGTTATTTTATCCTCCTGCCAACAGTTCATAAGAGTGCCCAGTTAACTCACTTTGTGCCCACTGGAAAGGGAGTACTGTATTAACAAGAGCTTAACAAACGGTTTGAGAGTCAATGATGTACACAGGGATGGTCCATTCATCATGATGAAAAAAAGGTCAGAGCTGCTCAAGATTCCTTCTCCCTGTGCCATGCAAGAGCAATTCTTGAGCTGACCAAAGACCTTCAGGAAAGCTTTCTACGTGACTTTACTCTCAGTAGAAGTTCCTTCTTTAAATTCCAGTGTATCATTGCTGACTATTGGCAGGCTCAGCCAACATGTGTTAAACAGAGTTATTTACTGAGCCAAAAGGAACATCTCTCTTGGCATCAGTTGCTAGTTTCATGTGTTGGCTTAATCACAGATTCCATAGGTATCTCAAGAAAAGCTCTGAATAACCACTATAACCAACAGTGCCTACTTTAGGGAGCATTCCTCAACATACCCTGGAAATAGGGCAAACCACAATTAACCTACAAATGGTCAAGTCTCAAAACTCCTTGTAGTGCTTGGCCTTCTCTTCAACAGTTGTGTCTGATTCTTTGAGACCCCATGGACTGTAGCCTGCTGGGCTCCTCTGTCCATGGAACTTCCCAGGCAAGAATACTGAAGTGGGGTGCCATTTCCTCCTCCAGGGGATCTTCCCAACCCAGGGATCGTACCTGCATCTCTTACATCCTCCTATACTGGCAGGAGGATTCTTTACTACTAGTGCCCCCTGGGAAACTTCTCTCCAACTATGCTTTTTAATTCTACCTCTCACCTTCAACTTCTCCAAGTACTTTGTCTCACAAGAAGTAATCAACAAGTCTTCATAGCTGCTGCTGCTGCTGCTGCTGCTGCTAAGTCACTTCAATCGTGTCCAACTCTGTGCAACCCCATAGATAGCAGCCCACCAGGCTCCCCCGTCCCTGGGATTCTCCAGGCAAGAACACTAGACTGGGTTGCCATTTCCTTCTCCAGTGCATGAAAGTGAAAAGTGCAAGTGAAGTCGCTCAGTCATGTCTGACTGGTAGCAACCCCATGGACTGCAGCCCACCAGGCTCCTCCATCCATGGGATTTTTCCAGGCGAGAGTACTGGAATGGCGGGCCATCTTCATAGCTAGTAAATAAAAATTAGACTGTAGAAGTTAAAGCAAAATTCAGGAGACAATGTTGTCTTAATCTTATTATGACAGCATCACCAACTCAATGGACATGAGTTAGAGCAAACTCCAGGAGACTGGGAAGGACAGGGGAGCCTGGTATGCTGTAGTACATGGGATCTCAGAGTCAGACATGACTTAGTAACTAAACAGATGACAACAACAGAAACATCTTATTGGGGCTACTCTTTCTCTCTGCCATGATAGAGAACCAAATGGCACTGAAGAGAACTTTCTGACTCTCTGTGAGTACAAGCTTTCATCTGACAGCTTTAAAGCCAAGGCTCTTCCCTTAGTCCCTCATTAATGCAGGATTCTTTCTCATTCTCTTTAACTGGAGTCTGAAGTTCAGACTCCATCTTATAATCTTCCCATCTTCTAGTCCCTGTTCAGCTTGCAGAATTCTGATTTTTCTTCATTATATCCTCAGTCAGAACAAGATAATCTTTTTCTGCAGTCTATTACAATTGCCCACTATCTATTCATATGTATATGTTAATATTACATGAATAAGTTTTTGAATCAGGCTTACTAGAAGAAAGGAATCTCTCTTTATAAAGATTGTTAATTGGGATATTGCCTTATACACTTTTTCCTGGATTTAAAAGCCACGGGAGGAGGGCAGTGTCTAGCCTTCAATTTTCAACAGAAAAACACTGTCACTTAGCTGTTAAAATAGCTGCTTCAGGTCTATGCCTTCTTTGTGGTGGGAACAGTGATGGATCAAGCAGCAAGGTTTGTTTATTTCAAGTAAAATAGCAGATCTTATCACAATAATGCAATGGTCTGAGTTTCATTTATAAAGATGACACTATTGACCTACCACAAGGAGCCATGTGCCTTGAATTGTTTTTTTCCCAAATTGGGCTAAAGTAGCTACAGTCACCTTTTTATACTTCCATATGGTCAAAAGCCAGCAAGATAGATGACTGGAGCCACAGAGGCTATAAAAAATTCTATTTGGTTAGACCTCACAGCTGACAAGTGTCACCCTATGCTACTCTCATAAAAATTACTAACGTTGCTGAGTTCCAACTATGTGCCAGGCACTATGCTATGCACTTTCCAAGCATTGATCCCTTTAATCCTCCCAGAGTTCTAAGAGATCAGTAAAATCATTATCCACATTTTATCAAGGCACAATAAAGGGATTAGTGACTTGCCTAAGGTCACACAGCTAATAGATGTCAGAACTGGGATTTGAATTCAAATATCTTAAATCAGATTCATCAGAAGCAGATCCTAAAGTGAGATTCAGGTGCAAGTTATTTATTAAGCAGATAGTACCAGGAGAAAATGGGCTTCCCCAGTGGCTCAGCGGTAAAGAATTTGCCTGCATCGTGGGAGATGTGGGTTCCATCCCTGGATCAAGAAGATCCCCTGGAGGAGGAAATGGCTAGCCACTCCAGTATTCTTGCCTAGAAAATCCCATGGACAGAAGAGCCTGGTCAGCTACAGTCCACAGGGTCACAAAGAGTCAGATGCAACTGAGCACCAAGAGAAAACAGAGTGGAGGAAACAGTATGTATCCATTTTGTATTGCTACATTAAAAAAGTACCTCAAAACTTGACTTAAAATAACAAGAATTTTTACCTCACACATGTTCTGAGGGGCAGGAATTCAGGAGTCGCTTAAGATGGATAGTTTTTAGCTCAGGGTCTCTCATGAGGTTTCAGTTGCAGGGGAGCAAAATATGCCACCCCAAAATATTTATTTGGTATGTGGACTATTTCAAGCTGAAAATAATCAAGGTCTGAAAGACCCAGGAAGAAACTTTGGCCTTCCCCAATTGCCAAAAAAAAAATTAGAGAACCTGTTCCCAGAACAGGGCTACCATCAGAGATATTTGTAAAATACATGGCATGGTGTGGTGGGGGAAACTCTTAAGAGATCAAAGTCCACTCTGTGTACCATTGTCTCTGCATGGCCCAGAAAACATTTGTTTATCAAACGTTTACTTTTCCATCTTCATGTGAATTTCCTGCCTCATCATTGAAATCCCAAACCACTACTCCCAACACCCTCTTTTGTCTTTAGCTGAATTAATATTCATGGTGAGGGTTTCAGTCATTTGAGGGAGTTACTTATTTTTCCTGGGTTTCTCTCTTATATACTGTACACATTATGAAACTTCTGCGTGATGCTCTCCTGTTAATCAACCCAACCCAATATTCTTTGGAAGGACTGATGCTGAAGCTGAAGATCCAATACTTTGACCACCTGATGCAACAGCCGACTCACTGGAAAAGACCCCAATGCTGGGAAAAGATTGAAGGCAGGAGGAGAAGGTAACGATAGAGGATGAAATGGTTGGATGGCATCACCGACTTAATGGACATGAGTTTGAGCAAACTTCAGGAGATGGTGAGGGACAGGGAAGCCTGGCATACTGCAGTCCATGGGTCTTACAGTCCTTGGACTCTTGCAGTCCAAGAGTCAGACATGACTTAGCAACTGAACAACAACTCCTGTTAATCTTTCCCATGTCAATTTAATTTTTAGACAAGCCAAAAAAACTTCAAAGGGTAGAGAAGAACTTCTTCCTCCTCAACACAGTCAAGATGTGAGGAGAAGGCGAGGGTGGGATGTTCTGAGAGAATAGCATTGAAACACGTATACTATCAAGGGTGAAACAGATCACCAGCCCAGGTTGGATGCATGAGACAAGTGCTCAGGACGGGTGCACTGGAAAGACCCAGAGGGATGAGATGGAGAGGGAGGTGGGAGGGGGGATCGGGATGGGGAACACATGTAAATCCATGACTGATTCATGTCAATGTATGGCAAAAACCACTACAATACTGTAAAGTAATTAGCCTCCAACTAATAAAAATAAATGGGAAAAAAATAATAAAATAAAAATTAAAAAAAAAAAAAAAAAAAAGATGTGAGCCAGGGCTGCAGCCATCTGAAGGTTTGACTGGGGTTGAATGAACCACTTCCTGAGTGACTCACCCTTGGGAATGGCAAGTTTGTGCTACCTAAAGATGAAAGGGCTCTGTTCTTTGCCACATGGACCTTAGAGTTCTTTGAGTGTCTGCCTCACATGACAAATGGCTTCCCTTAGAGAGGATAACACAAAAGAGAGCAAGGTGAAAGCTACAATGACTTTAATGATCCAGCCTCCGAAGTCACACACCATCATCCTTATTATATCCTATTGGTTACATAGGTCAGGCCACTGATGGGTAACAGTCTGTGGCCTGTTAGGAATGGGGGTCACACAGCAGAAGGCGGATGAGCAAATGAAGCTTCATCTTTATTTACAGCTGCTCCCCATTGCTAGTGTTACTGCTTAAACTCAGGAAAACACACTCGGGGCTCCCACTGATTCTACATTACAGTGAGTTGTATAATTATTTCATCATATATCACAGTGTAATGATAAGAATAGAAATAAAGTGCACAAAAAATGTAATGTGCTTGAATCATCCCTAAACCACCCCCCCTCCCCCAGTATGTGGAAAAACTGTCTTCCACAAAACCAGCCCCTGGTGCCAGAAAAGTTGGGGACCGCTGACATAGGTCAACCCTATTCATTGTGAGAGAGGATGATGGCCATTTGGGGGGCCAGTTAAATATAGGATGAGAAGGGATAAGAGCTAAGCAAAGACAAGGTTTCAGGCAAAGTCCCAGCCTCCAGCCTGATCCAGCAGCCAACTCTGGAGGTGTTAATTACACCTCAAAGTTTGTCTCACCCCAAGAAAAGGAATCTGACCTTTTATAATCCCACAACAGGAAGGTATTGAAATGGTATGTGAACTCCCAAGTTTTTCTCTCTAGGCCAAGAAAACAGCTCCAGTAATCCAAAAGACAGCACTAGGAAGGTCACTGATGTGAGTTGTTTAAAACAAAGAGAAGCTGGAGTGTGGACTCAGATAATTAGTCAGTGTCTCTCTAGTTCTGATATGTCCTACTCTAGAATTCTCACTCATAATGCTTTCTGTCTTGTAACATTTGGCTTTTGACTTTGTCAATATCCTCTGCTTTGCAACTGTGATCAAGAAATGGACACTTTGTCAACTATACCTCAATAAAAACAAGAATAGAAGCCCCCTAATTAAAGCATTTTTAGACCAGAAAACAAAGGGAAAGAAATGCACACACTTTACACACCTCTCTAGGGAGAAATATGACTTTCTAAAAGTCCCAGTTGACAGAATGCTGATCGCAAACATTCTCTCCATCTTGGTTTCCTAGGTTTTTCTTTTTTTTATATGTATTATTTACAGTCTGAGTTGAGCCTCAGTGAAACAGTTCAATAGACAAAATTTGCTTTTGGCAAACTTTGTTCTTCCTTTTGTCTCTCCTTTGGGCCCCTCATCCTGACTTCTCACGAATTATTTATTCTCCATCCACTTCTAGCTCTGAGCCAATTCATTTCAACTATTATTTTCCAAGCTGAATAATATTCTAGTACATAAGGGCTTTCAAAGGCATTTATTTTCAAAGTATTAACAGGAAGACATGAATATATATAAGTATTATTCTAGAAATTAAAATCTCATATCTGTGGGTGTTAGAAAAATTTAGTCCTAACAAGCCCAAACCTGAGCTTACCAAAATTGATAAGCAATCTCTTACACTTCAGTGTACACAGCACACCACACATACACATACACACACACACACACACACGTACGTGTGTACACACTCAGAAAGTCAGTAAAGGAAATTAAGTGATGCAATGGCCAAGTTAGAGAAATAATTTAAAGAACTTTAGCATTCTCATCCCCAAACTGCAGAGTCAAAGGTTTGTTGTTTAGTCACTAAGTCATGTCCAACTCTTTTTCGACCCCATAGACTGTAACCCGCCAGGCTCCTCTGTCCGTGGAATCTTCCAGGCAAGAATATTGGAGTGGGTTGCCATTTCCTTCTTCAGGGAATCTTCCCAACCCAGGGACTGAACCTGCATCTCCTGTATTGGCAGGTGGATTCTTTACCATTGAGCCACCAGAATCAAGGTAGAGGTGTCCAAAGTCAGGCTTCTTTTTCTTTGCCACTTTTTGTGTTTTCTTCCTTAGTGTTTGTAGGAAGGATATAAAAGCAATATTCTAATGACTTGGCTTGTCAAAGGAAATTTAGATTCATTAAAAGCAAGTCACTCATCTACACAGTTCAAAATTGACTTTTGAGACTTTGGTGTATATTTTTCTTGTGCTTACTTCAGTAGTTGAGCTCTGGTTCTCTTTTATAACCCATAGTACGTCGTTATATTTGTTAAGCTGTTTTAATATAGTCTAGGGCATGCCTACAGCACTCTCACAATAATACTGCCAAGTTGTCTCCAGATTTACTCGGAAATCAATTGAATTCAAATTGAAACAGTAATTAATGCTAAAGTTCTCTCCTCTGTTTTCAGCAAGTTGGCGTCTGTTTCCATGGAAACAGGCTTCTCTACAACATGCAGTAAAAAACGCCAAGGATTGCTTATCAATTTTGGTGAGCTCTGGCTGGGACCTGCTCTGACTAAAATTCTCTAACACCAACAGATAAGAGATTCCAACTAATATTTAGAATGAAGGGTTGTTGTTTCTTTTCCACAGAAAGAAAATGTATAACCAAGGACTAGTTACCTGAGGCAAAGAGTATTAACTAATGACT
The DNA here is from genome assembly GCF_963930625.1 of Muntiacus reevesi. Lineage (NCBI taxonomy): Eukaryota > Metazoa > Chordata > Mammalia > Artiodactyla > Cervidae > Muntiacus > Muntiacus reevesi. Next base: position 40,933,375 of record NC_089271.1, on the reverse strand, counting down.
GCTGACCCAAATGTTTAGCTGTAGCATCTATTTATACGTAACTACCCAGTGCCTCCTTCAACAATTTTGTTTTAAGTTGATTTGTGTTGCAGAAGTTACCTATTCGAATTTCCACTAGTGAGGGGGATAGGATGCTTCTGAATTCTTTAATCATTTAAAAAGTCTTATCAAATCTGTAGTGATCTAACAGTTCCAATAGTCTTCTTTTCCTGCATTTATCATTTAAGTAAGCAGGTCCATTTATTTCGACAAATGTTTCTTGAGTGATCTAAAATTCTAGGCCAGGAATTGCAAGCTGTATAATTCCCTGGCTATTTAATTTAAAATGCAGAATCCTAGGCCTTACCCCTTAGAGCATCTGATTAGTGTATCTAATGCAGGACTCATCACTCTAAAATTTACAGCCTCTGTTCTCTGTGTATGTAATTTTGATCTCAGTGGTCCCCAGACTACAATTTGAAAAACATTCCCCTAGGTATTTTCACTAAGAGCTAAAGGAAAAGGAAAGCCAAATAAATATTATTAATTAATGAAATTATGCCCTTAAAAAGGTAACAGTCTACCACATATGGAAAACATACCAAAGATACATTACAATACATAGTCCTAAAATGCCGGGTACCCCAGGGACACCCAGAACCCCCATATTAAAAGGAAATCCTTTGGATTCTTCTATCTTTTTGCTCAAAACTGCATCACAACTTTGTTAGTACACAAGACTTCCAGTTCATATAAACAAGGGGAAATATTAGGACATATGTTTCTAGGACTTAGGAGCCATTATTAGCCTAAGCAAAGTAAGAAAAGGAAGGAGATCTCAAAAGTAAGGGGAAAAAAGGACAAAGTAGAACAATCCCAAGGTAAGAGAGAAAGACAAAGGAGCAAGGCCTATCAAGAGTGAATGTGCTGGGGGTAAGACATTTGGATGTCTCAATCCCTACAGACTGCTCAGTGGAAAGAGAATGAGCTAATCTACTTTTCTCCGCCTCTATATCTTGAGCTTTCTCAACTGTTTGTGTATCAAATCAAGATCCCCAAAAGTGGACCATAAGATGAAGATTCATATGCAAACAATTTTTAGTGGAATATAATTGTTTTACAATGTTGTGTTCGTTTCCTCTGTACAATGAGGTGAATCAGCTATATGTGTGTGTGTGTGTATATATATACATATACCCCCTCCCTCTTAAACCTCCCTCTTACCCCACTATTCCACCCCTCTAGTTCATCACACACAAACATACACACAAAATACACAAACACACATATAATAAAGGTTGGAATCAACTCAAATGTCCTTCAATAGGGGTTGTACAAATAAACTATGTTACAGCTACAACATGGAGATGAAACTATGGAAAATAATGAGGAAGAGCTCTATAGTTGAAAGGGAATAACTTCCAGGATATACTGTTAAGAGAGAAATGCAAGGCACATAATGTATATATAGCAGACTGCCATATGGATAAGAAAGAAAGGGAAATAAAAATACATATAGATAAATGAGCACTGGAAAGGTAAACCAGGAAACTAAAGAAAAGGCAGATTTCTCTGAGTACGTCTTTGCATATGTTTTGATGCATGAACTGTGTAAATGTTCTGCTGTATTCAAGAATAGAATTTTAAAAACCCTAAAATTGCAAACAAGTAGGGAAAAAATGATCCTGTGTGTCAAAATGACTAAAAAAGAAAGAAAGTGAAAATTACTTCAAGTGATTACAGAACATAGTACTCTGATTGTATATCTTTATTGGCATAATAGTAAGAACAGAAAGAACTATACAGAAATTACGATAATCTTTCTTCAGTTAATAGTAGTATTTAAATAGTGATTTTGAAATCTTAATGCTATTAGAAGCCATATTTTCTGTGTAAGAGAAAAGAAAAAAATAAAAGTCAAGTCAAATAAATTAAGCAAAAATTCTTATTGCTAAATTTGGATCGAAAAGTCTCACGTGGACTTGAGAAATGAGGCCACTAAAAGGACCAAAAAACAATTACACATCCAGTTGCAATGGGTACTTTTAGCTTTCACATCTCGTTTTCCCTCTAAAATAGATCAGAGCTCATTGGAGAAATGGTTAATTCCAGGTCTGGGTCAGGGAAAATTTTAAGTGACTGTCGTTCATCACATGGCAAAAGTAAGGAAGTGCTCAGAACTGATGGAAGCATGCCAAAAGTAAGCAGGTTTTTAAAAGTTCCTATTGTTCTGGAATATTACTCAGCTGTACAAAGAATGAAATAATGCCATTTGCAGCAACATGGATGGACCTAGAGATTATCATATTAAGGGATCTAAGTCAGAGAAAGACAAATATTATATGACATCACTTATAAGTATAATCTAAAAACAAATCTACTTACAGAACAGAAATAGAGGGCTTCCCTAATGGTCCAGTGGTTAGGAATCCATCTGTCAATGCAAAAGACATTGGTTCGATCCTAGTCCGGGAAGAGCCCACATGCTGCAGGGCAACTAAGCCTGTGCACCACAACTACTGAGCGCATGCTCTAGGACCTATGCTCTGCAACAAGAGAAGTCACTGCAATGAGAAGTCCGTGCCATAACTAGAGAGTAGCCTCCATCACTGCAACTAGAGAAAGCTCACATGCAGCAGTAAAAACCCAGCATAGTAATAAAAAAAAAGAAAGGAAGAAACAGAAATAGACTCACACACATAGCAAACAAATTTATGGTCACCAAAGAGGATAGGGAGAGGAGGGATAAATTAGGAGTATGGGATTAATATATACACACTACTATATAGAAAACAGATAAACAACAGGATATACTGTATAACACAAATAATAATATTCACTATCTTATAATAACCTATAATGGAAAATAATCTTACAAAAATAATATGTGTATTGACTGGATCATTTCACTGTAAACCTGAAATAAGATAATATTATAAATCAACTACACTTCAATTTTTAAACTTTCTCATTGGTCAATTTTGAGAGACTTTAAGCATCAAATATCTTAACCTTAAGTGATGGTGTCCTACTGCTACCCCTGAGTTAGTGGACTTCCGACTGTCAGCACCTGTATTTCTTTGCCTGGAGACTTTTTCTGAATGTTAAAGCCCTTTTCGATGGTGATGTCAGGGAATTAATGTTCCCTAGTAGCAGTCTTCAAAGAATGACTGACAGAAGATGGTGGATAAATACCCCTCAAATGAGATAACTCTAAGACACATATACTACACTAGCTCTCTGAGTTCTGCAAGTAGGATTAATTAATTAATTGCAGTGGTTAATTGCAGTGGTAAACAGCTAAGTACCCCAGAGAAAGAAATAGCAACTCACTCCAGTACTCTTGCCTGGGAAATCCCATGGACAGAGGAGCCTGGCGGGTTATAGTCCATGAGGTGGCAAAAGAGTCAGACGCGACTTAGCAACTAAAGAACAACAGCAAAATAGCTAAGTAACACTCCCTGATTATTTTACTCCTCTCCCTATCTCAGTCTCATGTTCTTACTCCTCTGCCAGTGGTTTTGGAATCACCTCGCAAGTAACTACCTGTACTTCAGTTTTATCTCACAGTCTGTTTCTGGTAAAACCCATAATTAGCCTATTATTCTCAAAATTAAAAAAGGGAAAATGAACTCATCTGCCATTACTAGAGATGATTTATTCTGAAAATTGCTAGTTAAAGAGAAAAAATGAAGTAATCACCCTAGATGAGGAACTGAAATTTATTCCCAGTTGAGTGAATGTTCTTCTTCACAGCAGAATGGCAACTAATAAATTTAACTGACAGAATTAGAAAATTATCATTCTATAACCACAAATGATATCATTGATCCAGGCATCAATGTACATTAAAATCATTATGTAAAAGGGTGATGGGAAAGAAGAAAACTTTCAGTTTTCAGGATACATATTAAAGGTAGATGTTAAATGAAAACATGAGGAAAAATGCTGAGAAATCCAGATTATGAGATATGCCTCTAATCAACTGTCCTGATCACTTTAAAAAGCCAATATCATAAGAATAAGTTGTAGGGATGACTATTCTAGGCTAAGAGTTTGAGGGAACCAAACCAAATGTATTGAGTGAAACTTGATTAGCTATTGTGTATAAAAATTGTTATAAAAAGAACAATTGGGGGAAAATTGCCATTTTTAAATGGGCAGAGCATTACATGAAGTAAGGGAACCATTTATTTTCCTAGTTGCAATAATGATGTGGAGGGTATATAGGAGTTGACCTTATTCTTAGGAAATGTATGTGGAAGTATTTAGGGATAAATTGTCATGATGATGCCTGCAACTTAAGTTTAAATATTTCGTGTGTGTGTGTGTGTGTGTGTGTGTGTGTGTGTGTGTGTGTGTGTGTTGAGAAAGAGGTGGTAATGGAAGAAATGAGAGTGAGAGAATAGTATGATAAAACATTAACAATTGTTTTAACTCAGTATTAAATATACTACCGGGGGCTTCCCTGGTAGCTCAGCTGGTAAAGAATTTGCCTACAGTTTTAGAGACCTGGGTTCAATTTCTGGGTCGGGGAGATCTCCTGGAGAGGGGAATGCAACCCACTTCAGTATTCTTACTTGGAGAATCCCGTGGACAGAGGAGCCTGACAGGCTACTGTCCAAGGGATCGCAGAGTCAGACATGACTGAACACATACACACACACACACAAATATATGGGAGTTCTTTGTATTATTCTTTTACCTTTCTATATGTCTGAAAATGTTCATAAAAACTGAGAAAAACATGCATCTGAGGTAAATATGGCAAAATATCAATATTTTAAAAGCAGATGGTGGAGACATCCTTGTTTATTATGTTACTGTCTCTGTTTCTCTTTATGGTTAAATGCTTCACAACATAAGTTAATAAATAAATAACCAAAAGCAAAACAAAACACTAAAGAAATAAGTTGGAGTTTATGAGTTGAAGAAAGGGAAGACTGTATTTGAAATTGAAGGAACAAAAGATGTAAAGCCTATGGCACATGGGACCATGGTTTCTTCATTCAATATGGCTGCCCTGGTTACTGGAGAAGGGTCTGGAGGAATGTACCATGAGGCTAGATGGGCTAGCAGGAGAACTATGCAAATCCTTGAAGATAGGCAAAAGGGCACAGAATTTAAGATGAAGGGAATGAAGAACTACAAAAAGCCTTCAGGCTAAGGAGAAACATAAATCAAAGAAGCATAGGCAAGAATAAGGAGACATCAGGAATCTGTGGCAACAGTCGAGGTGAGTGGTGCTTCGGTGCTAGGCTCAGTTGTGTCTGACTCTTTGTGATCCCAGGGACTGTAGCCCACCAGGCTCCTCTGTCCATGGAATTTTCCAGGCTCAAGAATACTGGAGTGGGTTGCCATGCCCTCCTTCAGGGGATCTTCCTAAGCCAGGGACCAAACCCAGGTCTCTTGCATCTCCTGCATTGGCAGGTGGATTTTTTACCACTAGTGCCAGCTGGGAAGCCCTCAAGGTGAGTGATCACTCAGGCTTAATCCCTTTCTGGACCAATGGGAGCAGAGAAGGTTTTGAAGAAGGAGAAATTTATTTTCAAGAATTGCCCATTCAATGCACTATAGCTCATAATACTGTCCAATTAGAGGAACCTAAAGAAACTGAATCAACACTAATGAGTAACCTCATTAGAAAGTAAATGCCTTCTAAATTCACTAAGATAAACACACAACTTTTAACAAACGCATATTTATAGAACCTGTGTGGGAGATATTTTGTCTGACCAAAAGAAGAATTTGAGCCAAGAGATATTTTCAATTGTGGTGGTTTATTTATTGAAATTTCTCTTTTCCAAAACCAGGCACATTCTAATAAATGTTATCAAGATGGAACTCTTATAAAACTGCACTATGATTACATTCTTGCAGATTTTAGTCACTTTCTGTCACTTCATAAATACACATCTATCACTTGGCTTACATTTTTGCACTACTTTAGCCAGGAAAATATAAAGAGGAAAAAAGAGAGGGGAAAAGAACTGCTACCAACCTGGGCGAGCCCTTTGTGTGAATTAAAAGAAGGCTTTGCTTTCTCAATAATGCCTTAATAAAGGACTACATTGTAGCAGGCAAACTCTAAATGACCCCATGAGCTCTACCTCCTGGAGTTCACACCTTTGTATGGTTCCCTCAGCTTGAGTGTAGGTGGGGCCTATGACTTGCCTCTAACCAATAGAATATAGCAAAGTGATGGGGTGCCACTCCCAAATTCCATTACATGACATGACTCCATCTTGCAAGCAAACGTGCTATCTTTCTCCCTTGTTGGCTTTTGAGAAGCAAGCTGCCATGTGGCAAAAGGACCATTGGAGAGAGACACAAATGAGCTATTGGAAGCTTCAAGAAGCTGAGCATGGCCTCCAGGCAATAACCAGCACAAAGCTGGAGCCCTTGGCCTTATAGCCATGAGGAAGTGAATCCTGCCAATGACCTCCAGAGCCTGGTAGCAGATCCACTGCCACTAGAACCTCCAGATGAGAACCCAGCTCTGGCCATATACCTGGATTGCAGTCTGAGGACCCAGTTGCACCATGCCCAGAGTCCTGATCCACAGAAACTGTGAGAATAAACATGTGTTGTTGTAAGTAACAAAGTTTGTGATCATTTGACATGCAGCAACAGAAAACTAATACATATAGTAACACACAATCTCAGCAAATATAGACAGCAACCAGCTGTTGACCCTTGCAGCTACATAGGGGATTGTATCTGCCTCAAAACTCCCTCTGCCTCTCTCTTCTAAGAACACATGTGATTGCATATAGGCCCACCAGAAAAAGCCAAGATAAACTTCACATCTTAAGAACCTTAATCACATCTTTTGCCTAATAAGTAGTATTCACACATTCTTGGGATTAGAAAGTACATATACCTCAGGGAGGGGGGCTTCCCCGTGGCACTAATGGTAAAGAACCCACCTGCCAATGCAGGAGACATAACAGGTGTGGGTTCAATTCCTGAGTCAGGAAGATCCCCTGGAGGATGGCACGGCAACCCACTCCAGTATTCCTGCCTGGAGAATCCCCATGGACAGAGGAGCCTGACAGGCTACAGTCCATAGGGTCACACAGAGTTGGACACAACTGAAGCGACTTACCATGCATGCATACCTCAGGTGGTTACTTTTACAGGCTAGCACAGTGACCCCAGCAGTGGCCTATGTGAAAAAAACAGAAAGGGACAGAAGAGGAACACAGGAAACAGGAACATAGGAAAGCCCTATCTCTAGGGCTAAAGCGATAATATCCAGTGAGGTTGTAACTTAAATGACTTTGTAAGTGGCTGACTAGAACACATGCATCTCACTACAATTTGAACCAGGCCTGTTCAAATGCACCCCATGTGAACCCGAAGATCTTTTCAGGTCCGAAAGCAGCAGCTGCTTGTGCCCAGATACACTGCAGCCCTCCATCACTGCATACTTCTACCCTGCCCAACACACAAGCTCCACAGGCTACACAGGTCCCAGCTCCAGATGAGCTGAGTGTGACAAGTGCAGAGTAAGGGAACTGCTTACTGAGGGAATCCAGACACTCAAAGTACAGTCAGGGGAGGTGTGACTGTGTACTCCAGGACTCAGCCAAGAGCCTTGAAATGTCTACACTCCCTGCAGGGCTCCCACGTAAGTTAATTCTGTGGTGGTGGTGTTCAGTCGCCAAGTCGTGTCTGACTCTTTGTGACCCCATGGACTGCAGCATGCCAGGCTTCCCTGTTCCTCACCATCTCCTGGAGTTGGCCCAAGTTCATGTCCATGGAATCAGTGATGCCATCCAACTGTCTCATCCTCTGTTGCCCCCTTCTCCTCCTGCCCTCAATCTGTCCAGCATCAGGGTCTTCTCCAATGAGTAGGCTATTTGCATCAGGTGGTCAAAGTATTAGAACTTCAGCTTCAGCATCCATTAATTCTGTCAATGTCCACAATGCCTCTGTAGATATGGGAACACTGTACCGTGCACAATCTAAGCAACTTTACACAGAGACTAGGGGAAGGTGTCATCTGGGAACAGTGCTCATTCTAGGATCCTGAAACCACATTGCAAAACCAAGTCTCCAGAAGATTCGGTTCAGCTGGCTGCCTCAAAGGAGATAAACATCTAAAAATAATAACCTCAATACGTGAATACCTCTCCTATTTTAAAGCATTCCATAATTGCTAGTAACGGGCAGCATATGGCTCTGCTAACATCTTCTCAGTGGTGTGCTGCTCCTACTCACATTTTATGTGTTTGTGAGAAGTAAGATGAATTCAAATATTGGCACTTCAGTCTATGGAAGTCCCTTAGATATGACTTTCTTACAGGCAATATGAGTCAATCACTGACTTTGGCTAAGCTTCAAAAGTGCTCTGTGGTTTTGACATTGCATACACACAGCTCAATAACAGCCAAGTCAGTGGGAAAAATTTGTCACAGTTAGTTGTGACCACTTGAAAGAAAAAGTGAAAGTGTTAGTAGCTCAGTCATGTCTGACTCTTTGAGACCCCATGGACTGTAGTCTTCCAGGCTACTCTGTCCATGAAATTATCCAGGCAAGACTACTGGAGTGGGTTGCCATTCCCTTCACCAGGGGATCTTCCCAACCCACTTAAGTCAAACTCAAAAGAAGATGACACTAATGCCATCTATGGAAACATCCTAAATTCATTTAGGGACCTATAAACCCATTCCTAAGTATAGTCACGCTGACTTCAACAAATCACAATTTATTTTAGGTTTTTCATGTATACACTGGCTACCGTGACGGCCCTTTACTTCCTATTAACTTCCTAGTAGATATCTAAGAATAGCAGATAAATCTTCCTGTCTTTTGGAGGAGAATATCACTTTAGTATAATCAACACTGCACTGATGTCTGTGTAGATTACGTCTATTGTTTCATTTATATCTGCAGGGTCTGTCAATCTATCAAACAAAGACCCTTATCAATTCTAGCATGATCATTCCTGCTGCTTGAACTCGTCTAGTAATTGCCAATTTAAAAATAAATAGTTTTATTATCATCCCAGTTGTTGAAGCTAAGCTTACTCATTCATGAGCATCAGGCTTAGGCACTTTCACAGTGTGCACTAGCCAGATACATATCATTTTCTTGAAGAGTAGATGAGTCACAAGACTGATCAGTCAGTCCCCAGGTCCCCAAACATATGTTGGTACCCTGCAATTTCATTCTAACTTAAAAAAAAAAAATAGCTCTAGAGAAAATGTCTTCCAAAATAGTATTCTTTCAGTACTCCACCTTGTCATTCTCAGCCATAGTAAAATCAAAATAAGTTCTTCCAGAAATATTGTCCTGAATAGGGTGCAAGTATGAGTTCTCACTAGGCCTCATAAAGCTCCATCTGCCTAGAGAAAGGCTGATCCCAAATGTCTTCTCCCCTCAGAAGTCAATTCAAATTGCTATTAACTGTATTTTTATATTTTCCCTAAATGATCTATTTTACTTACATAGAGCTAACCTCAGGAGACATAAAGGGTAATAGAACCGTATACCAAAATGAGAACAGAATAGTCTTAGCCACACCCTTTTCAAAATAAAGTGGAACCAAACAAATTTCAGAGTTCTGTTATTTTTCTTTTTCTCTATGTTAGTTCTGAGATTTTTTTTTTAACCACCTATTGCACTGTCAAACCTCTAGTACAATGATGAATAGAAGGGGTGATGACAGGCAATGTTATCTGGTTTTCGGTCACAAAGTAAAAGTTTTCAACCACCATAATATTGTAAAGAAATTATCCTCCAATTAAAATAAATAAAAATTAATTTTTTAAAGTAAAAGCTTTCACCATTTCATGGTTAAGAATAGTACTTGTGCTCAGCTTGCTGCTCTGTGATTACTGAGAGTGGTGGGATGGTGGGAGATGGAAGGGAGATTCAAGAGAGAGGGGATATATGTATATGTGTTACTGATTCACTTTGTGGTACAGTAGAAACTAACACAATATTGTAAAGCAATTGTACTCCAATAAAAAGAAAAGAATAAGAAGAAAAGAATAAAAGAAAGAATAAAAAGAAATAAAAAGAAAAAAAAGAAAAAGAAAAGAAATGGATAAGGAACCTGTGGTACATATACACCATGGAATATTACTCAGCCATTAAAAAGAATTCATTTGAATCAGTTCTAATGAGATGGATGAAACTGGAGCCCATTATACAGAGTGAGGTGAGCCAGAAAGATAAAGAACATTACAGTATACTAACACATATATACGGAATTTAGAAAGATGGTAACGATGGCCCTATATGCAGGGCAGAAGAAGAGACGCAGAAGTACAGAACAGACTTTTGAACTCTGTGGAAGAAGGGGAGGGTGGGATGTTTCGAAAGAACAGCATGTATATTATCTGTGGTGAAACAGACCACCAGCCCAGGTGGGAGGCATGAGTCAAGTGCTCGGGCCTGTTGGGCTGGGAAGATCCAGAGGAATCGGGTGGAGAGGGAGGTGGGATGGGAGACCGGGATGGGGAATTCGTGTAACTCTATGGCTGATTCATATCAATGTATGACAAAACCCACTGAAAAATAAAAAAAAAAGAAAAAGGAAAAGGAAAAAAAAAAAAAAGAGCCAAAATTGGAAACTTCTCCAAGTTTATCAATACTGGAATGGATCAATAAAATGTGATCTATTTAGACTGCCGCATAAATGAACTACAAGGCTTCCCTGGTGACTCAGTTGTAAAGAATCCACCAGCACAGCAGGAGGCTCAGAAAACTTGAGTTTGATCCCAGAAACAGGAAGATCTCCTGGAAGAGGAAATGGCAACCCACTCCATTATTGCTGCCTGAGAAATCCCATAGACAGAGGAGCCTGGTGGGCTGCAGTCATGGGGCCACAAAGAGTCGGACATGACTGAGCACACACAAGGAAGGATATTTGCAACCTGGATTTCATAATCATAGTGAGCGATCTAATGTAAAACAGAAGAACTTACTATATGAGGCCATTCGTAAAAACTTCAAAAACTAACAAAATTCATCTATACCAATAGAAGTTAGAATGTCGGTTACCTTTGGTCATGAGGTATGTCGGGGCTAATATGATTCAGATAATAATATTCTATTGTTTTATGTATATATATACTTTATAAAAATTCATTGGACTACAAAAAAAAAAAAAGAAAAGAATAGTACTCATGGTAGACTTTTTTCTGTAGATAAATTTATTAGTTTCCAAAAGTCTATTGCTAGTTTGCTTATCAGAGATTTTACTTCCATAGATGGACATAGACTCATCAATTATTTTCAGCATCTTATGGAGATGATCATATGACTTTTGTCCTTAATCCTGTTATTGCCAGAATTACACTGATTAATTTTCAGTATGAAACCAACCTTGCCTTTCTTGAACCCAACTTGACACAGAGGTATTATATATTTTATATATTGCTAAATTTGAATGATTATTAGATTATTTGTATATTGCAACATGTTCTCAAGTGACATTGCCCTGAAGTTTTATTTCTTATGATATCCTTTTTAGATTTTTATTAGCTTTGTTATACTGGTCTCATAAAGTGAGTTGGAACATGTTCCATTTTTTTCCCCTATATTTGATAAGGTTTTGACAGATAGGCATTTTATTTTCCTTAAACGTTTGGCAGAATTAACTAGTGAAGCCATTTGGAAATTTTCTTTGTAGAAAGTCTTCTAAATTCCATTTTTTAAAATTATTATTCAGATTTTCTATTCTTGTGCTGGCTTATAAAATCGCTGTTGTTAGTCACTTAGTCGGGTCTGACTCTTTTGTGATCCCATGGACTGCAGTCCACCAGGCTCCTCTGTCCATGGAATTTTCCAGGCAAGCATACTGTAGTGGGGTGCCATTTCCTTCTCCAGGGGATCTTCCTGACCCAGGGACCAAACCTATGTTTCCTACATCTCCTGCACTGGCAGGCATATTCTTTACCACTGAGCCACCTGGGAAGCCCAGTTGTATCTTTCTATAAATGTGGGTGGTTAATATAAATTTTAAAATTTTATTTGCATAAAGTTGTTTATAATGGTTTCTAGCATATTTTTATATCTGTAGGATGTACACTGATGTTTTATGATTTTTATCTGTTTTATTTGATTCAAAGTACCAATTGTATCCTTGCTGATTCTTTCTATTGTACCTTTTCCCCATGTGATTAATTTCTGGTTTTATTATTTTCTTCTTTCTACTTCCTCTGAGTTTAATTTGCCTTCCTTTTCCTAATTTCTTAAAATGAATGCTTAACTCATTCATTTTCAGCCTTTCTCTTATGATACATGATTAAAACTTGCAGCTTCTGATGGCCAGCAAGAACTGAGGCTCATGAATGCTGCCAGCAACCACATGAGCTTGGAAAAAGATTCTTCCCCAGGAGAGTTCAAATGAAAGCTTTGTTCTGGCTAACACTTCCACTGAAACTTTGCAAAGGACCCAGCTAATCCATGTTCAGTCTCCTGACCCATGTAAACTATAAGTCAATAAATACCTATTATTTTAAGCCACCAAGTTTGTGGCAATATGGCTAAGGAGCAACAGATAACTAAAACAATGTGTTTTTGTCAGCTTAATCACTGAAGGAGATGATCACTGAGTATAGAATTCTAGGATGGTGGTTGTTTTCTTTCAATATCTTAAAGATGACATCACAAGGTATTGGACTTGTCTCTTTATGTATTAGGTTAATTTTTGTTTGCCAGATACTGTATTTATAGAAATATTATGAGGCATAGGATCATGTTAGCCTCCTTCAGAGTAGGTTTTCATTTCTTCCTGCCTTGGTCTGGGGACATTGGTAATTCAAGATCTCTTCAATCTACTCAAGGATTGAAATAACTTGGCTTGCAGTATCAGTCGAGGGTGTACACTCATGTCTAGGATACAGCCTGTCTATGGTACTAAGGCCATAGAGCCCTGAATGTCATATCCTGTATCTCTATCCTTATAAAACTGTCAAAAGTGGCATTCAAGGCTGCTCAAATTCATGCATTTTAGGCTCTCAGTCATTCGACAAGGAATTGGCAAATGTCCCAGGGGAAAAGGGGCCACAAACTCTGGTTTACTTCCTGGGTATCCATCTTCTTCCCTATTGACCTTGGTCTAGTAATTCTTGACTCTATTTTAGCTATCTGAACTGGCACTTTGCAGAATAATTTGCAATATAATGTAATATATTAATAACTATATATTGTTAATAATAATATTGATAACTATAATTATAACAATATTAATGGTTATATTAATAACTATATATCATTATTATCTTGTATTAGTAATAACATGGGCTTCTGTGGTGGCTCTGTCGGAAAAGAATCCACCTGCAATGTGGGAGACCTGGGTTTGATCTCTGGGTGGGGAAGATCCCCTGGAGGAGGGCATGGCAACCCACTCCAGCATTCTTGCCTGGAGAATCCCATGGACAGAAGAGCCTGGTGAGCTGCAGTCCATTGGATCACGAAGAATCAGACACAACTGAGTGACTAAGCACAGCACAGTAATAATATATATATATTATATATATATGTATAATAATATATTTTATTATATAGTATATTAGTTATTATGTATCTATATATAATCCCAGCTTCTTTTTTTTAGTTGTCTTCAGCAGGAGGGTTGGTCTTTTTTTATAGAAACTTTTTACTTTACATTGGGGTAGAACTAACTAGGGCTTCCCTCATACGTCTGTTGGTAAAGAATCTGCCTGCAATGCAGGAGACCCGGGTTTGATTCCTTGGTTGGGAAGATCCCCTGGAGAAGGGAAAGGCTACCCACTCCAGTATTCTTCCCTTGTGACTCAGCTGGTAAAGAATCGGCCTACAATATGGGAGACCTGGGTTTGATCCCTGGGTTGGGAAGATCCCCTGGGGAAGGGAAAGGCTACCCACTCCTGTATTCTGGCCTGGAGAATTCCATGGACTGTATAGTCGATGGGATCGCAAAGAGTCGGACATGACTGAGAGATTTTCACTGTCAGAACTAATTAACAATGCTGTAATAAGGACTCAGCCATACACATACATGTATCCATTCTCCCTCAGACTCGGTAGGGTTGGTCTTAATTAACTGGTCCACCCTCACCAGCCGAAGTTCTGTACCCAGGATCAGCACAATCATCCCCTGAGTTCCTCTCTGACTGCCCCCACCACGCCCCCTGCCCCAGCTTACCCCAGGTTCTCTGCTCTTCCCACTTAACAGGCATCACTACCCTGATGGTGTCCCTTCTACTCCATTCTCATTCTGCTTCCAATCTTCTAGAGCCTGTGGAAGATTCAGGAATGCTGAGAGCATCATCCATAGAGCAGTTCGTGCATTTATTTACACTGAAGACTATCTCAATTCCAAACTCCAGTGAAGGAAACCTTAATTTTCTCTTCACCAGCTCCACATCGAGATTTTATCAATTATCCAATTTAGCTAGCACTCAGAGACAGAACTTAGGCAGAACTAATCTAGTTCTATTTTTATTTTTTCTGTGAAATGGCAGTCATACATCCAGCTCTCTGACAAGTGAGGAACTGGATGTAAAAATGTCTTTTAAAACTGCAACACTCTGTACAGAAATGTGGTTGCATATGCAATTCTAGGCCTTTTACATTGACTACTTTTGTTCCTCTGTCTCTATCTCTAACAGCAGTGTGTAGTCTCTAGTCTTTCCTTCTCTCAATAGAAACATTTTTTAAAGAACCTTACCCCAAGCATATAATTTAACACATTTATTCTTCCACCCTTTACCTCCATAAATCTTCTTACCTCTTAAAATTTTAATAAATGGTATTTCTAACATTATAATCATCATATTCTCAGGATTATTTTTGCTATGTTGAAGCACAGAAAAGTGGTTCAAGCTCCAGGTATGGAATTCATCTATCTACCAGCTAAATTCAAAGAACTAGAATTTAATAAATTTGCTATTCATTATTAAGGTGGATTCATATATAGTTCATATCATAAGCAAAAAAAGTTTTAAAGTCTCTCAGGTGAAATTGTTAAAATACTTTTAATGTGTTTTCTTTTCCTCCTGGATATCTCTAAAAGTCAATAGGTATTGATCAAATTCATTTTTAATAGCTGTGTAGTATGAAATATTACAATTTATTTGATAATTTTCCTATGGATGTGTATTTGGATTGTTTATAGACTTTTTTCGGTCACTGTAAGCAATGATACAATAAATATTATTAAGTGTAAGCTCACTAATTGAGTGAGCCTACTCAAAGAGAATCAGTTTCCCAGGTAGCATAGAAGTGATCCTCAGTCAAAAGTGTCAAGTACCTGCCCACTTTCAGTAGACCTTCATACACTTAACACAAGTTTGAGTAAACTATTTAGTCCTACATCACTCTGGTCACAGGCAAAGTCATGCCAACAACCTCCCACCTTATATAACCCTGTTGTCCTTGCCTCTCAGAGATGCCCAACTTTAAACCAACATCATCAATAACAACGAAATCCCATATTGTTTTTAATCAAAAACTTTAAAATGATTGCATAAGATGCATTCTGCAGCATAAACACTGACTTTTGTTTTAACCCTCATCTCATTTTCAGCTAGGGTAGAAATTTTAGAAGGGGTCATAACAACTGTGGTCATGGCCTCTGCCTGCACTGCCCAGGTTTCGTTTATCCAGGCCTGTTGCTGATTTACTAGCAATGTCAATTTCCTGGTGATGCGATGATTGCATTGGTTTCACATATCTAACACCTGTTGTCTTTTCTCAAAAAGTGAGTTCACTCAGCCACAAGTCAATTATTGCTTGGCCCTGAATTTTCTGTCAGATATTTTGCATCCTTTTTCTTCCCTCCCTGGCCCTCAACTTCAGTGCCTCTCCCTCATCATGGTACTATTCTGATTGGAGGGGTTGTATATTTTTTTTTAATTTTCAAAGAGTTGGTTCCATGACCCATGCCATTAGTGAATGCCAGTTAGCTTCTGTTTTCCACCACCATTAAATTGTTATTGAATAAACACTGAACTATTGAGACAACAGCACTAGTATTGCTGGATCTTACACACGGTCTTTGAGCTGGGTCCTCCAATTGTGTGATAAGTCAATATTTTGGCATCCACTTCGCCAAAAGAGTCCAGGACACACAACTGTGACTTAAAAATTATTTTGAGCAGAAGGCATTTGAGTTCCTGAAATTCCTTCTCTGCCTAAAAGCAGTTCTCTCCCAAAAGAACTCAGGCATTGTCAATTTCCTCCCCAGGAACAACCAAGAAAGACTGACTCATTACTGGAGATGAAAAGCCTTCACACTGCACCTAAACAGACATTTGTCACAAAAATATCATATCTCTCTCTCCTAAGGGCCCACTTATCTCTCCACAAAGTCATTCATTGTCCCCTAATGCTCTTCATCCTCTCCCCCTTCCCCTATTAAGATGGTATATAAGCCCCAAATTCTAAACACCCCTTTGAGTTACTTTTCTTTGTGAACTCCATATACACGATTGAAATCTGCCTTTTCTTTTGCTGATCTGTCTCTTGTCAGTTTAATTTGCAATCTCCAAACACCGAATAGAGAGGGTAGAGGAAGTTTTTCCTCCCTGGTGTTACTAATGAAGAGGAAGATAAAGGTGAGACATGGAAAAAGCAATGGTTTCATGGCAGAGAAAATAAAAGCTAAAAGCAGATTTGCTATATCCTCTCAATCTACTTCTATTATTATATTCCTGACACCCTTCTAAAACAGAAAATTTAAATAACTTTGAGTAGTGCAATTAGGCAGGAAGAGAAACCAAAATGAATTATCGAAACTTCATAACTAAAAGATGTCACTTAAAAATACACATTTTTTTCCAGTTACACATGCACAAGAGGCTCATAGCTTAGCTTCTTGGAAGGAATCAGACAGGACAAACTGACACCTGCCTTGCTCTTTTCCAGACAAAAACTGTTAACTTGATTTTTAAGAAATTTGTTTTTCAACAAATATATTTTTTTAATTAAATGCTTCAATCATTCTCCAGAAAACTTGGCAGTGTTTCATTTCTTAAAAAATTCTACTGAATTCCACACTTACAGAAGGCCTATTATGAAAGCCAGAGCAGGAACTAACTAATATGAACAAGAAAATTCTTACTGGGGTAGAGCTTAACTTGGCCTGTCAGGCTGGCCATAGAGGTACCCCAAAGGCTCCCTTGAAGAGATTCTGCTTGGGTGAGCATCATTCACTGACAGCCCCTAGCTGCTGTGCCTTGAGGACCCACTGCAGCATTCCTGCCAAGGCCACTCGTGCCCCAGGATTTCCCACCCAGTGATGACAAGGTTGGGGCACCAGAGCTGGGCCATTCTGCCTGACACAGGACTTCTCTGATGGACAGTCTTGGCTCTGGGGCTCCCCATCTGCCTGGCTGAGAATTTTTCAGAGCTAGGCTGTGTCTAAGGCTCTTCCAATCCCATCCTTTGTCCTTCCTTTTCCTTTCTTAGGAGTCAGACCTGCATCACAGTATGAAGGCTCTTCCTGCCTACTCCTGCCCCTTCCCCTTTTAACATCCACACATATTTCTCCCTATAAATTTCCTTTGCATCTAATCCCATCTTCTATGAGGAACTGAATGGACTCAGTCTACAATCACTGCAAATCCTGAAGTACTATGGTTCATTTTTGCATAGTATCAGGTATAGCATGGGCTCCCCAGGTAGCACCAGTGGTAAAGAATCTGCCTGCCAATGCAGGAGATGCAAGGGGCATGGATTAGATCACTGGGTTGGAAAGATCCCTTGGAGAAGGAAATGACAAACCACTCCAATATTCTTGCCTGGAAAATTCCATGGACAGAGGAGCCTTGCAGGCTTCAGTCTATGGGGTTGCAAAGAGTTGGACACAACTGAGCACACAAGCACTTAGGTATAGCATAGGCCAAACTTGTCTTTCTAGATACTATGAAAAGTCCACAGAGTAATATAAGCTATCATTCATTCATCAATTTCCATGTGCCAGTCACTACATTCAATTCTTTTTGTAAGAAATTTCAGTTAAGCCTTATAGCAATCATATAAGTAATATTATCATAGTTTTACAGTAATATGCCCAAGGACACATCACTACTTATGTTTAAAAAACAAAAAGACAGTGGGATTTAAATCCAATTCTATCAAATTTCAAAATACATGTTCTTCTCTATACTATACTGCCTTCCAGCAGTAATAATAATAATTACTCTAAATGCCAGCTTGCATTAGGTGCTGGGCACTCAGCTAAGGATTTTATGAGCGTTACCTCATGCAATTCTCAACAGCCTCACAAAATTGACATTATCATTATTTCCCATTTTACAGGTCAGGAAACTGAAGCTTAACAAACAAATAACATACCACAGAGCATTGTTTCCTGGGACAAACTGAAAGGGTTTTTCCATTATAGCAAATCTTATGATAGAGGTAAACTGACAAGATTTTATTGAACTGTGATTTTGCTAGCGGCAATGTCATTGAGATGTCTTCTCCAAGATTCTGGCCTTGTTGGAATGCTTGTATACAGAGCATTGCAAAGCTCTTTCTTAGTTCTCTTGGGCCTCCTATATTGAGCTTTCAACACTGTAGGTCACGGGAACCTCTGACTCATTGTTTAGCCAATGTTACCTTCTAGCCCCAGGACATTTCATAAACAACAGGTTAATTCTAAAATTTAAAAAAAAAAAAAAAAAAAAACTTCCCCAGCATACAAATCTAGTTTCCTAGAAAATACAGCTCTAAATTTGTTAACAAAGGGTATGATCTACGCAGAGTTGATTTTGCTTTTTGAGTAGTTTGGAAGCTATTCTATTATGTTCTTTCCTGAGCTGCATATTAACTATAAAGAATGTACCACCATGTAACAGTTAATACATTTTTTTCCCTCAGAAACACACTTGGATTTCTTTCTCTTCCCTCTGATGTGATTGCCACCCACACCCACCCACCAGTAAGATTAAATATTCTTTAACAAGAAAATAATAAAAGCTGAATAAATGCCCTCCAGCATCAAAAAATTGCAGCAGAAGCAGTAGGGAAAAAATTCTGAGTTTGGCTTTTGTGATTATGTTTAAGACATTGAAGGAGGGCTGCTCTTGTTCTTCCAAGAGGCTTCTGGATGTTTTTTGTAAATCTAGCTCTCTGCCCTGCCCAAACAGTGGCAGTGGGTGGATAAATGTGGAAGGGGTGGAAAAAAGGAACAAAAGTGTATTTCAAGACTGGGTGGGGTGGGGGGGCACAGGGTTAGTCAAGGGTTTGTGACTCTCTGTTCATGAGCTACCATATTCCTGGTTGCTACAGAGCACCTCACATTTTGCATGGCTCAAGACATCTCAAAACTGTCTCCACTAAAGTCTTGGACCAGAGTTCATAGATACTGTAGCAGGAAATCTGGTCCAGCTGACCCACAGAATTGGGAACTATATAAATGGTTGTTAAGCTACATAATTGGAATAGGAAATGGCAACCCATTCCAGTATTCTTGCCTGGAAAATCCCACAGAGGAGCCTGGCAGGTTACAGTCCATGGGGTCACAAAGAGTTGAACATGACCAAATGACCACACACAGCACAGCATTAACACATTTTACCTTTAAAACATATTTATTAAATTTTGCATTAATAGTATTTTTTTAGAGACCACAGTGAATTTGAAGCAGGGGCAGGAACCTAGCTGGATGGGAGAGCAGTAAAGACAATATATGATTCATTAAATTATGATCGCTCATGGCTTTTTACCCTCCACTCAAAAATCACTGTGTACATCAATCCCAAAATCATCATGCTGCAATTTAAGCTAATTTTCTCTTCTGTTGTCCTCACTGGAAATTGAGTAGGTTTCATCTTCTTTGCTATGTTTTTTAAAGACATTTTAAAATTTCTCCTTGATCTTTCCTTCGGTTGACTAAAAAGCTCAGACTCCCTATCATGTTATCGTGTTTTATACATAACCTTTAAATCACCCTCTGGCTCTCTGTGAACTTTCTCCAAGTTCTTCTCACCTCTCATTATGGATGTCTACAACTGCCTAACAAACCACCGTGATCATAACAGCATTAAAACAGCAACAAATATTTATCAGTATATCTCGTGGGTCTGGGGAGCTGACTGTGCTCAATGAGCCACTTTTCCCTTAGAGTTCGAGCATGTGGCTTTAGTCACTTACTGGGGCTGGAGTCGTCTTGAAAGCTTCCTTTCTTACCTTTCTGGAGAACAATGCTGCTTGTCAGCTAGGGCCCCAGCTGGGGCTGCCAAGCCAGAATGTGTCCTATCCCTGTTGCCTAGGTTGGGTTCCAAGAGACTCCCAAGAGATACGGAGAGTCAGACCAAAGCTGTCTCTTCCTTTAAAATACTGCATCAGCAGTCAGAGAGAGTCACTTTCACCACGTTTTGTGCGTCAGAAGAAAATCACTATGGCCAGCCCATGTTCAAGGAAAGGGGATTTTAAGGGTCCACCTCTTAAAGGGAGGGGTTCCCTAGGTGGCTAGTGGTAAAGAATTCACCTCCCAATGCAGGAGATGAAAGAGACCCAAATTGGATCTCTGGGTCAGGAAGATCCCCTGTAGAAGGAAATGGCAACCCACTCCAGTATTCTTGCTTGGAGAATCCTGTGGACAAAGGAACCTGGTGGGCTACAGTCCATAGGATCGCAAAGAGTGGGACACGATGGAAGCAATTTAGCACTCTTAAAGGGAGGGGTAACAAAATGTTGGCAGCCCTGTGTTAAGACTGTGACATACATCTTTAGTTGGGAAACCCATTGTCCTTTCAGTATATAGGAAACAAGTGGAACTGGCCATGAGGGGCTAGAATTAGAACTCAGGGCATCTGGCAGGGAGTTTTAAAGACTGTTTGTGGCCATGGCCAGAGAAAATGTAAAAAGGAGCCCATAGATGCCAGGGACAAGGTCCAGAATGTGTAAGTCAGTGGAAATTGCTGTGGGAAAAACTGGCTCCAAAGGAAAACCAGACCTGAGGGTAAAGGCTGTTTAATGTAAGGGTAAATGGCAACCCACTCCAGTATTCTTGCCTGGAGAATCTCATGAACAGAGGAGGCTGGCGGGCTACAGTCCATGGGGTCGCAAAGAGTCGGACAAGACTGAGCAACTAACACACAACATATATGCAGAGAGAATGAACCCAGAAGAGCAGCAGTCAAAATGAAAGTGCACTTAGAGAGCCACCCCTGATAAATGTGATGTTAGTATTGTTTCCAGGGCTACCACTGTGGTATCACCCAGGCTTGACTCAGAGCTCTTCCCAGGAACAGACCTGTGCTGAGTACACAGGAGGCTTCGTGTAACAGCACTCACCTCTGATCACTGGCCCTGCCTCACTGACGAATGCCATTGCCCGAGAAGAAGGGCAGAACCACCCTGAAAGGAATAAGGTTGCTCTTAGTAGTCCGAGTTTCTAAGTTGCCACACAGAAAAGCATGATGAGGTTCATAAAGTATGCAGCAGACCACAGCTTTGTAAGTTCAGCTACATCTCCAGAAAGGGTTTGCAGAACGGGCCCCTGCTTTTCCATAGGAACAAACTGCGTTCTGCTGAAATCCTTTGATTTTTTCTTCTAAAAAGAGAATAAGGTGAGGAAGGAGGCAGAGGCAGTGAGTTTTAACTTGAGAAGCAAGCAGACTGGACCCAGGGAGGCTCAAGACTAGAAGTACGATATCTGCAAGTCAACCTCCGAGAAGACACCTGTTAGATACACACTGGTATCATAGATAAAATAGATTAACAACAATGACCTACTGTATAGCACAGGGAACTATATTCAATATCTTGTAATAACCTATACTGGAAAAGAATCTGAAAAGGAATGTTATATGTATATGTATAACTGAATCACTTTGCTACATACCTAAAACTAACACAACACTCTAAATCAACTGTACTCCAATGAAAAGAGAGAATAATAAAACTTCAAAAATACATTCAGTGAAAACACCTCTCAAAAGAATGAAGTACTGATACATTCTACAACATGGATGTATCTCCAAACATGCTAACTAAAGTAAACCAGTCACAAAAGAAAAAAAAATGAGACACCTGTTTGCTTAAGACCTGGCACCCAGTGTGTGCTCACCGAATGCTTTTGCTAACTCCTACAGAACTGACAGAAACCACCTTGACCCAGGCAAAGCAGGAGCCAGCTCTGTGGCTTCTTTTGTGTGTAGTGAGAAAGGGAAAAGCAGGAGAACTCTAAATCACAAAATGTATCCCGCCCCTCTAAATTTCATGTCCATCCAAACAACAAAAATGACTCTTCACTGTGAGTTCACATTTAGATTGTAATCTCATGCCCAAACCTACACACACACACACACACACACATACACACACACACACACACACACACACACACACGCAAGCACCCTGCCAATTTCTTTCCCCATAACAGCAACTCCCTCTGTGAAGTATACGCAGCTCCTGGGAGAACTGGTGCCATGGTTACGTCCTTGAGTGAATGAGTTGTCACACTGATGGAACACGGTGGGACCATTCTTTTATTGTTCATTCAGACAGTGTTTACCGACCCCAGGCCTGACGGGGCACTAGGCAAAATGGAGTTGGCAAAGATGGATAAGGTAGAGCCCTGCCCCCCAGGTGGAGAAGGCCATGGCACCCGACTCCAATCCTCTTGCCTGGAAAATCCCATGGAAGGAGGAGCCTGGTGGGCTGCAGTCCATGGGGTCGCTACGAGTCGGACACGACTAGGTGACTTCGCTTTCACTTTCATGCATTGGAGAAGGAAATGGCAACCCACTCCAGGGTTCTTACCTGGACAATTCCAGGGACAGGGAAGCCTGGTGGGCTGCCGTCTATGGGGTCGCACAGAGTCAGACATGACTGAAGCGACTTCCCATCAGCAGCTGCCCCCCAGGAGTGACAAATGAGCAACAGGACTTGAAAAATCCTTCACACCGCAGCCTGCAAACCTAGAGAAAATTTAGCTTCTTTGATCGTGTCTATAAGTAATCTCATGCCCTCCTGTGAGTGAGCAGGAGAGCCAATTAGTTAAGGGCCCAGTCTGGTTCAAGTGTACACCTATTCACCAGCATCTCAACCTGCCATCCTCTCTGAGATGGTGAGGCAGCCAGGGTCATCAGAGTATGACACTATCCAGACAGGATACTTTAAGCATGAAAGGGGATGCTACAACCATAACACTGGGACAATTCGAATTGAATGGAACCATCTAGGGCAAACCAAGACAAAAAGTCATTCCACCAAGCAGCAAACCACATGCAAAGCGGGGTTGTTTAATTAAAAGACTGTTGTCACAAATGAACTTACTTATGAAACAGAAACAGACTTACAGACCCATAAAATCAACTTAAGTTTACTAAAGGAGAAGAGGAGTGAGGGAGGGTTGGATTGGGAGTTTGGGATTAGCAGACGCCAACTATTTTATATAGAATGGGTAAACAACAAGATCTTACTGTATGGCACAGGGAATTATATTCAATATCCTGTGATAAACCATAATGGAAATTGGTATGAAAATGAATATATATATATATAATATACATGAATCACTTTTCTATAAAGCAGAAAGTAACACAACACTTTAAATCAACTATCCTTCAATTTAAAAATAAAAAGATTATTGTTAAAAGTGTTGATAGGGTTGTGTGTGCATGCTAAGAAGCTCCAGTCATGTCCAACTCTTTGAGACCCTATGTATTGTAGCCTTCCAGGCTCTTCTGTCAATGGGATTCTCCAGGCAGGGATACTGGAGTGGGTTGCCATGCCCTCCTCCAGGGATCATCCCAACACAGGGATCAAACACGCATCTCCTGCATTGGCAGGTGGGTTCTTTACCCACTGAGCCACCTGGGAAGCCCAAGGTTGATAGGTTGATAGGTTGATAGAGTTAAGAGAAGCCAAGGAGAGACGTGGAAGCATGCAAGGTTCAGAAGTCTAAAGGGGGAAGGGTTCTAGAGCCAGATGAGACTTCTAGATTTGAGAGAGGGCTGCACATCGGTCCTTGGGCAGAGGAATGCAGTCACTTATAAGCTGTTGCCAGATAGGGAGGGAGCAGAAGGAAAATAACCCTTCTATCTTTCCACCCACATGCTGGTCCCCAGGTGGTGCCTTCCATTGGTGAAAGGTGCCCAGAAGCCAGAGGGCAAGCCAGTTGATGCAGCCTGTGAAAAGTCAGCCTCCTGAGACCCAGAACAAAATGCAAAAGTGTGGAAATGGATCTTGTGTTGGGAGATGTGCATGCTAAGTTGCTTCAGTTGTGTCTGATTCTGTGTGACCCTATGGACTGTCGCCTGCCAGTCTCCTCTGTCCATGGGACAGAATACTCCAGGGAAGAATACTGGAGTGGGTTGCCACACCCTCCTCCAGGGGATCTTCCTGACCCAGGGATCGAACCCATGTCTCTTATGTCTCCTACATGGGCAGTTGGGTTCTTTACCACTAGTGCCACCGGGGAGATGGGGCGAGAATAAATAACACATGGTTCAGTGGAGAAAAAGAACTTATAGACCATCATGATGACAGGAAAGGCGTGAGGTCCTCAGACAAGGTCATTTCTGCTTCCAAGGCAACAAGGGAGCCCTCAGTTCCCTGTGAGTGTCCTGCCCACCATGCCTGCACCATCCACTGAGGGCTGTGCATGGTAGAACCCCAGGCTGCTAATCCTCTCGGCTCATGTAAGGCTCAGTAGTGATCTGGCCTCACCTCAACCATCACAGGTCACTGACCCATCCCTGGGTCTCTGCCAAGGACTTCATCCTATCTGCCAGCCCAGCAGCCCACCCTAAGATTCAGATAAAGTGTCCTTCATCCTCCCACTGGGGGTCCTTATAAAAAGTTGATGGGTACTCAACTCTAAGCTTATGGTACATGGGAACTGAGAGCTGGTACTGCCACTAAATGAAACTCAGGGTCTTCCTGTGTCTGGCCACGCCATGCCTGATTCATTCTTGGAGTCATCCTTGTTGTTGTTCAGTCGCTAAGTTACATCCAACTCTTTGCAACCCCACGGACTGCAGCATGCCAGGTTTCCCTGTTCACTACCATCTCCCAGAGTTTACCCAAATTCATGTCCATGGAATCGGTGATGCCATCCAACCATCTCATCCCCTTTGCCTTCAATCTTTCCCAGCATCAGGGTCTTTCCAATGAGTCAGCTCTTTACATCAGGGGGCCAAACTAGGAGTCACCCTAATGTTTAACGAAGTCACCACCACCCCTAACTTCTCACTGAAACCTGGAAAGATAAGAATCAGAGATCCACACCAGCTTGGTTTTTTCTTCCTTTTCTTTGTCTTTCCCACTTTCCTCTTGGAAAGAGGCACAGCTGTCTCTTCCTTTCCTGGGGTCACATTCTCCTTGCACTGAAGCAACGAGACTCAATGTGAACTCAATGTGCTTCTGTTCTGCTCTGGGACCTTGATGCTGGAGATGCTGAGGTGTAAGAGGGGAGTGAGAAGAGGGGTCTGCATTCAAAATTGAGCAAATCTTTTCCTTTTTAAATTTATTTACTTTACATTGAAGGATAATTGCTTTACAATGTTGTGTCGGTTTCTGCTATACATCAACATGAATCAGCTTTAAGTATTAATGTCCCCTCCCTCTTGAATCTCCCTCCCACCCTCTACTCCATCCCATCCATCTACATTGTCACAGAGCACCTACTTGAGCTCCGTGAGTCATAAGGCAAATTCCTACTGGCTATTTTACATATGGTAATATATGTTTCCCTGCTACTCTCTCCATTCATCCCACCCTCTTCTTCCCCCACCCTGTGTCCACAAATTTGTTCTCTATGTCTGCATTTCCATTGCTACCCTGCAAATAGGTTCACCAGTACTGTCTTTCTAGATTCCATATGGGATCTCCCAGGTGGCTCAGTGGTAAAAGCATCTGCTTTCCAATGCAGGAGATGCGGGTTCAATCCCTGGGTTGGGAAGATCCCTGGAGAAGGAAATGGCAACCCACTCCAGTATTCTTATTGGAGAAGGAAATGCCAGCCCACTCCAGTATTCTTGCCTGTAGAATCCCATGGACAGAGGAGCCTGGTAGACTACAGTCCACGGGGTCGTAAAGAGTCGGACACGACTGAAAGCCTTCACTTTCACTTTCTTTCAGACTCCATATATATGTGTCAATATATGCTAAAAAATTGAGCAAATCCTTTCTGAAGACCATAGCTGAACTTACAAAGCTGTGGTTTGCTGCATAATCATATTTTGCGAATATCTTCGTGTGTTTCTGTATTTCTTCTTTAACACTTCTTATCACTAGTGTACACACACACACACACACACACACACACACACACACAATCTCAAAAAATGTCTAGGCTATCGAGTATCCTGGGCTGTCCAGGGTAAGATTACATGCTCAGGAAAGCAGAATAGAAAATGACATCAATATTTTTAAAATATTAATTCCCCCTTAAAATTTTAATTTCCTTTTCCCAGCTACATTCTGGAAGCCTGAACTCAAGTGAAGGGCACGCAACACCTGGGCTAGGGCAGCAGTACATGAAGCAATGTGTGAACTTGGGTCGGAACCTGATCTCTGCCCCTTCTTAGCCATGTAAACTTGAGCAGGACACTTCACCTCTGTGAACTTCACTTTCCTCCCATGTGAAATGAGGATGCTCACACCCACCCCTCAATGTCATGGTGAGGGATAAAGAGAAATAAAGATAAAGAACTGGATAAAGAATTGACAAAGAGCCTGGCCCATTCTAGGTGTTTCAGTGACATTCATCTCCTGCCCAGAGAGCTAACCCTGAGCAAGAGCAGAACTACAGTTCTCAATGTTGTTTGAAAACACAGGGGCTAGAATTTCCGGACCTAAGATTCTTTATCTCACAGAATGGAGCCAGGTGGGACAGGAACTAGAATTGATGGAGTTGTCTCCTATGGGAAAGACACAGGAGTAGAGCCCTGTTAGTCCTTATAAATGATCTCATCTCCAGTGAACAGGAAAAAATGAGGCTCAGAGAGATTAAGTAATTTGCCTGAGTCGTTTGCTTCTTGTTAGTAGCCATGGAAGTGCTTTTCATTAGAAATACATCATTCTTAAAACGCGTTGTCTGCACTTTAGCAGATACTGCGGGCTCTGTCTCAGCCCTCTTGTCAGGGCTGGTGCTCCCATCCCCAGCGGTTGTGATGATCAGTTGCAGACACAGCTGGGACACTTAGCTTGAAGTGCTCTTGGCTCCAGGAAGCAGCCTTGTTTGTCCAAGTTTATGTCTCCTCCAAGGAGCTCAGCCTCAGTGTCCAATTTGGAGATTCAAGGTCTGGGCCCTCAACCTCAATTCAGGATGACTCAGGACGGCCTTCCTAGCTCCATCACTCCCTATACAATCAGCTGAGACCTCTGTGGCAACCACATGGAGGGTCAGCTTCTGCCTCTCTCCAATCCTGCCACTTCCTCATGGGTCTATCTCCCTAGTGTGTATGCATGCTCAGTCACTCAGTCATGTCCAACTCTTTGTGACCCCATGGACTGTAGCCCACCAAGCTCCTCTGTCCATGGAATTCTCCAGGCAAGATTACTCGAGTGGTTGCCATTTCCTTCTCCAGGAGATCTTCCCAACTCAGGAACCAAACCTGTGTCTACAGTGTCTCCTGCATTGGCAGGCAGATTCTTTACCACTGCGCCACCTGGGAAGCCATATCTCCCTAGAGCACCCCCTAATATAAACCTTTGCACACAATGTGATCTCAGTTAGTTTCCAGGGAACTCAGCCTAAGGTGTAGACTTAAACCTGAATGTTAGGGAAAACGAACAAACAAACAAACACCCACTGGACCTCAAAACCCAAATTTTATCTCAATTATGTTGACCAAATATAAGATCTTTAAATCTTATTTATCTATTTGGCTGTGCCAGGTCTTAGTTGAGGCACTCAGGATATTTAGTTCCCTAGCCAGGGATTATACCCAGTCCTCCTGCATTGGAAGTACAGAGACTTAGCCACTGGACCACCAGGGAAGTCCCAGAATCTTTAAATCTTAAAGTCTCTTAATATAATCTTGTATATCTATGTACAAAACATACATAAATTTCACTTTATGTAAAACATGAAAGAGGGAATTTCTAATCACACTAAACCTAATAAATATAGAACTTGCTTTGCTAAAACTCTACAGTATACATTCAAGTAAAGGTTAAACTTCCAATGCCAACAATATGACATAAAATTAAACATTTATAATTATCAATTTCTTAAAGTGCTATTTTTAATACCTATAAGAGAAAACTCATTCTAATGTTTTTTTTCCATCCAAACCTCTCTACATTCCTTTACTTATAGAACCAGATGCTTCTGTAACTAATGGTGGTGTAAAGAGTGACTGGTGTAAGTGGAATGGAGTGAACACTTCTCGAGAGGAAGCAGGACTAAGAGAGGAAAAAGGATGCTCGAATGTTCCATACGCCAATGGTATGCTTAGGACTTTTGAAGTTAATCAATGGCCTCCTGGATATGGCAGGCTCTGTCTGGTGTCCATATACAAAGGACTTAATTTTAGACAGGGTTTTCAACTACAAGATAAGAAAGAAATAAAAATAATAGTAATTAGTGGTAATATTAACAGTAATATTAATAACTAACACTTATATAACATGCATTTTTCTCAGTCCTTTACACATATTAAATCATTTAACCTTTAAAATAACCCCATGAGATAGTCACTACTATTGTCACCATGGTAAGGAAATTGAGGCATAGAAAGGCCTAGCAATTTGTCCAATGTCACACAACTAATAAGTTGAAATTTATCCGGATTCATGGTTTTTGCTCAGAGCCACTGCTCTTGTAGATGTGGGAGTCATCCCAGAAGCCATACCTTGTCTAGAAGCCACCAGTCCCAGGAACTACTGTGGCAGCACAAAGACATCATTATCAATCCTCATTTCCTGAACCCACTGACAAAACCAACTACTTAGCTACTGAGGGTATTCATTATACACCCTGGGTTGCTTTAGCTAGATATTTGTTTACATATGAGGTATAAAAATATTATTTTATATATAACAATGCCATTTTAAAGAAATGGTCTTGTTTCCCAGCATAGGTTAACTGAGGGGACACAGTAGTAAATGGATACCTTGTGCTACTGTTGAGAACATCACTTCGCACAAAATAAATGAAGGCTAAGTTTTCACGGTAGTTTGGGTACTCACCCATAATTGGTAATCATCTCCAAAAAGTCCAGCAAAAGCTCGTAGATCATAGATCTTACATGCCAGTGAAGATTGGTTGACCCATTTGTCATTTATATCAGTTAATTTGACCAAAGCTTTCTTCACTAACCTCTGCTGAGAAGTCCAGGAAGAGCATCACCCATCCAGTATGCAATCACTTAATGATATATTCTCCTTACTGCTGTTGTTCCTGTTACAATTTTGAAGTAAACATTGATTTGTCAAAGGTCTGGAACTAATTTTACATATACTAGAATATTTCAGTGGATGAAAAGTCTGAGACACTAGGAAGTAAACTAAAGGTGTGTATCAGTTATTCACTGCTGTGTAACCAACTGCTCCAAAGCCTAATGGCTTAATACAAGAATCAGTGATTTTGCTCATGAATCTGCATGTTGAGAAGGGTTGGGGAAAGAAAGAGCCTTGCTGCTTTATGCAGCATCAGCTTGGGCAGCTCAACTGGAGGCTGGAGGATTCATTTTCAAAATGGCTCACTCATATGGCTGGTAACTTGGTGCTGGCTGCCAGTTGAGAGCTTAGCAGGGGCTAGGGACAAGGGAGCTCAGTTTCCTTCCATGGTGGGCCTCTCCATGGGATGTTTGGGCTTCCTTAGGACATGGTAGTTAGGTTTCAACCATGAACATCCAAGAAGCAGAAAGAAGCTGTCAACTTCTTCGACTAGGCCTAGAAACTTGCACAGTATGACCTCTACTATATTTTCTTGAATAATCAGTCACAGAGCCCAGATTTAGGAGGAGGGAACACAGACCCCACCCCTCAGTGGGAAAACAGTCAGAGAATATTTGGGTAACATTTCAAATCACCACACAATGGTAGTCACAGAATGTCAGGCATACAACATCTCTATTCCATATTGTTTTTTTTTACATATGTGAAAAACAGTTTAGAGAGGTGAAGTTAATCCCCAAGAACACACAGCAAGATAGTTAGAGCCAAATCTAGAATGCAAGTCTTGATTCCTGGCTTTGTTCATCTTACTGAAAAGCAGAGCACTCTATTCAAATTGCCCTGACAGACTAATTCATAGACGTTCTGAAGATAACTCTTTAAAAATTACAGCTAGTTGCAAATGGCTAAATTCCTCAAAGATACACATTTACCACTATTATAGAGCATTGACATGGTAATATATTATAATAATATAATCATATAATGGCCATAAAAAGATAATGATACATTAATCAACTTTCATCAGACATTACAGTGCAGAGGCTACAGCAGTGAGCAAGAAACAGCCTCACCCTCCTAGAGTGTACAGGCCACTGGGAGTTACAGACAATTAAACAAGAAAGCACAGTGCAGTTTGATTGTGAACAATGCTATGATGAGGGACATCTGTTTTGTTTTGAAAGCACACAAAAGGGGAGAAGCGAAACCTTTGTTTGCATGACAAGAAATTCTTCCTAAATAATGGGATGTTGAAACCAAAAGCAGAAGGATAAGTAGGGATTATTCAGGACAAAGATGAGAATACTTCAGGCAGAAATAACATATATAAAGACATATTAAGAATAAGACTCTAGATTGCTTACGAGACTGAATAGACTCAAACTATCACAGTCTCTAGCAGATGAATCAATGATTAGTAGTTGAACTAAAGAAAACACAGGTGACTCCTTGAGTATCTAAGTCACCAGAAAAGAATTAATCTCTCTTGGTTCTTTCTCAGACCTGACATAGGACTAGAGGTTGTTGAGTTAAGAGAGGAAGAGGAAAACATGGTTAATCCACCCACATGGCAAGCATACCATAACACATATTATTGCCTGGGACAGCCTAGAAAGTCTGTTTTCTTCCTTTTACCACCAATGCTGAAGCTATTTGTTTCTCTTTGTAAATGCTTAACACATTCTGGAAAGGGTGTGGACAAATATTCTTGGTGCAATTATGCAATCTTGGTTGCCTGATTGAAATAAATGTCTCACCTTTCTGCAGTAATTGCTAATTATAAACTAGCTGATATAGTTCTCCAATGACCTTAATTTTCTCTCATAGCCTCTGTCTTTTCTGAGCCCTGAAAAAGTGATTCTCAGGAGTCTCAGCTGACATTCCAGTTTCCCCAGAGAGTTTCCCATGATTACTACCAAGGACTTTCAGAAAACATGTATTTGACTTCAAGGGGAAATATTTCCTCATTGTGTAGCACCCATTTCCTCCACCCTATCCACATATACTATTCACTTCTCATCTGAGCTCTTCAATTCATCTCTACAAATAAAGTGAATAAATTATGTTCAAGACACTGAATTGGGTACCATGAGGGTCCTGAGGATGAATAAGACACAGATTGTAAACTCCTTGAAGGTGAATACCACTGAGAAAAAAATACATGTGAAATAATACAGTGTAACACATAGCAGAGTGTGGTACATGCCCTCAGAAGTAAAATGTCAGGCCATAGTAGTTTATTCTTTTTCCAGCAAGAAAAATCCAGGAAGACTATGGTAGAAGCAGCATCTTAGTTGAAATTAAATGGATAAGTAGGTAGGATTATATAGGCTTTCATATGAACAGATAATTGTAGGATCAGATACTCAATATCTATGTTTTTTTCCTGGAGAGTTTGGGGAACGAAACACTCAGCTGGATCAACCCTATGGTAAACAGCTATGCTTCAATAATATTTGCTGCTCATTCATATGGAAGGATTACACTTCTCCATCCTATTAAAACTACATATGGCCAAGTCACTTACCTTGACCAATGAGTAAGCAGAAATGTCCATTCTGGATGGAGGCTTTAAGGACCGATGCCTTCCTCACCATGTTCTCCTTTCCATCTGCCACAGCTACTGGCAACATTGCAAACAGAAGCTGCTCCCCTCTTGCATCCCAGAGAGAAGATGATATGGAATAGAACCAGAGTCAACCTACAGTGACTAAATAACATGAATAGGAAATCAAACTTTGTTGTTGCAAGACAGTGAAATTTTAGGTTTGTTCATGTAACAATATAAACCAATCCATCCTGATTAGACACCAAAATTGTCCTAGCCATTTGAGAACTTCAAAAGTATAATATAGGGCTAAAAAATGGAACAACTTATGACTTGTTAGTCGCTCAGTCATTTCCAACTCTTTGGGATTCCATGGACTGTAGTCCACCAGGCTCCTATGTCCATGGAATTCCTCAAGCAAGAATACTGGAGTGGGTTGCCATTCCTTTCTCCAGGGGAATGTCCCAACCCAGGGATTGAACCCAGGTCTCCTGCATTGCAGGAAGATTCTTTACCATCTGAACCACCAGGGAAGTTATTATTTTACTGTTCCCTAATGTTCCAGGCATTCTATGAGGCACTCTACATACACTATTTCAATTAATTCTCACAGCTTCACAATGTTTAAATCATTACTCCCTTCAAAAAGATATAGACACTCAGAGAGGCTAAGAATTTGCCCAAGGTCACACAGCAGGTTGGAATCATTGTGGAGATTATAATCTCATGTTGTGTAATACAGAGTCTGATCCTTTTGTGGTGATACATGGTCAGGTGGCACAGTGGTAAAGAATCTGCCTGCCAGTGCAGGAAACAAAAGAGAACTGCGTTTGATCCTTGAGTCAGTAAGACCCCCTGGAATAGGAAATGGCAATCCACTCCAGTATTCTTACCTGGGAAATCCCATGGACAGAGGAGTCTGGCAGACTACAGTCTATGGGGTCACAAAGAGTCAGACAAGACTGAGCAACTGAGCACACACACAGCCTGCCAAGTCACAAAGACACTACAAGCTTAACTTTCCTAACAAACAATATCTTTTGTTCTGAACTTGATGGTCACGTTATCTAAGCCGACTTTGGAAATAAGTGGATGAAAATGCTGATACCAGCCCCATTATGTGTTGGAAATATGGGCCCCTGATCAATAATAAATAATTCCATTTAAAGCAAGAGAAAGAGGGAGTTGCCTTGTGATCTAGTGCTTAGGTTTCATCACTTTCACTGGTATGGCCCAGGTTCAATCCCTGGTCAGGGAATCAAAACCCTACAAGCTGTGAAGTGTGGACAAAAATAAATGAATAAAATCAAGAGAGAGATTAATCTCAGAAACTAATGAAATCCACTGTGTCCCATCAAACTCAAGTGCTATCTTGGATTCTAGGTGCTTTTCTTTCTTTGTGATGACTGATGAAGTTACAAGGTTAGATTTCCTTTGGATACCATAGGACCACAAAAGAAGATTACATAGTTCAGTAGAAACAGAGTGTTCCCCAAGGCTTGGCTTCATCTATGTGGCTCACTCAGAAACATGGGACTGCAAATCTCTCATCTCATCCACTCTGCTTTTTGGAGAAGGAAATGGCAACCCACTGCAGTATTCTTGCCTAGAGAATCCTGTGGACAGAGAAGCCTGGTGGGCTGCCATCTATGGGGTTGCACAGAGTTGGACACGACTGAAGCGACTTAGCATGTATGCATGCACTGGAGAAGGAAATGGCAACCCACTTCAGAATTCTTACCTGGAGAATCCCAGGGACAGAGGAGACTGGTGGGCTGCCATCTATGGGGTCACACACAGAGTCAGACATGACTGAAGCAACTTAGCAGCATCCACTCTGCTTTTACAGGCTGAAAATTCTGCTACAAAAAAGCCAGAAATGGGACTTCCCTGGTGGTCCAGTGGGTAAGACTCAGTGTTCTCAATGCAGAGGGCTCGGGTTTGATCCCTGGTTGGGTAACTAGATCCCACATGCCTCAACTAAAGATTCCAC
Organism: Muntiacus reevesi; assembly: GCF_963930625.1. NCBI lineage: Eukaryota > Metazoa > Chordata > Mammalia > Artiodactyla > Cervidae > Muntiacus > Muntiacus reevesi. The sequence continues at coordinate 40,899,545 of NC_089271.1, read as the reverse complement.
ATGCCACAACAAAGATTGAAGATCCCATGTGCCACAACTATGACTCAATGCAGTCAAATAAGTAAACAAAATTTTTTTTAAAAAGCCAGACATGTACAATCAGTGAAAGTGAAAGTCACTCAGTCATGTCCAACGTTTTGTGACCCCATGGACTATACAGTCCATGGAACTTTCCAGATCTGAATACTAGTCTGGGTAGCCTATCCCTTCTCCAGTGGATCTTCCTGACCCAGGAATCAAACCAGGGCCTCCTGCATTTCAGGCGGATTCTTTACCAACTGAGCTACTAAGGAAGCCCTGGGAAAACTAGTCAAGATACATTAAACAAGTATGCAATGGATCTCGGAATGTTAGTCCATCAGTCGCGTCTGACCCTTTGTGACTCCATGGAACGTAGCATGCCAGGCTCCTCTGTCCATGGAATTCTTCAGGCAAGAATACTGGAGTGGTTTGCGATTTCCTTCTACAGGGGATCTTCCTGACCCAGGGATTGAACCCAGGTCTCCTGCACTACAGGCAGATTCTTTACCATCTGAGCCATCAGGGAAGCCCAGATCTAGGAGACTTGGTCACAAAAAAAGGAGATGTCTTCCGTCTATGGTGGTGTCAGAAGGAGAGGAGAGGTTTTGAGAGAAACTTTAACTTATTATCTCCTTTTCTCTTCAGTTCACCTCCTCTTGACTCTTTCCTGCCATGGATGTGGCTACCTACAGTTGGTGGTCACTGATAGAGAAATCTATATTTCTCTTTTATCAAGAATCTAGTATATTTGGTAGTCTCTAGTTGAATTTTTCTTTTAAATTTTACATATCACTTCCTAGGTATAGTTATCCCAACCACAATGTCAGGGGTTTTAACTGATATTTGGAGGGTTTGTTTTTTTTTTTTTAATAGGTTAGCTAGCAGCATGGACGGAGGAGCCTGGTAGGCTGCAGTCCATGGGGTCACAAAGTCAGACACGACTGATCGACTTCACTTTCACTTTTCACTTTCATGCATTGGAGAAGGAAATGGCAACCCACTCCAGTGTTCTTGCCTGGAGAATCTCAGGGTTGGGAGAGCCCGGTGGGCTGCCATCTATGGGGTCGCACAGAGTTGGACACGACTGAAGCAACTTAGCAGCAGCAGCAGTAGCTTTTATGTTTTGATATATACATATCAGAACTACACAAAAAGCACAGAAAGACACAAGAATAATGGGACATAAATCAGACACCGACCATAGAGTCTCAGTCCTTGCAGCTGAGTAGTTAGCGGAAAGCCAGGTAAAAGGCAAGGGATAACTGGTAAGACAACCAATCAACTGAGCTGAGCAAGTGATGATGTAGAAATAAGATGCTGGATGTATCAACATGCTGGTGAGCATCCTTCATGCTTTTCCTGAAACTTATTTTCAATAATTTTGATTAAACGGCTTCTTTAGTTCAGTTCAGTTCAGTAGCTCAGTCGTGTCCGACTCTTTGCAAGTCAGACACGACTCGCTAAATGGCTTCTTAGGTGCTAAACAGCTTCTTAGCACATTCTAAACTTTGACACCGAGATTCTTTACCTTGAATAAGCCATCATTTAAAGTTGGTCAATTAAGATGCCATTTGTTCTTTGTTTTTGTTAAAATTTTAATTTTGAGCTACTTAAAACATACACACACAACATGAAGAATATTGTAGAAGACACCCAGTTACCATTAACCTTCCTCACCCTGTAGCCTGCTCTGTGACATTACTTCTTAAAGGAAAACTAGGGTGAAACCCATAGCTTTTTTGCTCACTCTCAGATACACTGAAAAATTCTCTTCAATTCCCCAAACAACTTCATGTCAGTTATTTCCCTCTGGAATAACAGTAAAAGTGTCAAACTCTCCTCAGAGTCAGAGCTTCTCCATTCTCCTAGCTGAGCCCTTACCGAGGTGGAAAACTTGCATTGAGAAGAGAGACAGGTTTGCTTCTTCTCTAGTTTACCATCTTGAATATCTACCCTTATTTCCCTAGCTTACTAACCATAGTTTCTAACCTCTCTGGAGCCAAATTTTGGGGAGCAAGAAGGAGACAAGAGGGAAACAGAAAAAGGCCTTGTGAGGGAGTGTTAATTTCCTCCTTTAGATATGGTGAATTTTTAATTTTATCCCTCTTGTGGAATGCCTCATGGGTTTTTTGAAGACCTCATCCATACTCATCACCAAGAATGTTCTACCTGCTGTCCCCGATAAGGGTGATACATTCTCCACCTGGCCTTTTGAGAATCTAACCTTGATCCACTATTTCTTGGCATTCTTCCTCCACACAGACCTTGTGCTATTACCCCTCTCAAGGCCCTCTTGGGCAAAATCCCTTTGAGTAATTTCAGACTCACCTACTCTCTCCATACATATTTACTCCATCAGAAACTCAAACCTTTGACCAGTCATCAATATGTATCACTTTACTCCTCAGCCACAATGGTAAGTTGCTTCAGCCAGGCCCTAGAACTTTATTTTTTGTTTGTTTGTTTTTATTAATTTTTATTGGAGTGTAGTTGTTTTACAATGTTGGCTTAGTTTCTACTGTACAGCAAAGTGAATCAGCTATATGTATACATATATCCCCTATTTTTTGGATTTCCTTCCCATTCAGGTCACCACAGAGCATTGAGTAGAGTTCCCTGTGCTGTTCAGTAGATTCTCCTTAGTTATCTAGCTCATACATAGTATCGATAGTGCATATGTGTCAATATCAATTTCCCAATTCCTCTCACCTCTCCTTTCCCTTTTGGTGTCCATCTATTTGTTCTCTCAGTCTCTGGAACGTTAGATTCCTCACAAGTATAATATATACCAGTCTACAGCACCTCCCAAACTCCAGAGGACAACATACTAAAATCCGGAAGTAGTATCACTGATGACTTTCTCAAAAGAGACTTGAGGTGATGGACAAGGGTTTCTCCCCCTTTTCTTTGGTAACAGGGCACATACAATGCACCACAGTGTTCTCTAAAGAATGAGCTAATATCCAACTCGCTCATTTTCTTCAAATGTTTTCATAAGTTGGAATTGCTTCACTGGTCTAACGCCTCATTTCCTCTACTGTCCTGGAGTCTCAGTCAGAACTGAGACTATATCCCATTTCAACATCTTGCTTACATATACTTTTATACTGTACACTCTATTAGAGCTTATATTTGTTTAACATAGTTCAGTGCAAACAAACTTTGCAGTATTATATGGAATTCATGCTTGTTCACATCTGATTTTTTGTAATTTGAAAAAGATCGGGGGCAAGCTTTCTCATAATTAAACAGAAAGCCCTAGCAATCAATATATAAAGACTGTTTTAATCAGTTCAGGCTGTTAAAGCAAATTATCACAGACTGAGTGACTTTTATACGACAGAAATTTGTTCCTCACAGTTCTGGAGGCTGAAAGTTCTAGATCAAGGAGCCAGCATAGTCAGGTTCTGGTAAGAGCCCTCTTCTGGACTGCAGACTGCCAACTGCTATATCCTCACATAGTAGAGGGAAAAGCTCTCTGGGATTCCTTTTATAAGGACATTAATCTCATTCATGAGAGCCGCATTCTCAAGACCCATAATCACCTTCTAAAGTCTCCGCCTTCTATTATCATCACATTGGGAGTTATACCATTTTAATATAAAAATTTGGCCGGGGGGACACAAGCATTCAGTCCACTGCAAAGACATTAAGGATACTGGTGAGAAGTCCATCCAAAGTCCCTTCCTTTTAAGTAGTGGCTAGTTTAGTCAATCAAGAAAACCACCACAATTTCCATTATGTTAAACTATCCGAAAAAGCTGCAAAGACATTTGTCACTGTGTTGGAATGGAGGATGGGTGGGAGGGAGGGAAGAAGGAAGGAAGGAAGGAAGGGAGGAAGGAAATGGTGGCAGGGAGGGAAGAAGGACCATAATTTGAAATGTTTTACACTCTAGATAAAACTGTTTTCATCCAAATTAAACATCATTGCTATTGTTTAATGGACACAAAGTTTCAGTTGTGCAAGATGGAAAGAGTTCTGGAAGTGAAGGGTGGTCATGGTTGTACAACAGTATGAATGTTACTCAATGCCATTGAACTGGACACTTACAATGAATAAGATGCTAAATTTGATGCTATGTATATTTTACCACAATTTAAAAGAGAAAAAAAATTAAACTAAAAAAGAATTAAATGTCCCCAATATCATGCATGACTTTGTCAATATCAGTCCCATCACTTTATGGCAAATAGATGGGGAAACAATGGAAACAGTGAGAGACTTTATTTTGGGGGGCTCCAAAATCACTACAGATGGTGACTGCAGCCATGAAATTAAAAGATGTTTGCTCCTTGGAAGAAAAGTTATAACCAACTGAGACAGCATATTAAAAACAGAGACATTACTTTGCCAACAAAGGTCTGTCTAGTCGAAACTATGGTTTTTCCAGTAGTCATGTATGGATGTGAGAGTTGGACTATAAAGAAAGCTGAGCGTTGAAGAATTGATGCTTTTGAACTGTGGTGTTGGAGAAGACTCTTGACAGTCCCTTGGACTGCAAGGAGATCCAACCAGTCCATCTTAAAGGAAATCAGTCATGAATATTCATTGGAAGGACTAATGCTGAAGCTGAAATTCCAATAGTTTGGCCACCTGATGAGAAGAACTAACTCACTAGAAAAGTCCCTGATGCTGGGAAAGACTGAAGACGAAAAGGGGATGATACAGAATGAGATGGTTGGATGGCATCACCGAAATGATGGACGTGAGCTTGAGTAAGCCCTAGGAGTTGGTGATGGACAGGGAAGCCTGGCGTGCTGCAGTCCATGGGATCACAAAGAGTCAGACAAGACTGAGCAACTGAACTGAAGTGAAATGAATATCGTACATCTCAAAAATGAAAGCATGAGTCTCTGGCCAAGAGCAGACAAGTTTCCTATGATAAATGGTCTACTTTCCCACTGTCTTAATTATATATATATATATATATATATATATATATATATATATACACACACACATATATAGTGGTTTAGTCACTAAGTCATATCCAACTCTGAGACCCCATGGACTGTAGCCCACCAAGCTCCTCTGTCCATGGGATTTTTCAGGCAAGAATACTAGCGTGGGTTGCCATTTCCTACTGCAGGGATTTTCCTGACCCAGGGATTGAACCTGGGTCTCCAGCATTGCAGGCAGATTCTTTACCTACTGAACCACCAGGGAAGCCATATACTAATATAATATACTAATATAATAATAATATACTAATATATATAATATACTAATATAATATACTAATATAATAATAATATACTAATATATATAATATACTAATATAATATACTAATATAATACTGGCGTGGGTTGCCATTTCCTACTGCAGGGATTTTCCTGACCCAGGGATTGAACCTGGGTCTCCAGCATTGCAGGCAGATTCTTTACCTACTGAACCACCAGGGAAGCCATATACTAACATATACTAATTATTCCATTTTGCTTTTTTTTTTTTTAAGTGTCTTGATATCTTTGACTTTTTACTATTCTGTCTGAATTTTTTTTATTTTTATTGGAGTATAGTCAATTTACAATGTTGTGTTAGTTTCAGGTGTACAGGAAAGTGAATCAATTATACATATACATATATACACTCTTTTTTAGATTCTTTTTCCATACAGGCCATTACAGAATACTGAGAAAAGTTCCCTGTGCTATACAGCAAGCTCTCATTAGTTATCTATTTTATATCTGTTTGCATTTTAAGATCATTTTATCAAAAGACACACCCACTAAACTGTTGGGATTTTTATCAAAATATCCACAAACTTATAGTGCTCTCCACCTGGTTTTCTACATTCAAGTATATATATATATTTTATCAGATTTATTTGTAGATAAGTATTTGTTACTTTTATGAATTGCATTTTTTTATGAATTACATTCTTAAAATTATATTTTCTAATTGGCTGTTCCTGATGTTTTAGAATATTACTGATTTTTAATTTTTATTTTTATCCATTAAACTTGTTGAAATTTCTTAATAGTTCTAATAGCTTTTTGAGGCTTTTGAATTTTCTATGGAAGCAACTCAGGTCAGTTCAGTCACTCAGTCTTGCCCAACTCTTTGCACCTCCATGGACTGTGGCACTCTGGGCTTCCCCATCCATCACCAATTCCCAGAGCTTACTCAAACTCATGTCCATTGAGTCAGTGATGCCATCCAACCATCTCATCCTCTATCCTCCCCTTCTCCTCCCACCTCAATCTTTCCCAGCATCAGGGACTCTTCCAGTGAGTCAATTCTTCTCATCAGGTGGCCAAACTATTGGAATTTCAGCTTCAGCATCAGTCCTTCCAATGAATATTCATGACTGATTTCCTTTAGGATAGACTGGTTTGATCTCCTCACAGTCCAAGGGGCTCTCAAGAGTCTTCTCCAACACCACAGTTCAAAAGCATCAATTCTTCCGCGCTCAGCTTTCTTTATAGACCAACTCTCACACCCACACATAACTACTAGAAAAACCATAGCTTTGACTAGACAGACCTTTGTTGGCAAAGTAATGTCTCTACTTTCTAATATGCTGTCCAGGTTGGTCATAGCTTTTCTTCCAAGATGCAAGTGTCTTTTAATTTCATGCCTACAGTCACCACCTGATTTTGGAGTCCCCAAAATTAAAGTCTGTCACTGTTTCCATTGTTTCCCCATTTGCCATGAAGTGATGGGTCCAGATACCATGATCTTAGTTTTCTGATTGTTGAGTTTTAAGCCAACTTTTTGACTCTCCTCTTTCACTTTCATCAAGAGGCTCTTTAGTTCTTATTTGCTTTCTGCCATAAAGGGTGGTGTCATCTGCATATCTGAGGTTGTTGTTATTTCTCCTTGCAGTCTTGATTCCAGCTTGTGTTTCATCCAGCCTGGCATTTCACATGATGTATTCTGCATATATAAGCAAGGTGACAGTATACAGCCTTGATGTACTCCTTTGCCTATTTTGAACCTGTCTGCTGTTCCATGTCCAGTTCTGTTGCTTCTTGACCTGCATACAGATTTCTCAGGAGGCAGGTAAATTGGTCAAATTGCCAACATCCATTGGATCATCAAAAAAGCAAGAGAGTTCCAGAAAAAGATCTACTTCTGCTTCATTGACTATGCCAAAGCCTTTGACTGTGTGGATCACAACATCTATGGAAGCAACTAGACTTTCTGAAAACAATGATAGTTTAGCTTCCTCCTTCTGATTCTTAAAATCATCTTACTCTTCTTTATTTGAAGTATTGTTTACAATACTACATTAACTGCAATGGAAACAATCTTGTTAATTTTAAAGAAACACACACATCACTATTTAATATGATATTCACTGTAGATTTTTAATTAATTTATTTTTAATTGACTGGTAATTGCTTTACAATATTGTGTTTGTTTCTGCCATACATCAACATGAACCAGCCATAAGTGTACCTATGACCCCTCCTTCTTGAACCTCCCTCCCACCTTCCACCCTTTCCCACCCCATCCCACCCCTCTAGATTGCCACAGAGCCCCAGTTTGAGCTTCCTGCATCATACTGCAAATTTCCACTGGCCGTCTGTTCTACATGTGGGAGTGTATATGCTTCCATGCTACTCTCTCCATTCATCTCACCCTCTCCTTCCTCCCCCTTGCCCTTGTCCACAAGTCTATTCTCCATGTCCAACTCACTGTAGATTTTTAGAGTCGCATTCAGAGATTGCTGTTCTTCCAGACTGCTCAGTGTGAATGGCCTTTGTCATGTATCAGAGGTTCTAATCAGCAGCAAAACTGTCCCTAGGGCACTGTTCTGGGAAACAGAAGCAGTTAAGTGACTTCCTGGAGGAGGGTCGTAAGCCAGTCTCTGGCAAAACAGTGTGGAGTCATTTTCTACTGTGCTTGTCTTCATCAACTCCATCTGAAATGCATCCTTTGCTCATTGGCTCCATCTCTGCATTGTTTTGAAATTTTCACTCAGTGCATTTGCTTGTTTCCTTCCAAGCAGATTATTGGATCCTTGGGGATAAGGGCTAAATAGTCCCTTTTTTAAATCTCACATAAACTCTTTAGAATATAAACCCTATGAGGAAAGAGACTTGGCCTATGTTGTTGCTACTGTTTCCAGTGCCTAGTACAGTGCTGAGCACTGTAGGCACTAATTTTCAATGAATGAGTCAGCCTTAGGCTTCAGTCCATGTTTGGCAATTTGCTGAATGCATTCAGAAATGGTGGTAGAATGAGTGAGCCCTCCTAGCCTGTAGTCTTTCACTTTGATTCCACCATTCTTTCACCTGGACATCTCTATTTCTAAACAGCTTAAGTAAAGCTTGATGTTGAGGTTTTTGTCAATGCCAGTAAAAAAATGTTTGACAAGTGTGCAATCTAACTTCATGAATTTCAAAACAGATGACACCCATTTTGATAAATGCATATGATTCTGCAGCTGATGAAAAAGAAAAATGAAAATAGGGCCAAATTACAGTTTGGTACCTCAGACAATAATCAATCTTTCATCACACTAATGGTCTGTCATGAGACTGTAAAACCCACACGAAGACAAGAAACAGGAAAGACCTCACACCAACTCTCCAAGAGAGTCAACATAATTTGGTTAACAAGACATACTTATCTGTGAATGAATTATAGCTAAGTGTGAACCTGGCAGTTCAATTATGAAATATGTCAAAGCTTTCCAGAAACGATTACCACCATAGCATTGAGTAAGTTTACCATGGGCAGAACAGACTAATTGGTAGAGTTAGGTCTATTTTTTAAATGTGAAACAACATCCTACTCCTCTTCTAGTGCTGCTCTATGTATCTTAACTGTAAGCACTAACTACCTTCAGGTTTCTCATTCCCATCATAATGATCTACCCATATGTGTTTTTTAAATCACATAGTAGAGGAGAGATACACAGAAATTGGATAATAAAGTCCTGGTCCTGCCTTCTAAGGGGTGGCAGTAACATAAGGAGAAATTAAAAGATGCTTGCTCCTTGGAAGAAAAGCTATGACCAAACTAGACAACATATTAAAAAGCAGAGACATTACTTTGTCAACAAAGGTCCATCTAGTCAAGGATATGGTTTTTCCAATAGTCATGTATGGATGTGAGATTTGGACATTAAAGAAAACTGAGTGCCAAAGAATTGATGCTTTTGAACTGTGATGTTGGAGAAGATTCTTGAGAGTCCTTCAGACTGCAAGGAGATCAAACCAGTCCATCCTAAAGGAAATCAGTCCTGAATATTCGTTGGAAGGACTAATACTGAAGCTTCACCTGATGCGAAGAGCTGATTCATTAGAAAAGACCCTGATGCTGGGAAAGATTGAAGGTAGGAGAAGCGGGGGATGACAGAAGATGAGATTGTTGGATTGTCAATGGACATGAGTTTGAGCAAGCTCTGGGAGTTGGTGATGAACAGGGAAGCCTGGCACGCTGCAGTCCATGGGGTTGCAAAGAGTCAGCCATGATTGGGCTACTGAACTGAACTGAACATAAGAAGGGAAAGGCGAGAACTTTTGTTGCCATGCCCTTATTTGCCACTGCCAAGTTCAAACTCTTTTCCTGCCCTTTAAGTGCACTCTTTCAGCTGCATGAACTCAGTTACCTATTAACCTGCCCCCTTTATTTCAAAGCAGAAAGCCTTCCCCCTTGATGTCATTACAAACTTCCTGAATAGTTGTCATGTTGTGAATCCATAAGGTCACTCATCATCATCCTCCCATGATCCCTTTATCAACTCTATCTGTCACCCTCCGTCCCTAAACATACATGTACGAACAGCCTCTAGATTCCCAACTGTCTCAGTTTGGATTGCCCAAGGTGCCAACTCTGAGTCAAGGATTTGAATGAAAGTAGCTTTTTTGAAAATGATCCAGAAAATAGCAGAAATGGAGTGAAGAAGTGAGACAGGGAAGAAAAAAAAAAAAGGCAATAAAAAGGGCATGATCATGAAGTCACTGTGCTGTGCTTAGTTGCTCAGTCATGTCTGACTCTTTGCAACCCCATGGACTGTATCCTACCAGGCACCTCTGTCCATGGGGATTCTCCAGGCAAGAATACTGGAGTGGGTTGCCATGCTCTCCTCTAGGGGATCTTCCCAACCCAGGAGTCAAACCCAATTCTCCTGCATTGCAGGCAGATTCTTTACCATCTGAGCCACCAAGGAAGCCCCATGAAATCACTACTGGGGACAATGTGAGCTCAGTTCCACTGGTAACTCTGGGAAATGGTGTAGAATACACACCTCAGTGTCACACTATCCAAGGGTCAAAGGGGCCAAGACATTTATTTATTCAGCTGTTCCTATCAGCCATTGCTTGAAGACTGCTCCTTAGGTGGCATGAATTTCCTGATACCTCTGTCAAGGGCAGAGTTGACTCAAGTTGCCAGAGGAAGCCCTGAGTTGTCATTTCTGACATCTGAAGTTGGTCCAGCATGCAATGAAATAGTTAAGGCTGAGGAAAGATGGGTGACGCCCTGACAGCATCTGCTATCTCAACCATTCCGGGGTAATGTTGTAATTTTGTATATCTAGGTAGAAATCCTTTCAGCAACCTTTACAACAGAAAAGAAACTTAGATGCAAATCCCCATGCAATGTTCTAACTATACCAACTATACCCGAGTCATTCCATGCCAAAGCACTAAATGGTAATACTCAGTCTACTGTACCAGCTCGCTATCTTCACACTGACAACGTTTGTCGTCTGCAGTAGGGATTAAATTCAGAGTGAAAATGTTCAAGTATACTTCTTTCTTCAGGAAAAAAAAAAGTCCTGTAGATAATATTTTATTAGAGCTAGGCAAATAGTTGTGTATGGAAAAATGTTCTTATTTTAGGAATAAGAGGACTATAAATCCTAAGGCAATTATCTTTAGGAAAGCAGCAAAGTAATAGAAGAAGGAGTATTATCTTACCTTTAATGACTTTTTGTAATATCAAAATAAATCATTACTGACTGAGCTGAGAGGTAATTTCAATATTATAAACAAATCAGTATAACAATTAAGCTATCAGGAATGAAATCAAACTAAATATAAAAACTCTTCTCCAATAACTCGAGATGGCTTTGCCCTTTCAGTAAGAGACTGAATTCCAACTATCATATTTTCAAAAGAGTCTTCAATGTATCTCTTAGAATCTTGGGTTCTATTCTCCCCCAAGTATTCATGGACAGGAACAAGGAAATGGAATTTGCCATCTATAATAAGCTAAAACTAAATAAAGCTTAGTGGATTCTAAACAATGATGCAAGAGGGGTTCAACCAGAAGTCTTCATCAAAACACTGAAAGAAATGATGGCAGAATTCCAATAGCAACATTCTAGAAAGAAGAACCTTCATTTACATTGAGTTGAGCCCTTCTTCCAAGAAAAAAAAAAAACTCTTATATTTATTTTGTCCTGAATTCTTTTCTTAATTGAAGAATAGTTGATGTACAATATTACATTAGTTTCAGGTATATACCATAGTGATTCAGTATTTTTACAGATTATACTCCATTAAAAGTTATTACAAGATAATGGGTATAATTCCCCATGCTATACAATATATCCTTGTTACTTACTTATTGTATACATAGTAATTTTATCTCTTAATCCCATACCCCTAATTTCCTCCTCTTCTCTCCCCTTTCCTCACTGGTAACCACTAGTTTGCTTTCTATATCTGTGAGTCTGTTTCTATTTTGCATTCATTTGTACAATTTTTTAGATTCCACAAATAAGTGATGTCACACAGTATTTGTCTTTCTCTGTCTGACTTATTTCACCAAGCATAATGTTCTCTAAATCCACCCACTTTGCTTCAAATGGCAGAACATCATTGCTTTTTTATGGATGAATAATATTCCATATTATATATATACACACAAACACACACATAAATATATACACACACATATATATACATACATACACATATATATAACATCTTCTTTACCCATTCACCCTGAATTCTTTTCAAAGTGTTTTTCCATAAAAATCTTATTGAATCCCTGACAAGTTCTGTAGAATAAAACCCAGCATATTATTGCCATTTTATAGATGAAGAAACTGAAGCATGGAAAGGGTCAGGAGTCTCCACTGAGATATCACTATAGCAACAGCGTATGAAATCACTTTACCCAGCCATTGTGTGACTCTCTTCCTGGACAACAGGATGAAACTTACATCTGAAACGTAGGCACAGAAATACCCTATAAATCAACAATAGGCTGGCCTCTTTCAGAATATAAACTCAAGAGAGTGAACCTTCAATGATGAAGATAGCTTTAATGAGGAAAGTAGAGACAGGAAGCATGCATGTGTGTGTGTGTGTATGTGCACACACACACACACACACAACTGTCAAAAACGATCTTCAGTGAATGCTAGGTCTGGGGTTGTGCAAATATATTCAAGCTGTTTAATGTTGCTGCTGCTGCTACTAAGTCACTTCAGTCGTGTCTGACTCTGTGCAACCCCATAGACAGCAGCCCACCAGGCTCCTCCATACCTGGGATTCTCCAGACATTGACAATTTCCTTTAGCTTCATGATTGGTGGAAATGGTGGAAATAAATATGCTCTCTCTAAAGCTCAACCCTCCAAGGAAATACCTAGTGCTGCTAAACAAGTTTTGTAATGTCATGTGCTCTCTGAAAAGTAATGTCTCTCACACTTTAGAACATTCCAAGAGCTCAGTTAAGGAAATGGCAATTTATTTAGTGACTTTAATAAAACATGAAGTTGTCTGAAACAAGCAAGTGTAATATGGTGGGGAATTTTCACTAGATAACACCTATTTGCAGTTATCATCTGATCTGTGTAGAATTTAAAACCCTACCAGATATGTCACTGATTTGCTTGAGTAGGGCTATTCCTCCATTTGGATATACTGGAATACTTATAAATTAGTTTTCTTACTGAGTATATACCACAGATCAAGTTTACTCTTCCTTTACTTATTAGTGTCCATCTGAAAGAACCTTAAAGCCATTACTCAATGATGCACTGTTTTATATATGTCTGTAGATGTACAGCAATGTCTGGTCATCTATTCCATACATTTGTAGAATGCTGTGTTCAGACACTTCTTCAGGCATTTCATTGAAAACACAAGAACTATTTTAACTACTTCATTTTAAGAATGAAATGGCTTAGCACACGGAGTGTTAAAAAATGTGAACTAAATATTGAGTGAAGAATTAGCTGGGAGGAGAATGTGATAATCCAGGTTGGAATAGACCAAAATCAGCCACACACCAAAAATAATAGCTTTAATTAAAAAACAAATCTCTGGTTTGTTTAAACAGTGGGCTCTCCTAATTTATATTCCACTAACAATTGCTTTTCCAATAATAAAACATCCATTACCTAACTTGTAACCCAAACTCTTCACTCCCTTGTTTATCCACCTCCCCCTTCCCTGTGCCTGCCTGTTCAGTCGCTCAGTCATATCCAACTCTTTGCGACTGCATGGACTGCAGCCTGCCAGTCTCCTCTGATCATGGGATTTTCCAGGCAAGAATCCTGGAGTGGGTTGCCATTTCCTTCTCCAGGGGATCTTCCTGACCCAGGGATCAATCCCACGTCTCCTGCATCTCCTGCATTGACCGGAGGATTCCTTACATTGCACCACCTGGGAAGCCCATCCCCCCTTCCCCAGCACTGAATTAATTTCACAACTCACTTTTCCTCTTCTGATAAAATTAATCAGAACAAGGAAATAAAGACCATTTCAAATAGTGGGTCTTCCATGCTAGGTAGTTCTTCAATGCATATATGTATATGCATTGGTATACATCGCAATGCAATGGTATACATCGCTCATACCAGTTACTTCCTAGTTGCCACTGACAAGATTCGCCAGGGTCTTTCATCACAACATTTAAGCCACATTATTGGTAGGGTACCACCTTGCCTCTTTTATCACAGGCAAAAAAAAAAAAAAAAAAAAAAAATGTGGCTGTCAACTCTTCACTCTCCAACATGAAATTCTAACACCACCTGCTCCCAATAACCAGCCTCATTAGTTCAGGGAACCAGGTAATCTTTACCCATGGTCAAAACTTATCTTGCCAGTTGGGACTCCCACCCCTCCTCTTCCGCTCTGCCAAACCCATCTATTCCTTGACACACTCTTTTCTGTCTCCACTGTTGATTTGCCACAGAAACAACTCTGGATCATTTCTGATAGAGTCTTAATTATCTAATCTATGGGACTTAAAACTCTTGAGCCTTCCTTTTTTAGAAGGAAAATTTGAGGGGAGAATGGGTACATGTATATGTATGGTTAAGTTGCTCTGCTGTGCACCTGAAACTACCACAGTACTCTTAAATCAATCATACTCCAATATAAAATGAAAAGTTAAAAAATAAAAAGAATTTCTCTTCCTTCATTTTCCATAAAAACTATCTCCTGATCTACCACTCTGCCACCCATCCTCAGTCACGGTTACCAACTTTTCCTCGGGGTTTTTCTGCTCAGAAAAGTAACACATGCGCATTGCAGAAATTTTCGAAAATACATACAAAAGAGTAAAATAAAATTTTCTAAATATAAATAATCTGAGCATTGTGGAGTAGTTCTTTCTAGGCCATATGCTTTCATAATCAAATTCCAATCGTGCTGTGTTCATTATCTTGATTGTGGGGATGGTTTTACAGGCATATACATATGTCAAGATGTAGCAAACTGCACACTTTAATGCATGCAGTTTATTGTATGTAAGTCATTCCCAAACTAAGCTGTTTTTAAAATGTAAACAATATAAGGAGAAACATATATTAATTAAAAGTGTAATTAAGGAAATAGAAATTGAATGTTTGAATCTACTTATAATTTTTTAAAAAATTATAGCAAAGGAGAGTGATGAGGATAAAAATGATTCTGCTGTAACTGGAATGTAGGACACAATCCCTTGTTTCCTTTTTTGGCTGAAACTCATACTTTGGGAAGGTTGTTGCTGTCTGTACAGAAAAAGCAGGATCTAACAGGCATAAAAACTAAAGTGATCAGAACCATGTTTGTAAGATATTTTTTTAATGAATTCATGCTATAAATAGCTTTGTATATGGCTTTTTTCACTTAAGCACTTTTGTAATGCCAATTAAAATTCTTCAATAAATGGAATTTGGGGGATATCTCACAGACAGTAAAACCATCCAGTGGAGAGACTGATTTATTAACCTGAATACTCAATAATAGGATAATGGTTTATTTCTAATTTTTGATGATTATTTTGAAATATAGGATTAATTTACCATTATAGGTTATTACAAAACATTGACTATAGTTCCCTGTTCAATAAAAATATAATTAATATTCTTGTGAATAAATTGTTTTGGGCCTCCAAATGGTTCCCTGGGATAGATTTCTTAGAGTAGAACAGCTGAGTGGAAGAGAACTATTCTTCCTCTATTTAAGGCTCATTTTACATTACTCTCAGTTGTTTTCCTGAAAGGTTAGGTAAATTCATTCTCTCATCAGCTTTGGCTAAAAATGATCATCTCACTGTACTGTCAACATCTTTGTATATGTTTAAAACCTCTTGTTATTTTATGGGTGGGAAGGTATCTTGTTGTTTCTGCATTTTTTATTCCTAGGCAACTCAGATATGTTTCTGATATAATTCAGAGGCATGCAAACATTCTTTCTTTTCTGTAAATGCACTGGCCCAGTTTTCTACAGAGATATTATAGCTCTGGTTGCTGATTGGCAGCATATTTATGCATTAACTATAATAAACTTTTGTCTGTCCTATTATACCAAAGTTTATTTAACATATCTCACTTGTCTCTATTTTTGTGGAGTTTTCAATATACCTATAAAATATTTGCATATTTGTTTGTTTTACATAAAGCTAGTAATATTTTCTCCTTTGTGTTTTCTTTTAGTGCTTATTGGCTTAGAAATATTTTCCTCAATTCAAGATTAGTTCTAATACTATCTATTTTAACTTTAGGAATTTTGTGGTTAGATTTTTAACTCTCAAAACATCTGAAATGTATTTTGGTGTATGATATAAGATAGGAATGTAACTTGATATTTTTACCCAATAATTTTCTCAGTACTTTTGTTGAATATACCATTCCTTCTCATTCATCTGTGATATTTTCTTTGGCGTATTACTAAGTTCTTTCATAGGGCTTCCCTGGTGGCTCAGCGGTAAAGGATTTGCCTGCCAATGCAGGAGATACAGGGTCAGGCAGATCCCCTGTAGAAGGAAATGGCAACGCACTCCAGTACTCTTCCCTAGGAAATCCTATGGACATAGGAGCCTGGCGGGCTACTGTCCATGGGGTCACAAAGAGTTGGACATGACTTAACGACTAAAGAACAACAACAACAATGAATTCTTCCATATGCTGGGAACTGTTTGCAGGCTATATGTTCTTTTAAATTGATCATTCAATATTTCTGGTCATAATGATGCTGTAGCTTTTTGTTTGTTTGATATCTAGTCATTCCAAATGTCCACATTTTTTTGTATTTCATAACATTATTTGTAAGTACATTCTACACAAAGAACTTTCTATAATATCACAAGGAAAAAAGTTTACTGGGATTTTTAAAATTATATTATCTCCAGTTTATAAAGAAAAGGCCAGTGAGAGAAAAAAGCAAGGCATTGCTGGAGTCCTGAGCCATGGGAGAAGTTAGGGAAGCTGCCAAATTCCCTTCCCCATCTCCCGCACCCCCAAATGACCCAGAGTCTTGTTTCACCAAAGTTTACAAAATACAGTGAAAGTCAAGCTGGGAAGAGGCTCCCAGGGAATCATGCATAGAGTCTTTGGGGGTCTCTGCAAGAAGGGGAGACTGTCACCAGGTCCTGTTTTGAAATGTAACTAGGGAGAGGACTTGCTGATCCTCCCGAGGGGAACAAGAATAGGGCTGGCCGTGGAGCAGTCTACATGCCCGATGGCCAGTTTGGCATTAAAGTCCAAGTTTCACTCGGGTTATCTGAATGACTTGTATGGAAGCCAAACCTGTGCAAATGTGCATGTATCCCTGCCCCCACTCTGACGTGGCTGTGTTGGCTGCAGGAGGCTGGTGGTTAGTGAGCAAGGCTGGAGAAGAGGTGGAGTTTGGAAAATATCAAAGAGTCACATGGTAAACATTTCATTGCCCCCAGTGAGAGCCAGTGTTTAGACCTGTCACCCGGAGGGCATCTGGCACCTGTCAGAGAAGCAGCAACAACTAAAAGGTGATTGCCAGGAAAGTGAAAGTGTTAGTTGCTCAGTCATGTCCAACTCTTTGCAAGCCCATGGACTGTAGCCCGCCAAGCTCCTCTGTCCATGGGATTCTCCAGGCAAGATTACTGGATTGGGTAGCCATTTCCTTCTCTGGGGGATCTTCCTGACCCAGGGATCGAACCCAGGTCTCCTGCATTGAAGGCAAATTCTTTACATTTGAGCCACCAGATTGCCAGGGAATGCAGCTAAATCACTTACTATTTCCCCTAATCCCTCCTCCTTCACCCCTGCAACACAACAGAAGCCTGCCAAGAAGGGGCAGCACTCGGAGGTCCCACCAAACACCATGGTTCACTCCAGGGCCCTTGAGCCACAAACCTGGCAAATTTGGGGAAAGAGAAAAGCTCTGAGAGTACATGAAATTGACAGATTTTTAATATCCTAAAAATGAAGTCAAGGAATCATCCCAAAATGTCCTTAAGGGCTCTGTGACCCAGCGGGTGGGACTTCTCATATAACACAGTTGTGGGAGTGAAGGCTGAGAATGGAGAAAAATAAAACCATTTCCCCTTTGTACCCCACAGAGATGAGACAGTTCAATAAAGCACTTACATATGAATAAGCAAAGAGGAGAAAATAAAACTCATCTGTTATCCCACAGGGCAGCTATAACTAATATTAACTGATGTTTGCCAGGGATTTTTATGTGAATTTCTTTTCAAAACTGCAATTAAAATGTATTTTCTGTTTTTTAAACTATCTTTTATTCTCAAGAATATATTCTGAACATTTGTGCTTTTTTGACAAAAGTATAACATGATTTTCTTTTTTAGGGCACCCCAGACGGTCTGAGGGATCTTAGTTCCTGGACCAGGGATCGAACATGGGGCCCCTGCAGTGGAGCACAGAGTTTTAATCACTGGACCACCAGGGAAGTCCCAACAACATAATTTTAATATCTTAGAATATTGCATCCTGTTGGTTGATTATAATTTATTCAGGAAATGACATGTTCTTTCATATTTAAAGTTGCTTCCAATGTTGTACTATTATATATAATACTGCAATAAACATCCTATTATTTCCTTAGGGTAAATCCTAGTAGCAGAGTTCCTTTATTAAAGGGTATACACATTTTAGAGCTTTTCCTATATGCTGCCAATTCACCTTCTTTCTACACACCCATCAGTAGCCGGTGAGTGTATGTTTTTCTGCATTTTGGTGCATGCTATCTTCTATTTTTTCAATTGCCTAATATCTATTTGTAGTATTATTTTTAAATGCACTTTTTAAAATATTAGTGAGAACTGATATTTTTTCATTGTTTTATTGATTATTTATAATTTCTGTGCTGTGCAGTGCCTGTTTCTTTTGCCCATTTTTCTACCAATGTACAATTTTCCCTATTGCTTTGTAAAAGACGGTTACATCCATTTTGTTGTTGTTGTTCAGTCACCAAGTCGCGTCTGACTCTTTGCAACCCTGTGGACTGCAGCACACCAGGCTTTCCTGTCCCTCACCATCTCCTGGAGTTTGCCCACGTTCATGTCCATTGAATTGGTGATGCCATCCAACCATCTCATTATATCCATATATCTATCATATATATTGCAAATTTTCTTCCCAGTTCTTTTTTATTTATGAGGTTACTTTCCATGCCGAAGTTTAAACTTCTTAGATTTGACCATATAAAATTGTTTTATGATTGATGTCTGGAGTCAACAAACTTTTTCTGTAAAGGGACAGATGATAAATATTTCAGGCTTTGCCAACCAAATGGTCTGTCACAACTCTGTCTTTGCAGAGTAGAAACAGCCCTAGAGGATAGTCACTGAATGAGTATGTCTTCATTTTAAATTCAGCCATGGGTGAGCAGTGGGCTTCCCTGCCAATGCAGGAGAATCTTCTTGCCAATGTAGGAGACTCAGGTTTGATCCCTGGGTCAGGAAGATTCCCTGGAAAAAGAAATGACAATCCTCTCCTGTATCCAGTATTCTTGCTTGGGATATCCCATGGATGGAGGAGCCTGGCAGGCTACAGTCTATGGGGTCACAAAGAGTTGGACATGACTTAACAACAACCATGGATGGGCAGAAGTTCATCCACCTCTGGTTTAAGTTATCAGTGCCATGTTTTGAAAGTGGTTCTACACCACAAGGATATATTATTTTCTATAATCTATTCTTACTTTATGGCTTCACTTTTGAAATGTCTATCTTTAATATAATCAACTTTGTTATTTTTCTCAAATGTGTTAGCCCTCTGGTCTAAAATCATTCCTTCAATAATTCATACATTCCCAAGTGAGTAGATTTGCAAACTTTTCTAAGTTATAAAATATGGACAACTGCACATATACTTGGATTTTTAAATGCTATTACTCTTCAGGGGCTAGTCCAGTTCAGTCACTCGGTCATGTCTGACTCCTCGTGACCCCAGGGACTGCAGCATGCCAGGCTTCCCTGTCCATCACCAACTCCCAGAGCTTGCTCGAATTCATGTCCATCGAGTCAGTGATGCCATCCAACCATCTCATCCTCTGTCATCCCCTTCTCCTCCTGCCTTCAATCTTTCCCAACAACAGGGTCTTTGCCAGTTAGTCAGTTCTTCACATCAGGTGGCCAAAGTATTGGAAGTTCAACTTCAGCATCAGTCCTTCCAATAAATATTCAGGACTGATTTCCTTTAGGATGGACTAGTTGGATCTCCTTGCTGTCCAACGGACTTTCAAGAGTCTTCTCCAACACCACAGCTCAAAAGCATCAATTCTTCAGTGCTCAGCTTTCTTTATGGTCCAACTCTCACATCCATTCATGATTACTGGAAAAACCATAGCTTTGACTAGACAGACCTTTGTTGGCAAAGTAATGTCTCTGCTTTTTAATATGCTGTCTAGGTTGGTCATAGCTTTTCTTTCAAAGAGCAAGTGTCATTTAATTTCATGGCTGCAATCACCATCTGCAGTGATTTTAGAGCCCCCCAAAGTAATGTCTCTCACTGTTACCATTGTTTCCCCATCTATTTGCCATGAAGTGATGGGACCAGATGCATGATTTTAGGTTTTTGAATGTTGAGTTTTAAGCCAGCTCTTCCGCTCTCCTCTTTCACTTTCATCAAGAGGCTCTTCAGTTCCTCTTCGCTTTCTGCCATAAGGGTGGTATCATCTGCATATCTGAGGTTATTGGTATTTCTCCAGGCAATCTTGATTCCAGCTTGGGCTTCATCCAGCCTGGCATTTTGCATGATGTATTCTGCATATAAGTTAAATAAGCAGGGTGACAATATACAGCTTTAACGTACTACTTTTCCAATTTGGAACCAGTATCTGGGTGTAGTATCATGCCTTTAATTATTAGTTTTTCAGTACATTTTAAAATCTTGTATAGCAACTTTACACCCACCCCTCATACTCTTCTTTTTGTCTTTGTTGTTGACCTTATCTTCTTTTTTGAAATATTCTTAAGAATCATTTTGTCAGTTCTAATAAAAATTGTGCTATGACTGGAAGTGCAGTACTCCATAATTTTCAGATAAACTGACAGTCCAAGACAGTGGTATCCACACAGTGGAGGTGACTTTCTCATTATCATTGGCCTCATTAATTGATCTTATAATCAATAAATGCAACTAAAAAGACACAACTTTTTCATTCGGAATTAAATGTAGCATTTTCTTTGAGAATAAGATTCAAGTGCTTGAAATTTTGAAACCCACTAATTTAACCTATTGACATTTGTCATTATTATGGCTTATGTCATCTTATTCTATATTTTCCTACATTTAACACTTCTTTCTGGTTTCCTTTGTTTCTGTTTTTTGATGATAACTGACAATTCTGCTAGTGGTTATTTAAAAATTATCTTTACAAACTATTTTTACTCATCTATATGAGTGAGAAATGAAATTATATCATTTGAGTCTCTTCTGTTTGACACAAAGGATATAACACAATCTTATATTCCTGACCCTCACTACCTGGTCCCCACAACACTTTCAGTTTTATTAATAATATAACAAAGAATTTTAGATCCACCATCTTTTTTAATAATCATGGATCTTCTCATTTTGGAATGATTTTTACATTTTTAATTGATTTTATAGTAAGATCTTTTTTATTAATGTTACTATCCTTCTATTCTGCAGCTGTGTTGTGGAGACTATGTCTTCCTGTGCTCTGTTGCAAATGTCAAATAGTTTCTTGATGTTTTCCTCTGGATTCATTGGTAGGTAATTATCAGAAGTCTGTTATTCTTCTGAGTCTTCTAGATACATCTCCCCCATTGTTCTACGGTATTTTTCACAGGCCTAATTGTTACTTATTCATCTTAGTCCTTGATCCTGTTCCCTGTTTCCAGCTAGTGATAGAATACACTTCTCCTACTTAGAACAAAATGACAAGTTGATATGCAAATTTAAGCAAAATTTACCTCTGTGTACCTTTGTCCATGTGAGATGATGTCTTCTTCCTACCTGATGGCCTGGTTCTCTGAACTGATGGGTTGTGTGAAAAATGATAATTCCCAGCATGCACTACAACCTGAGTTCTTTCTACAGTGGCCCCATGTAAATGATGCCCTAAATACCTATTATCTGTGTATGTACCATCCCTTCCCATACTCAGGAGAAAAGAAAGAAAGACACTCACATTTCTGGCTGGTTCAAATCTTGAATCTCTCGGTGAATCTCTAGTGAGTGGAGAACAAAATACTTTTCTACCTTTTATGAAGCATTTTGTTTCCAAACTCAGCTCTTGTTGTCCTGAAATTAGTTCCAGTTTCTTCAAGGTTCTGGCAGTATATGATCTATCAGTTTTATTTTCCATGTTGGGAGGTTTATTATTCCCCATAGGCCTTCATTAGTGTTTTCTGTTAGCTGTTGAGAGAGGCTTCCCTGGAGACTGTTACCCAGATGCCACTTTGAATAACAACAACAGCCACAGCTAACATTTACTGAACACTTACCGTGTACTATCCAACCATTTTTTCATTTAATCACCACTACAGCCCTCATTTAACCTCTCTAAGACTAATTTGCCCAAGGACATTCTGCTAAGGGCACACACTGCCATGTACATATATTTAAAATCATTTGCAAAAGAAGCAAAATCATTTGCTGTCTGGGATTCAAACAAATATACCATCTTTCTCATGCTTTTCTAAATTTTTTAATCTTTCTGACCCTGACTTAACCCCTAAAATGCCAGTATTTCCTTCTCCTTGCCTTGCGTGTTGATATGATACATATCCTCATTAGCTAACTCTGTGATTAATCACTCATTTGATATATATCTCATGTCAGTCATGCCTAATAAATGGTCATTTTTAATCAAATTTAAATCAAAAAAATTTCATTTTTTAGTTGGAGAAATTATAGGTTTCAGGTATTTGAATGAATGTTTTACTTCTGGGTCATTTTTTTAAAACTTTATGGAAGAAAGATCTTTTCATAAAGAATACACAGTTCATATATTTTTTCAGTATTCATGGTGGCTCAGATGGTAAAGAATCCGCCTGCAGTGTGGGAGACATGGGTTTGATCCCTGGGTTGGGAAGATCCCCTGGAGGAGGGCATGGCAACCCACTCTAGTATACTTGTCTGGAGAATCCCTATCAATAGAGGAGCCTGGCAGGCTAAAGTCCATGGGGTTGCAAAGAATCGGACACGACTGAGTGACTAAGCACACACATACCCTTTCAGAGATATGCATGACATAAAATGTTAACAATTATAGAGAAGTATTGTACACAAGCACCAGATTCACTAATATATATGGTCACAGGAATGTGAAGAAGGTAAAACACCTATACAAAATCATTACAAGTTGGATTTTCTGGAAAACGGATCGGGATGGAGTTTAACATGCACGATGTTTTTTAGGGAGTGATCTTAGGATCAACACCTGTGGAAAGAAGGAAATAGCAGAAGGATTGAATAGCAGGAGAAGCTGGGTTGTGATGCAAGGTCAAGAACAGTCTCAGCTCACCCTCTTGAGTGGCTTCAGAGCCTTGGGAGTTCTCCTGCATTGGGTCAAGATAGATTGTTATACTCCTTTCTCAATCAGGCATTGGAAAAAAGTCATCTGGGAAAGGAGTGGCCTCGGTGAGGCTGCTATTTGCAACTAAGGCAATCTCTGAAGGTGCTGACATTGAAGGCTGACTGCTGGTAACAATTTGTCCTTCACTGAAGGTTGATCTGGGCAGAGGAGCATCACAAGACCCACCACAAGGACCTCTCTGAAAAGTCAGGCATTTTAGAGATGACCAAATCACTTCAGAATGTTTCCAATTACTTCAAGGCTTCCTGTAATTTTTCAGTACTTCTCAAAGTCCTAATAAAATGAAGATGGTAAATGAATCACTACTTTCCATGGGACTTCAACTAGTAATCACTAAATACCAAAGCACTTGGGAAAGAAAAGGAATTGACTTTCAGTGAGACCACGCTGGGGCTTCCCAGGTGGCAGTAGTGGTAAGGAACCTGCCTGCCAGTGCAGTAGACATAACAGACACAGGTTCGATCCTAGGTCAGGAAGATCCCCTGGAGGAAGGCAGGGAAACCCGCTCCAGTATTCTGGCCTGGAGAATCCTCATGGACAGAGCAGCCTAGCGGCCTGAAGTGACTTAGCACGTACGCACACATGAGCACTCTCTGGCTCAGATTTTAACATACATAATTTCATGTCACCAGTCCAACAGTGCTGTGAGTTTACAGAGGAGAAAAAAGAGACAGAAAACTTACCCACAGCTGGTCAATTGTATACTTAGAAATAGATCACCACAAGTCTCTTGATCCACTATGATGGCTCATCCTGACAAAGTAGCTGTGATGTCAGACACATCCCACTCCTGGCTTTCGGGGTGTTTTGGCAACTGGTGGCAGAGCCTATGGCCAAGGAGCCTGGGTCAGAGCAGATGGTCTGGATGGTGCCCAACACTGACCCGGGAGAAAACAATGGGCTGCCATGATGTCCCTGGACAAATGTATTAGGCATAGCCTTCTTGGAAACATCCCATGTGAGAGGATCTATTTAATGTGTCTCCTCACAAAGGTTGTCAATGATCCCCACATGTTGATGAATCTTTCATGCCTTGAAGGAACTTAAGTGACAGAACCCACCAATTAACTAATATATAATATTTCGAGAGCATGTGCATGAGCTTCTGCATTGGGGGAGACACAAAGAGATTTAAAAACAGCATGTTATAGTCAAAAAAGCACTGGCTTTCCACTTCACTCAGAATAAAATTCTTTGTCATGGCTTATAATTCTTACCCTTATTTCCCCCTTATTTCTCAGATCTTCCCCTCCCCTTTGTTCACTTTACTCTAGCCGCACTGATTTTTTTCACTAACTATTCCACTTGCCTGGAACAAATCTTCCCCAAATCTCCGTGTAATTGACTTATTCTCTTCCTGCAGATTTCAGCTCAATTTTTTTTTTCTGTTTCAGAGAGGTTTTCTCTGATTCCCATAGCTAAAGTCATTTTCTATTTAACACTGCTTTCTTTTCTTCATGGCACTTCTCACTTTTGGAAGTTATCTTCTTTGCTCATGTACTTGTTCATCATCTGTCTCCCTAGAATATGTAAACTGCGTGGGAGCCTGTACCTTTTTTATCCCCACTACTTAGAACAATGCTTGACACCTGGGGCTTCCCAGGTGGCGCTAGTAGTAAAGAACCTGGCTGCCAATGCAGGAGACAGAAGAGATGCAGATTGGATCCCTGGGTCAGAAAGATCCCCTGGAGGAGGAAATGGCAACCCACTCCAGTATCCTTGCCTGGAGAATCCCCATGGAGAAAGGACCCTGGTGGGTTACAGTCCATAGGGTTGCAAAGAGTTGGACATGACTGAAGCAACTGAGCGTGCATGAGCATGACACATAATAAGGACTCACATACTTACTGAATGAATAAAGTAATCAGGAAACCTAGGTTCCATTTCTACTTCTATAAGTTGCATGAGATTGGGAGGATCATTGTTTTTTTTTGTTTGTTTGTTTGTTTGTTTTTTGGGGGGGAGGATCCTTTTAACCACTTTGAACGGAAGCTCTTTCATTTAGAACAAGAGTTAGCACACTATGGCTCATAGATCAAATATAGCTGGTCACCTAATTCTGTAAAGAAAACTTTATTAGAATAAGACATGATCATTCATTTGTGTATCATCGCTACCTGCTTTAATGCTGTAGGAGCAGAGTTGAGTAGTTGAGACAGACACCATATGGCTCCCAAAGCTTAAAATATATACATACAATCAGACACTTTAAGAAAAAAGCTTGCAGACCTTTAGTGATCATAACATATACAGCATTTTTGTAAGGAACAAATGAGAAGATGTGTGTGAAAGATTTTTATAAAATGAAAAATCGCTATTCATGTCAGGGGGTCAACTTTATTAGCTAGGGAGATGATTGTCATGAAGACACTACAATCAGTCAATGATTGTGTAAAGAAAGGAACTGACTTATAAGGCCCAGACTATTTCAAGCAGACTTCAAAAAGTGTGAAATCATCCCTTTGGGCATAGGCCAGCCAGCCCTACCTGAATATTAAGGCCAGGCTTGGAGTTACAAACACCTCACAACAGTGGAAGTAGAGAGGAGACAGACACACTTGATCAAATTTCTCTACTACTCATCAACCGTGTGCCTTTATAACCTCATCAACTCTACCCAGCAGGTTCCTCATCTGTGAAACAAGGATATTAAATTAACATATACACACTACTATATGTAAAATAGATCATCAAAAGTACCTACCACAAGGTAGGTATACCACAAGGAACTCTACTCAATACTGTAATCTGAAAAATAGATATATCTATGTTGATGTTGTTCTGTCACTAAGTCATATCCAACTCTGCAACTCCATGGACTGCAGTATGCCAGGTTCCTCTGTTCTCCACTGTCTCCCAGAGTTTGCTCAAATTCATATTCATTGAGTTGGTGATACTATCTTACCACCTCACCTCATTCTCTGCCACCCCCTTCTTCTTTTGCCTTCAGTCTTTCCCAGCATCAGGGTCTTTTCCAATGAGTTGACTCTTCGAATCAAATGGCCAAAGTATTGGCGCTTCAGCTTTAGCAACAATCCTTCCAATGAATATTCAGTGTTGACTTCCTTTGAGATTAAATAGCTTGATCTCCGTGCAGTCCAAGGTATTCTCAAGAATCTTCTCCAAAATTCTGTTATGTACATCTGTGTCTCTTTTTCTGTTTTGCATATAGGGTTATCGTTACCATCTTTCTAAATTCCATATATATGCATTAGTATACTGTATTGGTCTTTATCTTTCTGGTTTACTTAAAAGAAAAAAAGAATCTTCTCCAGCACCGCAATTTGAAAGTATCAATTCTTCAGTGCTCAGCCTTCTTTATGGTCCAACTCTCACATCCATAAATAACTACTGGAAAAACTATAGCTTTGACTATATGGACTTTTGGCAGCAAAGTGTTGTCTCTGCTTTTTAATATGCTGTCTAGGTTTGTCATAGCTTTTCTTCCAAGACACAAGCATCTTTTAATTTCATGTCTGTAGTCACTGTCCACAGTGATTTTGGAGCCCAAGAAAATAAAATCTGTCACTGTGTCTACTTTTTCCCCATATATTTGTCATGAAGTGATGGGATGAGATGCCATGATCGTAGTTTTCTGACACTGAGTTTTAAGCCAGCTTTTGCACTGTCCTCTTTCACTTTCATCAAGAGGCTCTCTAGTTCCTCTTCATTTTCTATCATTAAAGTGCTATGATCTGCATATCTGAGGCTGTGGATATTTCTCCCAGCAATCTTGATTCTAGCTTGTGATTTATCCAGCCAAGCATTTAGCATGATGCACTCTGCCTAGAAGTTAAATAAGCAGGCTGACAAAAAGCAGCATCATCAAACTCCTTTCCCAATTTTGAATCAGTCAGTTGTTCCATGTATGGTTCTAACTGTTGCTTTTTGACCTGCAAACAGGTTTCTCAGCAGATGGGTAACACGGTCTGGTACTCCCAACTCTTTAAGAATTTCCCTCAGTTTGCTGTGATTCACACAGTCAAAGGCTTTAGTGTAATCAATGAAGCAAAAGTAGATGAATTTCCTTGCTTTCTCCATGATACAACCAATGTTGGCAATTTGATCTCTGGTTCCTCTACCTCTTTGAAATCCAGCTTATACATCTGGAAGTTCTCAGTTCAAATACTGCTGAAGCCTAACTTGAAGGATTTTGAGCACAACTTTGCTAGCATGCAAAATGAGGACAATTATATGGTAGTTTGAACATTCTTTGGCATAGCCCTTCTTTGAGATTGGAATGAAAACTGACCTTTTCCAGTCTTGTAACCATTGCAGTTTTCCAAATTTGCTGACATATGAGTGCAGCACTTTAACAGCATCATCTTTTAGGATTTTAAATAGCTCAGCTGAAATTCCGTTACCTCCACTAGCTTTGTTCATAGTAATGCTTCCTAAGGCCCACTTGACTTCACAATCCAGGATGATCAGCCTTAGGTAAGTGACCACACCATTATCCAGGTCATTAAGATCTTTTTTGTATAGTTCTTCCTTGCATCTGTATGTATAACTAAATCACTTTGCTATATACCTGAAACTAACACAACATTGTAAATTGAATATACTCCAATATAAAGTTTTCTAAAAGTACCTATTCTATAGAATTGTTGTGAGGATAAAATGAGAAAATGCATGGAAGTGAGATAGCATTTAGCTTATTGTCAACATCAATGGCAATTGTTACCACCATCTTCACTGTCATCATCTAGTAACCTCTCCCACATTCTGAATTAATTCTGTGGCTAAGAAAACAAATTGGTGTACCTGTTCCTTTATACACTGGCAAGATCTGCACAGGATGCCAGTGGTCTCATTTTCCTCTCTGTTTCTCCTGTATTCATCTACTCTCTCCGGGGTTGCACAACTCACTTCCCAGATGACCTTTGAACCCTAATTTCATCCTAGCTTCTCCTTTTCCTTTCTCCCTACATCTAATATACTGCTAATTTTGTGGTCTCTTATCTGTGCTCTGTACTCTATTTTTGTGGCCCAGAACCTATTTCACAGGCTCACCAGTTCCTGTCTCAACTCCTATCACAGGTTTCCAGGTGGGCATGTGACTCCAAGGGACCCCAACTTCAGCCCACCTTCCACACAGCATCAGTGTTATTCTCTAGAATAAAATCATACCACTTCTTTACTTTAAAAGTTCTGGGATTCCCCATGTCTCCTTGCTGCATGAGCCCCTTCTAAACCTGCCACCTGCTTGCCTGTTCAATCTCATCTTCTTCCACTTGTTTCCTACTGACATGCTCCCTGTGTGTGTTTCAATCACATGTACCTATCTGCTGCTTCCCTGGCCAACCTATAGAACTAAGAGTGAGGAAAAATGCTTATTGCCATGAACTACTAAGATCTAAGAAGTTGCTTTATAAAAAGCAGCATTCTCTCAGCAGAAATATGACTAATATGTGAACAGAAATTGTAAATGAATAACCAGGTATTGTGCTAAAATATCCTTCCCACAATATAACATCTATAGCTTAATTCCACTCCAAAATAAAGTCGTGAATTTAAAAATTCACACATAAACATATATAGAGAGAGAAACCATATTATGTTGTCCTTGGGAAACATTTGCTAAATCTGTATCTTATACACCCACAACTTAATCACCATTAGCAGGAGCAATTTTCTTTTTTAAAATGC
The DNA here is from genome assembly GCF_963930625.1 of Muntiacus reevesi. NCBI lineage: Eukaryota > Metazoa > Chordata > Mammalia > Artiodactyla > Cervidae > Muntiacus > Muntiacus reevesi. Next base: position 40,870,680 of record NC_089271.1, on the reverse strand, counting down.
CATAGTAAAGTTTTAAAGAATAAAAATTAAGACTGAAGAAAAATTAGAGGCAAGAAAAATGCAGAGGAAATGGTACTTAATAAAAAAAACCTAGAAGTAACACAAAATGGGGCCAATTTAGGTTGATTGAAAGAAGCGGGATAAAGGAAAGGAAGCTCAGAAAGATAGATAGCCATGAGGATCTCTGAATAAGAGGTCCTCAAAAGGGCAGGAAGAATGAAAAGCTGAGCAGCACCCTGGAAGTGGATCTGAGCCCTATGAGTCACCTAAGAGAGGTGAGTACTGTGGCTGAGTAAGAAGGTCTGGGTCATGGGGGAACAGTGTTCGTGAGTAGAGGTAGCCATTGAATTAATTCTCTTGGGCATTTCTCTGAGAGCCTTAATGGATGCTAGAAGATCATTTTGCCCACATTAGCTACTAAGGAGACTTGACCCTTAATGAGAGGCAACATCGGGTATATTAATCATCCTGCTAATGGCCTAACCTCTTTGATAATGTCACATAGACAGTTCTTTTCCCTGATTGGCTTTGAATTGCCCCTGCCCTGGCAATAACTGTATATTGTTTCTCTTGCCTTGTTTCTGGGAAGGAAGGAAAAGAGAAAGGGAGGGAGGAGACAGGAGGCAGCAAGAGCAAACTACAACTCACTCTTGGTAACTACTAGAGTCCATGAATGAGGCAGTGTTGGTATTTTGGGAGTTACCAGTAAAGTAAAGATGTCTCGTTTAGTTCCTAGGGGCATCTGTGCATACTCTGAGTTACCTTGATCTTCAGTCTGAATGAGAGGACTTGATGTGTTTCACAACTTGGGGTCCGTAGCCAATTTGTAGCAACGACTCCTTGGATCCTTGCTGGAAAAACAGAGAGAGCAGGATAAAACCAGTTATCGTTACTCATCAAAGGGAAAAAATTATTTCATCCAGCCTTTCCAGGTAATTAACATGACATCATCTAAAAGCCCATGGTGTGAAATGGGTACTACCATGGAGGACTGATCTCAGCTCTTTAGGTTCTTCATTTCAACATAAGCTTTCAATAAATAGAAGAAAAGAAAGCAAATATGGTATTGTTTGTTATTTGGATGGTTTAAAACTTTCCATCCTGGAAATTACATCTAAGAATAATAAGATACCAATGACTGTTGAAAAGATCTAATTCTGTTGAATTCCAAGTTTTTATGGACTATAAGGTGCTAAATCCTTGGGAACAGGTTTGTACATCTGGTTTTAAAAGTCCTTTGTATCCAGAACATGTAAATAAACAAATATATCTCCCACATCAACAGGAAATTCCCTGGCTAATTTTGGAAATGGGCATTGATGGCACTAATGGCAGCATCCTGGTTTAGCATATGTAAGTTCAATTATGATAGAATGAGTTCAATTATGATGGGATAAGTTTAATTATGATGGAATACATTCAATTATGATGGAATATGTTATAAACTGCAGTGGTCAATTTTAGAAAACATTATTATTTGTATTAGAAAAAAATTTAATGGTAAAAATATAATAATTCAGGACTTTAAATGAAAAAAAATGCCTTAACATTCCAACAATTCCTAACATAATAGAATAAGTGAAATAAAATCAAGAAGAAACACAGAAGTACAGAACAGACTTTTGAACTCCGTGGGAGAAGGTGAGGGTGGGATGTTTCAAAAGAACAGCATGTATATTATCTATGGTGAATCAGATCACTAGCCCAGGTGGGATGCATGAGACGAGTGCTCGGGCCTGGTGCACTGGGAGGACCCAGAGGAGTCGGGTGGAGAGGGAGGTGGGAGGGGGGATCGGGATGGGGAATACGTGTAACTCAATGGCTGATTCGTGTCAATGTATGACAAAACCCACTGAAATGTTGTGAAGTAATTGGCCTCCAACTAATAAAATAAAATTTTAAAAAAAAAATAAAAATAAAAAAAAATGAAAAAAAATGAAAAAAAAAAAAATCAAGAAGAAAGTGAATCAGTTTCTCCTACAGGCCTTAGTCCCCATTTTTAAAATAAAAGGCATGGGCCAGAAAATTTCTAAATTGCTTCCTGGTGGCAAAAGACGAAGAACTCCAAGTCTGTGTGTGAACACAGGTTAAGGGGAAACCCTCCTGCCTGCAGCCAGAGCTCCTGTAATTCTGGCAGTCCACTCTTATCCCCCACCTCACTCCATTTTGCCTTAAATCACACAGCTCACCAGGAACCCTTCCATTATAACAGGACCAGTTTTCTCAACCCATTTATGGACTTTCACCAGGTTACTGCTTTCATTTGAAATTCACCCCTACATCACTTAAATTCCATTTTTTTCCTTCAAGGCCACAGCTCGCTGTTTGCTTCTTCTGTGAAGCTTTGCCTGAATAGATCAGTTCTGGCTCTTTCATCTTTCTGAGCTATTGTTTGTCTGATCTACAGTGTTATGACATATAGTCCACTATTTACTGTGGATGTTTCATTTAGTTTAAGAGCTTGGGCTGTGGAACCAGGCTCCTATATTCAAACCTCATCTATACCACTTATTTACCTTAAGACCTTGGGCAGTTGGTTAACGTCAATTAACCTCTTTATATCTTGGTTCCATCACTTGTAAACTGGGGATAATGTGATATATACTTCAGAAGTTCTGTGTCATGGAACTATTTCTGCCAAATCATCTTAAGTAAGTCCACTGAGAATGTTTCAAGAAATGTGTTCAGCATTCTCCAGTGTCAACATTATATAACATTTTTTGTGGTCTATTTAAAACTGTATAGGTATACAGTATTATTTTAATACATCCATGTCCATGTAAGCAATTAAAATACAAATGAATGAATAGCATAGTCTCACCACCTAGAGACAATTTTTGTTCAAAATGTTGCATTTATTCTTACAAATATTCTTTCACAAATTGTGGTAGTTTTAAAATATGTTCACAAAGTCTCTAAGACTACTGCAGAAGGCAGAGCCTAATTCCCTTCCCACTGAGAGTGGGTCAGATTTAGCTTATCTAGCTGTTAAAATGTGGTGATGTGTGATTTCTGAAACTCGGTCATAAAAAGCATTGCATCTCTCTTGCTCTCTGCTTTCTCCCTCTCATCCTCTCTCCCTCTCTCTTTGTCTCACCACTCTCTCTGTGGGAGCCAGCTGCCATATGGGGACATTCAAGCAGCACAATAAAGTGGCACATATGGCAAAGAACTGAGGCTTCCTGCCAAAAGCCACATGAGTCCTCCATCTTGGAAGCAGATCCTCCATCCCCAATCAAGTCTTCAGAAACTGCAGCCCTAGCCAACACTGTGACTCCAATAACATGAGCAACCCTGAGCTGGTACCACCCAGTCAAGCCATTCCCAAATTCCAGACACACAGAAACTATGAGATTATGTTGTTTTAGGCCACTAAGTTTTGGGGTAATTTGTTGAGCAGCAATAAATGACTAATACACACACACACACACACACTGTGTTCTCCTGCCTCACAGAATTAATCACATACTGTATATATAGAAACCTCATGTTTATTGATCTTTCCACCCCTACAGTAGAAACTGCTTGGGAAAAGGGAATGTTTAGTTCTTAGCTGTTATATCCAGTGCCTAGCACACTGCCTGCCATATTGTAAAGTTCAGAGCCTCTTTAATGAATAAATGAGAGTGTGACTAACGCAGAAATAGAAGGAAAAGTGGAAGACAATTGTTGAAAGATGTGGCCATGAAAGAAGGGAAATAGTAGGATCATAGTGAGTTAGAAGATTAAAGTCAAGTGAAGGAGGACTGATTCAAAACCTGGTCCTGGGACTGTCTAAGCTGAAACTAAGGATGGACCCAACATCAGACTTTGAACTCAGTTATAAAGACAAAATCGGCATCTGTCTTGGACCTTGGAAGGAAAAAATTAAATAAATAAAACAGTATCTTTTTATTTACACTAATCAAAGGTCATATGAGAATATATAGATTACCCTGATATTTAGTCAACATAACACTTGTGAATGAATAAGACATATAATTCTGATTTATTGTCATTATCAGAATGTTCACATTCAAATTCTAGATGTATTTGGAGAGAAGCATTCTAGGTATAACTTGGAGTAAAAAAAAACTCGCGGACTTTACACACTGACATTCTTTCAAACTGTTGAAGCATAAATGTATATTAATCTTCACAAAATTTAAATACTACTACAATTGATGATGATGTGAAAGCTGTTAATTTTATATTCGAAGGCAATTATTAAGTATTTTTAAATAGTTAGCTAAGTAGGAACATAGATTGACAGTTTATACCATATTAACTATGAGTATTCATTGATAAATTAATGAAGAAGATTAATTCCTCTCTAAAGCAGCAAGCATTTTATACAGACTTAAATAGAAGGCCAAATAACAGAGATTAAACTATATCATAAGTCTATGCTTTCAGGGATTGATTTCAGTGCTATCATTTATACTATTAAACTAGATAATACAACTGTTTCTGAACAGTTAAGAAAGCAACTTTCTCAAGCAATGCACAGAGCTTTTTGAAGGTGACTGCTTCAACTGAAGTGTATCACCATGACCAAAGTTCAAGTCCAACAGATGAGGAATAGATATCCTTAGACTTATCTGGTTACTAGTAGAGAGAAGCACGTTGCTAAGTTGCTTCAGTTGTGTCCAACACTTTGTGACTGCATGAACTGTAGCCCACCAGGCTCCTCTGTCCATGGGATTCTCCAGGCAAGAATACTGGAGTTGGGTTGCCATTTTTTACTCCAGGGGATCTTCCCAAACCAGGGATCGAACCCACATCTTGAGAGAGTCAATTCCTAGGCAGATTGATAAGAAGTCTGAGAGTCCCTGAAGAAAGAGGGGTCTGGGGTTCTCGAGGAGGAAATAGGGGTCTGGAATTCTCAAGGAGGAGAAAAGGACATATGTGTTTTGTTTTTGTTTTTGTTTTTGTTTTTGTTTTTTTCTCTACATTTCTTAGTCTTAGTCACATAAAATGTTTTTTTTTTTCTTTAAGCCTGAAACTGATGATTACACAACAAACAACTCAGTTTAAACTCTGTACTAGGTATTATATAACAACAGTGTATCCTGCTTGAGGACAGTTTCTCCTTCCTGAAAACCTTCTGACTAATCCTGATATTCTGATTGGTTCAACTGTCAGGAAAATTCATAAGACTTTGAAATGGCGTGGGGGGGGAATGGAAAAGAAAAAATGATGACTTAATGTCCTGTCTCTAGAATCACTGCAGATGGTGATTGCAGCCATGAAATTAAAAGACGCTTACTCCTTGGAAGGAAAGTTATGACCAACCTAGATAGCATATTTAAAAGCAGAGACATTACTTTGCCAACAAAAGTCCGTCTGGTCAAGGCTATGGTTTATCCTGTGATCATGTATGGATGTGAGAGTTGGACTGTGAAGAAAGCTGAGCACTGAAGAACTGATGCTTTTGAACTGTGGTGTTGGAGAAGACTCTTGAGAGTCCCTTGGACTGCAAGGAGATCCAACCAGTCCATCCTGAAGGAGATCCATCCTGGGTGTTCATTGGAAGGACTGATACTGAAGCTGAAACTCCAGTACTTTGGCCACCTCATGCAAGAGTTGACTCATTGGAAAAGACCCTGATCCTGGGAGGGATTTGGGGCAGGAGGAGAAGGGGATGACAGAGGATGAGATGGCTGGATGGCATCACCAACTCGATGGGCATGAGTTTGAGTAAACTCCGGGAGTTTGTGAAGGACAGGGAGGCCTGGCATGCTGCAATTCATGGGGTTGCAAAGAGTCAGACACGACTGAGCGACTGAACTGAACTGAACTGAATCCTGATATCTTAGAATGTATGCTATGGGAGTGGGTCTGATAGACTCTTTCTATTGTTAAATTCTAATCCTGTTATCCCAAAATGTAAGTTGTGGGAGTGGGTCTGGTAAAATTTTTACGACCTTGAGACATTCTTTTGATTTGTAATAGCTGATTTTAAAAAGATATAATTCCCTTGCTAAAGACTAGTAAGGGGGCACTCTCCATCCCCCTTCTGATCTATGTCAGAAGCTTTCTCTGTCCCTTTTTATACTTTATTAAAACTCTGCTATATAAAAACTCTTGAAAGATCAAGCCTGGTCCCTGGTCCCAAAGTTAAATCTTCTTCTTTGGCAATCGCAAACCTGACACCGTTCACTGTAAGCTATCATCTTGGGGGCTCGTCCAGGATCTTCATGACAAGGTAAGAACTCTCAGAGCTCTAGTCACTCTGCTTTCTCAGTATACACATTTTCTGCTTTACTTTACTAACTCTTTGGTGTGCTTATGTGAATGAATGACACACTTTGCGTGAAGCAAGAGGTGAACTCTGCTCTGTGGTTTCACTGTGCCTTGTAATGACTGAAGGCAGCCCCAAAAAGGGGAGTCTTGTCTGGAGTTTATACCAACCAGCCAATGCCAAGAGACACCCAAGGTCCCTGTGAGGGGAGCGACCAGACATGGGCAAAGCATGTGGGCTGAACTTTCCTGTCTCAGTCAGCTTTTCCTAGTCTCTTTGACCATTTCAAAATTGCGTGGGAAATTAGAACTACTAACCTAATCTGTCAGATCATAGACTTTCAATGGACTTGTGATTCATGCCATTACTATGTACTTTTACTTAGACAACAAGCTTGGTAGTCATGGGAACCCAGACTTGCTAGCAAACGTGAGGTTTCTAAGAACATAGGTTCAGAATCGCAGCTTGGGAGTACAGTGGGCTTCTTCCTTTCAAAGTACTAGCTCTTAGTGGACTAGATAAAGCTCTCCAGTGGTTTACTGATATAGCAATGATTCATTGCTTCTACTGCGGTCAGAACTTCACTCAGGAATGTGAACGGGAACACGTAAGATGGATGCTTCATGCTTCCTCTAGTAGTACTAGCTTACAGCTTGGGTAACATTCTGGGGAACTACTCTGGCAAATCAAACAAAGATCGTGGTGGTATGGAACTAGAAATCAATTCGGGATGCCATCAGGTCTACCCCTGGTGCATCTCCACCCCGCCTCATTAGTAGAACCAGGAGGGACGAGTAAGGTGCCTGTGTGGGTAAGAGACAGACTAAGTCCAGCCAGAGAAGGGAAGCTTCAGTGGAAAGTCTGTCTACACCCCCACATAGAGCAGGGAGGGACGCCTCCGATGGAAGGAAGCAAAGGCGCTGGTCACTGCTTTTTTCTTTCTTACAGAGGGGAAGTACTCAAAATTCCAGACTCACACCCTTGGATTGTGTCCTGAAAAACTGGGATAAGTTTGACCCCCAGAGTTTAAAGAAGACACGCCTGACTTTCTTTGGCAAATCTGCATGGCCACAATATACACTGGATGGTGGCAGACGATGGCCGGTTGGAGGTTCTCTTAATTACGATACTGTTTTACAGCTAGACCAGTTCTGTAGAAGACAAGGGAAATGGGTACAAGTGCCGTATGTGTTACTCTTTTTCTCTTTGAGAGATATGCCAGACTTATGTCCTAAGGGTACAGATTTGGGTGTAAAGCCTTCAGCTCCCTCCTGTCCTCTTACTCTGCCTCTGCCTCTGTATCTAGGGCTCACAACTGAGCAAGATGAGGGACAAGGAATCCTTCCAGGAAGGGTTGCCTCAGTCTCAATAGAAGTTCAAACAACCCCAATTCCAAGGCAGCCTCAGACTACTTTGGTTTCAATAGGAACTCAGACAGTCAAAGTAGAGGAGGCACAGACAATCAAAACTAAGGATGAGACAGAGAACAAGAAAGAGGATGAAGATGAAAAAAAGCAGGTTTCTCTAAACTATCCCTGGGAATGTATGCTAAGTGTAGCTAGAGGGGCTGAGGAACAGCCACATAACTTACTGCTTCTTGAGGAAGCCCCCACTGGGAAAAATAACCAATCCATAAGCCTTTTTCTTACCCAGAGGTACAACAGATAAAGAGAGATCTTGGAGACTATCTAGAGGACCCAGAAAAGTACATAGAAGTCTTTACAGGGCTAACTTTACTTTATGAGCTTACTTGGAGAGATGTAATATAAGTCTTGGGAGAGATACTGACTCCTGACTTGAGAGTTCAAGGTTTGGAGGAAGCTACTGCTTTTGGAGATGAATGACTTGAGCATGAGGCAAGGAGGAAAGAGGGAACATGAAATAGCTCTCCTCCCTATGGGGAGCCAAGCAGTTCCCATAGCAGAGACAAACTGGGACTATAACATGGCTAAAAGAGGGTGGGGTCAGAACCACTTTGCCAGATGTATTCTTGTAGGACCCAAGTGAGCACGCTAAGACTTTAAGCTATGTTAGGTTGGCTGACATAGAACAGGGAGAGAAGGAAACTCCTGATAAACTCCTGGTAAATTTCTAGATAGACTACAGGAGGCTCTCTGCAAGTTTACTGATGTTGATCTTGAAAGTGCAGAGGAGAAATGATCTTAAAAGATACATTTCTCACTCAATCAGCTCCAGATATCTTCTGTAAGCTACAAAAACAGGCGTTAGGACTTAATCAGTCTTTAGAAAAACTGCTTCAGCTGGTTCAAACAGTATATTACAGTAGAGAATATGAAGAGGAAAATAGGAGGCAAAAAAAAAAAAAAAAAGACCAGGGAAAGACTGAAGCCCCAACAATGGCTGTTAGATCCGCTCTGAAGCACCCTGAGGAAAAATGCCCAAGGAACCCAGGTGAAAGGGGATGGGCTTGCTATTACTGTGGAAAAGAGAGGCATCTCAAGCAAAGTTGCTCCCAGGCACCTAAGCTGCCCGTGGCTCCCTGTCCAGTCTGTAAAGGACCACACAGGAGGAGAGACTGCCCCCAGAGGTGTCAGCCCAAGGGGTCAGGCTCTCAGGACAATCAGAACTGAAGGCGCCAGGGGGTCCCCACACAAGCTCCCATCATAATAACACCGAGGAACCCCGGGTATTAATAACTGTGGGGGCCAATCAGTCAATTTTCTTTTGGACACTGGGGCAACTTTCTCTGTGCTCACTGAAGCCCCTGGTCCACTTTCCTCCTGATCCACTCCTGTAATGAGACTGTCAGGACCAGCCAAACACTATTATTTCAGTCATCCTTTAAGCTGCAACTGGGACTCTGTGCTGTTTTCTCCTGAGTTTGTGATCGCGCTGGAGTCTCCCTCACCCCTTCTGGGGAGGGATTATACTGAGCAAGGTCCAGGACTCTGTTTTCATGAACATGGAGCCTGCTCTTTCTTTCTCATTAATTGAACAAAATGTAAATCCTAAATTGTGGACTGATGGAAAAAATGGTGGATTGAGCACAAAATGTTGTTCCTGTCATTATCAAACTCAAAGGCCCTCACCTATTTCCATATCAAAAGCAGTACCCACTAAAGTCCGAGGTTAAGGAAGGGTTAAAACCCATCATTGAGAATTTAAAGGAGCAGGGGCTATTAATTCCATGTAATAGTCCATGCGACACTCCTATTTTGGGTTTGAAAAAGTCAAATGATAAATGGAAACTAGTTCAAGATTTATGAATAATAAATGAGGCTGTGGTTCTTTTACTCATATGCCAAAAACAAAAGTATTTTCTTGCTTACAGATCTGGGAGGACACATACTGGATGGATTGAGGCCTTTCCCTACCATAGTGGACAGGCTAAGGAATTTATAAAAATTTTAACCCATGAAATTATTCCCAGGTTTGGGCTGCCGCAGAGCCCCAGAGCGACAATAGCTCTGCCTTTAAAGCTGCTATAACTCAAGGGATGTCAAAAGCTCTAGGAATAAATATCACTTACACTGTTCCTGGAGACCCCAATCTTCAGGGAAGATAGAAAAGGCTAAAGACATTATTAAGAGATATTTGCATAAATTAACTCAAGACTCAGGACGATTGGCTTAAAGTTCTACCCATAGCTTTAATGAGGGCTCGGATTGCCCCTAAAAGAGAAGGACTGTCCCCCTTTGAAAGTATCTATGGAAGACCGTTCTTATGCACAGACATTGTTATAGACCCTGAAGCCTTAGAGTTAACTAACTATGTGACTCAGATTTCAGCCTTTCAAGGACATTATGGAAACTCCAGGAGGTGACTCCTGACCCAGGCTCTGAGTCAAATAACTCAGTGTTTAACCAGGCATCGAGGTTCTGATAAAGACTTTGGGATCTGGAGGCCAATCTCAAGCCCCTCTGTGAAGGCCCTTACCAGGTTATTCTTCCTTCTCCCACAGCTGTCAAGGTACCAGGAATTGATTCCTGGGTGCACCACACTCGAGTTAAAAAGTAGCACCCTGACCAAAACTAAACAATGTAGTTTTATGTCTTTATCCTCTATGCTTTCACCTTTACTTTTCAGATGGGCCTGATAATCTATGTGGGCCTACTTCTGCTGACTCCAAAAGTCCTGAGTCTGCCATTTGACCCTCGAGACAATGCCTTCCGGACCTGGGCTCTTTCTTACACTGCATCCCACAATCGGGTCTGCAGAGCACATCAGTTAAAGGTTTCCCATGGTGGGTTTATCCATTTCAAGGAAAAGACTTTCTTCAACTCTATGAATATCTTCACCAGCAACAATCACGTGTGATGACTCTCTTTTATCTGATGATATTTGGCAATCCTAAAATGAACTGGTGTAACATTTTGTACCTTAACTATGGACATAATATGACTTTCAACTTTGATTATACATTATCTTGGTTTAATGACTATTTTGCTGCTTATAAGAAGTTTAGGTCCCCCCTTTGCCTGGCCAGGCACTCATTGGGACTGAACCCTCAGTCATGCTGGTTTGCTCCAAATGGGACCTACTGGATATGTGGCTCTTACATATGGGCATGGCTTCCCCCTGGTTGGATACGGAGATGCACCCTAGGTTTACCTTTTCCTCATGGCTTCATATTTTCAGAGCTTCCAGAGAAACCTGCTAATCTGCCACACCTTAAAACTCACTGGGCAAGGTCTGCATTTCACTGTTATGATTATCTGGCTGCAGTATTCATTCCCTCTCTGGGAACTACAGATGTTATGCTACGAGTTGATGCTCTGACTAACTTTACTCAACAGGCTTTACAAGATTCTCAAAAAGTTATTTCAGCCCTTAATGCTGAACAAATACAAATTAGAAAGGTGGTTTTACAAAAAAGATTGGCCTTAGATATACTAACGGGCATACAAGGAGGGCCTTGTGCTATTATTCATACCCAGTGTCACTCACTTTACTAAACACATGAACAAGATGATTCAGGCTATGGATCCTCCTGAAGCCTCAGTCACCTCACTTTGGGAAATGTTAACTAACTCCCCGTGATGGAAACCTATCTTAATTGTAATAAATCTAATTGCTCTGTTTTTACTATTTGCTCCCTGCATCTGTAACCATGTAACCGGGTTTGTTTCTAACCATTTGAAAGCTTTTAAGTTACAAATAGTTGTCCAGGCTCCTAAGAGTCCCACAGACTCCTCCAACTATTATTTGGGGCCCCTGGATCAGAGACCCTCAATATGAGGGTTAGGAGAATATGTTGCCTCAATAATTTAGGGATGACGTCATTCAACAGCAGGAAGTAGTTATGGAATGAAAATGACGCCCCTTTCCCTTGGCAACATAATTCTCCTAAAAGAAAAGGGGGGAATGAAAGAGTCAGTTCCTAGGCAGGTTGATAAGAAATCCAGAGGTCCCCAAGGAGGGAGGGGTCTGGAATTCTCAAGGAGGAGGAAAGGACAAACGTTTTGTTTATTTCTCTTCATTCCTTAGTCTTAGTCACATGAAACTTTTTTTTTCTTTAACCCTGGAACTGATGATTACACAACAAACAACTCAGTTTAAACTCTGTACTAGGGATTATATAACAACAGTGTATCCTGCTTGAGGACAGTTTCTCCTTCCTACAAACCTTCTGACTAATCCTGATATCTTAGAATGTATGCTATGGGAGTGGGTCTGGTAGGATTTTCCTATTATTAAGTTTTAATCCTGTTGTCCTAAAATGCAAGTTGTGGGAGTGAGTCTGGTAAAATTTTTACAACCTTGATACATTCTTTTGATTTCTAATAACTAACTTAAAAAAGCATATAATCCCCTTGCTAAAGACTAGTGGGGGGGGGCGCTCTCCATTTCCCTTCTGATGTCTATGTCAGAAGCTTTCTCTGTCCCTTTTTATACTTTAATAAAACTCTGCTATACAAAAGCTCTTGAGTGATCAACGCTGGTCCCTGGTCCCAAAGTTAAATCTTCTTCTTTGGAGATTACAAATCCAACACTGTTCACCGTAAGCTCTCAGTCTCTTACATCTCCTGCATTGGCAGACAGGTTTTTAACCACTAGTGCCACCTGGGAAGCCCCAGTAGAGAAAAGGGAAGGCTTAATAATGTGGCGTCATCCTTGCCCCCAGTAGAATCCTATGTTGACAGAACAAGCCCCAAAATATCTTGCTCAACCACCAAGCTCATTTGAAAATTAGCATCCATTTGGTGTCATAAACGTGTATTATAGTGACCACACAATCAATCTAGCAGCTGATAGGACCACAGAAAACATTGTCATGATCTGAAACATGACTCTGATTTATAATGTCAATCTTGTAAAAGTTCACTGTTAGATTCTTCATAAAAACTATTTTGGTACATTTTCTTAGAGGTACCATATGACCCTGCAATCCCACTCCTGGCTATATGTTGGGAGACAAACATGGCCCAAAAGGGTACACATACCCCAGTGTTCATTGCAGCACTGTTTACAATTGCCAAAACTTGGAAGCAATGTAAATGTCCATCAATGGAGGAATAAAGATATGGATAAAGGATAAAGAAGATATGGTACATATATACAATGGAATATTACTCAGTCATTAAAAACAAAATAATGTCACTTGCAGCAACACTGGTGGACCTAGAGATTGTCATACTGAGTGAAGCAAGTCAGAGAGAGAAGTAGAAACATTGTATGACATCCCTTATGTGTGGACTTTAAAAAGACATGATACAAATTAACTTATTTACAAAACAAAAACAGACTCACAGACTTAAAGAATGAACTTATGGTTGCTGGGAGGAAGAATAGAGGGAGGGGATAGTCAGGGAGTTTTGGTTGGACATGTACACACTGCTATATTCATGTTGATATCTGGTAGAAACCAACACAATACTGTTAAGCAATTATCCTTCAATTAAAAATAAACAAATTAAAAAAAAATAAAATGGATAACCAACAAGGTCCTACTGCATAACACATGGATCTCTGCTCAATGTTATGTGGAACCCTGGATGGGAGGGTATTTGAGGGAGAATGGATACACATATATGTATGTCTGAGTCCCTTTGCATCCACCTGAAACTATCACAACATTGTTAATCATCTCTACTCCAATACAAAATAAAAAGTTAAAAAAAAAGACTCAGTGCAGCCAAATAAATAAATGAAAAAAATATTTTGTTACATTTTCAGATTTATCCTCATCATCTAGTAGTTCATTTTATGATGGTGATTTTGAGCTTTGACTTCAGCTTGAACTTACTATGATTTTTTTAACACTGGCCTTTGAATATTTGGTCAAAACGTGTATTCAGTGAACTATAATAAAAACCACATATGATGGGGAATAGATAACCCCTGCAGTGTTTGGTAGAGGTTTGTGACTCCAAATCTGAATAAAGGGAAATCTCAATAAGGTTTTTCTTTTGTTTTTGTTGTTGTTGTTTCCAGAGGAGGGCTGGGATTGATGGGAAGATGTAATTAAGGGAATAAGAGAAGTGAGATGGCGTCTCCCTGACAGACGACATGGGTCAGGAGGTGGGGAAAGGGTATGATTATGGGGAGGCACATTTTGTATCTTCAACAGGCCAAGCAGCACTGAGAAGAGACCCAAAAAGGAACCTAATGATACTGCAGTAACAAAATTAAATCTCCTTCTCATATAAGGTTTCAGGCAGGACCTCCTCATTCCATATTTGTCTTTAGACCAAATGCTATCAGCATGAGGATTGGAGATGTTTGGGTATCTACTGACAGATGCAGGAATTAATTAAGCATAGTATTGGAGGTGCTATGGGGCTACAGGGATTAGAATCCCCAGGGTCACCATGTTACCAGACCAAGCCAGCACTGAGAGCCCAGACTCTGCCCCCCACAGCCACTTGCCAGTCTGTCTATCTTGCTCAGTGTGGAGATCAGCTGTCCAGACTCCTAATTGCTTACCAGCTGCTTACTTCTCCTCATTGTTCACAGAGATATTTGAAGCAGAATAAAATTTACCTTCCAATTACATAGCATGCCTAAATTGCTCTCTACAGTTCCTGAAACTATCTGAGTATTTGTTGAGCATCTAACCTGAAAAAAAAAACCTGATATTCAAAAGCACTTGGCATTATCATAGAACAAGGTGGTTAGGAGTATGAAATATGGATTCCCACAGGGCTTGAAATCCTGACTCCTTCAGCTCTTTGACCTTGAGCAAGCTATTAAAAAAATTTTCCAAGCCCTAGTTTTCCTCATTTATAAAATGAGATTAAAACTCTTACAGGACAGATGAACTGCAGCTACCCATTTTTTTTTTTCAGCTGGAGTTCTCAAGTCTCCTCAAACTCCTGGTCATTTAACTGGCCTCACCCACCTCGTTAAGGTCTTTGAATTGTTCTCCTGGTAGAAAAGATTCAAATTGGAGGAAGGATGTCAATTTGTCGTAAGCTGTGTTCATTCTGGACTCAGAATTCAGGCATATTAGGAAGCAGCTAGGGCTTCCCTGGTGGCTCAGACTGTAAAGAATCCACCTACCTGCAATGCGGGAGATCTGAGTTTGATCCCTGGGTTGGGAAGATCCCATGGAGGAGGGCATGGCAACCCACTCCAGTATTCTTGTCTGGAGAATTCCCATGGACAGAGGAGCCTGGCAGGCTACAGTCCATGGGGTCGCAAAGGGTCGGACACAACTGAACAAAATAAGCACAGCACAAGCCAGGGTCTATTTAAGGGCAGGCTGAGGAGATACAGGAAAGATCACCCCCCGAAGAGAAAGCAATGTTCAAACAGCCTGACTCAAGACTGAAGGGTCAGTAGATTTAGAGAATCACCAGAATTCTGACCATAAATATTTTCGTTACATCCTAGTGCATTCAATGATGCAAAGTGTACCCTATTATAGTATTTGCCAATCTGGAGATTTATGAGGTTTTAGGGAGGTATCCCTCTCAGGTGTCAAAGGCTTAATGTATTATCTTATAAAGTCTCTCTATTCTTTTAAATAACATTTAAGTTGGTTTCCAAACTCTGGGATAACAGGAAGCTTACATAAGCTACTAAAGGCAACTGAAATCCATAGCAAACAATAAGTTATTTGCTTAGATTTCCTGGGCAGGGGATGTTTCCATCAGGTTATGTTAGAACAGCATCTACCTGAGCAGAGAAATTTATTTCTGTATTTACTGAGAGCTTCCTATGAGTAAAGTACTAAATAAACAGTGTGCTTAGACAAGGGGTTACAAAGTCAACAAGATATTAGTCCCACTTTCAGGCAATTTGTACTTTAGTTTGAATAAAAGTAACAATAATAGTTTATATCTCTGTGACAGTTTACATTTTTCAGAGTTTTAATACCTATTCTCATTTCATCCTCAAAAGATTCCCATGACCACTTTAAAGATGAGGAAACTGAGGTTCCAAGAAGTAAAGACATTTTTTGAATGTCATGAATTGAATGCATAACCACAATTCAAACACAAGTCTTCTGACTCTTGGTTGAACTGTCTCATGCATTATAGCTGCATCTTAAAAATAAAAATCTATGCTTTTGCTTTATCAAGGTAGAAGGGAAGGAGCAGAAAAAGATTTTTGATTGATTTCCCCAATCAATCAGGGCCCAGTTGGGGGCTGTTATAGTCCATCTGGCTCTGACAAAAAAGCTATCAAGGAATGAGTAGAAAAAGAAAAATGTTTTTCTACCATCCAAAGGAGACACCCAGGAAGCCCCAAAGAAGGAAGTGGAAAAAAACAGAAAGTATTAAGAAGACTTGAACTAGAATCAATGGTGTGATAACATACTCTCTTAGAGTATCTTTCTTGTTTACCTTTATATGTCCCAGTGCCTGCCACAGGGCCTGAGACATAGTAGGTATAGACACTCAATAGAAAATGTGTTGTGTAAATAAAATATCAATGGGAGCAAACAGATAACCATGAAACATAGCTTAGTACGCATTGTAATTTCAAATATGGCAAAGAAGGAATCACAAAGCAATAGGGATTAGGTGTTTAACACAAGAAGTTTGGGGAATTAACTACTTGGAGAAAATCAAGTTATAGTCTTATTTTATAATATAATCTCATGCTGTGCTCAGTCACCCAGTCATGTCCGACTTTTTGTGACCCCGTGGATTGTAGCCCACCAGGCTCCTCTGTACATGGGGATTCTCCACACAAGAATACTAGAGGGAGTTGTCATGCCCTCCTCCAGGGGATCTTCCCAACCCAGGGATGGAACTCAGGTCTCCTGAATTACAGCGGGCTCTTTACCATCTGAGCCACCAGGGAAGCCCAAGAATCCTGGAGTGAGTAGCCTATCCCTTCTCCAGTTGATCTTTCTGACCCAGGATTGAACTGGGGTCTCCTGCACTGCAGGCAGATTCTTTACCAGCTGAGTGAGCTACCAAGGAAGCCCCAATATAATCTCATAATGTCAAATAAATGCCAGATTAATCAAGGAGTCACATGCCAAGAACAAAACTATTTTTTAAGGCAGAAACTAACTAGAAATTGCTATTTCATCCATTGATTTTCTAAATATAAAATAAGAAATCATACTGTAAACAGCTAATAGCAAGATTACATAAAAAGAAGATTTGGTTCTTGATTTTAAATTTTTAAATTTCTGTATGTCCAAGAACATCATGAATGTCATTTATGAGCTAGGAAATATATTAACAATAAATAAAAACAAATATTAATAATTTAACATATTTAAAATATAAAGAGCATGTAAAAAACATCACTTATATAAAGAACTAAAGACTCAATTAAAAAATAAACTAAGAAAATGGTCAAAGACATAAAAAACTAATTTATAGAAGAAAAAATGGAAAATAGCTGAAAAAGATTCAACTTCACTGTTAATCAAAGAAATAAAGGAACACTGAAATATTCTTATGTATTTGTAAAAATTTAAATTATAATGCTCAATACTGTCAAAAGTGTGATGAAACGGCCCTCCTATAAATTGATGGAATAAATTAAAATGGTACAAATTTTCTAGAAGGCAATTTGGCAATTGTGATCAGATTTTTTAACGTACATAGACTATTAATCAGTATAGACATACTGTGGGTTGGGTTCCTAACCACCACAATAAAGCAAATATCATGATAAAGTGAGTCACACAACTTTTTTGTTTCCCCAGTACATATAAAAGTTATATTTACACTATACTGTGGTTTATCAAGTGTGAAATAGCATTATGTCTAAAAAAGACAATGTACATACCTAATTTTAAAATATTTTATTGCTCAAAACTACTAACCATCATCTGTGCTTTCAGCACAATCATAATCTTTTTCCAGGTTGTCTTGCCTCAGTATGGATGGTTGCTGACTGATCAGAGTCATGGTTGCTGAAGGTTGAGGTTGCTGTAGTAATTTCTTAAAATAGGACAATAGTGAAGTTTGCTGCATCAATTGACTCTTCTTTTCATGAACAATTTCTCTGTAACAGGCAATGCAGCTTGATAGCATTTCATGTACAGTAGAATCTCTTTCAAAATTGCAATCAGTCCTCTGAAACCCTGCCTCTGCTTTATCAACTAAGTTTATGCAATATTCTAACTCTTTTGTTGTCATTTCAACAGTCTTCACAGCATCATTGTCAGGAGTGGATTCCATCTTAAGAAACCACCTTCTTTGATCATCCATAAGAAGCAATTCCTGTCCATTAAAGTTTTATTATGAGATTGAAGCAACTTAGTTATATCCTCAGGCTCCACTTCTAATTCTAATCCTCTTGTGGATTTCACTCCACTGCAGTTTCTTCCTCCATAGAGTCTTGAATCCCTCAGTCATCTATGAGGGTTGGAATCAACTTCTTCTAAACTCATGTTAATGCTGATATTTTGATTTCTTCCCATGAATCATAAACATTCTTAATTTCAGTTCTTCTGCCCACTTTTAACCAGGTTTTTTTTATGTAGAGTTAGTATGAGCTGTTTATAGTGCTGGTGTGTTATTCACTCAGTCGTGCCCAACTCTTTGCAACCCTATGTACTCTTAGCAACCTCTGTTGATACTTTACTGTGTATCTCAGAATAGTGACATTGTAAGGGATTTTTTATTTGTTATTTTGTTTTCACTTTACTATTTTAAAATTCTTTTCAAATGTTGGTAATTGAAAAATTATTTATTTAAGACTGTAAAGAATACCCAGAACTCTCTGGGAAATAGGATTACAAATATTCTTCATTTTCTTCTTGATAACTTCTCTGTATTTTTTTCAGTATCTTTACAAAGAGCATGAATGATTTTTATTGAAAGGAAAAAAAGTTCTTTTATACACAAAGAAGATATGGGTACCTCTTGAGTGTGACATTTTATTTCAACATAGTATTTGTACAATTCTATGAAATATATTTTTAATAATAAAGATCTGGTCTGAATAAGCTAGAATAGATGAAGAGTTCAAAATGGAAACAAATTTGGCAGTGAGTCCCAGATATCAAATATCCTTTCAGTTCTTTCTACAAGGAAAATGTGAGAGAAATGAAGACTTATTCCCCTCATTTTCTGTTCAGCTTCCATGGCAGACTGTGGGATGGAGAAGGCTTACCTGGAGGCTTGCTGTTTTGTGCTCAGAATTTGAGGGACAAAGGAACAATAGTTAGGGTGTGGCTAAGTGGAGAGGTCTTAAGAGTAGTATTTATAAGGTCTGTACACATTTTTTTAAGATCCTACAAGTTAAAACAAAAAAATATTGCCGTAAATAATGTGTCTATTTCACCTTTGTTTGAAATTTAAATAATGGTAAGCAACTTTTCAATAAAAAAATATCAAAAGGTAACAGTGGCTGACATATTGAGGGCTTGCTCAGTGTCAAGCACTGTATTAAATTTTGGCCATGCAGTTTTTTTTTTAATCTGAACAGCAACCCTACAAGATAGGAACTATTTGAATCTCCTTTGAAAGATTTTGGGAAAATGAGCTCAAAGAGATGAAGTAATTTGTCTACATTCCTAATAAGCAGTAGATCTGAATTACCAGGTTTATCTGAAGTTAAGCTCCAAGCACTTTATAATATATTACCTAATATATCTACTAAAGCTAAAAAACAACAAAAAATGCATTCACATGGTCACCAACATACTAACTAAAAAGTTAAATAGTAACACTGTTCTTAAAAACCCAAAACAAGAAACTACCCAGATGAACATCAGTCATTTAACAGATAAATTGTAGTAAATACACAGTGGAATCAATTATCTACAACTACATGCAACTAAGAGGTACATCACAAATAGGCTATCACAAGCATAACCTTGAGCAAAAGAACTCAGGCCCCAAAGAATGCATGATTCAATGTATTTATTTAAAACATGTGAAAGACAATCAAAACCAATCTATGGTTTCAAAATCAGGATAGTGATTACTCTTTAAGGTTGGGAGGTGGTGGTAGGCAAGGATAGTGGCACATGAGGGATTTCTGAGATGCTTTTAATGTTCTATTTCTCGATCTGGGTCCTGGTTACAAGAATGTGCTTACCTTGTGAAAATAAATTGAGTTGTACACCTCCTATATATGTAGTTGTCTCTATAGCTAGTGATGCCAGAGGAAAACGTGGTTGGTGACAGACATCTAGTTTAGCTGCTACCATGGGGAAACCTTAAACACACTCCATGTACAAGAAAGTAGTACAAAGTGATAAAGGTGGGTTATGGAAATATTGATCTGATAATGATCAGCTTTCTGAGATATAAACAGTTAACTCTCAGGAGTGACAAGTCATATCCCACAACAAGCTCACTTGGTTACTTTTCCATCAGAATTCAGAACCACAGAGTGTCTGTTTGGACAGCAGGAAAGTGTTTGCTTTAATATCACCACCTGCAGAATGAAATTCAACCAATTAAGTTAGGAAATTGCCATTTGCAGATAATTATTATTTAGTTGGTTTCTAACTTCATAGCTCTGCAGCCATTTGAGGACAAGGTCTCAAAACTGCCACAGGGTGTGGTGTCGGAGTTGGTCTATTTTAACTTAATGATCTGGAAGAGGAAATAACCAGCATGGTAATGATATTGCAAACGATGCTAAATTGAGAGTGTTGCAAATGCTAATAAAGGCAAAGGAACAAAATGAGAAGACTTTGCTGATAAAATCTGGGCTTTAGTGAATAATACCAGTGCATTGAATTCCCAAATCTCTACCCTAACAATAGATTCCTGAACACACTCTTTTGTGCTCAAAAAAAAGTCTCATATCTAAAGAAATTGAATATTCTATTTCAGTATTGCAATCCTAAATAAACTTTTACAATTATAAGATAGTATTAAATTTAAGGAAAAGTTGCAAAAATTGTAGAGTCCCCATATACCCCACACCCAGTTTTCTCTATTATTAATATATTACATTACTATGGTACATTTCTCACAGTTAATGAACCAATATTGATATGTTATTATTTATTAAAGTTCATACTCTTTGCAGATTTCCTTAGTTTTTACCTAATGTTCCTTTTCTGTTCCAGGATCGCATCCTGGACACCATATTCTATTGGTAGTTTTGAGGACCACTGGTCAGATATTAGTATTTTGCAGGATGTCCTTCAGTTAGAATTTCTCTGATGTTTCGCTCATGATTAGACAAGGATTGTGGGTTTTGGGAAAGAAGACCACAGAAATAAAGTACCAATCTCATCACATCATTTTCAGGGTACATACTATCAACATGATTTATCACTGCTGATTTTGACCTTGATCACCTGGCTAAGAAAGTGTTTGTCAGATTTATCCAATGCACTTACTTTCTCCTCAACCCTCAGCAAGATTCCATTTTTCTTATGGCTGAATAGCAAGTATTCCATTGTGTGTATATGTTTCTGTATGTCTGTGTATGTGTGTATTTCACATCTTCTTTAACCATTCATAATTAATATATGGCAAAGGAGCAAAGAACATACAATAGAAAAAAATAACTTTTTCAATAAAGGGTGTTGGGAAAACTGGACAGAAACGTGCAAAATTTAAATTAGAACACTCTTTCACACCATACACAGAAACAAACTCAAAATGGAATAAAGACTTGAATGTAAGACCTGAAACCATAAAACCCTTAGAGGAAAACATAGACGGTGTGCTCTTTGACACTGGTCTTAGCAATATTTTTCTAGATATGTATCTTCAGAAAAGAAAACAAAAGCAAAAATAAACAAAAGGAACTACTTCAAACTAAGAAGCTTCCACTCAGCAAAAGAATCTTTCTGCTTTCTTTTGAAAGTGAAAGTGAAGTCATGTCCAATTCTTTGCAACCCCATGGATGGTATAGCCTACCAGGCTTCTCTGTCCATGGGATTTTCCAGGCAAGAATACTAGAATGGATTGCCATTTCCTTCTCCAAGAGATCTTCCCAACCTAGGGATTGAACCCAGGTCTCCTGCATTGTAGGCAGATGGTTTATTGTCTGAGCCACCAGGGAAGTCCTGCTTTCTTTTGAGTCTTTTAATTAGTGTATTTTTGACCATTCACATTTAAGATGACTATTGATATAGCTGGATAAAGAATCCACCTGCAATGCAGATGACACAGGAAATGTGGGTTAGATTCCTGGGTCAGGAAGATCCCCTGGAGGAGGAAATGGCAACCCACTTCAGTATTCTTGCCTGGGAAATTCCGTGGACAGAGGAGCCTGGTGGGCTACAGTCCATGGGGCCACAAAAGAGTCAGACACAACTAAGTGACTGAGCACATAGTGTTGAGTATTTTGTATGATTTCATTTTGTCTCCTCTCTTAGAGTATAAGTCATATTCAATTTTTTAAAAAATCCTAGTGATGATCCTAGAGTTCCCAATATATTCTTTTGACTCATCTAATTTCATATCTAAATAACACTATATGATTTAAGTGTGGTTGAGTACCTTAAAATAGAGTATTCCAATTCTCTCCTTCCATTTTTATAACATTTCTGTCATTTATGCATTCATTTCATTTCAGATTTCATTTATCCATATGTTATAATCACTAAATGCATTGCTACTATTATTAAAGTAGTCATTCTTAGATCAATTAAAATAAAAAATTAAAAGATTTTACTGTGTTTTCAGTTATTTATTTCCCAATGATCTTTCTTTCTTTTTGTAGATCCAAGTTTCTGACTTATGTCATTTTCTTTATACCTGAAGAACTTCTTTTGACATTTCTCGCAGGGTAAATCTGCTGGCAGTTAACTCTCTCAGTTATTGTTTGTCTGAGAAAGGTTTTATTTCTCCTTCATATTTGAAAGTTAATTTCTTTGGATATAGAATTCTAGATTGGTGATTATTTGTTTTTAAAACTTTATTTCATTTCACCTTTTTCTTGCTTGCATGGTTTCTGTTTAGAAGGCCACTATAATCCTTATCCTTATTTCTATATAGGTAAAGTATTTCTACTTCCATTGTAACCCCTCTCTCCAAATTTCTGGCTTCTTTCAAGAGTCTCTCTTTGTCTTGGGCTTTCTGTAGTTTAAATAGGATATGCCAAGGTATGGAGTTGTGAAGGGGGTTCCTTTTGTTTTTGTTTTGGAGGGGGAACTATTTTTCTTGCTGGTGTTTTATAAGCTTCCTTGATTGGTGGTTTATGTACATTATTAGCTTTGGAAGATTCTTAAACATAACTGCTTCCAATTGTTTTTCTGCTCCATTCTCTCTTTTCTATTAGTAATATTCCATTTACATGCATGTTACACCGTTTGAAATTGTCCCACAGTTCTTAGATGCTCTTTTTTGTTTTTTTTCCCCAATGTTTATTCTCTTTGCACTTGAGTTTGAAAAGGTTTTATTAACCTATTTTCAAGCTCATTGAATCTTTCCTCTGTCAAGTCAAATCTATAGATGAGTCCATCAGTAGCATTTCCTTTTGATTCTTTCTAGAGTTTCAGCCTCTGTACTTAACATTACCCATCTGTTCTTGCATATTGTCTACTTTTTCTATTGGAGCCCTGTGGACAAAAAGAAATATTGTCTGCCATTTCAGTAAACAATGACTGTTGCCTGCCATCAAGCCATCAACCATTGCAGACACCTCCCACAATGCACCCTGAGGGGAATTCAGGATAGAGAAAAACTAGATACTGGCCCTAGATAGTTAAGATACTTAGAAAAGGAAAAATTTCAATAAACCCAGACTCTTGCATCTTCCCATGCATAGAAAATAACTAAAATCATTAATTTGAGATGTCTGATTTTTGTGATTAGCAGAAATCTTTTGATGTTTCACTTCATATTTCGTTTTGTTTCTTCAACAAAAACTCCTACATACCCTGTTGCTCCCCTACCTCTGTGGAATAGTTTTCTCAGAGCTATCTGAGAAGCTACCTCCCAGGCTATAGTCCTCAATAAAACCCTGAATAAAACATAACTCACAACTGCTAGGTTATGCAATTTTATAGTCAGCAGCCCTTAAATATTAATCACTGTCATTTTAGATTGTCTAATAAATAAAACATCTGTATCATATCTGAGTCTGGTTCTTATGATTGCTTTATCTCTTCAGACTCTTTTTTATCTGGCATCCAGGCATGCCTTGTAATCTATTGTTGAAAACCAGACATGTGTGTGTGTGTGTGTGTGTGTGTGTGTGTGTGTGTGTGTGTGTGTGCTCAGTCATGTCCGACTTTTTGCAACGCCATGGACTGTAGCCCACCAGGTTCCTCTGTCCATGGGATCTTCTAGGCAAGAATACTGGAGCAAGTTGCCTTTTCCTTCTCCAGGGCATCGTCCCAACCCAGGGATAGAACCCGTGTTTCTTGGGTCTGCTGCATTGGCAGGTGAATTCTTTACCACTGTGCCACCCAGTAATAAGTACTGAGGCAAAGAGGCTTTTAATGTGAATATGATTGTTATTCTGGCTGGAAACTGGGCTCTGTTTAATGGTTTCTGTAGCTATAAGTGCCAAAGACTTCAAAATCCTCTAGTGTCTTTTCCTTCTCCAAAACAAAAACAAGGATACTTCCTAAAGTACTCCTCAAAGAAATTATTTCTTGCTGCTCTTTTGGCTATAACTCACCTTTACTATACTAGAGCCTTGTTGTCATAAGTATATAGGAAGTGAGCATTTTATAATATTTTGCTTAAATCTCAGTGTTTCAGTGGTCCTGTGTCTCAGAGTTATAACTTTCACAAATATTTCTTCAGTGACATGGATTTTCCCCCTGCCTCTACTCTTTTCTTGGTTGCAATATTCACAATCTATTTCCTAAGTGAAGCTCTGACCCTTGTTGATCATGCTTTTCTGCCCTAGGTAAGACAGCAGGGCTAGAGGAGCCTGGCTGAAGTGGGAGGAACGCTCTTCCTCCATTTGAGGTAAATATCAAGAAATGTCTTTTCCCCTCGAAGCTATAAGTTTTTGTAATGGAGAAGACCCTGCGATCATTTCACAAAGATTGCTCTTCTCCTCCCCCTGCCGGAACCATGAGGGGTTTTTCTCCCATCTTCCCCAGGAGAATCTAGTTTGCCTCGGTAGGTAAATCCCACAAAATTGTGCAGCTCTTTAAAACTGCAACCCCAGGATTTTCTTACTCTCTAGCTAGTCAACACTCAACCTTCAGCAATTCATCAAAAATTACCACTCAAATATTCCTATTAGTCTATATCTCCAGAGGCTTCTGTTCCATGTTAGCAGATCTCAGTTGTAACTACCTAGATGCACCTTTCTATACAGATTTCAGAGTGATTTGCTCCAGAAACTCAGTTCTCTATTGGGTCTAAAAAAAGTTGTTGATTTTCAGTTTGTCTAGATTTTTTCCTCATAAAAACAGGAGTGAAGACTTCTAAGCTCTTTTTACATGTCAGAGCTGAAACCAGAGTCCGTCCATCATTGTATTTAAATCAAAGAATATGACTGAAAGATTCCCAATGTTATATTTCTAAGAGGGGCATTGGAAAACGACATTTATCTAGAGTCTGAAATTTTACCGAGTAATAGTTTAATCAACAAATAATTGTTGAGTGCCAAGTACTATTCTAAGGGATGAAGCTACCTCAGTGAATAAAACAAAGTCCCTTCCTTTATGAAACTTATATTCCAGTCAGTGAAAGACAAAAAATGATGATCTGTGCTATAAAGTGAAATAAAAGTTGGGAAGCTTGATACTGAGTGATAGGATGGAGGCTGGAGGATGCTGTTTTAAAGAAGATAGACAAATTTGCACATGTGAAGTCCTGGGGCCCACCATCTCCACTACCCGGTTGTAAACAAAATGAAAAAGAAAGAGAAAGGAGAGGGGGGAAGAAGGAGGAAGAAGAAGATAGAAAAGCCCCTTTGATGAGAAAAAATTTGGCAATACTCAAAGGAAATAAAGGAGTGTCCCTATAGGATATCTGAAAGAAAAGTATTTAGGGAACATAAAGAAGGCCGGTATGGCTGGAGTAGATTATTCAAAGAGTCACAGGAGAGGAAGTGATAGGAAGCTTCATCATGTGGAGCCTCATTAGCCACCATAAGGATTTGAGTTTTCACTCTGAGTAAGATTGGAAACCACTGGAGAATTTTTCAAACAGAAGAATGGCATGAGTTCACACATTTTTAAAGAATTGATCTGGCTGCTGCACTGAAAACAGATTGCTGTGAGTGGGGAAGACAAGATGGAAGAAGATGCAGAGACTATTGTAGGATGCTACTGGAATAATCCTGGCAAGAAATGATAGTGACTTTGGAATAATGAGATGTTGTCAGATTCTAGAATTATTTTGAAGGTGGAGCCAAAGGAATTACTAATGGATTGATTACATTATTTAAACTTCATAACAACCCTTAGTAGAATAAGGGTAATAATATTTATGAAACATGAAGAAAGTAACCAAGGAGATCTTACCTAGGTCCCTGAGCTAGTGAGTGACAAATCAAAATTCAAAGCCTAGTCTGTTGGGCTCTAAACCCCTAACTCTGACCCTCCCATTTCTAGCCTATTAGGGTTATGAGGGATCTTTGAGTTAGCCCGACACCTCATTTTACAGAAGAGAAAAAGTGAATAGGTTAAGAAACATATTTAAGTTTCTACAGTTAGCTAAGGGCAGGGCTAAGACAAAAGACACTGCCTAGTGATGCTTGAATGGGTCAGTTTCTACTCTGCTATACTGCCCTTTCCTCAGGTGAGTGGGAATAAACAGCCAATGGTTGCAGGTAATTTTCAATTAAACCTTTGTTCACAGTTAAAAAAAAAAAAAAAAAAGCTCTATTACAAATTCCACTGCATAATGGTCATTTTTGAGAAGGCATTACAAGACAGTGGTGATATTTACCACACTGGACCCTGAACACTGCCTGTATTTTCAGTTATTAACAAAATTATGCAATGTCTACTGTAAGTCTTTTTAAAAAAGTAAAAGTAGAAAAGGGAAGAAAAAGCTAAGCAAACGAGATTTATGGAATCAACCAGTTCTAGCTGCCTAACAAACATGCCAGGGCTGGCAAAATGGTTGACTTCCATGTGTTTTTATAGGATTCTTTGGGGATTTCTGTGCCAGTGGTATTAGCAGTTACTGTATGACACTGCCTGTGACATTGTTCTATTCATCTTAATTGGCTGTTTTCTCCTTGAAAAGATATTATTGAAGAAAAACAAAAACAAGAATGGCAATCCTGGAAATAAACTGGGGGCTTTTCCATTTGTAAAATACTTTTTTCACCTAGTGAGATCCATTTGTCCTTCTAATTCAACTCAATCTACAATTTATTAAGCCCTGACTATAGGCCAGAAATGGGAATAAGGGATTTATGCATTGTTTATTTAAATCCTCAAAACAGCCTTATGAAGTAGATATATTATTAACTCCATTTTACAGATGAAATGATAAAGGTTACTAAACTGCATGCCTTTCTTTGGTTCACAGAAAACCCTCAGTTTATCGCTACACTTTCAACTTCCACAAGTAAATCAAGGATTACAGTGCTATGTGATATCTCTCTTCCACTATACTTTGAATGCCTTGAGGGCACAAACTCTTGCATTTCACTTAGTTCCATTTATTCCTCACAATAACTCCATAAGATATTGTTTAAATAGCCTCCTATTTATCCCATTAGTGAGGGAGAAAGTCCCATCCTAGGGTAATGGGGATGATTGATCACACAGTACCAAATACTGGACAGATGAAATTAACAGCAGTTTGCTAGTCACATGTATTTAGACACCCCCCCCAAGAAGAAGACACCACACTATGCAGGCCCACATGGGGGATGCACTTGGGAGCAGAGTGAACCATTATGTGCTGCAGGAGGCAGGCTTTGTAGTGTCAAGATGGTGGGATGGCCCCTGGTTCCCACATTACAATTGTGTAATCCTACAATTGTGTAATTCCATGGCTTGGCAGAGAACTGGAACCCACTAATCATGGACAGGCAGGAACTTGGTCCCTATGATAAAGAGGGTTGCTTACCTAGGGGACCTTATCCACCAGAACAGAGTTGGGAGGGAATTTGTGGTTTGTCCTTTCAAAGCCCTCACAATTTTATCTGATGTCAAGGTAGTAATGTAATACAGAGCCTTAATTTTAAGCCTGACACCACAGACAGGCATCATTATCTTCAATTTTAAAATAAGGAAACGGAGCTCAGAATCATGCATAGAGTCACATAGCCACTAAGAAGTTGAGGTTAAACTCTGGTCTCTCTGACCTTAAAAAGCATATTTGGCTTGCAAATTGTTAATGGTGCATCTTCAGTTTCTAACAAAACTTTCAATGTGACTTCTGAGAAGTATGAGAGTGGAAAGGAAACAATATATCATTTTCTGGCTGAATTCAAAGTACAACACAATTTTTTCAACCATATGCCCAAGTCACCAGCATTTGGTTGGAAGGAATCACGACAAATGCTTTGCAATCAAGGGGCAGAGAGACCCACTGTTAGTTCATGCCAAGGTTCCCTCACCTGCCTGTTGCCTATTTAGCCCATTTACTATGAATCTGTCCAGTCTAGTTCAGCCTCAGAAAAAATACAGGTATAGCTTAGCTAAATTAGCATGGAGATTTTAATATGCATCTTACTGTTCTTGAATGTTTTGACTGTCATTCATCCATAATAACTTCATCCTTTTGTTTTAAATATTTTAATAGTTGTTGTTTTTCTTCTTGTATTCTTATTTTCTTAAATCTCAAGTTCTCCTAGACCCCATTTTCAGCTTCAGTGTGTTTTGCTATCAATAATGAACCTAATTCCTAAAATATGTAGTAGGGTTTCTTCTTTTTTTCCCCTAAATTTACTGAGTCATTTAATTTCAATCAAGAAATGTGAGACAGAATAACTGTTGTTCTTGCAAATTTCCTGGAGCAATTATCTTAATTGTGATAACATTGGAGTAAGGGTAGTGACAAATAGGAGTTCCACAGGGCTGCTGTTTATGGATTTTGAAATATAAACACTAATTTATAGGCACAAAGTATGTAGAGATTTTCTAACTAAATGGGTAACATGCAGAGTTTAATAATGCCAAAAAACTGCATTATACGTGAGTTGGCTTTTTGACTGTATATGGTCTTCAGAACCTGGTAACCGTGAGGAACAAAGACCTCAAGACTTTGAAGCTAGTCATCTATTCCAACGCATGATAGTCACAGGGCCCAAAAGGAAAATGGGTGACAAGCAAAGCAGCAAGGTAGTAATTGGCATCACTCCCCATAAAACACCATGAAAGTTGAGATAAAGGTAAAATGTATTATCAAATTACCAGAATCTCCTGATGATAGAGCAAAATTAAATATGCAATCATTGACTCAGCAATGTCATCTCTAAGAATCTATACCAAAAATACACTGTCAAAAATATACTATTTGTAATAGCCAATGACTAGACACAACACAAATAAATATCCATCACCAAGAGAAGGATTGAATAAAATATGGTATATTTACCTAATGGAGTCCCATGCAACTTTAAAAAGGAATAAGACTATCTTTACATACAGCTAGATGGAGAAAAACATTAGTATGTAGTATGCTAATAAATGGAGAAAGAACTATCATAGAAGAGACTTCAGAAACAAAACAACCAAATACAATGTGTGAACTTTGTTTGTATTCTGATTTTATATACTACATAAAAGTAGTCTCATGCGACCCCATGGAATACAAAGTTCACACATTGTATTTGGTTGTTTTGTTTCTGAAGTCTCTTCTATGATAGTTCTTCCTCCATTTATTAGCATACTACATACTAATGCTTTTCTCCATCTAGTTGTATGTAGTAGTAGTTGTATGAGACTACTAGGGGAAATTAAACACAGACTAAACATCAGATGAGGGCTTCCCTGTGGCTCAGCTGGTAAAAAATCCCCCTGAAGTGCAGGCTACCAACTCCAGTATTCTGGCCTGGAAAATTCTGTGGACTGTATATCCATGGGGTCGCAAAGAGTTGGACATGACTGAGCAACTTTCATTCACTCAAACATCAAATAATAAAGAATTACTATTAACTTTGTGGGTGTGATAACAATATTTTGGTCATTTTCTTAAGACATGAGATACTGATATATTTTTTAATCAATTATCTGAAGTCTGGTTTTTGCTTTTGAAATACTCCAATAAACAAAAGGTCAGCGGTGGCAGAGAATAGTTGAACGTAAAACAACAGGTGTTGATAAATGTTGAAGTTGGATGGGAAATACTCTTTTTTTACTTTTGTATATGTTTAAAAATTACATAAAAATAAGCTTTTTTTTTTTTAAGTATTAGGGCTTCCCATATAGTACAGTGGTAAAGAATTTGCCTACCAATGCAGGAGATGCAGGAGATATGGGTTCAATCCTTGGGTCGGAAAGATCCCCTGGAGGAGGAAATGACAACCCACTCCAGTATTCTTGCCTGGGAAATCCCATGAGCAGAGGAGCCTGGTGGGCTACAGTCCATGGGGTCACAAAGAGTCAGACACAACTGAATGACTGAGTGCACACACACACACACACACACACACACACACACACACATATACACAAGTATACTATATATGGAGAGAGATAGAAATAGAGATGGATAGGTAGACAGTCTATCTCTTGGTCCCACCCAAGAGATCCTGAATCAGTTTATCTGGGGCAAGATTTGGGAATCTGAATGTTTTTTAAAGGCCCAAAGTTCTTTAGTAGTCTCATTAATCAAGTAATAGGATGTAGCATTTGGGGGTTAAAAATCAAGGATTATGATTATTATAAATCCATACTGTTAAAGCCATGATTGATAAAATTTCTTTCTCAGATAATTCTAAAAACCCTTCATGATGCTTAAGTGACTTAAGGTTACATGAATAACATGGATTTTTATCTCAGCTTACTTTGATGTTCACATCTGCTGATTAATAGAGAATCATGGTTGACAGAACGCCAGACACAGACATAATATACTTAAGTCAACTTGAGGGCAGGGCCAGCATCATCTCTGTCTTTTATAAATGCCCATGGTCTCTGCCATTTTGAAGGATTATAAAGAGGTTATGTATATTTGTGCAAGTGTTTCTGAGCCCTCAAAGAAAGTCCTTCAATAAAATTCAAGGTTATTAGTGGTGAAAGTGAAAAGTAAAAATGTTAGTCACTCAGTTTTGTCCAACTCTTTGTGACTCCGTGGACTATAGTCTGCCAGGCTTCTCTATCCACGGGATTCTCCAGGCAAGAACACTGGAATGGGTAGCCATTTCCTCTTCCAGGAGATCTTCCTGACCCAGGGATCAAACCTAGGTCTCCTGCATGGCAGGCGGATTCTTTACCGTCTGAGCCAACTGGGAGTCACTCAACCAGTGGGCTCATTAGCTGAGGAAGCAAAGCCTAGATTGGTGAATGGTATCATCCCCACCAGCATCAGAGAAAACAAAAGGTGAGAAAGGGAAGAAAAGGGAGGCTTGCTGGGGTGGAATTGCCCAGTCACCTTTTTCATGTTTGAAAGAAGAAAGACATGGAGTCTAGCAATGTTACACACCCCTGCAGCTTCCTTTCACATACAAAGGGCAGGGTTTGAACCGGAAGTTTAGCCACACCAACCTACAGAAAGAAGAAAGAAAAAGAACTTACATGTATTTTTATTTTGCTGTGAGTTTTTTAAATCCATTTGTAATTATTTTTTAAGCAAGGCTGAGCCAGCAGCAAAGTTTCTCTAAAGCATTTTATCAAATAGCTTATTTTAACTCTTTTTCAAAATGAAACTGTAGAACTTTCTGTCTGGGAAATCTTTTCTTTAAAAAAATGTGGCTGGTGCTTGCAAGTCACTTTAGAAATCTCCACTGTCCTGGGGTGTTCCCCAGCAAACTCAGCCTTCTTGACGTCTTCAAGATGGTTTTGTGCTGGATGCTGCCTCCAATTAACAAAGCTCGTTAGGGATTTACATGTAAATTCAGAGTGCAAATTTGTTAATTTGCAATGAGAAATAAAACTTCTAGATGGATTGAAAAAACCTTTCAATATTGGTAGAACCAACAGCCATTCAACAAATATGTATTAAACACTGTAGTAAGCTGAATAACAACACTCAAAAATAACCCGTCTTAATCACTGGAATGTGTAAATGTTACTTTATTTGGGAAAAGGGTATTTGCATTTTGAGATGGCAAGATTATCCTGGATTTATCCAAGTGGGCTCTAAATGCAATCACAAGGAGAGAAATTTGACTACACATTCACAGAGGAGGCCATGTGAGGACGGAGTAGAGAAAGATTTGAAGATGGTGGCCTTTAAGGTTTGAGTGATGTAAGCAAGAGCCAAGGAATGCAGGCAGCTACCAGGAGCCACAAGAGACAAGGAGTGGATGCTCCCTGAAGGGAATGAAGTCCTGATTTGATATACACCTTGATTTCATCCCAGTAATACCAATTTCAGATTGCTGGCTTTCAGAACTGTCAGAGAATGAATTTCTGTAGTTTTAAGATACCAGGTGTATGATAACTTGTTATAGCAGCTATAGAAAACTAATATAAGCACAAACCGCATGTCAACTATGTGCACATGAGGAATACAGTGGCCACACAACCTATACTGTCTCTATCTTCATAGATCATCACAGCAGGTAGTGGAATGGTATATGATTTGATGATATCAGGCCTCAATAACTTTTTGTATTCCTGCCACAGTGGGTTTATATAATTTGCAGGCAGACTGATGCCAAATGGAAGGGCCTTTATTTCCTCCAGACAATTCTCCAGTTTCTTCTTTCATACACTAAGCTAACCATCCCATATACAATATGGTTTAGATTTTACCTACTTACTGAATTCTTGAGGCACCATCTCATATAGCTGTCTTTCACATTACATTTAATATTATAATGTTTACAATGAACAAAATCATAGATGTTGGGCACTGGAACAGGGATAGTTTTCACATTTTATGTCACTTTTGGCTGAGACCTTCCATTCAGCAAAGGGACCTGTGACCTGGACAAACATTCTGGACATTTTGCAAATCATTAACTATAGTGTCCCATTGACCATACGACAAACTGTTAGGTATGGTGCGCTGCCTTGCAAATTATGACACATTTCCGTACACTGGGTTTAAAGACGCCTTGTGAGTTATAAAATATCTAAGATGGACTGTGTTTATCACAGTTAACAAATAGAATTTTATTGAAGTATAGTTGATTTACAATATTGTGTTAGTTTCAGGGTACAGCAAAGCCAATCAGTTATATGTACACATATATCCACTCTTTTTTAGATTCTTTTCCCATATAGGTCATTACAGAGTGCTGAATATTGTCCCCTATGCTATACAATAGGTCCTTATTAATTATCTATTTTATATATAGTAGTGTGTACATGTCAATTCCAATTTACCCCTCTCTCCTTTCCCCGCTGGTAACCATAAGACTGTTTTCTAAATCTGTGACTCTATTTCTATTTTGTAAATAAGTTCATTTGCACTATTTTTTTTAGATTTCACATATATGCGATATCATATTTGTCTTTTCCTGTATGACTTACTTCATTCAGAATTTTTTGCTTCAGTTGATAAAGTCTTGGTACCCGAGTCCAAGAAAAACCACGCTCCTTTGCCTCTGTCTTCAATGATGTAATCCAAGCCAGGCCTTCTCCCCCAGTGCAGGTACAAGATTGTTTATCATCCAGTATCACAAACAGAAAAATTGCCGAGGGTTTATCCTCCACTATCACAATCCAAATGTGGAGCTTCAAGGACAAAAGAGAACAGAGGCAGCTCACACAGCTAACTTCACTACAAGCTTGGGAAAGAGAAAATTACCATATTCCTCTC
Organism: Muntiacus reevesi; assembly: GCF_963930625.1. Taxonomy (NCBI): domain Eukaryota; kingdom Metazoa; phylum Chordata; class Mammalia; order Artiodactyla; family Cervidae; genus Muntiacus; species Muntiacus reevesi. The sequence continues at coordinate 40,837,356 of NC_089271.1, read as the reverse complement.
GTATGACTTCCTGTCTCCTGCAATTTCTGTATTCTACCACCAGTCCACATTTGCTGTTAAGAAATGAGGTTAAGTCATTCATTTCTTTAATTCCCTCTAGGATTTGTAAGGTTTTCCATGGGTTTCAGATACTTATATTGGAGTCAGTAGTCAGAAGTGGTTTGAATGACAAGGTAAAGAGAATAGAGTTTGCCTATTTGACTTTTCTGCTTTCATAGGCTTTGAAAAAACATGGACTGAAGATGGCAGAATTCTCTTTGGATGATGCATTTATAAAATTCTTAAATACATTTTATGATTATAAAGTAATAATGTAATCATTGCTTATAATTTAGAATATGAATTAAAGTATAAAGAAGAAAACAAGAGCACCTAAAAAAATCTATCACTCCAAAGTAAGCAGTGTGGGCATTGACTATGGATATATTTCTTAATGAACCTATGATAATTCTCTGTATACAGTTTAGCATCCTGCTTTTTTCATTTTACTTGAATCTTATGTTCCCATGTTATTATATATTCCTCAAAAACATGACTTTTCAGGGTTGTAAATATCCTATCATAATATATTTGACCACTCCACTACCATCTGACACTTCTATAACTTTCAATTTCTCACCGTTAAAAGTAACATTTTGAATGAAAAGACTTGCATATAAATTTGCAGGGAGTGGGGAAGGTGGGGTGGAGTGGTGGAACATCCATAGTTATTTCACCAGGATAAAACGCTAGTTGTGAAATTACTAGTTGAAAGAGCATACAGACTTAAATAATTTTTATTAAAGAATGCCATCCATCCCCGAAAGTTCATGAATCATAAATGTTAACAGTTGATGAGCTTTTAATCGAGTGAACATATCCATGGAATTAATACTCAGGTCAAAAATATCACCAACTTCCCTGAAGTCACCCTCCCAGTTCCTAAATGCCATAAAGGTAACAGCTACACTGATCTTTGGGCTTCCCAGGTGGCACTAGTGGTAAAGAATTCACCTGCTAATGCAGGAGATGCAGGAGACCCCAGTTTGATCCCTGACTCAGGAAGATCCCCTGGAGGAGAATATGGCAATCCACTCCAGTATTCTTGCTTGGGAAAGCCCATGGACAGAGGAACCTGGTACAGTCCATAGGACTGCAAAGAGTCAGACATGACTGAAGTCACTTAGCACACATGATACTGACCTTTAACACAACAAATGAATTTTACCAGTTTTTCAACTTGTTATGAATAGAATCATTTGTACAGTATGTGCTCTTTTTATCTGGCTCCTTTCACTCAAAAGTATGTCGTTAGTGGAATTCATCCATGCCGTTGGGTGTAGCAATCATTTCTTCATTCCCATTTGCTGGATGGTATTCCATTGTGTGCATATGCCAAATTCATTATCCATTCTACTGTTGATGGGCATTTGAATTCTTTTCAATTTAAGGCTATTATGAATAGTACTGTTATGAACATTCTAGTACATGTCTTTTGGTGAACATATGTACACATTTCTGTTGGATATGTACCTAGGAGTGGAATTACTAGGTCGTAAAGACGGCATATGTTCAGCTTCAGTAGATACTGTCAAACAGTGTTTCCCAAGTAGTTGTAGAATATGCATATTTTAAGTCTCTTGACGCAAACTGCCATTCACAAAGGTTTTCTCCCCTTACATTTTCCCAGCAGCATACAAGGCACCATGTGGAACCCTTCCCAACAGTCAGTATTATACATTTTTAAAAATCCTTTGCCACTTCAGGAGGCCAAAAAGTAGTTTCTGTGTGTGTGTGTGTGTGTGACTTCTCTGTGTTTATTTTATTTTATACTGGAGTATAGTTGATTTACAATGTTGTGTTAGTTTCAGGTGTATAGCAAAATGAATCTCTTTTTGGACAAATACATTTATCCACTCTTTTTTTACATTCTTTTCCCATACAGGCTATTATAGAGTATTGAGTACAGTTCCCTGTGCTTACACAGCAGTTTCTTATTAGTTATCTATTAATATTTTATATACACTAGTGTGTATATGTCAATCTCAACCTCCCAATTTTTCCCTACCCCCCCCTTAACTCCTTGTAACCCTAACTTTGTCCTCTACATTCATGACTCTACTTCTAAAAAGTGATTTCTTGCCATTATGTCCATCCATATTTCCTTGATTGCGATTGACAGTCAATAAACATTCCACAAAGCAAAAAGCAGAAGTTTCTAACAAGCATGTGAAAAAAAAACATTCACTTCATTTCCAAATTTTCTATTAGAATGTTTGTCTTTTTCATGTTGTTTTGAAAGGTTTTGCTTTGTATTGAAATCGTGGATGATAACTTTACATGCATACTCATATTCAAATTAATCCAGGGGTCTATTTTATGACTCTCTAATGCCTTCTATTTTTAACCTTTGATTCAGTAGGCAAATTTACTATGAGCACATCATGGTCAAAGTTATGTGCTACACACTCTAGTAGACACAAATTGTTCAACATATATAGACTCTGTCTTAAAATAGCTTATAGGCCATTGGCTGCATAAGACCCCAAGTGGATATCTACAGTGCAGAGCAGCAAGCTATGCAAGTCACATGGGCAACAAGGGAGTAAGAGGCTTAAAAATGTAGAGAAAGGACTAAGAACTTTTGGCTGGACTACTAGACTACATTGAAGGCCCAGACTCCAAGCTGAAACTTGAAAGATGAGCGAGTCTTCTTCCCTACTTGAAGTTGAAGGGGAAACATAAGCCAGGCTGGCAGTAAAGCCAAACGATGGCCTGGGGCGCATTGCAGACCACAAGTGTGTCTAAAATAAGAGGAGTAATGAAATGAATGGTGAGCTCAAAAGAAGATGAAAAGGCTGTTGAAAGCCAGAGAGTCACTGTTGTCACTGTTTTTAAAGATTTCATTGGCATCCAACTGTTCCTCCATGTTCAGCCTCATGTTCCCTTTAGAAGAAATGCCTCCATTGGGCTCTGAGTGCCAGGCTAGACTGGGTGGACTTAATGTGCTCAGCCGCATGTGCACAAAACAAGGAAACCTTTACCGTTGAGGCAGGTGAGAATGTAAGCTGGGGAGGCACATTTATAATGCTGGAGGCAGACTGAGTCAGTCTCAAATGTTCTCCTACTTGAAAAGGGAAGAAAAATAAAAGCAAGGGTGAACCAAAGGGAATTATGGCTTAGAGAATCCGAGGAGGGTTTATTTGGAGTTGTCTTCTGAAAGAGAGAAAAACAACTGGGGATGGGAGTGAAAAGCACAGAGATCGTGCCTGAGGAGGCCCATGTGAATCGCAAGTATGTTGGCCAAAAGAACTCCAAGGTTCTGATGATACTTTATCTTAGGAGTATTACAAAATATTCAGGGCTTTTCTTCTGCTTGGCATTATACCCTAACACTGTATAGCCAAATCTGTTTTCCTGTGTTTTCCTCATTCCACTTAACACCCATCCTTCTTCCCCTGTGGCCCCCTCAACACAAGCACGTGCACATACATACACACACATACACTCACACACACACACACACACACACACACACACACACACACACACACGACATGGTGGGAGCACTCCCTTAGAACCACAAAAAGTCCATAAACCTACTCCCTGGCTAAGGGCCCAGCAAAAGGAAATGAGGGATTAACTGTGACTAAGAATCACTATGCTGTGGGTCACAGGCTTATTTCCCTAATGCTATTCAAGGGCTCTAAACAAATGATCAAAAAGAACTTGTGAAAGAATGGGAGTAATTTTCCTTCCCGGAATTTGAGGATCCACAGGTGGGGCAGAGGGCAAGGTCAGACCCAGGTGTAAGCAATAAAGGGTTGTATTGTTTGCAGATAATTGGATAACAATAATAATGCCAGCTAAGCTGGTCTGCTTTCTTTTCATCATGCATTGGCAATGCTTCACCAGTCAGTGACAAAATAGTCCTCCTCCAAAAACTCTCTGGTTGTTCTTGTTCCTTTCAAGTTTTAATACTATAATATGTATGTAAACTTCAAGAGAGCAATTTTTAGTGATTATCCTTCAATCAGCATGGTATTCTATGAGGAAATGAATTCAGAGAACTCTCAGTCCTAGAGCCAGTCTATGACACACACAGATCCAGCTACATAGTTCATTTCTAGAGAAAATTTAATTCCAAAAGACTCATCTCTCTCTGAATGCAGTTTCTGTCTCCAACCCCCAGGGCACTGCACAACCCCACATTGAAACAGCAGATCCAAAATAAACAATGAGAGCCAAATGACTCTAAAGACAAATGAACAGAAATTGAGCTACTTCAATTTTGTCATTCCAGGGATGAAATCTCTGAACTTAGTGGCAGTCATCCTCTTTGAAATGTTTCCTCATGTGTTTTTCTTTTTCTGTTGGCTTTTATTTGTTGCTTTTCAAAAATGACAGTAATGTAATTAAAATTTATCAAACTGGTACCTTTGGGGTTTTTTTTTGTTACTGTAATATTATTTATTTTGTAAGTGGCATAACATATTCATGGGCATCCCAGGTGGTGCTAGTGGTAAAGAATCTGCCGACCAATACGGGCAATGCAGGAGACACGGGTTTGATCCCAGGGTCAGAAAGATCCCCTGGAGAAGGAAATAGCAACCCACTGCAGTATTCTTGCCTGGGAAATCCCATGGACAAAGGAGACTGGTGGGCAACAGTCCATGGGGTCGCAAAAGATTCAGACACAACTGAAGCAACTAAACAACGACAAATACTATGAGTAATGAAATCTGTCTACTTTATTCTACTTCATGGTTTTAAAATGTTGATTTTGACTCAGTAAATCAATTCCATGACCTACTACTGAGTAGCAACCTATAGTTTAAAAAATACTGATGTAAGAGAAGGAAATCTTGACCTTTGAGCATTCAAATAATAATTGAGTTGTTGGTCTTCTGTTAGTTGCTCAGTCATATCCAACTCTTTGCAACCCCATGGGGTGTAGCTCACCAGGCTCCTCTATGCATGGAATTCTCCAGGCAAGGATACTGGAGTGGGTTGCTATGCCCTTCTTCTTGACCCAGGGATTGAACCAGGGTCTCCCACATTGTAGGCAGATTCTTTACCATCTGAGCCACCAGGAAACCCCATTGGTCTTTGACTCCAGAGCAGGGTTTGAAAAGCCAGACATCCCTTCTCTTTCTGTATCCTGGAGAAATCTGAGCTCAGTCTTCACTAAAAACCAGAAACAAGGATGAATCCAAGCCAAAATAAAATTAAAACAGGACCAAAAAGCATGTTAAGGAACAAAAAGGAGACCTGGGAATTTTCTGAAGCTTTTAACTAATGAAATAAGCCCTCTTCACCTAAGAATACCTCTGCAAGTCAAGGGCCTAATTTATTGCTGCAATAGAAAAACAATAGAAATTTCAAGAAATAAATTTTGAAGAAGAGAATGTAATAGTACAGTACTACTTCACTGACAATGAGCAATGTTTTTGTTGTTGTTGTTTAGTCACTAACTAAACAACAACATGTCCAACTAACTAAACAACTAACATGTCCAACTCTTTGTGACGCCATGGTCTACAGCCCACCAGGCTCCTCTGTCCATGAGATTTCCCAGACAGGAATACTGGAGTGGGTTGCCATTTCCTTCTCCAGGGGATCTTCTCAACCCAGGAATCAAACCTGTGTCTCCTGCTTGACAGGAGCAGCCTTTACCACTGAACCACCAGGGAAGCCCAAGCAATATTTATGTAGCCTCAATCATGCAAATGTTTTTGATTTTCCAATTTTAGACTTGACCCATAGAAAAAAGAAGAATTGATTTATTTGAATTTTGTATTTATTGTTATTAACCTTCAAAAGCAAAAGTAAGTGTATAGTGGCAAAAGTTAGGAGGTAGACATGTGGGAGAAGGGTTGAGAAAGGGTAGAGTCTCTAAGATCCTCATCTCTAGTTGATAAAATAGAAATTAAAGTATATTATAACACTTAAAGCTACAGAGGTAAGAAATAGTGGAACGAAAATAGAGATGTGAATTTAGTGGTCGGCTGAGAAGAGAAGAAACACATAAGTGAGTGAAATTCTCATTTCCCATAGCAGGGAGTCTATATAGAATGGATATAATTAATACATCAAGAAATAATAAAATTCTATATTGTATTTAGAGATATAGCAATAGCTACAAAAAAAAAGGGAGGGAAGTAATTTGAAAGTAGATGCAATCGGGCAAAGGTGATACCCGAGACAATTGCTGAATATTACACATACTTTTCTGTACAAATTGACTTTTAAAATCACTTTCATGAATTACTCTCAGTTAAATAACAATAAAATTAATAAAAACAGTGATGATACAATTATTCCAACCTGGAAATACATAGCTTTATACTCTTGACCTTCTGAAGTTGTGAATCAATGACTGAGATAAAAAAGGATCATGGTGCTTTAGAATTCTTTCTCTTGCTCCTGGCCCAGTTTCCAAGTTTCTAAAATGGTATTTTATATACCATTTATTCACAAATGACACTTAAATATAAGTCAAATAAAAACATTCCCCAGAAATTAATCAATTTTCATGGGATAGACAAGAATTCGATAGTATTTTGGTCCTATTTTATGTTCCGTACTTGGTCAGTATCCTTCTTAATGCTACTAATGTTATCCTGCATAAGAGAAAAGCCATTTTCTTTTCTGTTACATTGTAACTTGCATTGCCAAGACCTCCAGAGAGAACTCAAACTTTATGAGATGCTTTGAAAGTGTTAGTCGCTCAGTCGTGTCTGACTCTTTGTGACCCCATGGACTGTAGCCTACCAGGCTCTTCTGTCTATGAAATTCTTCAGGCAACAATACTGGAGTGGACAGTCATTCCCTTCTCCAGATGTTTCATTACTAATGTCAGATGAGGTGTAGCTGAGATTCCTAGCAGTTTGGTCAGATATAAGATGGAATGGCAGGGACTTCCCTGTTGGTCCAGTGGCTAAGACTCCTAGCTCCCAATGCAGGGGGCCCAGGTTCAATCCCTGATCGGGGAATCAGGCTCCACATGCCACAACTAAGATGGAATGGCAGAGCTGAAATAGACCTCAGAGATGGTCAATCCCCTTGATCCTCAAAGTGGGGTCCTAGGGCCAGCAGCTGGAGAATCACTTGGGAGCTTGTTAGACATGCACAACCTCAGGCCCCAGAGCTGCTGAATCAGCATGTATATTTTAACAAAATCTCCAGGTGATTCCGTTGATTCATGTGTACATTAAATTTTAAGAAGTCAGGGTCATTCTAATTTGATCTCCCTCTCAGTGTAGGAGCGCTCTCTCCAGCATTTTGACAGGTATCTCACATACTTACCTGTGTTGAGAGTAGTGGTTCTGCTTGTTTGTTTATGCCTTAAGTTGGACATGCAATCGGCCATTTTGGTGTGGATGCTCATATTCCTGGTCTTTAGTATTGGAATTGGTTTTCCTTTCCATATATTTGATAACTTCCCCCTCTCATTTTGTCTAGTCTCCCTTTCTGGCATACCTAATTAGGCAGATATTAGACCTCCTGAATGAATCTTCTTATTTCTTGTTGTTTTCATCTGTGATGGTCAATTTTGTGTATCTACTTGGCTAAGCTACAGTACCCAGTTACTCGAGCAAACATAACATATTGAATGTATTTTGAATGTGAATATATTTTGTAGATGTAGGTTAACAGTTCCAATCAAATGACTTAAAGTATCCTCCATAGATTTCTTAAAAAACTGGAATTAGAACTGCCATATGACCCAGCAATACCACTTCTGGGCATACACACACACCGAGGAAACCAGATCTGAAAGAGACACGTGCACCCCAATGTTCATTGCAGCACTGTTTATAATAGCCAGGACGTGGAAGCAACCTAGATGCCCATCGGCAGATGAATGGATAAGGAAGCTGTGGTACATATACACCATGGAATATTACTCAGCCATTAAAAAGAATTCATTTGAATCAGTTCTAATGAGATGGATGAAACTGGAGCCCGTTATACAGAGTGAAGTAAACCAGAAAGATAAAGAACATTACAGCATACTAACACATATATATGGAATTTAGAAAGATGGTAATGATAACCCTATATGCAAAACAGAAAAAGAGACACAGAAGTACAGAACAGACTTTTGAGCTCTGTGGGAGAAGGTGAGGGTGGGATGTTTCGAAAGAACAGCATGTATATTATCTATGGTGAAACAGATCACTTGCCCAGGTGAGATGCATGAGACAAGTGCTCGGGCCTGGTGCACTGGGAGGACACAGAGGAATCGGGTGGAGAGGGAGGTGGGAGGGGGGATTGGGATGGGGAATACGTATAACTCTATGGCTGATTCATGTCAATGTATGACAAAACCCACTGAAATGTTGTGAAGTAATTAGCCTCCAACTAATAAAATAAAATTTAAAAAAAAAGTATCCTCCATAATCTGGGTGGGCCTGACAAAATCAGTTGAAAGGCTTTTTAAAAGCAAATCTGGGGCTTCCTTGAGGAAAAAGAAATTCCACTTGTGGATGGCAGCATCAGCTCCTCTCCAAGAGTTCCAGGCTACTCTTTCTAATGATCTTGAACTTGCCTAGTCAGCCTTCATAGACCACATAAGCCAATTTTCATCAAGATTTTGTTTTTCTCTGGTAGAGCCCTGACAGATATACCATCTTTCTGTACTCTGTTTTGGAAGATTTCCTTTACCTTATCTTCCAATTCTTTTCCACATATTTTTATTTTAGCAATGATATTTAAAACTTCTTTTTAAAGGAGGGGGGGAGGGATGAAGGAAGGAGAAGGTGGAGAAGGAGAAGGAGGGGGAGGAAGAGAGAGAGGATTTTTTTTGGATTTTTCCCTTGTCGTAGTATCCCATACTTGTTTCCTTAATGCAATATTTATTTTAATTCTTCTAACTTTGAAAATCTCTTTTCTTGCTCAAATTATCTCTCATCTCTGGAATTGCTTTCTTTTTCTATTTATTTTTCTAAGTGTCTTTTCATATTGGAGTTTTTCCTTAAATGCCCACTGGAGATGGGGAGAAGAGTTAAGAAAGGGGGGTGTCTACACATTTCGATGTTGTTTACCTATACCCTTTGCCATTATACTGTGTAGCTATCAAATGCTAGAATGTAGAATTTTTTTTTTTATCTGGGGGCATTTCATTTATTTTGAGATGAATTCTCTCATTTTGCTTGCATGAAAGACATCCAGTGAGTGCTACATTCAAAGGGGATGGGTGAGTTTTGTGTTTCATATAAACTAATCCTTCACATCTCTCCCTTCGTGCTAAGTTACTGTTCATATCTGATTCTTTGTGACCCCATGGACTGTAGCCCGCCAGGCTTCTCTGTCCATGGGATCCTCCAGGCAAGAATACTGGAGTGGGTTGCCATGCCCTACTCCAGAGAATCTTCCCAACCCAGGGATTGAACTCTCACCTCTTATGTCTCCAGCACTGGCAGGTGGGTTCTTTACCACTAGTGCCACCTAGAAAGCATCTCTCCCATAGCCCCCGTTATAGCTGTAGTTCTGCAGGACAGGCTGTGCTCTCCTTAACAGTAATCCCTTCATGCATAGTATGAGCTATGGCATCTTTTGCCTGATTCATTAGTGCAAACCCTTACATATATTTTCTTGTCTTCCAGAAACTTGTTGAAATAGTTCACCTGCTCCCAGCCTGCTCTATCATTGTTGTCATTGCCATGAATTTATATATTTTTATTTCACTGCCTAAATTTTGGTGTTGGTAAGAAGACAAGATAAATGCATGTGGCCAATTGGTCAGATTTAATAGAAAATGTGGCTATTGTTATTTCTAATTTTAGTATTCAATATTGATTGAAGGTGATAACAGTGCTGGTGATAAGAATCATAAGTAGAAGACACAAATTGTGTAAAACGAGGTAAAGATTCCTACTTATGGGGCTTCCCAGGTGGCACAGTGGTAAAGAACCCACCTGCCAATGCAGGAGACTCAGGAGATGGGGGTTCGATCCCTGGGTTGGGAATCCCCTGGAGTAGGAAATGGCAATCCACTTCAGTATTCTTGCCTGGAAAATTTAATGGACAGAGTAGCCTAGTGGGATATAGTCCATGGAGTCACAAAGAGTCAGACACGACTGAGCAAGTGAACGCACTTTTGTAAAACACCCGTTTCTGTCCTTTCTTTAAGAGTCCCAGATGGTTTCTCACTGATCATCGGATCAAAACCAGATGTAGCCCTCAAGGCCTCCCATTAACTGATCCCACTTTACCTTTAGCTTCTTTTCTTTCCTTGGTCACCAACTCAGAACTTGTTCTCATGACCTTCTATGTTTCCAACCTCAAAATTCAGCCTCTTTTCCTTTACCCTTTACCCTTATAGCTCTTTCTGCCTACTACACTATTGTCTACATTCCAAAATTTTCACTCCCACCTATGCCTATCTCAAAACTCCATGAAGCCTTCCTAAATGAATCCCAACTGTATGTTCTTTTCTTCCCCTGCAGTCCTCTTATACTAAAACTTACCCATTACCTCCATGAAATTTATTCATTCATGCTGCAAACATGTAATGAGCACCAACTATGCACCAGACACTATGCTAAGCACTAGTGATGAAGAGGTAAGTAAAACAGAGATGACTCTTACTTTTTCAATAGCATGTTCTCCTTCCACATAACATGTGCTTAACTTTTCTCCCCATATTCCATCATCTATTTTTTTATGTTGGCCTTGAAGCAGCTACTAACGTTGTAGGTGTCTACATACATTATTGGGTTAGCTTAGGCTTTTCCTACATTCTCTGACCCTTCAACATTTTAGAAGCAGTTAATTCCCTTCAATTTTTCCTCCATTCCACTTAGGAACCCTTTATTCTCTCAAATAAACCAGCGGTTTGATGGGCATTTCCCAATGCCATCTGCCAAGGACACCAGAACACATGTGCAATGCTCAAAACTAACAAATACACCAGCCAGAAGGGCACACACAGGGTCCACATAGCCATAGGGCCTTTGGAGTCTCTCTGCTTGCAAGCAGCTACAGACATGAATCCAGCAAAGTTGTATATTCACGCCCACCCCTACCTCCATCTCTATCTGCCAACAGTCATTCCACTGTAGAGAGGAAGTCATTAGCAATGGTCAGCCACCACCCCAGGACACACAGCCTTGAATATACTCATTTGTATAACACAGGTACTCACCAAGGGCACACAGGAACAAAGAATACTTTGCTCACCTATCTCTTTCCCTATTTTGTCCTACATGGTCCTCAAGTTCTTTATGTAAGAGATTCATGATAGTAATTATCATGTTACTCATGATATCAAGATATCAGATTTCTCGTGTTCCTTTTCTACTTACTTCTATGTTCAGGCTACGAGCAGAAGTATTAATGTCACAGTTTGGGTTTCCAGAGCGCAGAATTTGAGACAGAAATTAGCATGCCAAGACCTTTATTATGGACTATTTTAGAAGTTCATCTTGTGAAAGGGAGGGGAAGAAATCTGGAGACAGGCAGAAGGAGAAACTCAGCTGTGCTGCCAGTAAATCAAAGGTTCAGCCAGTCCCACAGTTATCTGTGGAGCTGGGGTAGCCTTCCATGCTGTCTCATGTTAGAACGAAGCGGCTGAACCTTCAGACTACATGTGGAGGGAGAGAAGATCTTGAACAAGGCAGTTTTCTTCAGTTGGAGGCAATCTCCAGAGAGACAGCTGAAGATTGTCCTACAAGCAGCATTTCCAATAGCTGAGGGAGTAAGAGTTTCACTCCTGAAGGGGGATCAGCCCACCATGGCAACCGCCATGGTTGACTTTCCCAAAAGACTGTGCTCTAGAGAGTGGTGTATTACTGAAGTTGGTGCAGGCACACGAAAATCAATTCAAATGCTTCCTGGACTAAAGTGGTACTTCTCATTCAGTTACCCTGAGGCCTTAGGGAATGTTCCTGGTGAGGAGGCTCCCACCACTCTCCCCTCAGTACAAGTCCTAAGAGCTTCTTTGCCAAGGAAATAACAAGGGGATTAGGAGGCATGTCACAAGCTGTCACAAGTATATCCTTTCAGATCAATGAAGAAAAAGAATCAGCACAAGGCAAAGGCAGGGAGAAATAAGAATCTGTACTCACCACTTTACATGTGCTGTTTGTCACTTTTTCATAGTTATCCATGTTCTGTTGTCATTTACATAAGGCCTAGGATAATCTTTTGTGTGTAGTGAAAAGCAAAGAAAGTGAAAGAGTTAGTCACTCAGTCATGTCTGACTCTTTGAGACCTAATGGACTATACCCTGCCAGGCTCCTCTGTCCATGGGATTCTCCAGGCAAGAATACTAGAGCAGGTTGCCATTTCCTTCTCCAGGGGATCTTCCTGACCCAGGGATCAAACCTGGGTCTCCTGCATTGCACACAGATTCTTTACTGTCTGAACCACCAGACTGGTCAATTAACGTTTATTTAAAGAATGAATAAAGCAATCTCAGAAACACCACTCCCCTACTCAACCACGGTGAAGAAAAAAGGTAGTGTTGGAGAATTACTGGGAAAAGAGTATTTCTTGACTTTACTGTTTTTATTTATGACTTATTTTAAAATGTCCTGGGTGATGACTTTTTTGCTTGACCACTAAAAAGATATATGTGGTTAAATTCATTAAGCAGTAATCACACTGACTCCTACCTCTTACAATGGAGTCCATTTCATATTGTGTTCCAGAAATGATAAATTAAAATCCTGCTTTGGATTTACCCCTTGCTAACTGTACTGTCTGCTTTTCCTGTGGGCGACCAGTAACCAATGGTGAAGGTCAAGGTATATGTCTCTGACATTAATGATATTTTCAAAGCCTGCTATTTCAAAAATGAAACAAATAAGAAAGACAGAAACAAAAATGTCCAGTGAGTGCATAGTATCTAAATGCTGTTGGGTGTTATTTGTTAGACAACAGATGAGCCTTGTGAACAAGAAACTTCTAAACTGAAAGGTTCCCCATGGAGAACTCTGATTAGTTTCTTTGTCTTTCTGTCCAAAATGTTTAAGCAGCCTGCCCCTGATAGCAAGTTAACTACTGTAAGGCAATGGAGCCCATGTTCTCCCTACACTCTAAGCCTTGGTTTTCAGTCGTCTGGAAGAAATTACCCTGCCACAACTGCATTGATGCTCCAGGCTTGACACTGAGCAACATAACAAGAGCACAATGTTCTTTAGAAACACAAAGTGAAAACAGGCCAAACTGGAAATCTGTGTCATTTCTCTCGAGACTATACCAAAAATTTTCCCAAGGTCCTTACCAACACATGAATCTCAGAATCACCAAGATTCTACTCAGTGGCCATCACCCATTTGCTCACACACACATAAAGAGATGGGTGACACCTGTAAGATACTGCTGAGTATTCAATGCATTTTTTTTTAATAATAGTTATTTTTATTTTATTTTATTTTTTTTCCAGTGGGTTTTGTCGTACATTGATATGAATCAGCCATAGAGTTACACGTATTCCCCATCCCAATCCCCCCTCCCACCTCCCTCTCCACCCGATTCCTCTGGGTCTTCCCAGCCCACCAGGCCCGAGCACTTGATTCATGCATCCCACCTGGGCTGGTGATCTGTTTCACCATAGATAATATACATGCTGTTCTTTCAAAACATCCCACCCTCACCTTCTCCCACAGAGTTCAAAAGTCTGTTCTGTACTTCTGTGTCTCTTTTTCTGTTTTGCATATAGGGTTATCGTTACCATCAATGCATTGTTTAAGCATTTTCCTTCGCTGCTGCTGTTGCCACTGCCATGAATGCTGAGAAATTCTCATTCTATTCCTGTGGCCAGGCTGTACTCCTGATGCTGACTCACAAGAACAAACTACAATCTGTATATTAATAGGTTACAATATCCTGGACTAAGGAAATACCTATAATCCAAAATTGGAGCCTGGACTTTCACTTCAGACCACAGGACATTAAATAACTCCCCAAACATCCTCTGAAGCTGGTCTTTCAGAGAGATAATAAAAACAAAGAGGATAATTTGACTCTTCACAAAGTACAAGGGTATTTGCAATATATGCTAAATGCCCAAATTTATTACCACAAAATTTGGCTTTAAATTACCAGGAACCACTCATGTCTGGAATTTTTAGTTATAGAAATTTCCAAGATCCTGGTCTTTTATAAGTTAAGATCTAATTTCTGAGTCAAGTTCAGTTAATGTAATTTTTTGGAAAAATTGTTAAAAGAGTGAAAAGAGTTCCTTATTTTTTTAATCGAATAAAAATTTTATTTCTACCATGGGAGAATAGGAAGAGACAGTGGAAAGAGGAAAACAAAGGTGTAAGAACATGTTTAAGGACATCTGTCTATTCCCAAATAAGCCTGTTTTTCTGAGAACTGTTTTTGTTACCCATAGGGATGGGGCCCTGGCAACTGTGTCTGTATTATGGAACCCTGAGTCTCAGGTCACAGCTGATTGGATCCAAGGCAGACTCTGCCTCCAAGCTGGACCAGTCACAGTCTTTCTCCCTGGAATGTATAGGTGAGATTCTTTATATCTGGTTAATCTCTTGATAGTGGAAGAAAGAACAAACAAATGGGAAAAAAGCAGGGCAGTAATTACCTAACACTCATGGGGAGAAGTCAGCCTGCAAATAATCAAGAGTGGGGAAGTCACAGTGGGAGAGATCAAAAAGTATGACAGACAACCTCAACTTACTATTTGAACTTTTAACTCATGGTTCCAACTCACAAAGAGGCTTAGCTCCACTCCCTGCATTTCCGTTCTGCGGTTATCCTTGTATTCTCATAAAAAATTCCTCTTTTTGGCATAAACGAGTTTGCGTGGGTTTCTATTTCTTACAACTAAAAGAACCCTGTCTATGACAAGAAGGATTATTCCATTAACATCACTGAGTAGTAACTAGGAATCACACTGTATCATTTCTTGTTTGTAGAGTCTCCAGTGTATGTTAGCTACAGATCTGAAAACTGTAAAACCTCTACATTTTCCATCTCAGTCAGTGTGTGTGCGTGTGTGTGTGTGTGCGTGCTCAGTCATGTCTGACTCTCTGTAACTCCAGGGACTGTACCCCACCAGGCTCCTCTATCCATGGAATTCTCCAGGCAAGAATACTGGAGTGGGTTGCCATGCCCTCCTCCAGAGGATCGTCCTAACCCAGGGATCGAACCCGCATCTCTTGCATCTCCTACAATGCAGGTGGATTCTTTACCACTAGTGCTACTTGGGAAGTCCAAGATGAGACCAGATACACTGAGGAGAGAATGGGCTTGGGAAACAGGCAGGACCCCAGAGGACAGAGGTTAAAACACTCCCTGACCCGTGCACTCAAGTTTCAGCAACGGAAATAGTGTTTCACTCTAAGACAGAGCATGCATGATTCAGTCCTCTAAATTATGAGGGTTGGAAAGGATAAAAAGGAGAGAAGATACAAGAACCCTGACAAGAGCACTAATGTACTGGGTCCAAAAAATGGAAATAATGTGGGAACTTCAGAATTGATTTAACTGTTCAGTTTCTCTTTGTTCTGTTAAATAATCTTGCACAGGGGACTGGAGAAGCAGCCTTTTGTAAAGTTGTCTTTCTAGCTCTAAATGTAGTGTTGATTTATGCTGCCTCTCACGTGTTGGATGAGGGAACATAAAGGATAATAATCTGATAACCACTATAACTTATAGCAGCTAACATATTCCTTAGCTTAGTAACATATATAAAATATAACGTAGTCCTTGTTGAGCTACTGTGAGCAGTTACACCAACTCATTTAATCCTCAAAACAGCCCCAATGAGGCAGATATTATTATGATCTCTATTTTACAACTAAAAAAACTGAAGCTCAAAATGGTTAGGTAAAATTTCAAGGATTAACAGCTAGCAATTGTGGAACTGGTATTCAGACCCAAGCTATCTGACTCCAGGGTCAGAGTCTTAACTTCTAAATTGCGCTGCAACAAAAGACAAATGGGAGAATTGGCCATTTGAAGTTCAAAAATAGGTGTTGAAGACATCTTTACCCAAATGAATCCCTAATCTCTTTCACTGGGCTTCTAATTCAAGTCTCTTCCCCCACTCCTAAGTGGGTCTGGATGCTGACAGGATTAGAGGGTATTCACATGATTTTAAAGAGCTTAATTAAGGAACTGTTTACAAGGTTGGGTGGAATTAAGAGAATGCAACAGGAAGTAGTGAAGCACTCCAAGCACTCCTATAATCCCCAGAGCTGAATGAGCAAGAGGAGGGAGCAGTTACCAGAACCTGGCAAGACCTGTGGCTATAGGAGAGGAGCAATAAGTAGGAGCCATGGCTATCAGCAGAGAAATGGAACCTTACCAAACGTTGACCTTGACGGGGAGGCCACTCTGGGTATAAATATCCTAACCTCCCTCATTCTCTTCCTCCTCTCTGTTCTCTTGCAAGTGCTTGCTGTTGGCTGAAATCAACCAGAACAGAGGCAAAAGGGTACATTGTTGCAGCTCTTTTAGCTCAGTTCCTGGGGAAGAGAGCAGAAGAGAGGGAACATGGATCTAAAGAGGCAAGTGCAGAATATCCATGAAACTGTCCTGCCAAGGTCCCCAAAGGCAGGAAAATGTGATTTTTTAAAAACATAAAACAGTGAAATTAAAACACAAGAAAGGAAGTCAAGAGAGGAAACTGGAAGTGAACTAAAAATTCTGAAACTCTGGAAGATGGAACACTGATGGAATTTGTTTATGGAAAAAATAACTGGGAACCAGAAACTTAAAGTATCAGTGAAGTATGTAGGTAGGTTTAGTTGTTAAGTCATGTCTGACTTGCAACCCCGTGGACTGTAACCTGCCAGGTTCCTCTGTCCATGGGATTTCCCAGGCAAGAATATTGGAGTAAGGTGCCATTTCCTTCTCCAGGGGATCTTGCTGACCCAGGGATCAAACCTGGGTCTCCTGCATTGCAGGCAGATTCTTTACCAACTGAGCCACCAGGGAAGCCTATGTAACTATCTTCAAGGGTTTAAGATGAGCGTCAACTAATTTTAAGACTGAAAAAGCCTCTAGGGTACTTCATTAGAGAATTGCCTTAGGTACACACTGTCAGTGGGTTTTCACTACCTTCCCCCCATTGTTATGTAGGGTGTCAATCTTTTAAAAGAAAATGGTAAGTGATTTGGCCAGCAAAATCAAGTTTGTTTGGGAATAGCATAAGAATTGAAACTGGGGGCAATCAAACTATGGCAAATGATAGGCAAGCCCAGAGAATAGAGGATAGTGTTCTTCTACAGAGGAAAGGAGGAAGTTGGGAGGGTTTGTTTTGAACAAAAGTTCATTGGAGGAAAATGAGAGTTTGAAGTAATGATGGCTTCTCATTGGCTGCGGGCAAGAATAGCTTGCTATTGGCTGCCAAGAGAAATTCTCCCTTATTCCTGCAGGACTATGCAAGTTTTTATGAATGGTACATGCATGAGAACCTTCCCTTCATGGCTTACAAACTCCAGTTCTGAGTTAGATTTCCTTAACACATTTGCACAAGAGCATACGTAGTGGATACAGCATCAGGCTAAATATGAACTGACATCCAAGAATCATTAGAAATTTGAGGAAGGTCATATTTGAGTTAATGGTTCAGTGGGCAAAGAATCCACCTACAATGCAGGAGACACAGGAGACTCAGGTTTGATCACTGGGTTGGGAAGATCCCCTGAAGAAGGAAATGGCAACTCACTCCAGTATTCTTGTCTGGGAAATCCCACAGACAGAGGAGCCTGCTGGGCTACAGCCCATGGGGTTGCAAAGAGTTGGACATAACTAAGCAACAAGGCATACACACACATTATGAAAAAACAAACAAACAAACAAACAAAAAAACAAAGATGAACAAATAGAACTGGACTAAAAGGAAATGGGCATAATTAAAGGAAGAGAGAAAAACATTTTTCCAGAATCAAGTAAATATTCAGATTCTTCTCTGCATGCAGACGTCCCCCTGAGAATCAAACTCATTTTCAAATGCCAGTTGGACACACAGCAATGCAAAGTCCTAAAATAACTGGCTTTTTCCATCCCCAAACATTTTATCATTCCTGAGTTCTTAATCTCCATCCACAACATAACCATCCATGCAATCTCTAGGATGATAAATCTCACTTTACTTTTTTTTCTATTTCTCACCCCTACTCTAAGTCTCTTCTCTAACCCCTATTGATTTCATCTCAGAAATGCCTCTTAAAATACAATTTCCATCTCAGTTCCCATGATCCCAATAAGGGATGCCTTTCATTGTCTTTAATCTGAACTTTGTCAACTGCCCTTGTGTCAGTCAGGGTTCTGACAGAAACAGAAGCAATAGGAGAGAGATGTGCTGAGTTTGGGAAACTGACAAATCTAAAATACAAAAGGCAGGCCAGTAGGCTGCAAACCCTTAGGTGATAAGCTTCTGCTGCCATCCACAGGCAGAATTTCTTCTTCTTTATGAATAACTCAGTTTGCCCATTAAGGCCTTTCAACTGATTAGGCCAGGCCCACCCAGATCACCTAAAATCATCTCCTCTACTTAAAGTTAATTGATTAGAGATGTTAATCATGTCTAGAAAATCGCTGGGGACTGTAGCATACTCAAGTTGATACATAAAGCTGACCATCACAGCTCCTCACTGCTTCCTCCTTCTCAACAGCTCTTTCTCTCCCCTTCATCCTGTGTAACAATGGATGTCAAGCGAGGAGCCACATCAGAATCTCCTGGAGGGCTTTATACATACACACATATACACACAAACACATACGCTACTATTCCCACCATGTGGCTCCAGGGTTATCTATCTCCAATGCCTATCTAATTATACTACTTTAAAATCTGGTAATCTCCCTGGTGGCCCAGTGGTTAAGAATCTGTCTTGCAGGGGATGTGGGTTTGACTCCTGGTTGGATCAACTAAAGCCTGCATGCTGCAACAGATTCTGCATACCACAACTAGAACCTGACACAGCCAAAAATAAATATTTTTTTAAAAAAATAAAATCTGAGCCTCATCATTAAATATAGTGTACAGTCCATATACTTCCAAAAGCTATACTTCCAAAGTCTCAAGATTTGGCCCTATCTCCTCTCCTAGTTTCAACTTTTGATGCTATTACCCACAGCCACAACAATGACCTCTGGCTCCTGCATTGGCAGGTGGATTCTTTACCACTGAGCCACCAGGGAAGCCCATACACATTTTATACTCTTTCTTTATATTCTTTTCCATTACCTTTTATCCCAGGATCTTGAATATAGTTTCCTGTGCTATACAGTAAGACCTGATTGTTTATCCAACCGGGGTCTGCTTTTGGGTGTGGTGGAAGACGATATAAACCAAAACAATAGGCTAGACATGCATAATAATAGCAAGAACTAGAAGTCTAAAAGAAAAAGCATTCCATAATATAAAGAGGTGGGAGGGTCAACACAACCCTGTTTATTGGAGTCTGTGGGACAGGATAGAGGGCCTACCCACCTTCCTCTGGGTGTGTTCAGCCCAACTGGACCCAAAACCTCAACAGAGGGCACCATATAGATGATTTTGACTGAGCTATTTACCTTACCCAACTTTCACTTAATTTATACATCTACCTTAGAAAAATGCAGATAGAATTGGGGTTTAACTCTAAGAAATTTATGTTAAACAGACTCAAAACCTAACTTGATAGAGCTGAGCCATAAAAATATTGTTCCTGTAAATAAACAGCAACTTTTCTTTTCTCATCTGAAGTCAGATGGAGAGGAAATAAATTAGAAGGGAGCGAACATACTGCATCCCAACCATTGTTTACGGCTCTCTTTACTTAGCTATTCTAAATCATGCATTGCAGCTAAGGGTCATAAAGATATCACATTCTCCACGCAGCAAGAGAAATGAGAGGTGAGGGAGGAGAATGTTATTTTGCAGGAAGGGAAACAGAACTCTAGAGATTTATCTGGGCCTGCAATGGAGGAACTGGCTGACCAGGAAGTTTGCATTCAGAGCATCAGAATTCCAGGCATTTGCTTAAGCTAGAAGGCCCAGAAATGGATAAGCTGCCAGGCCTTCTGCAAACACAGTCACAGCCAGATCCCTAGTATCTTCCAGTTAAGTGATGTCACCCAGCTCTTCCCCACTGAGAAATGTTTAGGTAGGTGATTGCTAGCAATCTCCAAGCAAGACCTTACTGAAAGACTGGTATTAATGAAAATTCAGTTAAAACCATGGACACATTGAAATAGCATCTACCATGTGTAGGCAGTGTAGTAGTAGAAGGTGTGGGACATCCATGGGTGTCTAGGTGGTTAAGGAAGCTTTCCATGAGGAGATTGCTTACCTCCTTTGCCCCAAAGTCTTGGCAGCAATTGCAATTCTTGGACTTTCTTTTTGAATTAACTATATTAAATGACCCCTGGAGAGGGAGATGGCCACCTCCTCCAGTATTCTTGCCTGGGAAATTCCATGGACAAAGGAACCTGGTGGGCTACAATCCATGGAGTAAAAAGAGTTGGACACAATTGAGCAACTAAACAACAAGACCTAAAGGGATTAATTAATAGAAGACTTTATGAAGAAAACCAAAGGTTCATTCAAATAATTGAATCCACATTTAGTAACAATTAAAATATATGTGTTCCTTTATATATTTGTGTGATAATATAAAAATCCTAGTCATGCTCATGCTATGTATATTTATGATATGTTCATCTAAATCTGTGAGAACTATCATAGTTTGATCACTTTGTATGGGCCAAGTACCATGCTAAGCATTTTGTATTCATGAACTGAGCTAATATTAACAAAACTTTCTGTGGTATTTATTATGATCATCATTTTGAAAAATAAGACAATGAAGCTCAGAGAGATAAATCAACTTGCCCACTGACACACAGCCAAAAAGTGGTAGAGATTGGATTTGAACCCATAAACAGTGATTCAAAAGCCCATGCTCTTAATTACTATATTAAAAAAATA
This sequence comes from Muntiacus reevesi, assembly GCF_963930625.1. Lineage (NCBI taxonomy): Eukaryota > Metazoa > Chordata > Mammalia > Artiodactyla > Cervidae > Muntiacus > Muntiacus reevesi. Next base: position 40,816,478 of record NC_089271.1, on the reverse strand, counting down.
ATTTCCGTGCTCTCTTCACATTATGCAACTAGATGCACAGACTTGGGATTAGAGATTTAATCTTTGAAATGAGATTATAAAGCCTTCAATAGAAAATATCTATTCATTCTTTCCTAATTAATTACCAAGCATTATTGAACTTTTGTTAAATATAGAGAACACTAAACCAGTAAACAAAGGTAACTAGGACAGAAAGCCTTACTTACACTGAATTTTATTTATATCTATCTATATCTACATCTACACCTATACCTGTATCTATGTTGTTAACCACAGAAACTAATGTAACTCACATAGAGTTGGCAGGAAATGGTCAAGCAACAAAACCTAGGTTCCTGGGGCCAAGGAAGACATTAAGTGCTTCCTTAGTACAGTATATCCTCTATATATGAAAGACCTCCATTCTGAAAGTACTTCATAAGTCCAATTATTTGTAAGTTCAACAAAGCTAGCCTAGGTACCCAACTAACACAATCAACTATATAGTACTCTACTATATTACTATACTGTAATAAGTTATATTACTATACTGTAATAAGTTGATAATACATTTCACAAAAATAATACATAAAACAAACAATCACAGTAAAGTACACAAAACACAGTCACTTGTCGAGGATACATGTACATGACAATGTACGCCAGACACGTGAACTAACTTACATGATTGGACATGCAAACACATGCTTGCATCTTTGAAAGTTTGTAACTTGAAGGATCATGTGTAGGGGCCTTACTATATATCATAAAGGAGGCATTTCTGGGTAGTAGGGAGATGTTTTGATGTGGCACTATAGAGAAATCAGAGAGTATATTTGTTAAATATTGTCACTGGAATCAGACAGACCTTGTTTCAAGCCATGGCTTCAAGAGTGAGATCCTAGACAAACCACTTAACACCTCTGTATTAGTTTCCTAGTGCTGCTATAACAAGGGACTTCCCTGGTGGCTCAATGATAAAGAATCCATCTGGCAATGGAGGAGACACAGGATCAATCCCTGGGTCGGGAAGATACCCTGGCCTAAGAAATGGCAACCCACTCCAGTATTCCTGCCTGGGAAATCCCATGGACATAGGAGCCTGGCAGGCTGCAGTCCATGAGGTCACAAAAGAGTTGAACTCGACTTAGAGACTGAGCTGCCATAACAAATGATCACTAACTGTGTGGCTCAAAATAACAAGTTTCTTCTTTAATAATTCAGGAGGCCACAAATCCTAAATCAAACTGTCGGATGGGTTGGTTCTTTTCTGAAGGCTCTGAGGAAGAAATGGTCCCATGCTCCTCTTTTGATTGGAGTTTGCTGGCAATGCTTAGTGTTCCTTGACTTCCTTGACATCACTCCAATCTCTGCCTCTGTTTTTACAGGGACTCTTCTCTCTGGGTCTCTGTGTGCCCTCTGCTATAATGACTCGGGTCCTTGGACTAGAGGCCCATTCTACTCTTATGTGACTCCATCTAAACTAATTACATTTGCAAAGACCCTATTTCCAAATTAATTCACATTCTATAGTTCTGGGTGGACATGAATTTCGGGGTCACACTGTTCAACCTACTACATCCTCTAAACCTCAATTTCCTCACCTGTAAAATGTGGATAATAGTGTGCTTCTCTTTGAAACTATTGCAAAAACTTAAGTGAAAAATACATGTATAGTTCCAGTACATAGGAAGATGTCAACAAATGTTAGTTATAAATAACAGCTCTAAAACCTTAATGACCAGCCCGAAATATCTTCCTGCCATAAGACAGAGCAGGCTCCATGGCCACTGTGAGCAGGGTAAAGGTCTAAGGCAGACAGATAGAGGAAATGGAGATGACAAGTAGCTGGTTGTATTCTATATATTTACTTTATTTTAGTGTGTCCTAGAAAGAGTTTCTGTACTACATGAGCTAGAGGACAAACCATTTCAAAACAGGAATAGCACAGTGATCTAAGTATGGCACCATTTCAAAACAGGATTAGCAGAGTTATCTAAGTAAGGCATTGGTCAACTGTACAAGTATAGTGACTGAACAATTGCAGATAGACCAGCTGAATTCTCTACAATTAATATAACAGCTCTTTCATAAGGAAGGGGCCAATTTGGACTGACATGAGTTACAGAATACAAAAGAACCACAAGGAGAGAATGTAAGTGATGGGTGTTTCAGTTATCTATTACTGTAGAACAATCCGTGTCAAAGTTTGAAAGTGAACGTGTTAGTCACTCAGTAGTGTCCAACTCTTTTTGACTCCATGGACTATAACCCACCAGGCTCCTCTGTCCATGGGATTCTCCAGGCAAGAATACTGGACTGGGTAGCCATTCCTTTCTCCAGGGATTCTTCCCGACCAAGAGATTGAACCTGGATCTTCTGCATTGCAGGCAGATTCTTTATCAACTGAGCCATGAGGGAAGCCCAGGTGACTTAAAACAACCATAATCATTTATTCTCTGAAAGAAATTGTGTAAAACTGGTGTTAGTTCTTTAAATGTTTGGTGGAATTCACCAATGAAACCATCTAGGCCTGAAGATTGCTGCTTTGGGAAGTTTTCAATTACAAATTCAATTTCTTTAATGGTTACAGATCTATTCATATTGTCTAGTTCATCTTGGTGAGGTTTGGTAGTTTGTGCTTTTTGAGGAATTGGTTCATCTCAACTGTTGATTTATTGAGTGTAAAGTTATTCTCATAGTATTCCCTTATTATCCTTTTAATGGTTGTAGGGTCTGTACTGATACTCCATTTAATAAGTGATATTTGCGATTTGTACATTCTCACTTTTTATCTTTGTAAGTCTTGTTAGGAGTTTATTTTATTGATTTTTTAAAATAACTAGCTTTTTGAGTCATTGATATTTTGTTCTTTTCCTATTTTCAACTTCATGTATTTCTGTTCTTATCTTTATTATTTCCTACCTTCTGCTTGATTTGGATTTATTTTGTTCCTGTTTTTCTGGTTTCTTGAAGTAGCTGTTAAGATTATGAAACTGACACTTTTCTTCTTTTCTAATGTAAAATTTAGTGCTATAAATTTCTTCCTTGGTACTGCTTTGACTGTATCCCACATATTTTGATATGTTGTCTTTTCATTTTCATTATTTTCTGTTTTTTTAAATAATTTTCTTTGAGACATCCTCTTTGATCCATCAATTACTCACCTGTGTAGTTTAATTTATAAATATTCTGATATTTTCCTGTTTTCTTTCTATTATTTTTAGTTTGATTCTGTTATCATCAGAAAACATACTGTGTATGATTTCAATTCTTTTAAATTTGTTGAGGTATGATTAATTGCCTAAGATATGGTCTATCTTGGCCAGGTGAAATGTTCTGTGGACACTTGAAAAATGTGTATTCTATTGTTATTCGGTCAAGTGTTCTATATATGTCCACTAAATCTTGGTTGATGATGTTTTTCAGTTCTTCATGCTTGCCGTTTTTCTCTCTAGTAATTCTATCAATTTTTGTGAGTGGACTGTTGAAGTCCCCAATTATAAATACGTGTGTGCTCAGTCGCTTCAGTTGTCTCTGACTCCTTCGTGACCCCATGGACTGTAGCCTGCCAGGATCCTCTGTCCATGGGGATTCTCCAGGCAAGAATCCTGGAGTAGGTTGCCATTTCCATCTCCAAAAAGTATAGAATTATAATTATATAAAATTATTACAATTATATAAAATTATTATAATTACAGTTTTACCTAAATTTCCCTTCGACTCTGTCATATTTTGCTTCACATATTTTGAAGCTCTGTTGTTTTGTTTGGTAGTTAGTCAGACATGAGTGGATCCCCAGGCTAACCTGGACAGGGTCATCTTTCCCTCCCCCACCTGGACACTGGTGACCAGATCACACCCAGAGATTCTCCCTTTTTGTGGTCAAAGACCACGAAGTTACCAGCCTTATCAGTACTAAAGAAGCTGAAGCCCACCAGCACAGGTTGGTGCAAGTGCACCAAGACCTAAACGAAGTAACCCGGGGTTCATTATGCCAAATTTGAGCATTTTGGTTTTTGCACCCTTGCCCCTGTAGGTTTCACTTGGGTGATTGTGGGTAAGTGCCTGTGCACAAAGAAAAAAGTTATACAATCTAAAGCTGTCAATCAACTTGTGAAAACAACGATGCAGGACACGGGAATGGACGTTCCACCACTCTGAAAAACCAGCCCTGCCCACATTGTGGGACTGCTTCTGGTTTCCAAACAGCACACTCTCATCTTTTCTTGGGAGTGTACTTTCATTTTACTTAGTAACACACTTGTTACTTAAAACTGCTCTGTGTATCTCATCTGAATTCTTTTCCTCAAGAGAACAAGAACAGAAGAAATTGCCATTCTGCTGGTAACACTATTATACTTACATATATAGGATCATTATGTCTTCTTAGTAGATTGATTATCATTAGGTAATGCCCTTCTTTGTCTTGGTAATTTTCTTTGCTCTGAACTTTACTTATTATATTAACATAGATACTCCTATTTTTTAAAACTAATGAATACATGTTCCATGTTTTCTATCCTCTTACTTTCAATCCATCTATGCTGTTGTATTTAAAGTGAGTTTCCAAGGTAGCTCAGTGGTAAAGAATCTGCCTGCCAATACGGGAGATGCAGGAGACATGGGTTTGATCCTTGGGTTGGGAAAATGCCACGAGGAGGAAATGGCAACCCACTCCAGCATTCTTGCCTAAAACATCTCATGGTTCGAGGAGCCTGGCGGGCTAGAGTCCATGGGGTCAAAAAGAGTCAGACACGACTTAACAAATGAGCACACACATTTAATGTGAGTCTCATGTAGATAGTATTTAGTTGGATCATGATTTTTCTTCATTATTAGTCTCAGTTCAGTCGCTCAGTCATGTCCGACTCTTTGCCACCCCATGGACTACAGCACACCAGGCCTCCCTGTCCATCACCAATTCCCAGAGTTTACTCAAACTCATGTCCACTGAGTCGGTGATGCCATCCAACCATCTTATCCTCTGTCCCCCCCCTTCTCCTCCCACCTTCAATCATTCCCAGCATCAGGGTCTTTTCCAAATGAGTCAGTTCTTCACATCAGGTGGCCACAGTATTGGAGTTTCAGCTTCAGCATCAGTCCTTCCAATGAATATTCAGGGTTGATTTCCTTTAGGATTGACTGGTTGGATCTCCTTGCAGTCCAAGGGACTCTCAAGAGTTTTCTCCAACACCACAGTTCAAAAGCATCAATTCCTCAGTGCTCAGCTTTCTTTATAGTCCAGCTCTCACATCCACACCATACATGACTACCGGAAAGTATGACTTTGACTAGATGGACCTTTGTTGGCAAAGTAATGCCTATGCTTTTTAATGTGCTGTCTAGGTTGGTCATAACTTTTCATCCAAGGAGTAAGTGACTTTTAATTTCATGGCTACAGTCACCATCTGCAGTGATTTTGGAGTTCAAATAATAAAGTCTGTCACTGTTTCCATTGTTTCCCCACCTATTTGTCATGAAGTGATGAGACCAGATACCATCACCTTAGTTTTCTGAATGTTGAGCTTTAAGCCAACTTTTTCACTCTCCTCTTTCACTTTCATCAGGAGGCTCCTCAGTTTTCCTTTGCTTTCTGCCATAAAGGTGGTGTCATCTGCATATCTGAGGTTATTGATATTTCTCCAGGCAATCTTGTTTCCAGCTTGTGTTTCATCCAGGCCAGCATTTCTCATGATGTACTCTGCACATAAGTCAAATAAGCAGGGTGACAATATACAGCCTTGACGTACTCCTTTCCCTATTTGGAACCAGTCTGTTGTTCCATGTCCAGTTCTAACTGTTGCTTCCTGACCTGCATACAGATTTCTCCAAAGGTAGGTCAGGGTGATCTAGTATTCCTATCTTTTTAAGAATTTTCCACAGTTTGTGGTGATCCACACAGTCAAAGGCTTTGGCATAGTCAATGAAGCAGAAGTAGATGTTTTTCTGGAACTCTCTGGCTTTTTCGATTATCCAGTGGATATTGGCAATTTGATCTATGGTTCCTCTGTCTTGTCTAAAACCAGTTTGAACATCTGGAAGTTCACAGTTCACATACTGTTGAAGCCTGGCTTGGAGAATTTTGAGGATTACTTTGCTAGCGTGTGAGATAAGTGCAATTGTGTGGTAGTCTGAGCATTCTTTGGCATTTCCTTTCTTTAGCATTGAATGAAAACTGACCTTTTCCAGTTCGGTGGCCACTGCTGAGTTTTCCAAATTTGCTGGCATATTGAGTGCAGCACTTTCACAGCATCATCTTTTAGGATTTGAAATAGCTGAACTGGAATTCCATCACCTTCACTAGCTTTGTTCATAGTGATGCTTCCTAAGGTCTACTTGACTTCACATTCCAGGATGTCTGGCTCTAGGTGAGTGATCACACCATCTTGATTATCTGGGTTGTGAAGATATTTTTTGTACAGTTCTTCTGTGTATTCTTGCCACCTCTTCTTAATAGCTTCTGCTTCTTGTAGGTCTATACTATTTCCGTCCTTTATTGAGCCCATGTTTGCATGAAATGTTCCCTTAGTATCTCTAATTTTCTTGAAGAGATCTCTAGTCTTTCCCATTCTTTTGTTTTCCTCTGTTTCTTTGCACTGATCACTGAGGAAGGCTTTATCACTCCTCGCTATTCTTTGGAACTCTGCATTCACATGGGTGCATTTCCTTTACTCCTTTGCTTTTTGCTTCTCTTCTTTTCATAGCTATTTGTAAGTCCTCCTCAGACAGCCATTTTGCTTTTTTCGATTTCTTTTCTTGGAGCTGGTCTTGATCCCGGTACAATGTCACAAACTGCGATCCATAGTTCATCAGGCACTCTGTCTATCAGATCTAATCCCTTGAATCTATTTCTCACTTCCACTGTAATATCATAAGGGATGTGATTTAGGTCCTACCTGAATGGTCTTTAGATCCCTAGTGTCTTTATATCCTTTTCATGGAAGGTTATTATTGATAGGGTAGGACTTAAGTATGCCAGTTTATTTATTTTTTGTTTATTTCCTTTGTCTCTTGTCTCTGTTTTTATGTTTTCTTGCCTTCCCATGGGTTACTTAAATGTTTTTTAGGATTCTTCTGTTCACTGTCCCCTAAACATGTCTTGAACCCTTTGGTCAGTGTGCCTTGGCCCTACTCTGTTGTCCTCATGTACCTGTCCTCTCTGCCTTCTCTAGCCTTCTCAAGTCAATTCATTAAGTCCTTTCTCACCATCAGGGCTGTTCAGCCTACTCCAGGTCACTGCCATCACCCATTGTCTGTATAGGCAATTTTGTACTTAAAGTGTTTTGTAATTATTTTTTTTGTAATTATTTTGTAATTATTTACTCTGAAATAAGAGTCCATCTGACTCTTATACTGCATAAGCTAGCTATAGAACATATATAATGAGGTTACATGTTGACTCTCTATAATTTTCATTCTTTTAAACAGATATCTGCCAAGAGTCCAAAGTGTGTGGAGTCTAAGTTACACCAGGTGTCAGTCCATCAATGTGAACAGCGCACAATCCCAGTTTGCATGGAATTCACAAACTGAGGTACAGACACTTTCATAGGCAACTGTAACACAGTCTGATGTGTGTCATGAGCGAGGAAGCACAAAGTGGTGTGAATGCTAACCTAGGTTCGGATAGTGAGGAAAGACTTCTTAGAGGGAGTGATAAGCAAGCTAGGTAGGACCCAAGACAGTGGGAGTTAGGCAATAAATCAAGCAGTAGGCACAGAAGCATATTCCAGCAAGGGGTACCCAGAGGTGGGGCAGAGCAGAGTGGACCCGAGGAACAGGTTTGAGTTAAGAGAACAGGAAAAAAAAAAAAACAGGCAATTTCGATGGGGAGCAAAGCCAAGGTCATATCATGCACACACACATGGTTAAATGGTATGCTTAATTTTATTTTATAGAAACTGCTAAACTGTATTCCATACCCACTAGCCATGTATGAGAGTTCTAGTTGCTCCACATCCTCACCAAGACTTGGTATTGTCAAGTTTTTCATGTTTCAATTTTTGTTTTGTTCTATCTTAGCCATTCTCATAGGTATGTAGTGGCATCTCACTGCAGTTACACTTTACATCTTAATGACTATGAGTGTTGAGCTTACTTGCCATCCATATATATTCTTTGGTGAAGTTTTTGTTACATAGTCTGCCTATTTTTAATTGGATTGTTTATTTTCTTATTTTGGGTTTTCGGAGTTGTTGAAATACTCTACATACAAGTCTTTGTTTGTTTGTTTGTTTGTTTTGACTTTTGCATTTTGATTTTTTTTTTATCAAACTTTTTTTTAATTTTATTTTATTAGTTGGAGGCTAATTATTTCACAACATTTCAGTGGGTTTTGTCATACATTGACATGAATCAGCCATAGAGTTACACCAGAAAGATAAAGAACATTACAGCATACTAACACATATATATGGAATTTAGAAAGATGGTAACGATAACACTATATGCAATGCATACAAGTCTTTTATCCAGCCAGGACACATTTGAGAGTGAAAGAGGGTATAAAAGTGAATCCAGGCTTATCCACTTAAAGATTATACATCTTTGGGAGGCCTCTTTGAACAACAAAATACAAAAGTATAAAGTTAGTTAAATGGCTTTAGAAAAGTCTATGCAAGTGAGTTTCCAATAGGCACAAACTGAGATTGTTCTGGATAAACCAAGACACGTGGTCACCCCTAACTAGAAAGGAAGAAAACTGGAAGCAAAGAGACTTGTTGGCATTTGAAGAAGTCAATTAATCACATCCCTTTTCTGGGTTCTTGTCAATTAAGATCAGACACAAGAAGCAGATGTGAATTGAAATATATTATCATCAGTTTTATTGTTGGCAAGGCTGAACTGAACACAACTGGAACACAAGTTCCAATAGCTCTTCCTACTCCTTCCTCTTAAACTGTGTTTATCCAGTTGGATGATCTGAAATATACAAACTACATTTCAAGGTGTAGAAGTCTTTCTCTGGTTTGCTTATCATGTGGACACAGGAATGGAAAGGAAAAGATGCTGTCTCGAAGACCGATAAGATGCTGTCTCGAAGACCGATAGATGGACAGCTTTGACTGGGTGAGAAAAGAGAGAACACCATGCTGGACAATGACCTTTACCCCAATCACCCCATAGATAAGTTTAATATTCTTTGGGAGCATTAAATTTGAGGGTATGAAGGAATGGAGAGGATGTCAGGGTTTCCTCTACCAAACTACCCAGTGAAGTAGCAGTGTTGGAATTAAATAGCATTTCCCTGAAGGAGGGAAAAGATCAGCAGACACTCCCATCTCATGAGCTGAAGCAGGAATGCAAAGAGAAAAAGAGAATATCACACTCTTAAAATGAAAACCTTGAGGAACCTGCTGTGGAACATCTGGGTAAAAGATGATGGTGGCTTGGACTTAGAGGAACCCAGATCATGGATTGCCTGAAGACCATCCATGGACTCCATATAAGAAATTGATGTCAACAGAGAGGTGAAGCAGGTCTAGTTCAGAGTGATGAAAAACCAGGAGAACGTGATGTCACAAGAACCAATGTCAACAATTTTCAAGGTCATACCAATCCACATTACCAAATTTGACCAAGTAGATAAGCAAGGACCAAAAAATTCACACTGAATTTAGTGAGGTAAAGCATTCAGGAAGTTGTACTTAAGAGAAAGCTCCTATGTTCTTTAGGTTTTTCTTCTTCCTATGTAATCCATCATCTGTGTTCCACACCCTTTGCCAGTCTGTGTAGAAGGACTGCTTCTTCATTTCAGAGTCAGCACACTTAGAAAAAATTCACACACTTTTTCTAATCGTTCAAAGATGGCATTTTGGTTTGTATAGGGATTATCCTAAACTTCCAGGTTCCTAACTGGCTATTGCACACATCTGTGTAATGCAGGAACTTCAGTTTATGACTTACCAGGCCATTGGTTGTTATGACCTTGATGACCCATGGAACTTTTCAAATTTAGCCAAATGCCAAAGCATGTGTCAGCCTAAAAACAAGCATCAAACAATTAAAAATGTTCTAAGTAATTGTCACAAATTTCTCCTCTTTTTCCCCTCAATTCATTTTCTTTCTCCCAACATCATGGTTTCTGGATTCCTGGCTCTGTCCTTCAAACCTGCTTTGCATGTCTTGCCCCCTTCATTTCAGTTCAGTTCAGTCAATCAACTGTGTCTGACTCTTTGAGACCTCATGTACTGCAGCACGTCAGACCTACCTGTCCATCACCAACACTCAGAGCTTACTCAAACTCAAGTCCATTGAGTCGGTGATGCCATCCAACCATCTCATCCTCTGCCGTACCCTTCTCCTCCCACCTTCAATCATTCCCAGCATCAGGGTCTTTTCAAATGAGTCAGTTCTTCACATCAGGTGGCCAGAGTATTGGGGTTTCAGCTTCAGCATCAGTCCTTCCAACGAATATTCAGGACTGATTTCCTTTAGGATGGACTGGTTGGATCTCCTTGCTGTCCAAGGGACTCTCAAGAGTCTTCTCGAACACCACAGTTCAAAAGCATCAATTTTTGGCACTCAGTTTTCTTTAAAGTCCAACTCTCACATCTGTACATGACTACTGGAAAAACTGTAGCTTTGACTAGATGGACCTTTGTTGGCAAAGTAATGTCTCTGCTTTTTAATGTGCTGTCTAGGTTGGTCATAACTTTTTTCCAAGGAGTAAGCGTCTTTTAATTTCATAGCTGCAATCATAATCTGCAGTGAATTTGGAGTCCCCCAAAATAAAGCCAGCCACTCTTTCCACTGTTTCCCCATCTATTTGCCATGAAGTGATGGGACCAGATGCCACGATCTTAGCTTTCTGAATGTTGAACTTTAAGCCAACTTTTTCACTCTCCTCTTTCACTTTCATCAAGATGCTCTTTAGTTCTTCACTTTCTGCCATAAGGGTGGTGTGATATGCATATCTGGGGTTACTGATATTCTCCCAGCAATCTTGATTCCAGTTTGTGCTTCATCCAGGCCAACATTTCTCATGATGCACTCTGTATATAAGTTAAATAAGCAGGGTGACAATAAACAGACTTGATGTATTCCTTTCCCTATTTGGAACCAGTCTGTTGTCCCATGTCCAGTTCTAACTGTTGCTTCCTAACCTGCATACAGATTTCTCCAGAGGCAGGTCAGGTGGTCTAGTATTCCTATCTCTTTAAGAATTTTCCACAATTTGTGGTGATCCACACAGTCAAAGGCTTTGGCATAGTCAATAAAACAGAAATAGATGTTTTTCTGGAACTCTCTTGCTTTTTTGATGATCCAGTAAATGTTGGCAATTTGATCTCTGCTTCCTCTGTCTTTCCTAAAATCAGCTTGAACATTTGGAAGTTCACAGTCCATGTACTGTTGAAACATGTCTTGGAGAATTTTGAGCATTACTTTGCTAGAGTGTGAGATAAGTGCAATTGTGCAGTAGTTTGAGCATTCTTTGGCATTTCCTTTCTTTGGGATTGAATGAAAACTGACCTTTTCCAGCCCAGTGGCCACTGCTGAGTTTTCCAAATTTGCTGGCATATTGAGTACAGCACTTTCACAGCATCATCTTTTAGGATTTGAAATAGCTCAACTGGAATTCCATCACCTCCACTAGCTTTGTTCATAGTGATGCTTCCTAAGGCCTACTTGACTTCGCATTCCAGGATGTCTGGCTCTAGGTGAGTGATCACACCATCTTGATTATCTGGGTCATGAAGATATTTTCTTATATAGTTCTTTGTATTCTGTGTATTCTTGCCATCTCTTCTTAATATCTTCTGCTTCTGTTAGGTCAATACAATTTCTGTCCTTTATTGAGCCCGTCTTTGCATGAAATATTCCCTTGGTATTTCTAATTTTCTTGAAGAAATCTCTAGTCTTTCCCATTCTATTGTTTTCCTATATTTCTTTCCACTGATCACTAAGAGGAAGGCTTTCTTATCTTTCCTCGCTATTCTTTGGAACTCTGCATTCAAATGGGTATATCTTTCCTTTTCTCCTTTGTTACTCTATGTATCTCTTGACTTCTTACTTTTGTGTTCCAGCCCCCTATAATGAAAAGGACATCTTTTTTGGGTGTTAGTTCTAGAAGATCTTGTAAGTCTTCATAGGACCGTTCAGCGTTAGCTTCTTCTGCATTACTGGTTAGGGCATAGACTTGGATTACTGTAATATATAATGGTTTGCCTTGGAAACAAACAGATATCATTCTGTCGTTTTTGAGATTGCATCCAAGTACTGCATTTTGGACTTTTTTGTGGACCATGGGGGCTACTCCATTTCTTCTAAGGGATTCCTGCCCACAGTGGTAGATATAATGATCATCTGAGTTAAATTCACCCATTCCAGTCCATTTTAGTTCACTGATTCCTAAAATGTTGATGTTCACTCTTGCCATCTCCTGTTTAACCACTTCCAATTTGCCTTGATTCATGGACCTAGCATTAGTTTCCTATGCAGTATTGCTCTTTGCAGCATAGGACTTTACCATCACCAGTCACATCCACAACTGGGTGTTGTTTTTGCTTTGGCTCCATCTCTTTATTTTTTCTGGAATTATTTCTCCACTGATCTCCAGTAGCATATTGGGCACCTACTGACCTACAGAGTTCATCTTTCAGTGTCCTATCTTTTCACCTTTTCATGAGGTTCTCAAGGCAAGAATACTGAAGTGGTTTGCCATTCCCTTCTCCAGTGGACCACGTTTTGTCAGAACTCTCTACCATGACCCATCTGTTTTGGGTGGCGCCCTACATGGCATGGCTTATGGTTTCATTGAGTTAGACAAGGCTGTTGTCCATGTGATCAGATTGGTTAGTTTTCTGTGATTGTGGTTTTCATTCTGTCTGCCTCTGATGGAGAAGAATAAGAAGTTCATTGAAGCTTCCTGGTGGGAGAGACTGACTGAGGGAGAAACTGGGTCTTGTTCTGATGGGGCCACACTCAGTAAATCTTTAATTCAATTTCTGTTGATGGGTGGGGCTGTGTTCCCTCCCTGTTATTTGACCCGAGGCCAAACTATGGTGCAGGTAATGAAGATAATGGCCACCTCTTTCAAAAGGTCTTGCCTTGGAATCACAACTGCAGTCAGTGCCCCCAACCCTGCAGCAGGCCACCACCAACCCACACTTCTGCTGGAGACTCCTGGACACTCATGGGCAAGTCTGGGTTAGTCTCTTCTAGGGTCACTGCTGCTTTCTCTTGGGTCCTGGTGTGCACATGGTTTTGTTTGTGCCCTCCAAGAGTCTGTTTCCCCAGTCCTGTGTACGTTCTGGCAGCTCTATGTGGGGTTAATGGCAACCTCCTCCAAGAGGGCTTATGCCATACCCCAGTCTACTACACCCAGAGCCCCTGCCCTTGCAGCAGTCCACCGCTGACCCATACCTCCACAGGAGATACTCAAACACAGTTCTGTCTCAATCTCTGTAAGGTCTCTGGGTCCTGGTGCCCACAAGGTTTGTTTGAGCCCACTGAGCATCTCTGGCAGGTATGGGGTTTGGTTCTAAACATGATTTTGCCCCTCCTGCTGTCTTTCTAGGGCTTCACCTTTGTCCTTGGATGTGGGTTATGTCTTCAAAGTCACTCCAGACCCACGCAGCTGCTGCTCCAGCACTATGCAGCCATGCTCCAGCACCTTCTGTCTTGCTGGGGCTTCTCTGCCCTTGGACATGGGGTATCTTCTCAAAGTCACTCCAACACCATGCAGCCGCCACTCCAGCGCCCCCTTGGTTTGGCAAAATTTGGATTCCGCTTCTTGGTTTCTTGGTCATCAGCCTTGTGCTTAGCTTTAAGCCTAGTTTACTTCTCTCACTTCCACATCCTTGGAGAAGAAAATTCCCTGCTCCAGTTGTAGTCTAGAAGGACTCTGGCAGTGATGTATGACAATGGAGTTCCACTGCTCACTGACTCACTTGAGCTGCTGTTCACTCTCTTTTCTCTCCCTCTCTTTCATACACTGTCTGTGATCTTTATTAGTGCATGCTGCAGGAGAGGTGAGGCCTCACTGTGTTTCTCTGGCTTGGAGCAGAAAGAGTATGACTTCCAAACTGTCTAAATCCTAAACCAGCCCCACGGCCATACACACACCTTTCCCAAAGGACAAATAGCATGGTCATGCATATTGGAAAGAGAATAAGAGATCCAAACAACTTCTTTCACTCTCCCCACCCCCACCTTCTTCATCCAAGTGAGAACAGTACAGAGCTTTGTTCTTTAGTCTTCTGAGTTTCAAGTCTGTTCTGTGGGGGCTACATTTGTACTCAAAGTAAATATTCATTAATGTATTTAATTCCCATCCTGAATATCTTTCTGTTTCATTATTGTCTCTCGAGTGGGCTGAGACTGAGTCTGACTTTTTTCTGTATATCTTCCCAGTTCAGTATCACATATAACTGGGCACTTAATAAGTGATTTTGGTCATGACAGCATAATTAAATCTTTTTGCATTGGCAATTACACATGACTTGACTCAAGGGCTGGTCTAGTCTAATTGTGTTTGTGTTCATTTTGTTGCTTTTTTCCTTTATCTTGCTTAATCCTGTCTCATCAAAGTGGGTTTTAAATTTCAAGGAGGCTCACATGGCATTTCAGTCCCCAATTCCTTCTTTTGGTTGACCAAGGGCAAGGAATTAAAAAAAAAAAAAAAAATATATATATATATATATATATATATGATTCGCCTGATGTGGGTATAGAGTGATCCAGCCTTTAATGTATTCAAACCACTAATGCTGTCATTCCCAGTGAGAGCTAAAGGAAGGATTGCTGTTATATCTACTTAAGAGGCCTCCACTCATTTCTACAGCCAGTGTCTAGAGAATGTCTTGTCTTCAAGGAAAGCTTTTACTATTTGGAAAGACTCCAACTTCTTGTCTTATTGAAAAAATTGATTCAGGGTTGGGAGGCAATGCCTATTGTCTCGAGATGAAAGCTCCTCTACATATTAGCCCGAGCCAGAGGCTGAAAAAGAGGACAAGGGGACCCTCCTTTGATACCAAATTTACATGTGGTAAAGAACCTGAGTGCCAATGCAGGAAACACAAGAGACATGTGTTCGATCCCTGAATCAGGAAGATCCCTTGGAGTGGGAAATGGCAACCTACTCCAGTGTGGTTGCCTGGAGAATTCCATGGACGGAAGAGTCTGGAGGGCTACAGCCTATGGAGTCGCAAAGAGTCAGACATGACTTAGTGACTAAATCACCATAAGGAAACACTGAGCAACATGTTAATCAAGCAAACTCACAGACATATATGGCTACCAGGATAAACAGCTACTTAAATGGGTGACTCCAGGATACCAGGTTTCTCTTTTATGCTACAGATGTGCTGTGCTGTGCTCAGTCACTTCAGTTATGTCTGACTCTCTGTAACACTATTGGCTGTAGCTGGCTAGGCTCTTCTGTCCGTGGGATTTTCCTGGCAAGAATACTAGAGTGGGTAGCCATTTCCCCCTCCAGGGGATCTTCCCATCCCAGGGATTGAACCCATGTCTCCTGTGTCTCCTGCATTGCAGGTATATTTTTTTACCCACTGAGTCACCTGGGAAGCCCATGCTAAAGATAAATGTTGCCAATTATTCCTTTTTATTATTTTCCATGGTTTACTTCTACACTGTGTATAACACAGTAGCCACTAGCCACATGTGGCTATTGACATTTAAATGGAATAAAGTTAGGCAAAATTTAAAATCCACTTCCTGAATCAAACTACTCCCACGTCACATGTTCAATAACATGTGGCTAGTGACTACACTCTGGAGAGCACAAATGTAGAATTCCATCGTTATGAAAAGTTCTATTGAACAGTGCTGGTGTACCTTAAAGCACATCAACATAAATCTATTCACTATAGACTAGAATTTGGTAGTTTTTATACCTTGCCTTGTACCCCAGAGTATAGAAGATGAGTTAAGTGGTCACCTGACAAAGTGCTACAGGCATAGAGAGGCTCCAGGACTATCCATTGGAACCTGGAAAATTATGGCAAGAGGCTAGCTCGGACTGAATGTTTTCCAGATTGAGTCTTCTGCTGATGGTCAATGCAGACCTCACATAGTCATAAAACTTGCAGCTTCTAGAAATGCCTTCACCCAAGCATGGGGCTGGTTAGACTTAGGGTGTTGGTAAGCTCACATATCTTTGCCATTCAGTCTTATTACTTGCCTCTGTTATGTCTTTACACTCTCCTATAATAATATTTTACATTTCATACTTCACACATTTAAGGAATGTGATGAACAGTCCAACAGAAACCTGGAGAAGGAAGTTTTTTGAACTCACAGCAAATGGATATGTGACAAGAATAAGAGAGGGGGAAATGTGACTTTGACCTCACTGAGTTTACCACTCCCTTGTGATAAGTTATTCCTTCAAATCTGTACCCCCCTTTAAATACAAATATGCTACCTGTGCAAAGAAACACAATGATTG
The DNA here is from genome assembly GCF_963930625.1 of Muntiacus reevesi. NCBI lineage: Eukaryota > Metazoa > Chordata > Mammalia > Artiodactyla > Cervidae > Muntiacus > Muntiacus reevesi. The sequence continues at coordinate 40,800,085 of NC_089271.1, read as the reverse complement.
TGTAATACTCAGTAATGCATCCATGTAGCTTAATTCATCAGATATCTTCATAAAGAAGCAAGAACCACAGGGAATTATGCAGTGAACAAACAAAGCTTAAGGATGAAGTGACAGAGAAAGCTCTGTGTTCCTTAACTGGTAACTCTTCCAGAAGTCTCATGGTTCTTTCCTTTCTTTCCCCTTTGGTTTCCTTAACTTAAATAACAGCTGCAGTGTTTAAGCACAAATTCTTCTTAAACACTCTGAATTAATAGACTCCTATTCACTGTTATCCTCCTCAACTGCCCCTTTTCAGCCTCTCCTCTGTTAGCCCTGCCCACTGGAGTTGGCAAGGAGTACAGTTAGCTCCTTTTTCATAGGCTGGCCCCTTTCCAGCACCAGCCTTTATGCCCAGTGTTAGATGTGGCTTCTAAAGAATACTTAGTCATCTCTAATTTCCCTCACCAGGCTTTCATTTCCTGGCACCTCTCCTTCACTCCTCCTTGTACAGCAGGTGGAATCCTCATTAAATAAAATCGATGTTCTCTTTAAATAAGAATTTCAGAAATAAAATTATTTTCTGTGAAATCAACAGGCTCTGTTCGCCAGGGTTCCCTGTTTGACACTGAATGTGTCATATGAAGATTATTCTTGTGGGAAAACAACACAACTTTCTACTGTTACTGAGAAGGAGGAAGGCTCTCCTGAAAGGAGACAAGATGAACTGAGCTCTACTAATGTACTGTTGGATACTAAATGCATGTCTCTGCACATGGCACATATTTGGATAAAAGGGGATAGGACTGCAGAGAAAATTCCAGTGGAGGAACAAAATCACTTGCCCACACCTTGGCAAGCACTTGATTAGGAGCTCAAACCTAAATCATTTTCCTAGAGGCCCCCCTCCCAGCCTGGAACAATACTCTCCTCCAGTCAAAAGTGGAAATGAAACATGGGTCCACAGTGGCCTGAACTGACTGGCTGTCATGTTCTGAATCTGAGAGCAAGATTCAGAGTGCAGTTTGCCCCCAATGTTATTAACACCTCCTTCCCTTGTTTCATGAAGCAAGGAAGGTCCTCTGTGTCATAGAGTCTGGGAACGGAGAATGGGGATAGAAAGGGGTGTTTATGTCTTCCTTTCCATTTCTGATCTGCAGCACTGTTTCCACACTAGATAAATAGCAGGTTAACAGAGGAGCAGTGGTTTGAGGCTGGGCACCCCAGACAAAATGGTTTTCCTTTGCATTGCTTAAATAACATTTTATGAGCGCTGGCCAAAGATAAACAATATGGCTCACTATATGCTGGACTACTCAACAGAGACAATCACTGATGCTAATAAAGTCAGTATTTGAAAACAAGCTTAAGGGATTTTAGGAAATGCATCCATACTCTTAGAATTGCAGCTGTTACACTGTCATAAGTAATTTGGAGGCTAGTGGCTTTTCGTTTTCAACGTAAGGGAAGCGCTTTGTAATGGTCAGGAGCTGCCTGGGAAATCATTTTTTCCTTCGTCCCAATTCTATTACTTCTGATATTTTTGCTTTTAGTTTTAAAAAGCTAACAAAGAGCTTTGCATACCAAGTTATCCAATGTGTGTTTAAAGTTATTGAATCCATCACAAAGGGCTTTAAAAATGTGACCTGCATTTATCCTCTTTTGCTGCCTAGCAGAGCCCTGTGTGCCCACGCCTCACCAGATTCTGTCAGGTACTTCAGAATTCTGCTCAACCTGCTCAACGCAGATGACAGAGGCATCATGCTCTTGGTTGGATCTGTAATTGCATTTTTTTCAATAAAGCAGAGAAACTTCTTCACTGTATTGTATATAGCAAAACAAGTGCTTCTTTACCTATTTTTCTTCTTCTTCATGACAAAGGACCCTGAATGTCACAGAGAAAATTAAACCGAAAGATTGAAGTTGAAGCAAATTGTACTTCTCCTTGTAGCACTCTTCACACTTATCAGTACATCTGTCTCCCCCCAACAGATTGGGCTTGAGTTCCCCAGGAGACCTTGAGATAAAGATCAGAGGACAAGGAGTTTATTTGAGAAGTAATCTTTGAAAACACCCACGAAAGAGTAGGGAAGTGAGACAGGGAAAAACAAGACAGCCTATAAAAGGTCTATTATGAAGCCAGTTCCACTGGGTTTCACCCAGTGGGGACCTACCAGAGCCAGTATAGAGAGAGAGGGAGATGAGCTGTTTTCTACCCAACTTGTCAATCATGATTGAGCCCTGCATCTAGGGAGCATTGATTCCCAGCACTTCCGGGATATCCTACACACAGGCAAGTGGGCTCTGACAGCCAGAGAAAGAACCCTGGCAATGAAACACACATGTTGACCGTCATAAGTGGGACCCATACTCACTGAAAAAAGTAAAGACACACTGCCACCAACACATTGCCTGCAGTGTAGGAGGGATCCTTATTTGTAGATTTTGTAATGATGGCCATGCTGACTGGTATGAGGTGATACCTCATTGCAGTTTTCTCTAATAATTAGCAATGTTGAGCACATTTACATGTGCCTGTTGGCCATCTGTATCTCTTCTTTGGAGAAAGGTCTATTTTGATCTTCTACCCATTTTTTGATTGGGTTACTCATTTTTTTTATATTGAGCTGTATGAGTTGTTTGTATATTTTGGAAATTAATCCCTTGTCAGTCATAAATTACGCAAATATTTTCTCCCATTCTGTTGACTGTCTTTTTGTTTTGTTTAGAGTTTTTGTTTTGGGGGTTTTTTGGTGGGGAGTAGGGTTTGCTGTGCAAAAGCTTTAAGTTTAATTAGGTCTCATTTGTTTACTTTTTAAATTTCCATTATTCTAGGAGATGAAGCAAAAAAAAATCTTGCTTTGATTTATGTCAAAGAGTGTTCTGCCTATGTTTTCCTCTAGGAGTTTTATAGTATCTGGTCTTATCTTCAGGTCTTTAATCCATTTTGAGTTTATTTTTGTGTATTTGGTATTAAAGAATGCTCTAATTTCATTATTTTACATGTAACTGTCCAGTTTTCCCAGCACCACTTACTGAAGAGACTCTTTCTTCCATTGTATATTCTTGCTCCTTTTGTCATAGTTTAGGTGATCAAGGTATGTGGGTTTATCCCTGGGTTTTCTATCCTGTTTCATTGATCTGTATGTCTCTGCTTGTGACAGCACCATACTTATTTTAATCATTATGGCTTTGTAGTATAGTTTGAAATCAGGGACTCTAATTCCTCCAGCTCCATTTTTCTTTCTCAAGGTTACTTTGGATGTTTTGGGTCTTCTGTGCTTCCATACAAATTTTTTAAATGTTTGATCTAGTTCTGTGAAAAATGCCATTGATAATTTGATAGTGACTGCATTTAATCTTCAGATTGCCTTGGATAGTATAGCAAGTTTGACAATATTTTTTCTTCAAATCCAAAAACACAGTACATCTTTCCATCGGTTTGTGTCACCGTCAATCTCCTTATCAGTGCTGTATAGTTTTCAGAGTACATGCCTTTTGCCTCTTTAGGTAGGCTTATTCCTAGGTATTTTATTCTTTTTGATGTGATGGTAAATGCACTTGTTTCCTTAATTTCTCTTTTGATCTTTCATTGTTAGTGTCTAGAATGTGAATTGGTACAGCCACTATGGAGAACAGTATGGAGGTTCCTTAAAAAACTAGAAATAGAGCTGCCATATGATCCTGCAATACCACTACCAGGCATATATTCAGAGAAAACCATAATTAGAAAAGATACACCACCCCAGTGTTCATTGCATCACTATTTACAATAGTCAAGAAATGGAAGCAACTGAAATGTCCATCTACAGAGAAATGAATAAAGAAGATGTGGGAGATATATGTATATGTATGTATATATATATATATATATATATATATATATATATATGTAGGTGTATGGTGGAATATGTGTTGTTGCTTAGCTGCTGTGTCCAACTGTTTTGGGACTCCGTGAACTGTAGCCCACCAAGTTTCACTGTCCATAGGATTTCCCAGGAAAAAATAATGGTGTGGGTTGCCATTTCCTTCTCCAGAGGATCTTCCCAACCCAGGGGTCAAACCGACATCTCCTGCACTGGTAAACATGTTCTTTACCACTGAACCACCAGGGAAGCCCCAACAGAATAGTCTGTTCAGTTCAGTTAAGTCGCTCAGTCGTGTCTGACTCTTTGCAACCCCATGAACCGCAGCACGCCGGGCCTCCCTGTCCATCACCAACTCCCGGAGTTTACCCAGACTCATGTCCATTGAGTCAGTGATGCCATCCAATCATCTCATCCTCTGTCATCCCCTTCTCCTCCTGCCCTCAATCTTTCCCAGCATCAGGGTCTTTTCAAGTGAGTCAGCTCTTTGCACCAGGTGGCCAAAGTATTGGAGTTTCAGCTTCAACATCAGTCCTTCCAATGAACACCCAGGGCTGATCTCCTTTAGGATGGACTAGTTGGATCTCCTTGCAGTCCAAGGGACTCTCAAGAGTCTTCTCCAACACCACAGTTCAAAAGCATCAATTCTTCTGTGCTCAGCTTTCTTCACAGTCCAACTCTCACATCCATACATGACTACTGGAGAAACCATAGCCTTGACTAGACAGACCTTTGTTGACAAAGTAATGTCTCTGCTTTTTAACCAGCCATAAAAAAGAATGAAATAATGTCATTTGCAGCAAAATGGATATCATATATCACTTATATTTGGAATATATAAAATGATACAAATGAACTTACAGACAAAACATAAGTAGACTCATAGACAGAGAAAACAAACTCATGATTACCAATGGGGAAAGGTAGAGGAAGGGATAAATTAGGAGGTTGAGATGATATATACACACTACTAAATATAAAATAGATAAACAATAAAAACTTACAGTATCACACAGGGAATTCTACTCAATATTCTGTAACACACACACACACACACACACACACACACACACACACACACACACACACATATACTCTGTAAAAGAACACCGTGTGTGTGTGTTCATGTGCTGTTGTTGTTGTTTAGTCACTAAGTTGTGTCCAACTGTTTTGTGATCCCATGGACTGTAGCCTGCCAGACTCCTCTGTCCATGGGATTTCCCAGGCAAGAATACTGGAGTGAGTTGCCATTTCCTTTTTCAGGAGATCTTCCCAGCCCAGGATTCGAAACCATGTCTCCTGCATTGGCAGGCGGATTGTTTACTACTAAGCCACCAGGGAAGCCCCATATATATGTATGTATGTATATATATATATATATATATATATATATATATAACTAAATTACTTTACTGTACACCTGAAACTAATACAACGTTGCAAATCAACTATAAATGCATGTTCAGTCATGTCCAACTCTGGAACCCATGAACTATAGCCCACCAGGCTCATCTGTCCAAGGGATTCTCCAGGCAAGAATACTGGAATGGGTTGCCATTTCCTTCTCCAGGGGATCTTCCTGACTTGGGGATCAAATCCACATCTCCTGTATTTCCTGTATTGGCAGGTGGATTCTTTACCACTGAGCCGCCTGGGAAGCCCCTTTATAAATCAACTATTTTCCAATGCAAAATATTTTTTTAAAGGGAAAGTAAAAATGGGTGTTTTTCAAAAGTTAACTCATTTGGCAAACAAATCTTGTGCAAAATATTTACCATATAAAACTTACACGAAAACCATTTTTCAAAAGGAAAAGAAAATCATGCATTCTGTGAATTTCCATTAATGTAGAACCTCATTGTCATGTAAACTATCATAGTAATACTTTAATTTGTATAATTAAAGCAGTTGTAAATAAAAATCATAGATTGAACTTTTCATGCAAAAAGAATTTTAAAAAAATTTAGAACAAGATGGAGGAGGAGTAGATGGACGTGGAGTATATCTCTCTTCATGAATACATCAGGAATACACCTCCAGACACAGAAGTGCATGCAGAACACCACCTGAGAGTGGACAGGAGGACCTGACCAGTGGAAAAGAATATATAGAACCATGCAAATCTCTGTAGGATGAAGGAATTAGGGGAAAAAACAGAAGTGTTAGTAGGACTGAACCTACCCTCAGTGGTTGGGGGAACTGAAGCAGGGGTCCAATTCCCACAGGGGGGCAATTGTCTGAGTCAGAGGAGAAACATTTAAGGCTGAGAGTGAAACAGCTGATCTGTGGCAGCCTAAATGGAATAAAAATCAGACAGTCCTTGCCGCAGCCATACATATGCCCGGCAGGAATGCGGGTCTCCTGGAAAGGGCAGCGGCTGGGAGCTGGAGTTTAGGGACTGTGGAGCAATCCCAGTGCGAGGGTTGCTGTTGACTGCAGAGAGACGGATCAAGGGGGTGGAAGAGAGGAGATTGTGGTGGGAAGTGCCTGTGGAGGAAAGCCAGGCAGGCATGGAAGCAAGGTGATACTGCTGAGTCATGCATAGGGGGTGGAGTCATCACCATAGCCTCTCTCCACACAACAGCATTGGCAGCTGAACAATAGAGAGGCTGGCCCATCAAACTCCTGTTGCACTTCACTACAGAGTAAGACCCCACCCAGGGAGCTCCTTTAAATGACTGATGCATAAATCTACAGAGTAGGACCCCCTCTATATGCCTGACATGCCGACCAACAGAGAAGAATCCCAGGCAAAGGATCCCTCTAAGTGCCTGAACGAGCAGAGCTATGGAGAAAGACTGGCCAAAGAGGCCTTCTGATTGCCAGCTACAAGAGGCTTAAAAAAAGACTCTGATTAGGGCCATAACTCCTGCTGTGGAGGCAGTTTGTGTTCCTGAACACTTGGTGCCACCGCCAGGGTCTCTGCCAGCTCAACTCTCACTGGGGCAGAGCTGCCACAAGCAAAAAAAAAAAAAAAAAGTCTTGTGCTTATGTGCGCAGGGTCACTTTGGTCCTGTCTGACTCTTTATGACCCTGTAGACTGTGGCCTGCCAGGCTTCTCTGTCAGAGAGGGAGTTCTCCCGGCAAGAATACTGGACTGTATTGGCCAAGCACTATATTTCCTGCTGCCCTACCCACCAACCCCCCTGAGTACCTGGTGCTGCCAGAACCCCTGCGACCCAAGCAGCTGCACAAATTCCACACCTGGCCCTCACGAGGGCAAACACAAGCCCTCCAGGGCAGTCTTAAGAGCAAACCCCAACGGATGACCCACATGTAGAGGTAGAAATAAAACCACAGTTGAAACCCAGGGGCAGTGTGGCTAAGGAAAAAGACCCAAAACCTTCTTACAAGCTGTACAAGCTGCAGATTAAATCCACAGGTTCAACTAAACAGACTCTGTGTCTATGGAATATATAAAAGGCCATTGAGAGCTCCCACAAAAGAAAACGCACTAGGTCTGATAGCTGTGGACATTGGAGGTAAGAAAACACAGGAGTAGGACCAGATTAGAATCTGAGCAGCCCCCACAGCTGAATATCTGAAACAGAAGAACGAATCAGTGAGCTGGAAGATAAAATGGTGGAAATAACTTCTGAAGAGCAGACTAAAGTAAAAAGAATGCAAAGTGCTGAGGACTGTCTCAGAGACCTCTGGGACCATATCGAGCACACCAGCATTCGAATAATACGGGTCCCAGAAGAAGAAGAAAAAAATAAAGGGTATGGGAAAATTTTTGAAGAGATTATAGTTGAAAATTTCCCCCAAGTGGAAAAGAAAATAGTCAATCACATCCAAGAGGTGCAAAGAATCCCATACAGGATGAATCCAAGGAGAAACACGCCAAGACACATACTAATCAAACTAACAAAGACTAAACACAAAGAAAGAACATTAAAAGCAGCAAGGGAGAAGCAACAAGTAACATACAAGGGAAACCCCATATGCTTAACAGCTGATCTTTCAGCAGAAACTCTGCAGGCCAGAAGGGAATGGCAGGATATATTTAAAGTACTGAAAGGGGAAAATCTACAACCAAGATTACTGTACACATCAAGGATCTCATTCAAAATTGATGGAGAAATAATATTCTTTTCAGACAAGCAAAAGTTAAGAGAATTCAGTGCCACCAAACCAGCCTTACTACAAATGTTAAGCTGACTTATATAGTCAAGAAATACAAGAGAAGAAAAAATATCTATCAAATCAACTTCAAAAAATTAGAAAATGGCAAGAGGAACATATATATCAATAATTACTTTAAATGTGAATGGATTAAATGTTCCAACCAAAAGACACAGACTGGCTAAATGGATAAAAAAACAAGACCCATACATATGCTGTCTACAAGAAATCCACTTCAGATCTCAAGACATATATAGACTGAAAGTAAGAGGATGGAAAAATATATTCCATTCAAATGGCAAGCAAAAGAAAGCTGAAGTAGCAATCCTCATATCAGACAAAATAGACCTTAAAATAAAGAAGATTACAAGAGATAAGGAAGGACACTACATAATGATCAAGGGATCAATTCAAGAGGAAGACATAATAATTGTAAATATCTATGCACCCAACATAGGAGCACGTCAATACATAAGACAAACATTAACAGACATAAAAGGAGCAATTGACAGTAACACAATAATAGTAGGAGACTTTAGCATCCCATTCACACCAATGGACAAATTATCAAAACAGAAATTTAATAAGGAAACACAAGTCTTAAATGACACATTAGAGGAGTTGGATCTCATTGATATCTTCAGGACATTCCATCTAAATATAGAAGAATACACCTTCTTCTCAAGTGCACGTGGAACATTCTCCAGGATAGACCACATCTTGGGGCACAAATCAAACCTCAGTAAATTTAGGAAAATTGAAACTGTATCAAATATCTTCTCCGACCACAATGTCATGGGACTAGGTATCAATAACAAGAAAAAAAAACTGTAAGAAACAGAAACACATGGAAATTAAACAACAGATTTCTAAATAACCAACAGGTTACTGAAGAAATCAAAGGGGAAATAAAAAATTTTCTAGAAACAAATAACAATGAAAACACGACAACTCAAAACCTATGGGATACAGCAAAAGCAATTCTAAGAGGAAAGTTTATAGCAATACAATCCTACCTAAAGAAACAAGAAAAACATTGAATAGACAACCTAACTTTACACATAAGCAACTGGAGAAACAGAAGGAAAAAAAACCTGAAAATTAGTAGAAGGAAAAAAATCATAAAGATCTGAGCAGAAATAAATGAAAAAGAAATGAAAGAAACAATAGTAAAGATTAATAAAACTAAAAGCTGGTTCTTTGAGAAGATAAACAAAATTGACAAACCCTTAGCCAGACTCATCAAGAAAAAAGAGAGATGAATCAAATCAACAAATTAGAAATGAAAAAGGAGAGGTTAAACAGACAATGCAGAAATACAAAGGATTATAACAGGCTATTATGACCAACTATATGGCAATAAAATAGATAACCTGGAAGAGATGGACAGATTCTTAGAAAAGTTCAATCTTCCAAGACTAAATCAGGAAAAAATAGAAATTATGAACAACCCAATTATAAGCACTGAAATTGAACTTGTGATCAAAAAATCCCCCCAAAAAACAGCCCATGACCAGATGCCTTCACAGGAGAATTCTATCAAATAAATGCCTATCCTCTCAAAGACAACACAAAAAAAGAAAACTATAGGGCAATATAACTGATTAACATAGATGCAAAAATCCTCAACAAAATTTTAGCAAACAGAATTCAGCAGCATATCAAAAAGCTCATAAACCATGATCAAGTTGGGTTTACTCCAGGGATGCAAGGATTCTGCAATATACAGAATGCAAACACTGTGATACACAGTATTAACAAATTGAAAGATAAAAAACCATATGATCACCTCAATCAGTTCAGTTCAGTCGCTGAGTCGTGTCTGACTCGTTGCAACCCCATGAATTGCAGCATGCCAGGCCTCCCTGTCCATCACCGACTCCCGGAGTTTACTCAAACTCATGCCCATCGAGTCGGTGATGCCATCCAGCCATCTCATCCTCTGTCATCCCCTTTTTCTCCTGCCCCCAATCCCTCCTAGCATCAGGGTCTTTTCCAATGAGTCAACTCTTGCATGAGGTGTCCAAAGTACTGGAATTTCAGCTTCAGCATCAGTCCTTCCAGTGAACACCCAGGACTGATCTCCTTTAGGATGGACTGGTTGGATCTCCTTGCAGTCCAAGGGACTCTCAAGAGTCTTCTCCAACACCACAGTTCAAAAGCATCAATTTTTCGGCGCTCAGCTTTCTTCACAGTCCAACTCTCACATCCACACATGACTACTGGAGAAACCATAGCCTTAACCAGACGGACCTTTGTTGGCAAAGGAATGTCTCTGCTCTTTAATGTGCTATCTAGGTTGGTCATAACTTTCCTTCCAAGGAGTAAGTGTATTTTAACTTCATGGCTGCAGTCACCATCTGCAGTGATTTTGGAGACCAAAAAAATAAAGTCTGACACTCTTTCCACTATCTACCCATCTATTTCCTATGAGGTGATGGGACTGGATGCCATGATCTTAATTTTCTGAATGTCAAGCTTTAAGTCAACTTTTTCACTCTCCTCTTTCACTTTCATCAAGAGGCTTTTTAGTTCCTCTTCACTCTCTGCCATAAGGGTGATGGCATCTGCATATCTGAGGTTACTGATATTTCTCCCGGCAATCTTGATTCCAGCTTGTGCTTCCTCCAGCCCAGCGTTTCTCATGATGTACTCTGCATATAAGTTAAATAAGCAGGGTGAGAACATACAGCCTTGACATACTCCTTTTCCTATTTGGAACCAGTTTGTTGTTCCATGTCCAGTTCTAACTGTTGCTTCCTCACCTGCATACAGGTTTCTCAAGAGGAAGGTCAGGTGGTCTGGTATTCCTATCTCCTTCAGAATTTTCCACAGTTTATTGTGATCCACACAGTCGAAGACTTTGGCATAGTCAATAAAGCAGAAATAGATGTTTTTCTGGAACTCTCTTGCTTTTTTGATGATCCAGTGGATATTGGCAATTTGATCTCTGATTCCTCTGCCTATTCTAAAACCAGCTTGAACATCTGGAAGTTCTCGGTTCATGTATTGCTAAAGCCTGGCTTGGAGAATTTTGAGCATTACTTTACTAGTTGTGAGATGAGTGCAATTGTGAGGAAGTTTGAGCATTCTTTGGGATTGTGTTTCTTAGGGATTGGAATGAAAATTGACCTTTTCCAGTCCTGTGGCCACTGCTGAGTTTTCCAAATTTGCTGGCATATTGAGTGCAGCACTTTCACAGCATCATCTTTCAGGATTTGAAATAGCTCAACTGGAATTCCATCACATCCACTAGCTTTGTCTGTAGTGATGCTTTCCAAGGCCCTCTTAACTTCACACTCCAGGATGTCTGGCTCTAGGTGAGTGATCACACCATTGTGATTATCTGGGTCATGAAGATCTTTTTGTACAGTTCTTCTGTGTATTCTTGCCACCTCTTCTTAATATCTTCTGCTTCTGTTAGGTCCATACCATTTCTGTCCTTTATCGAACCCATCTTTGCCTGAAATATTCCCTTGATATCTCTAATTTTCTTGAAGAGATCTCCAGTTTTTCCCATTCTGTTGTTTTCCTCTATTTCTTTGCACTGATCGCTGAGGAAGGCTTTCTTATCTCTCCTGGCTATTCTTTGGAACTCTGCATTCAAATGGGAATATCTATCCTTTTCTCCTTTGCTTTTCGCTTCTCCTCTTTTCACAGCTATTTGTAAGGCCTCCTCAGACAACCATTTTGCCTTTTTGCATTTATTTTCCATGGGAATGGTCTTGATCTCTGTCTCCTGTACAATGTCACGAACTTCCGTCCATAGTTCATCAGGCTCTCTGTCTATCAGATCTAGTCCCTTAAATCTATTTCTCACTTCCACTGTAGAGTCATGAAGGATTTTATTTAGGTCTTACCTGAATGGTCTAGTGGTTTTCCCTACTTTCTTCAGTTTAAGTCTGAATTTGGCAATAAGGAGTTCATGATCTGAACCCCAATCAGCTCCTGGTCTTGTTTTTGCTGTCTGTATAGAGCTCCATCTTTGGCTGCAAAGAATATAATCAATCTGATTTTGGTGTTGGCCATCTGGTGCTGTTCATGTGTAGAGTCTTCTCTTGTGTTGTTGGAAGAGGGTGTTTGCTAAAAGACTTTGACAAAATTCAGAACCTATTTATGATTAAAACTCTTCAAAAAATGGGTATAGAAGGAACCTACCTCAACATAGTAAAGGCCATATATGATAAGCCTACAGCAAACATTATTCTCAGTGGCGAAAAACTGAAAGTATTCCCCCTAATATCAGGAACAAGACAAGGATGTCCACTTTCACCACAATTATTCAACATAGTTCTAGAAGCCCTAGTTTCAGCAATCAGAGTAGAAAAAGAAATAAAATGAATACAGATCAGAAAAGAAGAAATAAAGCTCTCACCGTTTGCAGATGACATGATACTCTACATAGAAAACCCTAAAGAGAGTATCAGAAAATTACTAGAGCTAATCAGTGGATTTAGCAATGTTGTAGGATACAAAATCAATACACAGAAATCAGTTGCATTTCTATATACTAACAATGAAAAATCAGAAAGAGCAATGAAAGAACCAATTCAATTCCATTCACCATTGCAACAAAAATAAATGTCTAGGAATAAACTTACCTAAGGAGACAAAAGTACTATACACGGAAAATTATAAGGTACTAATGAAAGAAAGCAAAGATGACATAAACAGATGGAGACATTCCATGTTCCTGGGTAGGAAGAATCAATATTGTGAAAATAACTATTCTACCAAATGCAATCTACAGATTTAATGCAATCCATATCAAATTACCAATTGCATTTTTCACAGGACTAGAAGAAAAAATTTCACAATTCATATGGAAACACAAAAGACCCTGAATAGCCAAAGCAGTCTTGAGAAAGAAGAATGCAGCTGGAGGAATCAAGCTTCCCAACTTCATGTTATACTACAAAGCTACAGTCATCAAGAAAGTATGATATTGGCACAATAACAGAAATATAGACCAATGGAGCAAGATAGAAAGCCCAGAAATAAATCCATGCACCTATAGGTACCTTATTTTTGACAAAGGAGGCAAGAATATATAATGGGGTAAAGACAGCCTCTTCAATAAATGGTGCTGGGAAAACTGGACAGCTACATGTAAAAGAATGAAATTAGGACACTTCTGAACACCACACACAAAGATAAACTCAAAATGGATTAAAGGCCTAAATGTAAGACCAGAAACTATAAAATACTAAGAGGAAAACATAGGCAGAACCCTCGATGACACAAATCAAAGCAAAATCCTCTATGATCCACCTCCTAGAGTAACAGAAATAAAAACAAAAGTAAACCAGTGGGACCTGATTAAACTTAAAAGCTTTTGCACAGCAAAGGAAACTTATTATAACCAAGGTGAAAAGACAACCCTCAGAATAGGAGAAAATAATAGCAAATGAAACAACTAACAAAGGATTAATTTCCAAGCATCTCATTAATATAAAAGCAGCTCATACAACTCAATACCAGAAAAACAAACAACCCAATCAAAAAGTGGGAAAAAGACCTAAATAGACATGTCTCCAAAGAAGACATACAGATGGCTAACAAATACATGAAAAGAGGCTCAACATCGCTCAGTATTAGAGAAATGCAAATCAAAACTACCATGAGATATCACCTCACACCAGTCAGAACGGCTGTCATCAAAAAGTCTACAAACAATAAATGCTAGAAAGGGTGTGGAGAAAAGGGAACACTCTTTCATTGTTGGTGGGAATGTAAATTGATACAGCCACTATGGAAGATGTTATGGAGATTGCTTAAAAAACTAGGAATAAAACCACCATATGACCCAGCAATCCCACTCCTAAGCATAGACCCTGAGGAAACCAAAATTGAAGGAGACACATGTATCCCATTGTTCACTGCAGCACTATTTACAATAGCTAGAACATGGAAGCAACCTAGATGTCCATCAACAGATGAATGGATAAATAAGTTGTGATTGATATACACAATGGAATATTACTCAGCCATAAAAAGGAGGGACACATCTGAGTCAATTCTAATGAGGTGGATGAACCTAGAATCTATTATACAGAGTGAAGTGAGTCAGAAAGAGAAAGATAAATACCATATTCTAACACATATATACAGAATCTAGAAAAATGGTACTGAAGATTTTACTTACAGGGCAACAATGGAGAAATAGATATAGAGAATAGACTTATCAACATTGGGAGAGGGGAGGAGAGGGTGAGATGTATGGAAAGAGTAACATGGAAACTTACATTACCATACTTACATTACCAAAATAGATAGCCAATGGGAATTTACTGTATGGCTCAGGAAACTCAGACAAGGGCTCTGTATCAACCTAGAGGGGTGGGATGGGGAGGGAAATGGGAGGGAGCTTCAAAAGGGAGAGGATATATGTATACTTATGGCTGATTCATTTTGAGGTCTGACAGAAAACAGCAAAATTCTGTAAAGCAATTATCCTTTAATAAAAAATAAATTAATTTAAAAAATTTTTTAAAAAGAAGATATGGGGCAGGTCATGGGCAGCATATGCTACTGACTCTAGCCCCCTTGTTTTTCTGTGTATCCACCTTCAGACACTCAACGAATGTTTGTTGTCTGGCTGACTTTGTATCCTGCATTAAAACATCCTACATGCCACAAAAACTAGTAATTTTTTCTTCTGCTCAAAGGCCATGCATTTGACTACTCAGTTCTCAATTCCTAATACTCATGTACTAAAGAAGAAGATAAGAAATCCATAAGGGATTGAAGTGTGGGAAATACAATGCTTCATTTGAATACCACTGTCTACTGCCACCATTTCCCTTCATTACAGATAAGATCTCTGAGATTTTCTTTGTTTTCCCTATTGTAAATGTTTACCAAGAGCAATCACCTGCACTACCATGGGAACTGAAATGGTGGTAGGAAAAATGACAGTGTCTTGCCTTCCTCCTCAGGCCCTTACTACCAGGCAGTCCTGGAAAGACAAATGCTTCTCAATAGCTTGAAAAATATAAATCCCAGATAGAACAAGTTCATATGAAGGAGAAGGAAGGTGTAAGCTTGTGCCAGCTCCATGTTTAATCGGCAGCTCCCAAGATGGCAGGTACAAAGATGGCCATACCTACATTATTCCCAAACAGAGGCCCAAAGACCGTTGCTGACCCCACTGTTCCCAAGCCACCATTGCCATATGATACCAGCTGCTATGACCATCATCTCTGCTACAACACTGACTTCCCTCCCCTGGGACCTGCTGTGTCCTTCAGGTAATCCTTCCCCTCAAAAGTACCTGTTTCAGCTAATCCTCAGCATCTGTGGAAAACAACACAGAAAGGTCAATTCCCCTGTGGCTCTGGCTTATATTCTCTTCTGTTACAAGGAAATGTAGTATTAAAAACACTGAACAGAAGAGACAGATAAAGCAAGACTGGGAGAGTGGCGAGATGGTTTGCGGGAAGAGAGAGAAAGAGAACAGTGTCTCTGAATTGTATTGAAACACACACGTGTGCACACATACACACACACACAAACAAATATTTCAGAACTCTTCCATGGTACAAGGATGATATTGCTTCACAGGCAATAAATAGACCACTTGAATTCAGTTTCTGTGAGAAGCCAAAGCACTGTGGAATTTCTTTCATCAGGATATTGGTTGGTCAAGGTTCTCTTTTTACAAAACTGTACATCTATCATATTTGGGTAACTGATGAACCCGCCTCTCTTACATCTCCTGCATTTGCAGGCAGGTTCTTTACCACACTAGCACCACTTGGGAAGCCTGACATGAAAATAACTGTGCACAAAGGATCAGGTGGCGGACCTTCCGACCCCCCTGCAGGAGGGAGGAGAGACTATTGCCTTAGCTGTTGGTAGTGCTATCAGAAGGTGGTTGGTTTTCAGCTGTCAGCCCTCGTTGAGAAAAGTCTCTGCTAAAGTAAACCACCTCGCCCATGGTCATGATTACTTTTCGGGTAGCCTGAATCAAATGTTTGATCAGCACACAGACATAAAGGCTGAACCCCCTGGCTCCAACTAAAGACAACTCTGACGGGGCAGACAAGGCTCAGAGCTCCCCCACGAGATGGGCATAGACTTCAGTAGAGGCTGCATTGCAGCTTGATGCCCTCTGTTCATTTCTGCTTCTTTAACCTTCCTTTCATTGTTGCTGACCACAAGGGCTCTACCCCATAAACTTCCTGCATGTTAATTTTCATCTCATAATCTGCTTCTTGGGGAACCCAATCTGTAACAGGGGCTTAAACCCTCCTAATCCGACAAAGGGTAGATTATATACAATTAAAAAAATCACTTTCTGCCCATCTTATTGTACTGTGCTACTTTGGAAATTATTAATCAATATATGGCCATGATCTCTTAATCAAAATGGTTGATTAATTAAAGGACCTTATTTCTCAACGATGTTGGTATAAAAAGCAAGGCCTAAGAGCAGGTCTAGGGTGCAAGTGGAAAGAGGCAACAAAATGAAATCACACTTTTTTTTCACATTCTTTCCTTTCCACATCAATACAGATAATAATAGTAGCAACAGCAAACAAGATGTATTAAGTGCTTACTGTGGACCATACATTGTTCTAAACACTTTGCATTATTTCATTTAAATTTCACAGCAACTATTTGAAATACATACTATTATAACCTCCAATATGCAAATGAAAAAACTAAGGCATAAGTTTCTCTATTGCATAAGTTGTGCAATAGAGAAATTGCACAACTCTCATAAGTGATACAGCCTGGATTTGTGTCCAGGCAGTCGTATTTGAAAATTCAAACTCTTACTGATTACAATATAGCTACCCCACCACCACTGAAAAAGTGATTGGTTATTGAAAGTCTTCCTTCCTGAATGTTACTCTGGTGAATTGCCCTGGAATATAATAACCTCCCAAATGACAAAGGTACAACTGGGGTTGGCACTGACAAAGTGAAGGATTCTCAAGACTGGGTTACAAACTTTAGCCAGTCAGGTAGTTACAGACGTCATCAGATTACTGAGCTGTCAGCTGACAGGTCATTTAAGACTATATTTGAAAATAGACTTCCATTTCCCATGTGAATTTTTGGTATATAACTTGGAAGGAGTTCAAACAACCTAGTAAAATTGATCCACAAACCCCTCTCCTTAACATTATTTATGACTGATATCATTTTAAAAAATAGGAATAAAATCATGCTAAGTGCCATTTCATTCCAGCAAAAAAGAAATCCATAGATACATGAAATATTTTTGAAGATCCCCATTTGCTTTATTAGAAATGTATTTTCAATAAAATTTTATGTTTAATTTTTTTTGTTTTTTATGTTTAATAGTTATCAGAATTTGCAATATATGTGTATTATTTTAATAAGTTTGGGACAACTAAGCTTTATAACAATGACTCAACCCAGAAGACATTTTTAAACACTTAGTGCTTGTAATAAAAGGAAATAAAAATAATAATGATGTTAATTTATATATATTTTATTGTAGAGAGTATAATACAGTGATTAATAAAATTCTCCCAACCACAGAAATAAACTACATAAAATAAAATCCTGTGAGGGAAGCAGAATGCAACAGGAGTTCAATGAGATAAAGGCAGGATGTAGAATTTCTGTCTGTTAAAGAAGAGCATGTTTGTGTATTTTTTTTAAAGAGTGATAGCTGGTACAGAATCACTATGACATTTAGATTCCTTTGGATAATTCTGCTATAGACTGAATAATCCCAATTCATATATTGAAACCTAATTCACAATGTGATGGTATTTGGAGTGGGTCCTTTGGGAGATGATTAGGTCATGAAGGCAGAACCATCATGAATGAAATCTGTTCCCTTATGGAGGCTCCAGAGAGCTCCCTCCTCCCTTTTCCATGTGAGACCACAGCAAAATTGTGGCCATCTGTGAACCAGGAAGGGGTTTTCCTGGTGGCTCGGTGGTAAAGAATCTGCCTGCAGTGCAGGAGATGCAGGTTCGATCTCTGGATTAGGAAGATCTCCTGGAGGAGGGCATGGCAATGCACACCAGTATTCCTGTCTGGAGAATCCCATGGACAGAGGAGCCTGGAAGTTTCCAGTCCACAGGGTCACAAAGAGTCAGACATGACTGAAGCAACTTAGCAGCAGCATGAACCAGGAAGTGGAATGTCACCAGACACCAAATCTGCTGGCATCTTGATCTTAGACTTCCCAGCTTCCCAAACTGTGAGAAATAAATGTCTGTTGTTTATAAGCCACTCAGTCTATGGTATTTTGTAATAGCAGCCCAAATGGACTCAGGTTAATGTAAGAGCTTTATTTTTAAATGTCAATATTTATAATATACCACAAATCACATCCTTTACAGCTATTTAATTTTAAGATTTAAAATTTTAAATGTCAACTGAAAAATGTCTTAGGGGCTACATAGCTTTCAGTGAAATTACTTTTATCTTAGCAGGGATGCAAAAATAAAAATGTTGGAAGCCCATTTGCCAGGAACAGAGGTCTGGAATGGGGGCAGGCAGTGGGCATCTTAGCCTCGTGGGCCAGCTTGCTTCATTTCCCAGGATCTAAAAAAAATGAACTGCCTTTGTGGCATTTCTCCTTCATAGAGGATCTGGAAAATGTTCTGTTTTGAAGAAACTCTTATAGAGGGAAAATGTTTGGTTTAGAGTCAGTAGAAAAGGATGAATGGTCAGTAGTGTTCTGAGTAGGAAGGTGAGTGCAGTCAAACACCCTAGAAATATGCAGAGCATGAGCACCTCGTGTTCTGCTCAATAGGTCTTGTGCCTTGGCACAGAGCTACTTAGAGGAAGGAGCACCTTTCTGTTTTGGACAAAGGTCCTGGGTGAGTTAGCAGGAGCCAGGATTAGGTCCCTGCCCATGTAAGGAGTGTCATAAACAGAAAACTTCCCAGGCATGCAGATATCTGTCTGCATTCCTGAAGACATTGATTTGGCATGCTTCTGCAGATGAAAGAAACCAGCAAAATGTTGCAATGCCTCTGAAGAGATACATAAAATAAATCAGCAATTATTTCTATCTTTGTACCAAATGCAAGGTGTTCCCAGCTGGGACACTATGTGCAGCTCTGTTCACAGCACTCAAGAAGTACATAAAAGATCAGGAGGAGGTGCAAGCAAACAAAATGTTCCAGGTGGTGTCGTGAAACAGGATCCTGAATGAGCAACTCCTCGAAGAAGGTGAGGTTGACAAGTCATCCTTAAGCTGGTCAATTTTAGCCATAACGATGGAGCAAAACTTTACTGGTTATTGTCATTCAGCACTGACAAGAATTTGGGTATTAGCTCTAACAGCAGGGCATTAACTTTGGAGCAGGTTCTTAGCCCTCTAGCAAATGAGCAACCTCTAAGCCTACCCCAAAATATATGATTCTTACTTTGATTTTTTTTAAGGTTCATGAATTTTACTATTGGAAAACCAGCTCCTCCATCTTTTTTTTTCCCCAGCATATAATCACTTTACAATTGCAAAGGAAATCAACCCTGAATATTCATTGGAAGGACTGATGGTGAAGCTGAAACGCCAATACTCTGGCCACCTGATGCGAAGAGCAGACTCATTGGAAAAGACTCTGATGCTGGGAAAGCTGGAAGGAGGGAGGAGAAGGGGACAACAGAGGATGAGATGGTTGGATGGCATCACTGACTCAATGGACGTGAGTTTGAGCAAACCCCAGGAGATAGTGATGCACAGGGAAGCCTGGTGTGCTGCAGTCCATGGGGTCACAAAAAGTGGGACATGATTTAGCTACCGAACAACGATTGCTTTACAATGTTGTGTTAGTTTCTGCTTTCCAACATCGCGAACCAGCTGGATGTATATATATATTCCCTCCCTCTTGAACCACCCTTCCATCCCATCCCTCTAGGTCATCACAGAGCACTAAGCTGAGTTTCCTGTGCTATATGCAATGGAGTATGTCATTCCAAAAAAGGAATGAAATTGAGCCAGTTTAAGTGATATGGATGAACCTAGAGCCTGTCACACAGAGTGAAGTAAATCAGAAGAGAAAAAGAAATATCATATATTAATAATAACACATCTATATGGAATCTAGAGAAATGGTACTGATGAACCTATTTTCAGGGCAGGCAATGAGGCACAGACACAGAGAACAGACTTGTGGACACCAAGGGGAAGGAGAGCAGGGGATGAATTGAGAGAGTAGCATTGGCATATATACACTACCACATGTAAAATAAATTACTTAGATTTAAGAAAGAACACTGAGTACATCTGTATTGGGGTTGTGCACATTTAAATTTTTACTGTTTATAACAGTTTTGAATAAGTTCAGATGACTCCAGGATCCTATGGTAGGGCTCCTGAGGCTGAGCCTTTCCCAGGATTTTAGTAAAACAGCTCTAAGCTTCTCTTCCTTACAGCTTTTCATTCTTAAGTCTCAGCCATGAACTAAGTCCTGGCCAAGCTGGGCAAGCCCAGGCATAGGACTGCTCTGGGACTCACTGGAACGGCCTCTTCCCTGCATTGTCTGAGACTCTCCTACTGGGTCATCAAGAGGAACATGGGAAGCTGTAAGAAGTGTGCTGAGAGTTAAAAAAAAACCCTAGGAATAACATCTGGAGTGCTGCTATGGGATTCTTGAACAGCATTTATCATCTCAGTGGTGAGAGGCACCCTTCCTGCCTCTAGCCAAAGGTGTACTGGAGATGGTTTATACCAGATTAGCTGGTTGACAGCATGTTGGCAGCTTGCAATTGGCCAT
Source organism: Muntiacus reevesi (assembly GCF_963930625.1). Taxonomy (NCBI): domain Eukaryota; kingdom Metazoa; phylum Chordata; class Mammalia; order Artiodactyla; family Cervidae; genus Muntiacus; species Muntiacus reevesi. The sequence continues at coordinate 40,779,402 of NC_089271.1, read as the reverse complement.
AGTGGGAGTATTTATATCATGAAAACTGTCAAATGTTACAAACCAGGGCTTTTTTTTTTTTTTTGAGACAGAGAGAGAGCCAGTTGTTAAACATTTATCAGAACAGGGCAGATGAACCCAAGGAGAGAACACTGTGTACTCGACAGCAAGATCGAAGGTTCCAGTGAATCTGTCAGTTCAGTTCAGTCGCTCAGTAGTGTCCGACTCTTTGCGACCCCATGAACCGCAGCATGCCAGGCCTCCCTGTCCATCACCAACTCCCAGAGTCTAGTCAAACCCATGTCCATTGAATCAGTGATGCCATCCAACCATCCATCCTCTGTCGTCCCCTTCTCCTCCTGCCCCCAATCCCTCCTAGCATCAGGGTCTTTTCCAATGAGTCAACTCTTACATGAGGTGGCCAAAGTACTGGAGTTTCAGCTTCAGCATCAGTCCTTCTAATGAACACCCAGGACTGATCTCCTTTAGGATGGACTGGTTGGATCTCCTTGCAGTCCAAGGGAGTCTCAAGAGTCTTCTCCAACACCACAGTTCAAAAGCATCAATTTGTTGGTACTCAGCTTTCTTCACAGTCCAACTCTCACATCCATACATGACCACTGGAAAAAGCATAGCCTTGACCAGATGGACCTTTGTTGGCAAAGTAACGTCTCTGCTTTTTAAATATGCTATCTAGGTGTGTCATAACTTTCCTTCCAAGGAGTAAGTGTCTTTTAACTTCATAGCTGCAGTCACCATCTGCAGTGATTTTGGAGACCCCAAAAATGAAGTCTGACACTGTTTCCCCTGTTTCCCCATCTATTTCCCATGAAGTGATGGGACCATGATGGGACTAAGAGGCCATGATCTTAGTTTTCTGAATGTCAAGCTTTAAGCCAACTTTTTCATTCTCCTCTTTCACTTTCATCAAGAGGCTTTTCAGTTCCTCTTCACTCTCTGCCATAAGGGTGGTGTCATCTGCATATCTGAGGTTATTGGTATTTCTCCCGGCAATCTTGATCCCAGCTTGTGCTTCTTTCATCCCAGCGTTTCTCATGATGTACTCTGCATATAAGTTAAATAAGCAGGGTGAGAACATACAGCCTTGACGTACTCCTTTTCCTATTTGGAACCAGTTTGTTGTTCCATGTCCAGTTCTAACTGTTGCTTCCTTACCTGCATACAGGTTTCTCAAGAGGAAGGTCAGGTGGTCTGGTATTCCCATCTCCTTCAGAATTTTCCACAGTTTATTGTGATCCACACAGTCGAAGACTTTGGCATAGTCAATAAAGCAGAAATAGATGTTTTTCCTGGAACTCTTGCTTTTTTGATGATCCAGTGGATATTGGCAATTTGATCTCTGATTCCTCTGCCTTTTCTAAAACCAGTTTGAACACCTGGAAGTTCTCGGTTCATGTATTGCTAAAGCCTGGCTTGGAGAATTTTGAGCATTATTTTACTAGCGTGTGAAATGAGTGCAATTGTGAGGTAGTTTGAGCATTCTTTGGGATTGTGTTTCTTAGGGATTGGAATGAAAACTGACCTTTTCCAGTCCTGTGGCCACTGCTGAGTTTTCCAAATTTGCTGGCATATTGAGTGCAGCACTTTCACAGCATCATCTTTCAGGATTTGAAATAGCTCAACTGGAATTCCATCACATCCACTAGCTTTGTCTGTAGTGATGCTTTCCAAGGCCCTCTTAACTTCACACTCCAGGATGTCTGGCTCTAGGTGAGTAATCACACCATTGTGATTATCTGGGTCATGAAGATCTTTTTGTACAGTTCTTCTGTGTATTCTTGCCACCTCTTCTTAATATCTTCTGCTTCTGTTAGGTCCATACCATTTCTGTCCTTTATCGAACCCATCTTTGCATGATAATTTCCCTTGGTATCTCTAATTTTCTTGAAGTGATCTCTAGTCTTTCCCATTCTGTTGTTTCCCTCTATTTCTTTGCACTGATCGCTGAGGAAGGCTTTCTTATCTCTCCTGGCTATTCTTTGGAACTCTGCATTCAAATGGGAATATCTATCCTTTTCTCCTTTGCTTCTCGCTTCTCTTCTTTTCACAGCTATTTGTAAGGCCTCCTCAGACAACCATTTTGCCTTTTTGCATTTATTTTCCATGGGAATGGTCTTGATCTCTGTCTCCTGTACAATGTCATGAACTTCCATCCATAGTTCATCAGGCTCTCTGTCTATCAGATCTAGTCCCTTAAATCTATTTCTCACTTCCACTATAGAGTCATAAGGGATTTTGTTTAGGTCATACCTGAATGGTCTAGTGGTTTCCCTACTTTCTTCAGTTTAAGTCTGAATTTGGCAATAAGGGGTTCATGATCTGAGCCCCAATCAGCTCCTGGTCTTGTTTTTGCTGACTGTATAGAACTTCTCCATCTTTGGCTGCAAAGAATATGATCAATCTGATTTCGGTGTTGGCCATCTGGTGATGTCCATGTGTAGAGTCTTCTCTTGTGTTGTTGGAAGAGGGTGTTTGCTATGACCAATGTGTTCTCTTTGCAAAACTCTATTAGTCTTTGCCCTGCTTCATTCCATACTCCAAGGCCAAATTTCCAGGTTGGTAGGTGCCCAATGTGCTACTGGAGGTCAGTGGAGAAATAACTCCAGAAAGCATGAAGGGATGGAGCCAAACCAAAACCAATACTCAGTTGTGGATGTGACTGGTCATAGAAGCAAGGTCCAATGCTGTAAAGAGCAATATTGCATAGGAATCTGGAATGTTAGGTCCATGAATCAAGGCAAATTGGAAGTGGTCAAACAGGAGATGGCAAGAGTGAATTTCAACATTCTAGGAATCAGTGAACTAAAATGGACTGGAATGGGTGAATTTAACTCAGATGACCATTATATCTACTACTGTGGGCAGGAATCCCTTAGAAGAAATGGAGTAGCCATCACGGTCAACAAAAGAGTCCGAAATGCATTACTTGGATGCAGTCTCAAAAAATGAATGATCTCTGTTCGTTTCCAAAGCAAACCATTCAATATCACGGTAATCTAAGCCTATGCCCCAACCAGTAATGCCGAAGAAGCTGAAGTTGATCGGTTCTATGAAGACCTACAAGGCTTTCTAGAACTAACACCCCAAAAAGATGTTCTTTTCATTATAGGGGACTGGAATGTAAAAGTAAGAAGTCAAGAAACACCTGGAGTAACAGTGAATCTGTAGAGGCTGTTAATATCCCAACAACAGCTAAGCAGGAGCCACAGAGACTAGAGGGCCAGCCAAGGCCCCCTGAGGAGTAGAGTCATAGTCGGGAGGAGAGATTATCTGTGGTCCCCCTGGTTAGTCCCAGGAATTCCTGTTGGACAAGGGAAGTGGATATTTTACAGGGCTTGAAGCCCTTAAGGCTTCCCAGGTGGTGCCAGTGGTAAAAAACCAGCCTGCCAATGCAGGAGAAACAGGAGACATGTGCTCAATCACTGGGTCGGGAATACATCCTGGAGGAGGGCATAGCAACCCACTCCAGTATTCTTGTCTGGAAAATCCCATAGACGGGTGCCTAAAGGGCTACAATCTGTGGAGTCGCAGAGCTGGACACGACTGAAGCAACTTAGCATACACACACGAAGGCTTTAAATGAAATTGGGGCACGGGTGGGGAGGCAAGCAAGAGCAAATGAAATCTACACTCACCTTATTAATGTAACACAAGGTGTTAAGAAAAAATATCTAAACCTTGGGGAAAAGATCCTTTTAATGTCATATTGGGGCAAGCTTACTAAGCATTGTTTACTTATCTACAGGAATATACCTTTGTTTGACTTGGCTGTTTACTGTTAATCACTGGCTCAGATTGTGTGAAGTTACATGTTAACTTGCAGATCTTTTCCAGTAACAATGCAAATGATTTCTATCCACCTGAAAAGGAAGTCCCAACAGTTATGGTGTTTTATTGTCCTATAGGACATAAATCACTTTTGTTATCTAATAGCAATTTATTTTAATATCCTTTTAAAATGCCTATAAATGCTCAGTCCCTCAACAATGCTCTTTCAATCAGCCTTTACCATGTTACCATTCTCTCATTCAGTTCAATTCAGTTCAGTCGCTCAGTCGTGTCTGACTCTTTGCGACCCCATGAACCACAGCATGCCAGGCCTCCCTGTCCATCACCAACTCCCAGAGTCTAGTCAAACCCATGTCCATTGAGTCGGTGACACCATCCAATCGTCTCATCCTCTGTCGTCCCCTTCTCCTCCTGCCCACAATCTTTCCCAGCATCAGGGTCTTTTCAAGTGAGTCAGCTCTTCGCATCAGGTGGCCAAAGTATTGGAGTTTCAGCTTCAGCATCAGTCCTTCCAACGAACACCCAGCACTAATCTCCTTTAGGATGGACTGGTTGGATCTCCTTGCAGTCCAAGGGAGTCTCAAGAGTCTTCTCCAACACCACAGTTCAAAAGCATCAATTCTTCGGTGCTCAGCTTTCTTTATAGTCCAACTCTCACATCCATACATGACTACTGGAAAAACCATCGCTTTGAGTTTATAAATCTTCAACATGTGTTCATACTACATACCTATGAGTTGCACTTCTAACTTTTTGAAAATTGAACTTTGGCAGCATAACTAGGCTTTGGTAAGGTAAAAAAGTTCATCGCAGCTGATCCTAGGGATAAATATAATTTGGAGCCTTGTCATGGAGAATTGCAATGGGCATAGTCTGACAAATTGATACAATTTCTGCTCTTTATAATCCTATATTGGTGGACCAGTTCCCCAAGGAATACAGAAGACATTGGCCAGTCTTGGTGGGATTATAAAGTTGCCATAAATCATTAGTCCTGTAGACAGACTATCTCTCCCCAAACACAAGTATTGATGTCTTCAGTATCATAAAGCTTAAATCTGTAAGGGGAAAAGATTCATGTGCATTTGAATTGTTAAGCTGTCATCTGGTTTGTGTCTGGAAATGCCTTGAATGATGGTGTCTCACATAACCTCTAAAAGCAATCACTCTTTATAAACGGATTTGCTTGACTACAGAAGCCCAGAGAAAAATCTCCATTATTCCACAATTCTGCCATAATGTTTGGGACACTCAGAAATCACAGGCAGTGGAGAAGCAAAGCTGGTGACAACAGAACGGTGCTGTGCCCATCCTGCAACTCTTTCTACAGGCTGTTGACGAGGATGGATGGCTTTCACTGTAATCTGCTAAAGCCTACTCCATGTACAAGAGTGTCTAGCACTTATGTTCAGTGTTTTCCTTCTTCACAAGCATCCCGAGGCGTGACAGAAACAGAAACCCTGAAAAAACATCACATTCAGACCTGGGTGATGGCAAGTCCCAGTTCACACGCTTTTGAAATCCTACTTAATACAAAGCACAATATTTTGTGTACAGTACTGACAAGAATCTCACCTCACATGCACCTTCAACAACAGTCCAGTCCTGTGGAAAAGCCTGACCTGTCAGTTTGGTTTCCTGTGGCATCTATCACACAGAAAGCTGGTTCAGTCTCTTTTTGTGCAAGAAGTTGGACTTTCTGTCCTTTTAATTTTTTTTTACTAACATTTGGAGACCAAACTACTGTGTGCAGGAATACACTGTGACAAGAGATATGCACTTGATCCCTCTTGGGCTGGTGAACTCAGGAGCCCTGAGTTGGACTAGGGGAGTGGCCTGATAAGCACACAGTTCTTGACATGTTAACCCACTGCGCATGTGTCGTCACTCAGTCGTGTCTGACTCTTCGCGATCTCATGAGGCTGTAGCCCGCCAGGCTTCTCTGTCCATGGGATTTCCCAGGCAAGAATACTGGAGCAAGTTACCATTTCTTCCTCCAGAGGATCTTCCCGACCCAGGCAGGGATCAAATCCACATCTCCTGTGTCTCCTGCATTGCAGGTGGGTTCTTTACCCACTGAGTCATTGGGGAAGCCCACGTTGGCCCAGAGAGAATGGAGAATAATAAGTATTCTTGACATCTCAACTCTTAGGCTAGATGGCTAGATGAAACTTTATATCTGAAAACCTACAGTCAAAGTCAGAGAAGCCATTTTGCTGAGACTCCCCCAGAGCTTTCTGAACTGGTTACCTCTGCCACACAAAATATCTACCTGACATGACCCTGAACACACACACCAGCAGTGCCCAGGGCCCAGTTGAGAAATGCAAACAGCTGTCAGGATCCTAGTGAGCATAAGCAACTGAATTGGGCAGATCTGGGTAAGAACATCACATAATGCATTGCAGAGTGATGTATGAATCATTAAATTACCATTGACTATAAGTCCGCACTATTTCAAAGGATAATTGGGAAGAAGTGGTCTGTCATTACACCTGAAATTGCAGCACAAATTTAAAAAGAAGCCATTCAAAACCCATTAAAAATCATGGTAGTCATTGGGAGAAGCATACTGATAGTAGATTAATCTAGAAATAAAAAAAAATCACGTGAAATAGTTGCTTCTACAGCAAAGAAATGCTTTCCTTTTTATTTGTGTGATGTCTGGTCCAGTTGCCACATAAAGGAATAAAATATCTAAAAGTTATTAATAAAGTGCTGTGTGCTACTTTAAAATCAATGCATAACCTCAACTGAAAATTTATTTGCACTATAATTTATGATAAAATCTAGATGATAGGATTTTTTTCCCTCCCTCAAAGACTGACACAATAATGGAATCTTAATTTAGGTTTCATCCTTGGCTCAATCGGTTCCTTAATACCTGGATTTGGTACTTCAATACAAAATATCTCAGTTTAATTTCATTCTTATGATATTTGTTCCCAGGCTCTGCACTTTTCAGCCATGTTTAAAATCACATACAAATCCACAAGTCAGCAAATGGCCTCCTTTTGATTAAAAAAAATACTTTGCTTCCTGCTATGGAAAAACAAGGATAAGCATTTAATTCACTGTGAATACAGACAATAAGAATGAGTTTTTGAAACACTATCATATTTCTATCCCACTCTGTAAATTTTTATTAAAGATTAAAGTTAATACACTAGTTATATTAATATAAAGTTTGCTCATATTTTTTTCAGTGAATGGTGTTTTTGATAATAAATTAATAAATGGAATCAAGAAGGATTATCTACTTCATTCTGAAGATCTAAGAAACTTCCAATAAAGAGTTCTGGATTGAATGCATGGACCCAAAAGTGTTCTGTTAAGAAATGAGCAATAAGAATTTAAAGGGAGCCTGCTACTTTTGGAAGGAAGGAAATAGTCATTTCTTGGTTGTATGATCTCAGTACATTTTTCCACAGTAGCTACTATCTTTTTCAACAAACTTGAAACTTGTCATAATTTCCTATATTTTCTTAAGGAAAAAAGTCATCAGTGTAGGCAGTACATTTTTAAAAGATCAGATGCATTTTCTACAGAGATTGGACTGTGCCATTATTTCCAGATAATTTTGAAATTAACACACTTTGGCTGGACCAGGGCACACCATTAAAAAGGTTTTATTTTTAAAATCCTGTAGATTAGATCACGCTTTGTTTATAAACTTGTTTACTTGGCCTTCAGCCCATCTCCTCAGTGTTTTGAAAAGAGATAAAAAAGAGAGATGTCCATCGGCAGACAAATGGATAAGAAAGCTGTGGTACCTAAACACAATGAAATATCACTCAGCTATTAAAAAGAACTCATTTGAGTCCGTTATAATGAGGTGTATGAAACTGGAGCCTATTATACAGAGTGAAGTAATTCAGAAAAAAAAGCACCAATACAGTATATTAATGCATATATATGGAATTTAGAAAGACGGTAATGATAACCCTATACGCGAGACAGCAAAAGAGACACAGATATAAAGAACAGACTTTTGGACTCTGTGGGAGAAGGCAAGGGTGGGATGATTTGAGAGAATAGCATTGAAACATGTATACTACCATATGTAAAATAGATCACCAGCCCAAGTTCGATGCATGAAACAGGGCACTCAAAACTGGTGCACTGGGATGATGCTGAGGGATGGGAAGGGGAGGGAGGTGAAAGGGAGGTTCAGGATGGAGGAAACATGTACACCCATGGCTGATTCATGTCAATGTATGGCAAAAACCACTACAATATTGTAATTACCCACCAATTAAAACAAATTAATTAAATTTTTAAAAAAGAGAAATGAAGCCAGTGGCTTCAAAAATTTTTACCAATATTTGGAGAAGATTCATTTAATCATTTAAGACAAGCATCAAAGAAGCAAACATTATCCATTTATGATAAAGACTCTCCAGAAAGCAGGAATAGAAGGAACATACCTCAACATAATAAAAGCTATATATGACAAACCCACAGCAAACATTATCCTCAATAGTGAAAAATTGAAAGCATTTCCCCTGAAATCAGGAACAAGACAAGGGTGCCCACTCTCACCACTACTATTCAACATAGTTTTGGAAGTTTTGGCCACAGCAATCAGAGCAGAAAAAGAAATAAGAGGAATCCAGACAGGAAAAGAAGAAGTGAAACTCTCACTATTTGAAGATGACATGATCCTCTACATAGAAAACCCTAAAGACTCTAGCAGAAAATTATTAGAGCTAATCAATGAATATAGTAAAGTTGCAGGATATAAAATTAACACACAGAAATCCTTTGCATTCCTATATGCTAACAATGAGAAAACAGAAAGAGAAATTAAGGAAACAATACCATTCACCATTGCAACAAAAGAATAAAATATTTAGGAGTATATCTACCTAAAGAAACAAAAGACCTATACATAGAAAACTATAAAACACTAATGAAAGAAATCAAAGAGGACACAAATAGATGGAGAAATATACCATGTTCATGTATTGGAAGAATCAATTTTGTGAAAATTACTACCCAAAGCAATCTATAGATTCAATGCAATCCATATCAAGCTACCAATGGTATTCTTCACAGAACTAGAAAAAATAATTTCACAATTTGTATGGAAATACAAAAAACCTCGAATAGCCAAAGCAATCTTGAGAAAGAAGAATGGAACTGGAGGAATCAACCTGCCTGACTTCAGACTATACTAGAAAGTTACAGTCATCAAGACACTATGGTACTGGCACAAAGACAGAAATATAGATCAATGGAACAAAACAGAAAGCCCAGAGATAAATCCACGTACCTACGGACACCTTATCTTCGACAAAGGAGGAAAGAATATACAACGGAAAAAAGACAACCTCTTTAACAAGTGGTGCTGGGAAAACTGGTCAACCACTTGTAAAAGAATGAAATGAGAACACTTTCTAATACCATACACAAAGATAAACTCAAAATGGATTAAAGATATAAATGTAACCAGAAACTATAAAACTCCTAGAGGAGAACATAGGCAAAACACTCTCCGACATAAATCACAGCAGGATCTTCTATGACCCACCTCCCAGAATATTGGAAATAAAAGCAAGAATAAACAAATGGGACCTAATGAAACTTAAAAGCTTTTGCACAACAAAGGAAACTATAAGCAAAGTGAAAAGACACCCTTTAGAATGGGAGAAAATAATAGTAAATTAAGAAACAGACAAAGGATTAATCCTGCAGCTCAATTCCAGAAAAATAAATGACCCAATCAAAAAATGGGCCAAAGATCTAAACAGACATTTCGCCAAAGAAGACATACAGATGGCTAACAAACACATGAAAAGATGCTCAACATCACTCATTATCAGAGAAATGCAAATCAAAACCTCAATGAGGTACCATTACACACCAGTCAGGATGGCTGCTATCCAAAAGTCTACAAGCAATAAATGCTGGAGAAGGTGTGGAGAAAAGGGAACCCTCTTACACTGTTGGTGGGAATGCAAACTAGTACAGTCACTATGAAAAACAGTATGGAGATTCCTTAAAAAACTGGAAATAGAACTGCCATTTGACCCAGAAATCCCACTTCTGGGCATATACACCGAGGAAACTAGACTGAAAGAGACACGTGCACCCCAATGTTCATCACAGCACTGTTTATAATAGCCAGGACATGGAAGCAACCTAGATGCCCATCAGCAGACAAATGGATAAGGAAGCTGTGGTACATGTACACCATGGAATATTATTCAGCCATTAAAAAGAATTCATTTGAATCCGTTCTAATGAGATGGATGAAACTGGAGCCCATTATACAGAGTGAAGTAAGCCAGAAAGATAAAGATCAATACAGTATACTAACGCATATATATGCAATTTTAAAAGATGGTAACGATAACCCTATATGCAAAACAGAAAAAGAGACACAGATGTACAGAACAGACTTTTAGACTCTGTGGGAGAAGGCGAGGGTGGGATGTTCAGAGAGAATAGCATTGAAACAAGTATACTATCAAGGGTGAAACAGATCACCAGCCCAGGTTGGATGCACGAGACGGGTGCTCAGGGCTGGTGCACTGGGAAGACCCAGAGGGATGGGATGGAGAGGGAGGTGGGAGGGGGGATCGGGATGTGGAACACATGTAAATCCATGGCTGATTCATGTCAATGTATGGCAAAAATCACTACAATATTGTAATGCAATGAGCCTCCAATGAATAAAAGTAAATGGGAAAAAAAGAAGCAAACATTTTTGAATATGAGAACAGGGTTTACATTAATTTAATTGCATTTAATTTTCAGTGAAAATTATTAGAGAAAAGATTCACCTTTTTCTCCACTTAGCAATTTTTGGATTGCTTGTTTAAATGAGGGCTTCTCTGATAGCTCAGTTGGTAAAGAATCTGCCTGCAGTGCAGGAGACCCTGGTTTGATTCCTGGGTCAGGAAGATCCACTGGAGAAGGGATAGGCTACCCACTCCAGATGAAAGCAAAGAGTCTATGGGAACCAAAATGGAAAAGGCATACTAAATGAAAACTTATGGGAAAATTGAAAATAACATCTAGAAAATTGATTATCATATTTTACTTATTAAATCATCATATTTTTTCAAGTTTCACAAAAATTGGCATGTAGAAATAAGAGTAACTTATGTAGAATTGGACAATGAGGAGAAGGAAGGAATTTTGAAAACTCTAAAAAAGAGCATCTTGATTGTTAACATAGAGAAAAAAAACATGTTTGCATAAAATAAAACTCACCATTTGCCATTTACTAACACTGACCCAAACCTTGAAGGTAGAGTTATAAATTATTAATTATTTCTGTATATAAAATATAGATTGATGAACAAGTGAAAATTGAAATTGATAAACTACATATGGATGCATGCTTAGTTGCTCAGTCATGTCCAACTCTTTGCAACCCTCTGGGCTGTAGCCCTCCAGGCTCCACTGTCATTGGGATTTTTCAGGCAAGAACACTGGAGTGGGTTGCCATTTCCTCTTCCAAGACGTCTTTCTGACCAGGGATCAAACCTGTGTCTCCTGTGTCCTCTGTATTGCAGGCCAATTCTTTACCCTCTGAACCATTGGGGAAGCCCACAAATGGACATTACCTAGATTAAAGTACGTATATCACCAAATAGTGGTCTAGAAAATGGTATCAATAAAAGATTTTCACTTGGAGAGAAAGAAAAATGTTTTATTCATTTCAATGATATTACCTAAGATAAATTTTATAATATATATGGGAGGCTTTCTGGTATATTAAAATATGTAAATATTAAATAAATAATTCATTTAACAAACATTTATTAAGTACCAATTTTGTACCAAGGTATCATAATTTTTGAAAGAATATGACATGATACATTAACTAGCTCAATTCAAATGCTACTTCAAATCCTTCTCAAAAGGAGGCTGTAAATAAATACACATCTTGAGGGATCATTTTTAATGACAGCAGGTTTCTGTTTGGTTTAAGGTCAGAATCAGAAAACTTTCATAAAAGGGCCCAGGAAAATGCCCAAGGCATCATATCACTGAGATGGCACCGTCTGTAAGCTACCAAGACAGCATGTCATTTCTTTTGTTTTTGCTTTGGCTTCCACCCTGAAGCAGACCCTGGGACAAGCATTCAAGGAGAAGGAGTTTACTTGGGAGCTGATCCCACCAAAAACTGATACGGAAGTAGACAGTTGAAATGGGGGAAGGCAGGGACACCAGTAACAGGTTCATCACACTAGCTACCACTGTGCAGAGTTGCTGTAAAATTCTAGGAGCCAGCATTGGATGTATGCCTCCGAGTCACCCCACCTAAGGGGCGAGGGGGATAGTGTCTTTATACATCTACTCCCATCAGTCCTGACTGGACAATGAAGATGAGAAAGGAAATCTGAAAATTCTAAAAAAAGAGCATCTAACTGTTAGTATAGACATTCCTTACCTCCTCCCCAGCACACCTGGCCTAACCTGCTCAGCAGATGGACAAAAGTAGATCTGGGCAGCAAGAGGAAGCCTCCAGGTAAAGAAATGCCAGCCAGAAGTTTTGGGTGGTTCTGGCCAGCCAGAAGTCCAGCCCACCAGCATGCACTGAGGTGGGGTATTAATCTCTGAGAGCTGCCATAACAACTAACCATAAACGAGGTGGCTGACACACAGAGGCTGATTCTCTCACAGTTCTGGAGTCCAGAAATCTGTAATCAAGGTGTCATTGGGGCCACATTCCTTCTGAAGACTCTGCAGAGGATTCTTTCTCCCCCTTCTGGTTTCTGGTGGGTCCACATGGCCCTTGGCCTTCCTTGGGTTGTGGTTACATCACTCCAGTTTCTTCTGTCTTAACATAACCTTCTCTACTGTGTCTCTGTGTCTTCTCCCCTTCTCTTCTCTTCTAAGGATATTTGTCTTTGTATTTAGGGGCATGTATCAGTTGCTCAGTCATGTCCAACTCTTTGCGACCCCATGAACTATAATCCACCAGGCTCCTCCATCCATGGGATTTCCCAGGCAAGAATACTGAAGTGGGCTGCCATTTCCTTGTCCAGGGGATCTTCCAAACCAGGGATCAAACCCTGGTCTCCCACATTGCAGGCAGACTTCTTTACCGTTTGAGCCATCATGGAACTTTGGATTTAGGACCCACCCTAAATCCAAGATGATCTCATTTCAGGATCCTTAACTTAATTATATCTGCAAAGACTATTTCCAAATAAGGCCTCATTCACATATCTTGGGGGTTAGGAAATGGACAGGTCTTTTAGGGGACCATAACCCATCACAGGTGGTATGGGGGAGGAGATATAAGCAGGACGTCAACAGTGTCTGGTGCAATCTAGTGATTCTTAACCATCACCATCAACCTGTTCTGTGCCCTCTCATTCCTGGCCCATCAGCACAAAACACTCACACAAGACCAGCTTTCAGTTACTTTGTGTGCTGTACCAGCTGCCAACATTTTCCCCCTCCCTCTATATATTTCCAGGTGGCACAGTGGTAAAGAATATGCCTGCCAATGCAGGAGATGTCAGAGACACAGGTTCTATCCCTGGGTCAGAAAGATCCCCTGGAGGAAGAAATGGCAACCCACTCCAGTATTCTTGCCTGGAGAATCCCATGGACAGAGGAGCCTAGTGGGCTACAGTCCACGGGGTCTCAAAGAGTCAGACATGACTGAGCACACACACACACATGCACACACACACACTATATACAGAACTGTGGATTTATTGGTTATATATTGACATAAGTTGATCCATAAGAGCTGTAACCAAAACAAGCAGGGACGGAATGCCCCTCACACTTACAACAAATCTTTCTGTGAACAAAACATGGTGCATATATGGATTTATAGTCACTGTATAAAGGCAATACCCTAAAATTCTTTCAATAAAAGATAAGGTTTGGAATGAAAAACTTAAGCTGCAATATCACAAAACAATTTAACTGAAACCCCCAGAGTTTCACACTTATGATTGCAACAAGTCAGGAGAACTGTCAAGCTGCATGCAATGGGTGAAACATTAATTGGGGCCTGTGCCTTGCATATTAGAGTATGTTTCTCCAGGTCTGTCACAGCCTGAAAGTTGAAAACAATTCCCTCAGCAAGTGACACAGCTCGCAAGCAAATCCAGAACACTGCCACTGCTATTCATGAGCAGGTGTCTGTCAGTTTTTGGTGGGTGTTGAATTACTTTTCTTCCAGATCAAAAGGATTGGTTTCATGGTTATGTTTCTGCTCCTCATTTGTCTGGTAAGATTTTCAAAAATGTCCCTTTGAAGGGCAATAGGGAAGAATCCTGAGTTGAGGAGGACTCTGACAGGCAACACAGATTGAGTACGCTGAGAAAATTAGGGGAATTCTGAGAAGTGGGTTGTGGGATAAAGAGTGGGATGCAGAGGACCATGCCCAGAGAGAAAACCACAGGCAGAGGCCCACTGATACACCATCCCTGACCCTGTGCCAGCCATCTCTCCAATTGCCACATGTCCAAATCATTTCATCCTGGCACCTCTGGTTGAAAGTGGAGAAGCTGTGAGGGGAGGACTCTCATAAGACAGAATGTACCATTTAACCACTCAAAAGTGGGACTCCGTCAATTCCAAACATAAAGCATATAATGTGCATTCATTCATTCAGGTACTCAATCTCTCTGTGTGTGCTCAGTTGCTCAGTTGCAAAGAGTCATGTCGGATCCTTTAAGACCCCATGAACTGCAGTCTGCCAGATTCCTCTGTCCAATGGGATTCTCCAGGCAGGAATACTAGAGTGGATTGCCATTTCCTACTCCAGGGGATCTTCTCCACTCAGGGAGTGAAACTATGTCCCTGCATTGGTAGGTGTTTTTGTTGTTGTTGTTGTTGTTTTTACTACTGAGCTACCTGGGAAGCCCCTTTCAATCTCTCTAGTGAGTGTCTATTGAGTGACAGGAAATATACAAGATGCCTGAATCCTAAGATCATAAAAGTACCTAAGATCCCTGTGAGTCCTATTCTTACCTCTTTTCCCTCAGTTTGGTCACATTATCTCAGTCTATGTATTTGTTGACTAGGGACAGAAACTTCTGTTTTCTTTCCAGAAAGATTTTAAAAACCATGATGGCACTGTATTTAAGGCCCTCATAATTACCATATGCTACATTAAGTCTAGATTCAATATTAAGTTGATTAGAGAACTCTGCCACAATTTAACAATAGATTCAGTGTAATCGCTAAAAGATACCAACGGTATTCTTCACAGAACTAGAACAAATAATTTCACAATTTGTGGGGAAACACACACACAAAAAAAAAACCCTCAAAAAGCCAAAGCAATCTTGAGAAAAAAGAATGGAACTGGAGTAATCAACCTGCCTGACTTCAGACTATACAACAAAGCTACAATCATCAAGACACTATGGTACTGGCACAA
The DNA here is from genome assembly GCF_963930625.1 of Muntiacus reevesi. Classification (NCBI taxonomy): domain Eukaryota; kingdom Metazoa; phylum Chordata; class Mammalia; order Artiodactyla; family Cervidae; genus Muntiacus; species Muntiacus reevesi. The sequence continues at coordinate 40,764,245 of NC_089271.1, read as the reverse complement.
AGAGAAATATAGATCAATGGAACAAAATAGAAAGCCCAGAGATAAATCTATGTACCTATGGACACCTTATCTTTGACAAAGGAGGCAAGAATAGACAATGGAGAAAAGACCATCTCTTTAACAAGTGGTACTGGGAAAACTGGTCAACTACCTGTAAAAGAATGAAACTAGAACACTTTCTAACACCATACACAAAAATTAACTCAAAGTGGATTAAAGATCTAAATGTAACACCAGAAACTGTAAAACTCCTAGAGGAAAACATAGGCAAAACACTCTCTGACATAAATCACAGCAATATCCTCTATGACCCACCTCCCAGTAATGGAGGTGTGATGGAAATAAAAACAAAAATAAACAAACGGGACATAATTAAACTTAAAAGCTTTTGCACAATGAAGGAAACTATAAGCAAGTTGAAACGACAGACTCAGAATGGGAGAAAATAATAACAAAAAAAAGAAACTGACAAAGAATCAATCTCAAAAATATACAAGCAGCTCATGCAGCTCAATACCAGAAAAATAAATGACCCAATCAAAAAATGGGCCAAAGATCTAAACAGACATTTCTCCAAAGAAAACATACAGATGGCTAACAAACACATGAAAAGATGCTCAACATCACTCATTATCAGAGAAATGCAAATCAAAACCACAATGAGGTACCATCTCATGCCAGGCAGAATGGCTGCTATCAAAATGTCTACAAACAATAAATGCTGGAGAGGGTATGGAGAATAGGGAACCCTCTCACACTGCTGGTGGGAATGCAAACTGGTACAGCCACTATGGAGAACAGCGTGGAGATTCCTTAAAACATTGGAAATAGAACTGCCAGACGACCCAGCAATCCCACTGCTGGGCATACACAAAGAGGAAACCAGGACTGAAAGAGACATGTGTACCCCCAGTGTTCATCACAGCCCTGTTTACAAAAGCTAGGACATGGAAGCAACCTAGATGTCCATCAGCAGATGAATGGATAAGAAAACTGTGGTGCATACACACACGGAATATCACTCAGCTATTAAAAAGAATACATCTGAGTCAATTCTAATGAGATGGATGAAACTGGAGCCTATTATACAGAGTGAAGTAAGTCAGAAAGAAAAACACCAATACAGTGTATTAATGCATATATATGGAATTTAGAAAGATGGTAATAATGACACTATCTGCAAGACAGCAAAAGAGACACAGATACAAAGAACAGACTTTTGGACTCTGTGGGGAAGGCACGAGTGGGATGATTTGAGAGAATAACATTGAAACATGTATATTACCATATGTGGAATAGATCCCCAGTCTTAGTTTTATGCATGAAACAGGGTACTCAAAGCTGGCACACTGGGACAACCCAGAGGGATGGAATGGGAAGGAAGATGGGAGAGGGGTTTGGGACCGGGGGACACATGTATACCCGTGACTGATTCATGTCAATGTATGGCAAAAATCACCACAATATTATAAAATAATTAGCCTCCAATTAAAATAGATAAATTAATTAATTTTTTAAAATAAGGAAATGGAAATTGCAAGCTAAAATTTTATTGTTTTTAACATGTTTTTTAAAAGCAAAAGAAATGAAGGATTAAAGATAATATCTATTCTTCCAGGAAGCTGGGACTTCCATTTAGTAAAAGATGATTTAAGTGCTGTGGAGTACTTCACAGGTGAAAAGTTATGCAGCAGAATGCCTTTAACCACGAATTTGAAGGATGAATTATAACCTCTTTTGGTTTAATCACTCTGCCGATTACCTTCAGGCTAGACACTTAAGGATGACTGAAACTTTTCAGTCTCCACCTAAAGTAATAAGCATGCAGACATCAATGCCAGAAAGGCAATAAAATCTAGACTTCTGGAAGGTGAGGTAGAAGTTCAAAGTTTTGCAGTCTCTCCAATCCCTTCCCCCAGAAATTTCTCTTTGCCTCTGAGTTATCCAGCAGTATTTTAAAATGTAATGGGTAAAGAAATTACTTGGGAAGCTGATTAGAAGTATAATCTTAGACCCCACTCCTGCCAATTTGGGCTTAGTCATTCTAAGTTAGGATCCAGGAAATCTACCTTATTGACAAGCAATCTCAAATAATTCTGTTGCATGGGGGTCTGCTGATCACATTCAGAGAAACAGTTATCCAGGGGAAATTCATCCTGAATTTGCTACTTTTGCCCTAACATCATGGTGATAGCAAAGTTATCTTCTTGACTTTTCAAATTTTTAATGATTTAATGAACACTTCTTTTATGCCAGGCATTTTGCTAAGATTTACACTAGCTGAGATTCACATCTATATGTCTTTGTTTTTTAGGGCACCCTTTAGTTCTCACAAATATCTTGGATTTCTCTAGAGAAGAAATCTTGAGTTTTATTGACCTGAAGATTTAGAGGACAGAGTTTAGACCTGACGGAACAATTGGGAGTTGAGGAGGGAGAAATTTGAGCAAAGAGGGAGCTGCAAAGAGGGAAGCCACAAAATATGCATACAAGTTCAAGTGAAAGTGAACATTGCTTAGTTGTGTCTGACTCTTTGCATGTACTATAGAGTCCGTGGAATTCTCCATGCCAGAATACTGGAGTGGGTAGCCTTTCCCTTCTCCAGGGGAGCTTTCCAACCCAGGGATCAAACCCAGGTCTCCCACATTACAGGTGGATTCTTTACCAGCTGAGCCACAAAGGAAGCCCAAATATACACACAAATACTCCTCAAATTTATGACTGACTTCTGAACTACAAAACATGGAAAAAGAGTCCAAGGAGTCTAAAAAAGAAACAATAGCTAGAAAGCTGGAAAACTGGACAGCAATTTTAACAACTGCCCACTACAGAGGAGAGTTTGAAGTTTAGGTAACCTCAGGTTAGAAAGAAAAGTCACAAACTTAAACATTTCAATCTTTTCATTGCAATTTCATCAAGGCCACATCTTTTTAAGAAGTGCCACATGCCAGGATTAGGGGATTCATCCAAGGGCAAAAAAGCAAAACTAAAATGAGTAAGTGAATAGAGACCCACCAGGCTCTCCTCTGTCCATGGGATTCTCTAGGCAAGAATACTGGAGTGGGTTGCCATTCCCTTCTCCAGGGGATCTTCCCAAACCATGGAATAAACATTCCTTAATGAGACCCAAAACCAAATTTCCAAACGATCAAGGTGACCCATCAATAATTTAGCCATCAACAAAACCAAAACTCAACACTCTTCAGAGTAAGACAAGAGAATCCAGAATCTCTGTAATGTATCATGTATTGTACAAGAAAAAAAAAAAAAAACGGATTTGTAAGAGTAAAAAAAATAAGAAGATGTGGGGGAAAAAACAGTCAATATAAATAGACCCATGGGTGATCTAGATGTTGTAATTAACAGACAAGGATTTTTAAATCACTGTGAGAAATGTATTAAGGAATTTACAGGGGAAAATTGAGTAAATGGTAGAGGAATAAGGGGTTTGGGGAGAGATTCTCAAACTGTACAAAACAACAAAGACCAAGAGCATGGAATAAAAATTCTAGAACTAAAAAAATTTAACATCAAAATTAAAAATTCCCTCAATGACTTTGACAGTAGATTGTACCCAACAGAATAAAGAATCAGTAAAATTGAGGACAGGACAATAAAATCAACCAAAGTGAAGCACAGAGTGAGCAAAATTTTAAAAAATGATGAAATGAAACACAGTAACATACAGAATGATACCCAACAGTCTAGTTTAAATGTAACTTGAGTCTCAGACTGAGGAGAGACAACTGTGCATAAAAATTATTTGAATATATATTGACCAAATTTTCCCACATTTAATAAAAATCTAAATCCCACATATCCAGGAGCTCACTGACCCCGGTCCAACCACTGTAAATACAAAGGAAGTCAAAGATAGGCACGTCACAGTCTAAATGCTGAAAACCAGAAATAAAATTTTTTAGGTAGCCAGAAGACAAAAAAGCACATTTATATACAAAGTAACAAAAGTAAGAATGATGTCTGACTTCTGATAAAAAGCAGTGGAGGTCAGAAGACAATAGAAACAGAATGCTCCAAAATTCTGGACCTTAAACTAAAAGGAATGAAGCTCTGATGGTAACATTTCTGATAGTTTGGCAGTCAGGATGGGATAAAACATTGTTTGGTGGATATATTTCACATGGCCCTTCAAATTCTTTCAGAGAGAAGTAGATAGCCATTGTAGCTTCTTGAGAAAGTGACATAGGAGAACAAAATTTGGGGGCAAGAAGTTAGGTACAGGATGAACTAGATGGGAAAGAAACAAGAGGCAGGAACATGGGAAATTTGTTAGGAAAGTGATGTCACAATTTAGGCAAGAGCTTATTTTTTTGTCAAATTTAACAAGTACTGGACAAGAGTGTCATCAAACAAGGCCTAGGCCTGGCAAGAGCTTATTTTTTTGCCAAAGTTAACAAGCACTGGACAATAGCATTATCAAATAAGGCATAAGCCTTAGGTAGTAGATCCAGAAACTTCATTTGTCTGGACATGGGTCATAGCCCCCATTCTGAGATGCATCCTCAAACTCATTAAGCTGAAGGAACTAAAATGAAAGACCCGACAAAATGCTGACTCATGCATTTACCATGAGAAATACAAATGTCAAGAGTAACAGAGGATTCAAAATGGCAGTTCAGCACATACCCTACATGGGAAGCCAGAGATCTTGATGACTATGGAATCACACAAGAAAACTTTAGCTGATCCTGAGAAATATTCCTCAGCTGAAGTAGCCTGAGTGCCCTCCCCCAGCACAGGGAGTCTGGCCAAGGATGCTCTAACTGTCATTCTCATGCGTGCTAAGTCGCTTCAGTCATATCCGACTCTTTGCGACCATATGGACTGTAGCCCAATAGGCTCCTCTGTCCATGGGCTTTCTTAGACAAGAATACTAGAGTGGGCTGCCATGCCCTCCTCCAGGGGATACTCCCAACTCAGAGATCAAACCCATGTCTCTTACGTGTCTTGCATTGGCAGGCAGGATTTTCACCACTAGCACCACCTAGGAAGCCCACCTGTCATTCTACTTGGCCCTAATTCCCTCTGTACTGTACTGCACTTGGAAGAAGCCACCACCACCCAGGCTGTTTTGTCCTTCACAAATGTTAACAGAGAACTTCCATTTGCTGTCCAGCTTTGCTGGTCTGAGAGTCCTGCTGCCTCTTTAAAGCACTAATTATCCCCCCTGATCTACTGCATATGATCTTTACAGTTGAACTCTCAAACAGAAATCTCATTTCAACTGTATAAGTTTCTAAGCTGACATCTCATTGTGGACTCTAAGAATGACAACAATGTGGAGCTGCATTACCGTAGATACAGGAACAATGGAGAAGAAGGAGCAAAAGAAGCTGTTAGCACAGAGTTCAATGCATAATGCAGAATCAGATAAGGGTTAATCAAGAGCAATAGGACAGTGAACAGATTTTAGAACCAAAAATTGCTTTTGCCAGCACCAAACTCCTACTCAGCACCAAAGTGCCTTGCCTTCCAGAAAACCTCAGAAGATATGTGTGGAATGGCAATGGAGTGGGAGCTGAAGCTCCATCAGCTCAGGTCTTATAAATACTCTGCAAATTCCAAGAAGTACTCAAGTTGCTCACTATCCCCAGGACAGGGAGGACACACTATAGGTGAAGGAAGTTATAGATCCTATTGGAGTAAAAAGAGTTGGGGTAAAGTAGGAAGAAGTGTAGATTAAAATTCTTTGGAGGCTCAGTATCATCTTTCAAGGGGGACTTTTACCAAAAAGCTAGTTATTACCTGGTTTTAACTAGGACATGTACTTCCCTTGTGGCTCAGCTGGTAAAGAATCTGCCTGCAATGCAGGAGACCTGTGTTCAATCCCTGGGTTGGGAAGATAACTAGGACATGTGTTTGAGCAAGCTCCGGGAGTTGGTGGTGGACAGGGAAGCCTGGAGTGCTGCAGTCCATGGGATCGCAAAGAGTCAAACACAACTGAGCAACTGAACTGAACTGAACTAAGACAGTCATAACTATTTAGCTATTCATTTTAAACAATTCTAAGAACATATGTCCAGATTGCATACAGTGCCTTTACACTTCTCATTGATTTATGTCCAATTCTTAAATCTCTGTTTTACAGATGAGGAAACAGAGACTGAGGAAGATTAAGGATCTTTTCCAATATTAACTTGGGTTTCCAAGTAACACAGTGAGTGGCAGAGCCAAGCACCTAAACCGTGGCAATTTGGTTCTAGTGCCCATACTCTGATCCACTATGCTACACCTCTCTCACACTGTGCCAGACCCAAGACCTCTGATCCATAAACATTCAGCCCACGCACCTCCGCTATCCTCCCACCCAGAGCAACAGAGAAAGCTCTACGGAAACATGAAAGCAGAGCCAGTGTCTAGTTTCATCTGAAGCCCTTTCTCTAAGTGGACCAAATGACTTCCGCCTCCAGAACTGACTCCTGTCCCGAGGACCAACGTCATCTCATTATGTGTTCTGCACCTGGTATGACCAGGGCCAGGCTACTGCAGGAGCAATGGAGGAAAGATGCAGTTCGTCTGCCTTTGTTATTATGTTAGATTGTGGATTTGAGGTCCCTGAACCACTCAGATAAAGTTCGTTTTTTCTTCACACACCTAACTTGGCAGATGCTAGCATTATAGCTGCGCAGATGTTTTCCCTAGAGAATCTGTTTCCAATACCTTATGATGAAGAATCACCTTCAGAGAATAAACAAATGCACATATGTGTAAGCTCCAGCAAGACAAAACCATCTATTTCAGATGAGAGACAACAAATGCTCAGTGCTTTGGGAAATAGATACCAGACAGGCTGGAAGTAAGGATTTATATTTTAGTGTCATTTCTACTTGAGGGTTTTCACTGTCCTCTCCTGCTCCCAGCAATTGCAATTTGGAACATTAATTCTAGATTTTACTGTTTATTTCCCTCAATGCAGTTTGCATCAAACTGACAAAAGGCATTTTCATAAACCAATTGTGCTAAATGTGCTTATTTAACATATTTCCACAGTGCTTGAATTTAAACCAGAGAGAAAGAGTGTAACCAGTATAAAACAGTGTTTCTTTTTTTAAAACATTTTGGAAGTTCTTCTATTGGTTTATTATTTTGTTGTCTTTTTTTAACGGCCAATTTATTCCCAGAGGTATGAAGATACTCACACAATTCTTTTCAATATTTGTAAGTGGTTATAACTGATCAAGCTTATCTGTCTCAGAAGCACATTGTGGAGTTACTAACATCATTTTATTGAATAATGACATTTCACTCTTCACTTACATCATCCAGTCAGTTGATATTTACATGTTAAACAATTCTTAGTTTCATGAGCTTTCATGAATAAGGAAAAGGTGAGTAGGATGTACATATTACATGCACTAAGTCACTTCATTCATGTCTGACTCTTTGAGACCCCATGAACTCTAGCCAGCCAGGCTCCTCTGTCCACGGGATTTTCCAAGCAGGAATACTTTGAGTGGGTTGCCATTTTCTCCTCCAGGGGATCTTCCCAGCCTAGGAATTGAATCCTTGTCTCCTGAATTGACAGGCAGATTCTTTACCACTGAGTCACCTGGGAACAATTGGATACTAAAATTTAAAAACATAGAGCTGCTGGTAATAGCCTCTTATGATCCTTTGTATTTCAGAGTTGTCTGTTGTGATCTCTCCATTTTCATTTCTAATTTTGTTGATTTTGTTCTTCTCCCTTTGTTTCTTGATGAGTCTGGCTAACGGCTTGTCAATTTTATTTACCTTTTCAAAAAACCAACTTTTAGCTTTGTTGATTTTTGCTATGGTCTCTTTTGTTTCTTTTGCATTTGTTTCTGCCCTAATTTTTAAGATTTCTTTCCTTCTACTAACCCTGATGTTCTTCATTTCTTCCTTCTCTAGTTGCTTTAGGTGTAGAGTTAGGTTATTTATTTGACTTTTTTCTTGTTTCTTGAGGTAAGCCTGTATTGCTATGAACCTTCCCCTTAGCACTGCTTTTACAGTGTCCCATAGGTTTTGGGTTGTTGTGTTTTCATTTTCATTCATTTCTATGCACATTTTGATTTCTTTTTTGATTTCTTCTATGATTTGTTTGTTATTCAGAAGTGTGTTATTTAGCCTCCATATGTTGGAATTTTTAATAGTTCTTTTTCCTGTAGTTGAGATCTAATCTTACTGCATTGTGGTCAGAAAAGATGACCGGAATGATTTCAATTTTTTGGAATTTACCAAGGCTAGATTTATGGCCCAGGATATGATCTATTCTGGAGAAGGTTCCATGTGCACTTGAGAAAAAGGTGAAATTGATTGTTTTGGGGTAGAATGTCCTATAGATATCAATTAGGTCTAGCTGGACCATTGTGTCATTTAAAGTTTGTGTTTCCTTGTTAATTTTCTGTTTAGTTGATCTATCCATAGTTGTGAGTGGTGTATTAAAGTTTCCCACTGAATGCAGACTAGTACAGCCACTATGGAGAACAGTGTGGAGATTTCTTAAAAAACTGGAAATAGAACTGCCATATGACCAAGCAATACCACTTCTGGGCATACAAACCGAGGAAACCAGATCTGAAAGAGACACGTGCACCCCAGTGTTCATTGCAGCACTGTTTATAATAGCCAGGACATGGAAGCAGCCTAGATGCCCATCAGCAGACGAATGGATAAAGAAGCTGTGGTACATATACACCATGGAATATTACTCAGCCGTTAAAAAGAATTCATTTGAATCAGTTCTAATGAGATGGATGAAACTGGAACCCATTATACAGAGTGAAGTAAGCTAGAAAGATAAAGAACATTACAGTATACTAACACATATATATGGAATTTAGAAAGATGGTAACAATAACCCTATATGCAAAACAGAAAAAGAGACACAGAAGTACAGAACAGACTTTTGAACTCTGTGGGAGAAGGTGAGGGTGGGATGTTTCAAAAGAACAGCATGTATATTATCTATGGTGAAACAGATCACCAGCCCAGGTGGGATGCATGAGTCAAGTGCTCGGGCCTGTTGGGCTGGGAAGATCCAGAGGAATCGGGTGGAGAGGGAGGTGGGAGGGGGGATCGGGATGGGGAATACGTGTAACTCTATGGCTGATTCATATCAACGTATGACAAGACCCACTGGAAAAAAAAGAGAGAGAGAGAAAGCACCAAATCCAGCTAATTTCACTGGTGAATTCAACCAAATATTATAGGAAGAAATTATACCAATTCTCCACCATATCTTCCAGAAAATGGAAGCAAAGTTAATACCTCCTAATTCATTCCAGGAGGCCAGCATTATCCTAATACTAAAACCAAATAAAGACATTAGAATGGAAAGCTATAGACTAGTATCTCTCATGAATATAAATGCAAAAATCTTCAACAAAATATTAACGAATAGAATCCAACAACGTGTTTTTAAAAAGTATACATCATGACCAAATGGGATTTATTTCAGGAATGCAAGACTAGTTCAACATTTAAAATTCAATCAACATAATCCATAACGTCAGCAATCTAAAAAGGTAAAATCATATGATCATATCAATAGATACAAAAAAAGCATTTGACAAATCCAGAACCCATTTGTAATTACAAAAAAAACTCATCAAACTAGAAAGAGAGGGGAACTTTCTCAATTTGATAAATAATATCTATAAGATATCCATAGCTACCATCATACTTGAGACTGGACTCAAGTATGGACACTTTCCCCCAAAATCAGAAACAAGGCAAGAACGTCCTCTCTCACCTATTCAACATCCTACTGAAAGTCTTAAGTAGTACAAGAAAAATAAATAAATGTATATAGATTTTGGAAGGGAAGACATTCTTTACATACGACACAATTGAAAAGAAAGTGAAAGTGAAGTCGCTCAGTCATGTCCGACTCTTTGCGACCCCATGGAGTGCAGTCTACCAGGCTCCTCCATCCATGGGATTTTCCAGGCAAGAGTACTGGAGTGGGTTGCTATTTCCTTCTGCAGAAGATCTTCCCGACCCAGGGATCAAACCCAGGTCTCCCATATTGTAGGCAGATGCTTTACCATCTGAGCCACCAGGGAAGTCATATGGCATGATTACCTGTGCATAAAATCCCAAAGAATCTCCAAAAAAAATCACCTGGAAGTAATATGCAAGCATAGCAAAGTCATAGGATAGAAAGTTAATGTACAAAATTCATAGGATAGGAATTGGATCCCATATGTAGCAATGTTCAGTTACAATTTGAAATTTAAAGAAAATTATCATTTGTAATAGCACTAAAGGAGATCAGTCCTTAGTGTTCATTGGAAGGACTGATGTTGAAGCTGAAACTCCAATATTCTGGCGACCTGATGCGAAGAGTTGACTCATTTGAAAAGACCCTGATGCTGGGAAAGATTGAAGGCAGGAGGAGAAGGAGACGACAGAGGATGAGATGGTTGAATGGCATCACTGATTCAATGGACATGAGTTTGGGTAAACTCTGGGAGTTGGTGATGGACAGGGAGGCCTGGTGTGCTGTGGTCCATGGGATCGCAGAGTCGGACACAACTGAGTGACTGAACTGAACTGAAAAATATCAAATACTTCAGTATAAATCTCTTAGAAACATATAGGATCTGTATGTGGAAAACTACAAATCACTAATGGCAGAACTAAAAAAGAGCTAAATAATGGAGAGACATCCATGTTCATGTCTTGCATGCATGCCTAAGTTGCTTCAGTCATGTCCAACTCTGTGCAACCCCATGGACTGTATATAGCCTGCCAGGCTCCTCTGCCATGCGATTCTCCAGGCAAGAATACTGGAGTGGGTTTCCATGCTCTTCTCCAGGAGATCTTCTTGACCCAGGGATTGAACCCACATCTCTTATGTCTCCTGCATTGGCAGGCAGGTTCTTTACCACTAGAGCCACCTGGGAAGCCCTAAGTAGACTCGATATAGTTAAAATGTCAATTCTCCCCTAACTGGTGTTTATGTTTTAAGCAACCCTGATGAAAATGCTATTAGGATTCTTTATACATATAGACAAGATGACTAAAATTTTGATGGAGAGGTAAAAGAAGTAGAATGACCAAAACAATATTTAAGAAGAACAAATTTGAAAGACTCTCACTACCCAATATTAAAACATACTCTAAAGCTATGGTAATCAAGGCAGATTGATATTGACCAAAGGATAGATGAAGGATAGACATATAGATCAAAGCAAAAAATAGTCCTGAAAGAGGCCCATATTAAGTGCGGTTGATTGACTTTTGACAAAGTTACAAAGGCAATTCATTAGAGAAAAGATAGTCTTCAACAAAACATGTTGAACCAATTGCATACCCATATGAAAAAAAAAAAAATGAACCTTAACCTGTACTTCACATTGTATACAAAAAACAAAACAAAAACAAAACCCTCAAAATGGATCAAATACCGAAACTCTTAGAAGAAAACAGAGAAAACTCCTTGTGGCCTTAGATGACACCAAGATTTCTTAGATATGACACCAAAAGCACCATAAAAGTCCATAAAAGAAAACAAATTGAAAAAGTGGACATCTTCCAAATTTTAAAATTTTGCTCTCTGAAAGTGAAAGACACTATAAAGTAAGTGAAAAGACAAGCCACAGACTGAGAAAGCTATTTGAAATTCACATATCTGATAAAAGATGTATAACTGAAAACTCTGTAAGAAAATAACCAAATTTTTTTTTTTTATTTTTCAGTGGGTTTTGTCATACATTGATGTGAATCAGCCATAGAGTTACACGAATTCCCCATCCCAGTCTCCCACCCCACCTCCCTCTCCACCCGATTCCTCTGGATCTTCCCAGCCCAACAGGCCCGAGCACTTGACTCATGCCTCCCACCTGGGCTGGTGGTCTGTTTCACCACAGATAATATACATGCTGTTCTTTCGAAACATCCCACCCTCACCTTCTCCCACAGAGTTCAAAAGTCTGTTCTGTACTTCTGCATCTCTTCTTCTGCCCTGCATATAGGGCCATCGTTACCATCTTTCTAAATTCCGTATATATGTGTTAGTATGCTGTAATGTTCTTTATCTTTCTGGCTTACTTCACTCTGTATAATGGGTTCCAGTTTCATCCATCTCATTAGAATTGATTCAAATGAATTCTTTTTAACGGCTGAGTAATATTCCATGGTGTATATGTACCACAGCTTCCTTATCCATTCGTCTGCTGATGGGCATCTAGGCTGCTTCCATGTCCTGGTTATTATAAACAGTGCTGCGATGAACATTGGGGTGCACGTGTCTCTTTCAGATCTGGATTCCTCAGTGTGTATGCCCAGAAGTGGTATTGCTGGGTCATATGGCAGTTCTATTTCCAGTTTTTTAAGGAATCTCCACACTGTTTTCCATAGTGGCTGTACTAGTTTGCATTCCCACCAACAGTGTAAGAGGGTTCCCTTTTCTCCACACCCTCTCCAGCATTTATTGCTTGTAGACTTTTGGATAGCAGCCATCCTGACTGGCGTGTAATGGTACCTCATTGTGGTTTTGATTTGCATTTCTCTGATGAGTGATGTGGAGCATCTTTTCATGTGTTTGTTAGCCATCTGTATGTCTTCTTTGGAGAAATGTCTGTTTAGTTCTTTGGCCCATTTTTTGATTGGGTCATTTATTTTTCTGGAATTGAGCTTCAGGAGTTGCTTGTATATTTTTGAGATTAATCCTTTGTCTGTTTCCTCATTTGCTATTATTTTCTCCCAATCTGAGGGCTGTCTTTTCACCTTACTTATAGTTTCCTTTGTTGTGCAAAAGCTTTTAAGTTTCATTAGGTCCCATTTGTTTATTTTTGCTTTTATTTCCAATATTCTGGGAGGTGGGTCATAGAAGATCTTGCTGTGATTTATGTCAGAGAGTGTTTTGCCTATGTTCTCCTCTAGGAGTTTTATAGTTTCTGGTCTTATATTTAGACCTTCAATCCATTTTGAGTTTATTTTTGTGTATGGTGTTAGAAAGTGTTCTAGTTTCATTCTTTTACAAGTGGTTGACCAGTTTTCCCAGCACCACTTGTTAAAGAGATTGTTTTTTTTCCCATTCGGTATTTTTCACAGAACTAGAACAAATAATTTCACAATTTGTATGGAAATACAAAAAACCTCGAATAGCCAAAGTAATCTTGAGAAAGAAGAATGGAACTGGAGGAATCAACCTGCCTGACTTCAGACTCTACTACAAAGCCACAGTCATCAAGACAGTATGGTACTGGCACAAAGACAGAAATATAGATCAATGGAACAGAATAGAAAGCCCAGAGATAAATCCACGAACCTATGGACACCTTATCTTTGACAAAGGAGGCAAGAAATTTTTTTATTTGAATAGACATTTCACTAAAGATGATACACAGATGACAAATAATCACATAAAAAGATGCTCAACGCGGAATAGAAAAAGATGGCGGAGGAGTAGGACGGGGAGACCACTTTCTCTCCTAGAAATTCATCAAAAGAATAACTGAACACAGAGCAAACTTCACAAAACAACTTCTGATCGCTAGCAGAGGTCACCAGGCGCCCAGAAAAGCAGCCCATTGCCTTCGAAAGGAGGTAGGACAAAATATAAAAGATAAAAAGTGAGACAAAAGAGCTAAGGATGGAGATCCGTCCCGGGAAGGGTCTTAATAGAGGACGTTCCCAGACACCGGGGAACCCTCGACCTGGCGGGCCTGGGGGAAGTGTTTGAATCTCAGAGGGCAACCTGACTGGGAGAGAAACAATAATAAAACCCACAGATTACGAGCCTAAAAGCAACTCCCAGCAGGAAAGTACCCCAGACGCCCGCATCCGCCACCAGCAAGTGGGAGCGGAACGGAGAGGAGCGAGCGGCATTATTTGGGGCAGGGTCCGGGCCTGAGAGCCCTGTGGACAATCGGAGGGAGCTTTTGTGAGTTCCCAGCTTGAACTGTGGGAGAGCAAGAGAGAGAAAATTAACCGGCCAGAACACGCTGCCTGCGGTTCGCAGAGCAAAGGGACCGAGATTCTGGATGGTCGACATCCGCCGGGAGGGTCGCGGCGAGACAAAGGGCACAGGCACCCGACCGGCGCAGGCGGGGACTGGGGCTAGGGACGCGGCGGGCAGAAGGCGCATGCACCGGACTGGGACTGGCGCCGGCGGAATCTGAGACTGGGACCGCGGAAGGGAGTGGGCGCGCGCACCCGGGGAGAGTGCGCCCGTCAAGCGTCAAGCCCCTGGCTGCCTGGACCGCTCTGACGGGGAGGGCACAGGGAGCAGGTGCAGATCTCAGTTCGGACCCTTGGCGGAACACCCGAGGGCTGGAACTGCGCGCAGCGCCGCTCCATATTGAACAGCTGGGAGCCTGAGCAGCTCCGGAGCCGGAGCAACTGTAGCCCCTCCCTGCAGCGCGACGGAACTAGCTACCTGAATAAGAGTCCACCTCCGCCCGCTTGGGTCAGGGCGGAAATGAGGCCCTGAAGAGCCTGGCAAACAGAAGCCAAACCGCTTCAGAAGGAACTGGTGCAACAGATTAAAATCCCTGTAGGAAACACTGACCACACCACAAGGGTCCTGTAGATATCAAGAAGTGTAAGCTGGAACGAGGAGCTATCTGAAACTGAGCCGAACCCACACTGACCGCAACAGCTCCAGAGAACTTCCTACATATATTTTAACTTTTTTTTTTTTCTTTCTTTTTTTTTTTTTTTAAGCAGGGGAAAAAAAAAAGAAAAAAATTTTTTTTTAGTTTTATTTTTTCTTTTTAATTTTTTCTCTTTTATTTTCCTTTTAAAATTCCCTATTACTCCCCCATTACTCCTTAACATTCATTTTCATAAATTCTTACGATTTTTGTAGTTAGGGAAAATTTTTTTTTCCTCTTTTTTTTCTCTTCTTTTTTTTTTTTTTCCCTTCTCCTCCTCTATTTTTTATTTTTCTTCTACTCTTATTTCTTTTAAAGTCCTCTAGTACTCCTCTACTACTCCTTAATTATTCATTTTCAATACACTATAACCTTACAAAGAGGAGAGGAAGGAAGGAAAAAAAAGAAGAGAAGCCTTATCTTTAAACCGAACCTCATATATATTTCTAAAATTTTTTGGGGGGTGTTTTTGTTTTTGTTTTTAATATAGTATTTTTATGAGTCTAACCTATACTCTAGATTTTTAATTTTTGTTCTTCAGTATATGATATAAACTGTAAACATTTAAGAATCCAATATTCAGTTTCCATTTTTATTCAGGAGTGTGGTGATTATTCTCTCCCAATCTTGACTCTCTGTTTTCTACCTCAGAACACCTCTATTTCCTCCTTTCCCCCTCTCCTCCCAATTCAATTCTGTGAATCTTTGCTGGTGTCTGGGCTACGGAGAACACTCTAGGAACAGACGACTGCATAGATCTGTCTCTCTCCTCTTGAGTCCCCCTTTTTCTCCTCCTGCTCATCTCTATTTCCCTCTTCCCTGTCCTCTTCTTCATGTAACTCTGTGAACCTCTCTGGGAGCCCCTAACAGGGGAGAATCTTTTCGCCATTAACCTAGAAGTTTTATTATCAGTGCTGTATAGTTGGAGAAGTCCTGAGACTACAGGAAGAATAAAACTGAAATCCAGAGGCAGGAGATTTAAGCCCAAAACCTGAGAACACCAGAAAACTCCTGACTACATGGAACTTTAAGTAATAAGAGACCGTCCAAAAGCCTTCATACCTACACTGAAACCAACCAACACCCAGGAGCCAACAAGTTTTACAGCAAGACATATCACACAAATTCCCCAGCAACACAGGAACATAGCCCTGAAAGTCAACATACAGACTGCCCAAAGTCACACCTAACACATAGACCCATCTCAAAACTCATTACTGGGCACACCATTGCTCTTCAAAGAGAAGAAATCAAGTTCCACGCTCCAGAATACTGAAACAAGCTTCCCTACCCAGGAAACCTTGACAAGTCAACCGTCCAACCCCACCCACTGGGTAAAAACTCCACAATAAAAAGAAATCACAGACCTCCAGAATACAGAAAACCCACTCCAGACACAGCAATCTAAACAAGATGAAAAGGCAGAGAAATACCCAACAGGTAAAGGAACATGACAAATGCCCACCAAGTCAAACAAAAGAGGAGGAGATAGGGAATCTCTCTGAAAAAGAATTTAGAATAATGATAATAAAAATGATCCAAAATCTTGAAAACAAAATGGAGTTACAGATAAATAGCCTGGAGACAAAGATTGAAAAGATGCAAGAAATGTTTAATAAAGACCTAGAAGAAATAAAAGAGAGTCAATTAAAAATGAATAATGCAATGAATGAGATCAAAAACACTCTGGAGGGAACCAAGAGTAGAATAACGGAGACAGAAGATAGGATAAGTGAGGTAGAAGATAGAATGGTGGAAATAAATGAAGCAGAGAGGAAAAAAGAAAAAAGGATCAAAAGAAATGAGGACAACCTCAGGGACCTCTGGGACAATGTGAAACGCCCCAACATTCGAATCATAGGAGTCCCAGAAGAAGAAGACAAAAAGAAAGGCCACGAGAAAATACTCGAGGAGATAATAGCTGAAAACTTCCCTAAAATGGGGAAGGAAATAGCCACCCAAGTCCAAGAAACCCAGAGAGTCCCAAACAGGATAAACCCAAGGCGAAACACTCCAAGACACATAGTAATCAAATTAACAAAGATCAAACACAAAGAACAAATACTAAAAGCAGCAAGGGAGAAACAGCAAATAACACACAAAGGGATTCCCATAAGGATAACAGCTGATCTATCAATAGAAACCCTCCAGGCCAGAAGGGAATGGCAGGACTTAATGAAAGTAATGAAAGAGAATAATCTACAACCTAGATTACTGTACCCAGCAAGGATCTCATTCAGATATGAAGGAGAATTCAAAAGCTTTACAGACAAGCAAAAGCTGAGAGAATTCAGCACCACCAAACCAGCTCTTCAACAAATGCTAAAGGATCTTCTCTAGACAGGAAATGCAGAAAGGTTGTATAAACGTGAACCCAAAACAACAAAGTAAATGGCAACGGGACCACACCTATCAATAATTACCTTAAATATAAATGGGTTGAATGCCCCAACCAAAAGACAAAGATTGGCTGAATGGATACAAAAACAAGACCCCTATATATGCTGCCTACAAGAGACCCACCTCAAAACCAGAGACACATACAGACTAAAAGTGAAGGGCTGGAAAAAAATATTTCACGCAAATGGAGACCAAAAGAAAGCAGGAGTCGCAATACTCATATCAGATAAAATAGACTTTCAAATAAAGGATGTGAAGAGAGACAAAGAAGGACACTACATAATGATCAAAGGATCAATCCAAGAAGAAGATATAACAATTATAAACATATATGCACCCAACATAGGAGCACCGCAATATGTACGGCAAACGCTAATGAGTATGAAAGAGGAAATTAATAGCAACACAATAATAGTGGGAGACTTTAATACCCCACTCACAACTATGGATAGATCAACTAAACAGAAAATCAACAAGGAAACACAAACCTTAAATGATACAATGGACCAGCTAGACCTAATTGATATCTATAGGACATTTCACCCCAAAACAATCAATTTCACCTTTTTCTCAAGTGCACACGGAACCTTCTCCAGAATAGATCACATCTTGGGCCATAAATCTGGTCTTGGAAAATTCAGAAAAATTGAAATCATTCCAGTCATCTTTTCTGATCACAGTGCAGTAAGATTAGATCTCAACTCCAGGAAAAAAATTGTTAAAAATTCAAACATATGGAGGCTAAATAACACGCTTCTGAATAACCAACAAATCATAGAAGAAATCAAAAAAGAAATCAAAATATGTATAGAAATGAATGAAAATGAAAACACAACAACCCAAAACCTATGGGACACTGTAAAAGCAGTGCTAAGGGGAAGGTTCATAGCATTACAGGCTTACATCAAGAAACAAGAAAAAAGCCAAATAAATAACCTAACTCTACACCTAAAGCAGTTAGAGAAGGAAGAAATGAAGAACCCCAGGGTCAGCAGAAGGAAAGAAATCTTAAAAATTAGGGCAGAAATAAATGCAAAAGAAACTAAAGAGACCATAGCAAAAATCAACAAAGCTAAAAGCTGGTTTTTTGAAAAAATAAACAAAATTGACAAACCATTAGCAAGACTCATTAAGAAACAAAGAGAGAAGAACCAAATTAACAAAATAAGAAATGAAAAGGGTGAGATCACAACAGACAACACTGAAATACAAAGGATCATAAGAGACTACTACCAGCAGCTCTATGCCAATAAAATGGACAACTTGGATGAAATGGACAAATTCTTAGAAAAGTATAACTTTCCAAAACTGAACCAGGAAGAAATAGAAGATCTTAACAGAACCATCACAAGCAAGGAAATCGAAACTGTAATCAAAAATCTTCCAGGAAACAAAAGCCCAGGACCAGATGGCTTCACAGCTGAATTCTACCAAAAATTTAGAGAAGAGCTAACACCTATCTTACTCAAACTCTTCCAGAAAATTGCAGAAGAAGGTAAGCTTCCAAACTCATTCTATGAGGCCACCATCACCCTAATTCCAAAACCAGACAAAGATGCCACAGAAAAAGAAAACTACAGGCCAATATCACTAATGAACATAGATGCAAAAATCCTTAACAAAATTCTAGCAAACAGAATCCAACAACATATTAAAAAAATCATACACCATGACCAAGTGGGCTTTATCCCAGGAATGCAAGGATTCTTTAATATCCGCAAGTCAATCAATGTAATACACCACATTAACAAATTGAAAGATAAAAACCATATGATTATCTCAATAGATGCAGAGAAAGCCTTTGACAAAATTCAACACCCATTTATGATTAAAACTCTCCAGAAAGCAGGAATAGAGGGAACATACCTCAACATAATAAAAGCTATATATGACAAACCCACAGCAAGCATCACCCTCAATGGTGAAAAATTGAAAGCATTTCCCCTGAAATCAGGAACAAGACAGGGGTGCCCACTCTCACCACTACTATTCAACATAGTCTTGGAAGTTTTGGCCACAGCAATCAGAGCAGAAAAAGAAGTAAAAGGAATCCAGATAGGAAAAGAAGAAGTGAAACTCTCACTATTTGAAGATGACATGATCCTCTACATAGCAAACCCTAAAGACTCTACCAGAAAATTACTAGAGCTAATCAACGAATATAGTAAAGTTGCAGGATATAAAATTAATACACAGAAATCCCTTGCATTTCTATACACTAACAATGAGAAAACAGAAAGAGAAATTAAGGAAGCAATACCATTCACCATTGCAACAAAAAGAATAAAATACTTAGGAGTATACCTACCTAAAGAAACAAAAGACCTCTACATAGAAAACTATAAAACACTGATGAAAGAAATCAAAGAGGACACAAACAGATGGAGAAACATACCGTGTTCATGGATTGGAAGAATCAATATTGTCAAAATGGCTATTCTACCCAAAGCAATCTATAGATTCAATGCAATCCCTATCAAGCTACCAACGGTATTTTTCACAGAACTAGAACAAATAATTTCACAATTTGTATGGAAATACAGAAAACCATGAATAGCCAAAGTAATCTTGAGAAAGAAGAATGGAACTGGAGGAATCACCCTCCCTGACTTCAGACTCTACTACAAAGCCACAGTCATCAAGACAGTATGGTACTGGCACAAAGACAGAAATATAGATCAATGGAACAGAATAGAAAGCCCAGAGATAAATCCACGAACCTATGGACACCTTATCTTTGACAAAGGAGGCAAGGATATACAATGGAAAAAAGACAACCTCTTTAACAAGTGGTGCTGGGAAAACTGGTCAACCACTTGTAAAAGAATGAAACTAGAACACTTTCTAACACCATACACAAAAATAAACTCAAAATGGATTAAAGATCTAAATGTAAGACCAGAAACTATAAAACTCCTAGAGGAGAACATAGGCAAAACACTCTCTGACATAAATCTCAGCAGGATCCTCTATGACCCACCTCCCAGAATATTGGAAATAAAAGCAAAACTAAACAAATGGGACCTAATGAAACTTAAAAGTTTTTGCACAACAAAGGAAACTATAAGTAAGGTGAAAAGACAGCCCTCAGATTGGGAGAAAATAATAGCAAATGAAGAAACAGACAAAGGGTTAATATCAAAAATATACAAGCAACTCCTGAAGCTCAATTCCAGAAAAATAAATGACCCAATCAAAAAATGGGCCAAAGAACTAAACAGACATTTCTCCAAAGAAGACATACAGATGGCTAACAAACACACGAAAAGATGCTCAACATCACTCATTATTAGAGAAATGCAAATCAAAACCACAATGAGATACCATTACACGCCAGTCAGGATGGCTGCTATCCAAAAGTCTACAAGCAATAAATGCTGGAGAGGGTGTGGAGAAAAGGGAACCCTCTTACACTGTTGGTGGGAATGCAAACTAGTACAGCCACTATGGAAAACAGTGTGGAGATTTCTTAAAAAACTGGAAATAGAACTGCCATATGACCCAGCAATACCACTTCTGGGCATACACACCGAGGAAACCAGATCTGAAAGAGACACGTGCACCCCAATGTTTATCGCAGCACTGTTTATAATAGCCAGGACATGGAAGCAGCCTAGATGCCCATCCGCAGATGAATGGATAAGGAAGCTGTGGTACATATACACCATGGAATATTACTCAGCCGTTAAAAAGAATTCATTTGAATCAGTTCTAATGAGATGGACGAAACTGGAGCCCATTATACAGAGTGAAGTAAGCCAGAAAGATAAAGAACATTACAGCATACTAACACATATATACGGAATTTAGAAAGATGGTAACAATAACCCTATATGCAAAACAGAAAAAGAGACACAGAAGTACAGAACAGATTTTTGAACTCCGTGGGAGAAGGTGAGGGTGGGATGTTTCAAAAGAACAGCATGTATATTATCTATGGTGAATCAGATCACTAGCCCAGGTGGGATGCATGAGACGAGTGCTCGGGCCTGGTGCACTGGGAGGACCCAGAGGAGTCGGGTGGAGAGGGAGGTGGGAGGGGGGATCGGGATGGGGAATACGTGTAACTCAATGGCTGATTCGTGTCAATGTATGACAAAACCCACTGAAATGTTGTGAAGTAATTGGCCTCCAACTAATAAAATAAAATTAAAATAAAAAAAAAAAAAAAAAGATGCTCAACATCACTCATCATTAAAGATATGTAAATTAAAACTACAATGAGATACAATTTTACCCCTATCAGAGGGGTTAAATAAAAAATACTGATGATACCCAGTGTCACTGAGGCTGCAAAGCAATTGGAACTTTCATAGGTGGGAATGCAAAATGGCCTAGTCATTCTAGAAAACAGTTTGGCAAAATCTTATAAATTTGAACATACACATATCATATGATCCAGCTTTCTCACTCAGATATTTATTCTAGAGAAATGAAACTTGCGTTCACACAAAAACCTATATGTGAACATTTACAGCACCATTATTTGTAGTTACCAAAATCTGGAAGCAAACCAAATATTCCTCATTAAGTGAATGGATAAATATACTGTTGTAGTCAGTAATAAAAAGGAACAAACTATTGATAGCTTCAACAACATGAATGAATCCTCAGATACATTATGCTAATTAAAAGAAATCAGTCTCAAGGGGTTACATACTATATGGTTCCATTTATACGGTATTCTCTAAAAGGCAAAATTAATAGAACATAGAACCTCTCAGTGGTTGCCAGGGACTGTGGATAGAAGGAATGTCTGAATGCAAGGAGTTAGCAAAAGAGAATTTCGAGGGGTGCAGGAATTTTTCTATATCCTGTTAGTGGTGGTTACAAAAATCTATGCCTGTGTTACAAATCTAAAGTGAATTTTACTATATGCAACTTAATACAAAATAATAAACAAGTCTGAGGTACTGACATTTTACTAAATTTGATAAAGATAATTTAAAAGAAACTCAAGAAAAGCAGAAAAAAGGCAGTCATGGGAGTATATAAAACCTTGTAGTTTGTCCCAGTTGTTTCTTTCTTTCCCTTTATTAGTTGGAGGTTAATTACTTTACAATAGTGTAGTGGGTTTTGCCAGTTGTTTCTTAAAGAGGAAAGGTCTGTTTCCTTTTGGTTAACATGTCTTCCTCATTTTCAGGTAATAACAATTCTAAAGTCCTAACACTGCTGTTAGTGACTTACATGTGTTCATAAATGAAGGCTATGGGCTTATAAAAATCAACTCTAAAAACTGAATCAACTCTAAGTGAATTAACTCTATTGAACTGTCAATCTAATTAATTGTATAGAAACCCATCATTAAGTTGACTCTAAAACCCTTGAGTCAAAAAATGGCAAATTTAGAGGCCATGTATAAACATGACCTAAGATAAAAGAAAAATTATTCTGCCAGATAGTCTGTTTTTTTCATATTTGTAATGGTAATGATATTTTTTGTTCCTGTAGTCTTGATTTCAATTTCTGAAAGGAACCAAACATTGTGACTTTTCAAAGGGTTTCCAAGCAACTATATGAATTCTTTCTGATCCAGAGGATGGAAATATTTGTGGTGAATCCAGTTTGAGTAACGTGGTGGCCTTGTTTTTGCATTTAGCAAAGATGGTTTCATCAATCACAGGAAATGACACTCCTGACAGAAAGAAAATAAGATGTAAATTAGCTAGAGGAGAGAACAGAGCAGTGACTATTCCATTTGAAATAAGAAGGGCTCAGGAAAGCAAATTGTCATGCGGTTTCATCACCTAATTTCCAAATGACTTGCAGTCTTCCTTCCAATTATGAAATCTGCATTATTTGACTTGTTAGAACTAGCCTAGAGGGGAGAGAATTATTTGGCAAAGGCTGAAAGGGAGCAATCCTTTAGGAACTTTGTGCTTTTCCTTAAAGAAGCACTGTCCAATAGAAATATAACATTAGCTACTTATGTAATTTTAAATTTTCTTGTAGTCACACCAAAAAATCCAAAGAAACAGGTGAGATTAATTTTAATAATGTATTTTACTTAATATCTCCAAAATAGCATTATTTCAACATATAATCAACATCAAAATCAATGATAGTTTACATTTTTTTCATACTAAGTCTTCAAAATCCATTATATATTTTAAACTTATGGTATATCTTAGTTAAGAATAGCCACATTTCAGATGGGGCTTCCTGGTGGCTCATGGTAAAGAATACACCTGCAATGGAAGAGTCACAGGAGACTCAGGTTCGACCTGTGGGTTGAGAAGATCCCCTGGGGGAAGGCATAGTAACTGAGTCTAGTATTCTTGGCTGGAGAATCCCATGGACAAAGGAGCCTGGAGGGCTACAGTCCATGATGTTGCACAGAGTCAGACCCAACTGAAGTGACTTAGCATGCTCGCACACACACACATTTCAAGTACTCAATAACCACAGATAGCTAATGGCTACCATATTAAACAATACAGCTCTAAAGAGTTTTTATATCTGTGAAAAATCTACCATATTAAACAATACAGCTCTAAAGAGTTTTTATATCTGTGAAAAATATGAAACACAATCATGTTTCAATTGGTCTTTGAAACTAAGAATAGATATTTTAGAAAAGAAGTAAAATTGGAAGAAAGTTGACTCAAATGTGTTCTTTTTAATAGCTGAGTAATATTCCATTGTGTATATGTACCACAACTTTCTTATTCATTCATCTGCCAATGGGCATCTAGGTTGCTTCCATGTCCTAGCTATTGTAAACAGTGCTGCGATGAACATTGGGGTACACGTGTCTCTTTCAATTCTGGTTTCCTCAGTGTGTATGCCCAGCAGTGGGATTTCTGGGTCATATGGCAGTTCTATTTCCAGTTTTTTAAGGAATCTCCACACTGTTCTCCAGAATGGCTGTATTAGTTTGCATTCCCACCAACAGTGTAAGAGGGAGGAGATGATAAAACATATGATCGGGCTTTAGAACAATTAATGTTACAGTCTAACTTTATTAAATATCACAACAAATAATAGGCCATATGTTGGCCTGACCCTGGCCTTCAAAGTGCCTACTCATAGAGGCAGTCAATGAAACAGGCAGGATATATAACAGAAGTCAGCACATCTATGGGTGGAACCTAGAATTAACCCTACTGGTAGGCATTTTGCTGCCTCCAATGTTGGTCCAGGTCATCAACTGGGCCAACAAGAGAGTTCCATAGAAATCTGGAATTCCTTTCTAAACTCCAGAATAGCTCAGTGTCTAATTATTTCCACTGCTGTGATTCATAATCTAGAGTAGCTTCTCTCTTGATGCTGATTATTGCCTAAAGCATGCCCAAACTTGCTCTACCTGTCAGCTCCTAGGATCAGCCTATCTAGGTATTCTTGCTGGGACTATTCCTTACAACTGGTTCAGTTTGCCACACTTACAATTCTTCCTCTTGGAGGTCCCAATCCCCCAAATCCACACTAGCCTTGAGCCACTAACATTATGAAAATTTATCAGATATATTACATTGAACAAATAAATTAGCCTCAATATCCTTGTTTGCAAAGTGGGAATTAACCTGACAAGGTTATTATGAGTATCAGTGAGGAATGCATGAGGAAATGCTTTGTAAACTATAAAGAACTAAGCAGGTGTTAGTTATTAAGTCTGCTTAGTACTTACTATCCTCACATCATTGTACTCATAACTAACAACAACCAATTGTAGAACACCAATATTGTAGAATACAGCACTTACATTCCTAAAATGTATATAACTCTCCTTGAATAGGAGTGTAGATTTTATTTAACTAATTATTATATAGAGAATTTTAAATAGTCTAACAGAGTGGCAGAAAGTGAAGAAGAACTAAAGAGCCTCTTGATGAAAGTGAAAGAGGAGAGTGAAAAATATGGCTTAAAGCTCAACATTCAGAAAACTAAGATCATGGCATCCGGTCCCATCACTTCATGGCAAATAGATGGGGAAACAATGGAAACAGTGACAGATTTTATGTTTTGGGGCTCCAAAATCACTGCAGATGGTGACTGCAGCCATGAAATTAAAAGACGTTTATGCCTTGGAAGGAAAGTTATGACCAACCTAGGCAGCATATTAAAAAGCAGAGACATTACTTTGTCAACAAAGGTTCGTCTAGTCAAGGCTATGGTTTTTCCAGTAGTCATGTATGGATGTAAGAGTTGGACTATAAAGAAAGCTGAGCACGGAAGAATTGATGCTTTTGAACTGTGGTGTTGGAGAAGACTCTTGAGAGTCCATTGGACTGCAAGGAGATCCAACCAGTCCATCCTGAAGGAAATCAGTCCTGGGTGTTCATTGGAAGGACTGATGTTGAAGCTGAAATTCCAATACTTTGGCCACCTGATGTGAAGAGTTGACTCACTTGAAAAGCCCCTGATGCTGGGAAAGATTGAGGGCAGGAGGAGAAGGGGACGACAGAGGATAAGATGGTTGGATGGCATTACTGACTCAATAGACGTGGTTTGGGTGGACTCCGGGAGTTGGTGATGGACAGGGAGGCCTGGCATGCTGTGGTTCATGGGGTCACAAAGAGTCAGACATGACTGAGCAACTGAACTGAACAGACAGGCAGAAGCAAGATGAGAAACTAGATCACTGAAGTCTAGATCCATATATGACTTTCATACTTGGGTATTACTCATTTTTAAATTTTGTCCCTTTCATAATCTTCCTGGTCAAATTTTATGTTCTGCAGTTAATGTTGCAAATGACAAACCTAACAGAAAATGTGAAAATTATGTTTTAATTCTTGGGAAAATTTTGGAGCAACTTGGGTTATAGTCACCATTGTAAAAAATTCATTTCTTCTATAATCTCCAGAGAAAGAAATTCCAGCAAGCACAGATTATTGGGATAGTGAGACAAGAAATTTTTAAGTCACCTCATCCGATAAAAACTGTAAGAAGTCAGATTTAGAGTTGCTGTCACAGCAGCCCCATGCCAACCCAAACCCTGCAAGTCTAGAGAGAGACTCACTTGTGCTTCTGATAGTAAAAGACTTGAAAGAAAAAACTATTTCAACCTGTCTTAGAAGCAATTGATCTGGACACCAGCAGAGAAGCTAAAACCAGCTTAACTCATGGATATTCCTACACTAGTCATATTTTACTAGAGAAAAGTATAAGGAGATTTACCAGCATTTTGTATATTACCTACAAGAGTCAGTCACCAAGCATGCTGGGACTTTGAGGATGGTTCAACAATGAAAAAGGATTAGCTCTTCTTAAGGACAAAGCCTGAACTGGGGACACTAACTCAGCAGTGAAGCCCACTGAGCTAGCCAATTGGCAAATCACCTTTACCCATGACAGTGAAGAGACTTTAATTAAGGTCTACTTACAAAACTGAGAATTAAGGGATCAAACAAGGGACATTGCGTCATCCAGAGACTATCTACAGCAGGAAGTCACTACTACCTTTAGGCCTTCAGATCAGGAAAGCTGGATCCTTGGAGGAGAGGCCTTCTGTAGGAAACTCTAGCCCAGGAGAGGTGCTGCTGATTTCAGAGCTGAGCTCTGAATGCCAGAGGCTCATGGAATGCCAGAGCCTCCAATCTACTGCCTAACTTAGGGGTCAGTGAACATTTGCTATAAAGGGTCAGATGGTAAATATTTTAGGCTTTGTGAGCCATCCAGTCTGTGTTACAACGACTCAACTCTGCCATTGTAGCATGAAAATAGCCATAGATAATATGTAAACAAATGAATGTGGCTGTGTTTTGATCAAACATTATCCATAAAAATGGGAAGTGGACTGGACCCATGAGCCAAAATCCAACCCAGAGGGCGCCCAGGTGAAACAGTCTGCCAGTGTCAGCCTCCTATAACACAGAACAGGGCAGACAAGTGGGGAGGAAACGGACCCAGACCCAGGGGAAAGACATTAACAGAGAATTACAGGCACACAATTCTTCAGGAGGTCCATTTCAGAGACTCAAGAACCCAGTTCCAGCACGGGATATGAAAGAGTAATGTCCAATGCCAAAGGCATAGAAGGTGAACCTAAGGGGTTAAGAAAGCTAGAGCTCAGGATGGCATCAGACTTAGAATAGTAAGTTCAGTTCAGTTCAGTTGCTCAGTCGTGTCCGACTCTTTGTGATCCCATGAATCGCAGCACGCCTGGCCTCCCTGTCCACAACAAACTCCCGGAGTTTACTCAAACTCATGCCCATCGAGTCGGTGATGCCATCCAGCCATCTCATGGCTGTCGTCCCCTTCTCCTCCTGCCCCCAATCCCTCCAAGCATCAGGGTCTTTTGCAATGAGTCAACTCTTCACATGAGGTGGCCAAAGTATTGAGTTTCAGCTTCAGCAAAAGTCCTTCCAAAGAACACCCAGGACTGATCTCCTGCAGGATGGACTGGCTGGATCTTCTTGCAGTCCAAGGGACTCTCAAGAGTCTTCTCCAACACCATAGTTCAAAACCATCAATTTTTTGGCGCTCAGCTTTCCTCACAGTCCAACTCTTACATCCATACATGACCACTGGAAAAACCATAGCCTTGACCAGACGGACCTTTGTTGACAAAGTAATGTCTCTGCTTTTTAATATGCTATCTAGTTTTGTCATAACTTTCTTTCCAAGGAGTAAGCGTCTTTTAATTTCATGACTGCAGTCACCATCTGCAGTGATTTTGAAACCCCAAAAAATAAAGTCTGTCAGTTTCCACTGTCTCCCCATCTATTTCCCGTGAGGTGATGGGACTGGATGCCATAATCTTAGTTTTCTGAATGTCAAGCTTTAAGCCAACTTTTTCACTCTCCTCTTTCACTTTCATCAAGAGGCTTTTCAGTTCCTCTTCACTTTCTGCCATAAGGGTGGTATCATCTGCATATCTGAGGTTATTGGTATTTCTCCCGGCAATCTTGATCCCAGCTTGTGCTTCCTCCAGCCCAGCATTTCTCATGATGTA
Source organism: Muntiacus reevesi (assembly GCF_963930625.1). Classification (NCBI taxonomy): domain Eukaryota; kingdom Metazoa; phylum Chordata; class Mammalia; order Artiodactyla; family Cervidae; genus Muntiacus; species Muntiacus reevesi. The sequence continues at coordinate 40,736,363 of NC_089271.1, read as the reverse complement.
ATCTGCATATAAGTTAAATAAGCAGGGTGACAATATACAGCCTTGACATACTCCTTTTCCTGTTTGGAACCAGTCTGTTGGTCCAGTTCTAACTGTTGCTTCCTCACCTGCATACAGATTTCTCAGGAGGTAGGTCAGGTGGTCTGGTATTCCCATCTCTTTCAGAATTTTCCACAGTTTAATGTGATCCACACAGTTGAAGGTTTTGGGGTAGTCAATAAAGCAAAGATAGGTGTTTTTCTGGAACTCTCTTGCTTTTTCGATGATCCAGCAGATATTGGCAATTTGATCTTTGGTTCCTCTGCCTTTTCTAAAATCAACTTGAACATCTGGAAGTTTTTGGTTCACGTATTGCTGAAGCCTGGCTTGGAGAATTTTGAGCATTACTTTACTAGCGTGTGAGATGAATGCAATTGGGTGGTAGTTTGAGCATTCTTTGGGATTGCCTTTCTTAGGGATTGGAATGAAAACTGACTTTCTCCTGTCCTGTGGCCACTGCTGAGTTCTCCAAATTTGCTGGCATATTGAGTGCAGCACTCTCACAGCATCATCTTTCAGGATTTGAAATAGCTCAACTGGAATTCCATCACATTCACTAGCTTTGTTCGTAGTGATGCTTTCCAAGGCCCACTTGACTTCACATTCCAGGATGTCTGGCTCTAGGTGAGTGATCACACCATTGTGATTATCTGGATCATGAAGATCTTTTTTTTTTTTAATTTTTTTAAATTAGTTGGAGGCTAATTACTTCACAACATTTCAGTGGGTTTTGTCATACATTGAGATGAATCAGTCATAGAGTTACATGTAATCCCCATCCCTATCCCCCCTCCCACCTCCCTCTCCACCCGACTCCTCTGGGTCCTCCCAGTGCACCAGGCCCGAGCACTTGTCTCATGCATCCCACCTGGGCCGGTGATCTGTTTCACCATAGATAATATACATGCTGTTCTTTCGAAACATCCCACCCTCACCTTCTCAGCCGTTAAAAAGAATTCATTTGAATCAATTCTAATGAGATGGATGAAACTGGAGCCTATTATACAGAGTGAAGATCTTTTTGTACAGTTCATCTGTGTATTCTTGCCACCTCTTCTTAATATCTTCTGCTTCTGTTAGGTCCATACCATTTCTGTCCTTTAGTGAGCCCATATTTGCATGAAATGTTCCCTTGGTATCTCTAATTTTCTTGAAGAGATCTCTAGTCTTTCCCATTCTGTTGCTTTCCTCTATTTCTTTGCACTGATCACTGAGGAAGGCTTTCTTATCTCTCCTGGCTATTCTTTGGAACTCTGCATTCAAATGGGAATATCTTTCTTTTTTCCTTTGCTTCTCTCTTCTCTTCTCTTCACAGCTATTTGTAAGGCCTACTCAGACAACCATTTTGCCCTTTTGCATTTCTTTTCCATGGGTATGGTCTTGATCCCTGTCTCCTGTGCAGTGTCACGAACCTCCATCCATAGTTCATCAGGCTCTCTGTCTATCAGATCTAGTCCCTTAAATCTATTTCTCTCCTCCACTGTATATTCATAAGGGATTTGATAAGCAACCCCCAAATCAGGATTCAAGCCAGAAAGTCAGCAACCCCCCTGAGACCTACCTGTGGGACCTGACAAGGAAGGTGCTTGGGGTTTATGCCAGGCTAGTGTTTTTGAATTCCTAAGTTTTTAATCTTTGGAGTTCTGCAATGAGAAATCAGAATTCTGGGATAATCTCAAGAATACTACAAATCAAAAGCTGTTTTTAAAATACTTCCAACATTCCTCTTACTTTTTACTCATTATTGCTGATATCTGGAAGGAAATATTTAATAACTAAGAAATATTAAGTTTTGCAATATTTTCAAGGGACTGTGGCCAATAGCAGATATTCAGCCTGGAAAATGCCAGCAAACATCATTGGGTAGTATTCAAATAACATTTCTGTCTCTTAGCAAAGTTAACAGTACTACATAGAATCACACATAAATACTGCCAAGTTAAGGACTTATTTTGCTCCCCAAAATTGTTATTTCTTGGACTACAATTCACGGGATCTGTGTAAAGTATACTATGCATGGGGCTTCCCTGGTGGCTCAGATGGTAAAGCATCTTCCTGCAATGCAGGAGACCCAGGTTTGATCCCTGGGTCGGGAAGATTCCCTGCAGGAGGGAATGGCTACTGTCTCTAGTATTCTTGCCTGGAGAATTCTGTGGACAGAGGAGCCTGGAAGGCTAGTCTCCATGGGGTCACAAAGAGTCAGACATGACTGAGAAACTAAACTTTTGCTTTCTTTTCACTTCACTCTATGCATACAAACTGACTAATATTTATTTCATTCATGAGTATGACTCACTGCTGGCAGCAGATATGACCACAAACACACACTTATTAGGTGACAACAGTTGTGAACAAGACTGATTAGATCATGACCATTTTCTACTTTGGTGTGTGTGTGTGTGTTAGTCACTCAGTCATGCTCTTTTGACCCCGTAGACTGTAGCCTGCCAGGCTCCTCTGTCCATGGAATTCTCCAGGTAAGAATATCGAAGTGGGTTGCCATTTCCTCCTCCAGGGGATCTTCCCAACCCAGGAATCAAACCCGAGTCTCCTGCATTGCAGAGGATTCTGTCTGAGCCACCAGGAAAGCACTGCTCTGAAAATGTCGACCAAAACCTCCCACTCGGTGTGTCAGTGTTTCCTGCTCTCTCTTTCCATTTGATGTCAGTGGATTCTTTCCAAAGTGTAGCATATTTTTTGTTTATTGTTAAACATTAATTCCTGCAGGGGAATTATGTTGTCTCATTTTTCTTATTTCTCTACTGATTTTTCTGAAGATTCTCAATTTGAAAAAATTTATATTTTAGGAAATGTTAGAAAAGAGTTCCCACATGGGATCTTAACCAGGTCCAGCATATATTGAGCTAATGATTACTATGCTTGTTTCCACCCCACCTGCCCATGGGACAGGTCTGAATGACTGACAGGCTGGGCCTCCTGGATTTAGGATCAGTGAAGGACTGATGCTGAAGCTGAAGCTCCAATACTTTGGCCACCTGATGCAAAGAACTGACTCACTGGAAAAGACCCTGATGCTGGGAAAGACTGAAGGCAGGAGAAGAAGGGGACGACAGATGATGAGATGGTTGGATGGCATCACTGACTCGATGGACCTGAGTTGCAGCAAGCTCCAGGAGTTGGTGGTGGACAGGGAAGCCTGGCGTGCTGAAGTCCATGGGGTTACAAAGAGTCAGACATGACTGAGCAACTGAACTGAACTGAAGAAGGTTAAGATCCTTCTGCCCCTGTGGAGCTGGAGCTACTATGCAAGGACATGAATGAGGTTTATTTCAGGGCTAGTCAGACTATTGGTCTTAGACCTCTTTATCTACAGAAGCCCCTAAAAGGAGGTTGACAGATTGTTGAGCTTTCTGACAGTCATAATATCATAAATTTGAATAAAAATTCCCATGAGATTTAGTGCTAAAAAATAAAAGGATAATTCTGACCAGGACTTCTTGCCACAAAAATGGCTGACCATATTCTAAATCTGTGTTCAGTTCAACAGCACTAGGAAAATGGTTATCTCATAAAAGTAGAATAATTTATATTTTTAATATCTGCATAGAAACAGATGCTTTATTATTGAAGAGAGGCTATATGAATCAGTTTAACTCCATTCCATCTTTCCACTATGGCCCTTCTCCCACCTCCTGGTACTTCTTTCAGCATGACCTTAGAACCTCCAGGTTGCCTTTTCAATCATACATTTATTTATTCATTCAACAAACAGTTATGGAGTGTTTATTATATGCTAGGCCACTAGTGTCTGATGATAAATTCTGTCCTATTCTGCCTTCATCATGAAGTTAATAGTACAAATAGTAGAGGAGATAAGCAGAACAATTAGTCAAAATTGTACAAATCACTGACTATGAAACGTGCTATGAGAGGTAATGAGGTGTATAAGGAAGGGGAGTGCTTTGGAACAGAAATAGTAGACACAAAGGTAAGAAGGGAGAAAGTGCTCTGTGCATTTTAAGGAAGTGAAAAAATTAAGTATGACTTGAGTATGGGAATGGTATAAACGGAGAAGGACCACCCAGAACCCCCTAGAACCGCCCCCCACCCCCGCACCCGCCAAGGACTTGCCCCAGCTGTCTACTCTTCCAAGATCTGCTAGGGCTGCAGAGACATACTTTGCCAGAGTTTTTGCCTGGGGTCGTGCCTGAGCTCATTCTAGGTAAGATGTAAAGGCCAGAGGTTTGACAAGTCTGATGAGCAAAACTCACTATGGAGCTCCCCACTAGGTTGGCTGAGGCTTTAGTGACCCTGCATCAAGGTTTGACTTCTTCCTCTGTCTTATGCTGCTGCTACTTCATTTCCTTTCACAAATACTGGTGTTTATTTGTAAACACTGTGTATGCCAAACTTTGTCTCAGTGTCTGTCCCTGGAAAATTCAGAAGGAGCGAAGTATGATGAGTCAGCAGGAACCAAGTCATACAAGTCTTGTTAAGGATTTGGGTCTTTACCCTAAAAGCCACTGAAAGCCATCAAGAGTTTTAATCAGACAAAGGTCATGATTTGATTCATGTATGGAAAGAACTGACTTTCGTTGCTATATGAACGTTCTGTTGGAAGAGAAGTTAAGAGTGCATGGTAGGGAAGGGATAAATGATGACTTCTGCACTGGACACTTTGAGTTTGAGGTGCCTTTGTGCCCTCCAAATAGAGGATGAGATTTGGATCTGGTCTGAAGTCTAGAGAAGTCTAGGTTAGAGATCAGTAAAGTGACTGTGCTTCCAAAATGCTTACCTGCCAACTTCAACTAAAGTTGAAAAATTAAAAAATGAACAGCAAAACAGGAGGAAGAAAGATAGTAAACTAGAAGTACTTCCCATTCTTGCCTTAGAATACATCATCTCTTACAGATTCTTTCCTTCACCTGTGAACCCACAAACTTTTCAACGTTAAGCTTCAAGATATTCTTTCATTTATTTTTATTAGTTGGAGGCTAATTATTTTGCAATATTGTAGTGGTTTTTGCCATACATTGACATGAATCAGCCATGGATTTACATGTGTTCCTCATCTTGAACCCCCCTCCCACCTCCCTCCCTATCCCATCCCTCTGGGTCATCCCAGTGCACCAGCCCTGAGCACTTGTCTCATGCATCCAACCTGGACTGGTGATCTGTTTCACACTTCATAATATACATGTTTCAATGCTATTCTCTCAGATCATCCCACCCTTGCCTTCTCCCACAGAGTCCAAATGTCTGTTTTATACACCTACGTCTCTTTTCTTGTCTTGCAAATAGGGTTATCGTTACCATCTTTCTAAATTCCATATATATGCATTAGTACACTGTATTAGTGTTTATCTTTCTGGCTTACTTCACTCTGAATAATGGGCTCCAGTTTCATCCATCTCATTAGAACTGGTTCAAATGTATTCTTTTTAATGGCTGAGTAAAATTCCATTGTGTATATGTACCATAGCTTTCTTATCCATTCATCTGCTGATGGGCATCTAGGTTGCTTCCATGTCCTGGCCATTATAAACAGTGCTGTGATGAACATTGGGGTACACGTATCTCTTTCAGATCTGGTTTCCTCGGTGTGTATGCCCAGGAGTGGGATTGCTGAGTCATATGGCAGTTCTATTTCCAGCCCTATCAAGCTACCAATGGTATTTTTCACAGAACTAGAATAATCTCACAATTTGTATGGAAATACAAAAAACCTCGAATAGCCAAAGCAATCTTGAGAAAGAGGAATGGAACTGGAGGAATCAATCTGCCCGACTTCAGGCTCTACTACAAAGCCACAGTCATCAAGACAGTATGATACTGGCACAAAGACAGAAATATAGATCAATGGAACAAAATAGAAAGCCCAGAGATAAATCCACATACCTATGGACACCTTATCTTCGACAAAGTAGGCAAGAATATACAATGGAAAAAAGATATTTTTTAATGTGGGAAGGGGGTCTAAAACAAGAGGCAGAGCAAAGCAATCTAACAGTCATTTTTATAGCAAGAATTGCTGCAAAAAAAAAAAATGATTCTTATTAGTTGTTGTTGTTCAGTCACCAAGTCATGTCAGACTCTTTGGGACCTCATGGACTGCAGCATGCTAGGCTTCCTTATCCTTCACCATCTCCCAGAGTTTGCTCAAACTCATGTCCATCGAGTTGGTGATACCATCCACCCATCTCATCCTCTGTCGCCCCCTTCTCCTGACCTCAATCTTTCTCAGCATCACAGTCTTTTCCAAGGAGTCAGCTCTTCACATCAGGTGGCCAAAGTATTGGAGTTTCAGCATCAGTCCTTCCAATGAATATTAAGGGTTGATTTACTTTATCCATCAATTTTAGAATTTGCTTCTGAATTAACTTTAGGAGAACTCATTTTTCTCATTCTATACATTTCTTCATAATCAGGACAAGCAGGTCTATAGTCTTTGATTTGGTAAATGAGGTGATTAAAAAAAGCCAAATCAACCATTTTTTCAAGTTGTTGTTTTTCATCCTACTGAAATTGCTTTTTTGGTGAGATTTCAGAAAGGGAAATACGGTGTTGTATTACTTAAAATGAATAACCTGTACCCTTATCCACAACTGGGATAATTACCACATTTTTCAACTCCTAAGGACTAGCTTTCTAATTTTGTAATTTTTTTTCTTTTGGCTTCTAAGCGTCAAGGACACTCTAACCATAACATATGCTTTGAACATAATATCCCCTTGAATCTCATTTCCCAATCTACTTTATAAATTACAAATTTTCCTCTTTTAGACTATTCGTAAATATTTTCCTTGGGGCTTTAAAATTCATGTTCAGTCTTATCTTAAAGTTGCATCTTGGGCAGTATCATCTATGTTGGTTGTAGCATAATTATATTTAGGAGTGTGAGAGAAGCTTGTGGCCCCTTAAAATAATTAGATTTATTTTTCCTCTTAGGGGTGCAAAATTAGTTTACAAATAGACAACTTCCTACCTAATTGGTTCTTAACAACTAACAGGATTCTAGCATTTTGGATGATTTTGGCAGTGCACCAAATTCCTTCAAAAATTGAAAATATTAAATATAGTAATGCAAAGTTATTGCATCTATCTGTATATTGTGTTCTTTGTGTTTTGATTTGCTTTAAAATGTTTTACTGCAGTAAATGTCTCAGTGTTGTGTTTTGTTTCTAGATGTTTCCTGGAAAAATCACCAAAGAATCAGAATCAGCATTATTTTCAGAGGTCACTGGCCAGCGATGCTAATGTCCCCTAAGGCTTCCCAGATGGCTCTAGTGGTAAAGAACCACCTGCCAATGCAGGAGACAAAAGAGATGCAGGTTCAATCCCTCAGTTGGGAAGATGCCCTGGAGAAGGGCATGGTAACCCACTCTAGTATTCTTGCCTGGAGAATCCCATGGACAGAGGAGCCTGGCCCATAGAATCATAAAGAGTTGGACACGATTGAAGCAACTTAGCATGTGCACAGTTTTCTGCAGGAAAAGTATCAAACTTTCTCAGAGTTTTTTCCCATGTCTGTCAGTGGCAGCGACCATTCCATCCTCTTTTGTTCCTCCTCCTTTAAAGAGAATTTAGGAAGGAGATTTTCATAAATCATAGTGACCTAATCTGAAGATCCATTGGGCTGTAAGCAGTGAAGCTGGGTGTAACACCAAAGCAATATTCACTGAGCTGAGCTGAGAGGAACTCAGAGTGGGCACTCATGGGGAGAATGGGCTGATGACAGCCTCGCTCTGGGACACCTGCTGCGAAGGGTGTAGCATCACCTTCAGAGAAAGTGAGAACAAGAATGGGGTGGGTATGGAACAAAGGGCAAGGACTATCTAATACAGAGGCAAGATTAATCTCTCATTCATGGCTTGAGTTAGAAATATGCAGCAGCACAAAGAGTGTGCATACCCAAGGTCTTTAAACAGAGCAAGTGGTACTTCAGTGACTCGTGCTCTGAAGGACATCAGGTAACCTGGGGAAGGACCGACCGTAAGTCTTCCCCTTGCAAGGTCTATTTATATGAATAGAACTTACAAATATAGAGAAAGTCATTGTGGAAGTTTTATTTTTATGGCCACACATTTTGTGACACTCTACCCATCAGGAGGCAGGATCTATATCTTCTCTCCTTGAACACAGGCAGGCTTATGACTCACCTGCCAATGGGCTTCCCAGGTAGCTCAGTGGAAAAGAATCTGCCTGCCAATGCAGGAGATGCAAGAGATGTGGGTTCGATCCCTGGGTGGGGATGATCCCCTGGAGAAAGGAATGGCAACCCCCTCCAGTATGCTTGCCTGTAAAATTCCATGGACAGAAGAGCCTGGTGGGCTACAGTCCAGGGAATTGCAAAGAGTCAGACATGACTGAGCACACACACACAATACAGTAATAATATAGAAGTGATGTGTGACTCCCTGAGGCTAGGCCAGAAAAGGAAAGGCAGCTTCTACTTTGTTCACTTCAACACTCCTGTTGAAGCCCCTAAATAAGAAGTCCAATAACCTTGAAGCAGCCATACTGTGAGGGAGCAAAGCTACACGAATAGGGAGATGCTCCAGTTTATGACCTCAACTGAACTCCGAGCTGATAACCACCATCAGTCGCCAGCCATGTGAGTGTTATCACCTTGGACATCCAACCAAGTCAAAACCTCAGAAGACTGCAAGCCCAGATAACACTGGACTATAGCTGTTTAAGAGATCTCAAACAAAATCTCCTCAGCCCTTCATGAATTCCTGACTATAAGCAGTGTAGCTTCATCAGTACCCACTACTGGCAATTACAAAAGCATAGTAAGTCTTAAACATCTTACACAAACCTTTATCTACTAATTAGAATGTAAATGTCATTAAGCCTGATCATTTGTGCTTTGGCCTCCTTTGTGGTTTAACCATTTTCTCCCCATCTCCAGTAGAATTTATGCAACTTTTCTCTCTTGTATTTGAAGGAGCTGAGCTCTTTGCAATTAAAGCAGATCTAAGTCCTCATAATGGCCCACCTTCTTTCTCCCTCGGTTGCCCTGGTACATTCATCAAGACTCTGTCAGTCTAAGGTAATAGAAACTTAACTCAAACTAGTTCAAGAAAGAAAAGAGGAGGGCATTTATTGGTCTAGTAATTAGCAAATCCAGGGGTTGTGTTAGCTTTAGCTGACCCATATCTTTAAGTTCAGATAATATTTGCAGGTCTTTGGCTGTCTGTCCCTCATATTCATATTAGTCATTCTCTCTCTCTCCCTCCTACTTTTTCTCCTTCTCTCCTCCCTTCAACTTCTTTACCATATACTTCTTTCATTACCAGAATTCATCTTCAGGTTTTCCCTGTATAACATCAAAATAGCATCTAGCAGTTCTACCCTCAGATCCTGCCAGTTCAATCACCAGTGCAGAAATAACAGTCTCTCCTTAAACTTCTGGAAGAAAAAAAAATCCCAGGAAAGACTCTTATCATCCTGGCAAAGGCCCTGGAATTGAGACTGGACCAACCATTGAGGCCAAGGAGATGAACTGGTCTGTTTGCCAGGTCTCCAATACATGCACACCTCTGTATCCAAGGTTAGGCCCATCCACATTGCATGGACTGATTTCCCTCCCGTCAGGCAGGAATACATCCTTGGTTCAGTCCACTTTGTGATGAGCAGAGAGGAAGGGCAGAGTGATGTTGTATTAGGGTTGACCACTTAGGATTCTGGTAGGGGGATGGTATAATTTAAGTTGGAGAGGAAAGTTAGAAAAGGTGGTATGTTTTGCACAGGACCATTTTCAGAACAAACATGGGAAAGGGAACTGGATATACAAAGCAAGCTCCTTGGACTTCCTTCATTCATCCTTAGAAATTCTTGATCCCCAGCTGTAAGCCCAGACACTCCTTAGTTTTTGGACTGAATCTGTCCTCCGTTAGAAAGATTTAAACTGTCCTGGTTTTCAGGTGACTCAGCTTTAAGACAACCTTGTAGATACCATACTTTGACATGGCTCCTCAGTTTTACTGCTCATGTGTCTGTGCTAATTCGCTTCAGTTGTGTCCAACTCTTTGCGATCCTATGGGCTGTAGCCCACCAGGCTCCTCTATCCATGGGATTCTCCAGGCAAGAATACTGGAGTGGGTTGCCATGCCCTCCTCAAGGGATCTTCCTGACCTAGGGATCTGACCCATGTCTCTTACATCTCGTTCATTGGCAGGCTGGTTCTTTACAACTAGTGCCACCTGGGAAGCCCCTCTACTACTCATACTTCTGCCTAACTTGAAGAAACAACATGATATCCCAGTTTATTGCAGACAGGCCAATGATAGCCAGTCATCTAACAGGAGGAAATGCCTGCCAGAAAACTGAGTCCAGAGACCAGAGCCCTGCTAGTTTACTCCCATAACTTCTGCCTTGTAGAAGCTGAATCTAGAAAGTTGTTGAAAGTTAAAAAATTCTGCCTGCATGTGTATGTTATACTCCCTGCCTAACTCTGTACACCGGCTTCCTTTACTCACCCATTTGTGGCCCAAAATGGCAGACCAAGCTGTAAATCTACATAAGCTTCCAGCCTAAGTACCAGTCTTCACTCAAGTTAGTTGGAAACATGAGAAAACGTTAACCGTTTGTTCTCATAGTTCTGTATGTCAGCTGTTAGCTGACTTTAACTAGCTCATGTCGGTGGTTCTGCTTTATAGGTACACATGCTAACATCCAGGCTACCAGAGCAGAAATAGTTTAGGAGCAGTTCTTCTCAAGGGGTGACAGAGATCAGAAACACACAAGGTATCTTAAAGCTTAGGCTCAGAATGGCACAGTGATACTTCCTTCTATGTCATTGGCCAACACAAGTCACAATTTGGAAAGCCCAAACTCAGGGATGGGCAAATACTCTGCCAATAATGAGATCATGATAAGGATATGGGTGCAAGGAAGGTTAAAAATTGGTGTTAATAGCTTCGTTATTAGAAAATCTGATCAGCCTAGCCCTGCTTTATAGGGTCAGGATCAAAGCATTCAATTTCAACCCAATAGCTGCAATCAGGGGGGAGATAGGAGCATCCTGTGGAAAGATGTTAAAGGTTGAGTGTGGGGTTGTTGTTGTTGTTGTTCAGTCACTCAGTCGTGTCCAACTCTTTGCAACCCCATAGACTGCAGCACAACAGGCTTCTCTATCCTTCACTATCTCCCAGAGTTCACTCAAACTCATGTGCATTGAGTTGGTGATGCCACCCAAACATCTTATCCTCTGTTGCCCCCTTCTCCTCCTGCCCTTAATCTTTCCAAGCATCAAGGTCTTTTCCAAAGAGTTGGCTCTTTGCAACAGGTGGCCAAAGTATTGGAGCTTCAGCACTAGAGACATATGCAAGATGGTCATGGGAAGAACATTGAGTGACATGACTGGTATGGTATTTTCTGCTTCTCTAATGAACAAAAGATAGACAATGTGTGTTTGAGCTACCACAGGTACTCTAATAGCTCAGAAAAAGTATCAAAAGAGTCACAACCACTATAATATCACTTTATTTACTTCTAAATTCATCTTAGGTCATTCTTTGACAGGCTGATTATACTCATCCTTTCTCCCTCATAGACTCATTGACCTAATCACGTGAAATTCTATTACTTGCTTTGAATAGGGGCTTCCCTAGTGGCTCATCTGGTAAAGAATTTGCCCGTGATTCTTTGAATAATTAACAACAATAAACCAATGGGTATTGTTATTCATCATTTCTCAACTAAAAATTCTATCTCTAGCTAAGATTCCAGAGCTGGTTTTCCCTTTTTTATGCCAATTTGGGGCATAGTCTTACCTTAATACTGATTATCAATTGGTCAAATATGATTTGCCTCCCATTAATTCTTTAGGCCTAGGTTAGATATCATCCCTTCTGAACAACCTTCCCCAGCCCCACTTCCAAGTGCAGTCTGATGCCCTTGATATGGGATCCCACCCACCCTTTTATGTCTCCCTTGAACTGTTCTGTAATTGATGATTTATTCATAAGTTGCTCCCATTCCAGTCTCTACTGTCCCAGTCCTTGAAGTAGACAGTGTCCTGTTCACCATTATACTGGGCATGGGGCATGAGACACAGGGGAAACTCAGTAAGTATTTGAGAATTCAGTGACTGAACCCAGAGTGAAGTGACTCTGGAGTGATCCTCCTCTGTGTGACCTTGAGCAACTGATCTCCCTTCTCCTCTTCTGTAAGATGAAGGGCTTGGGCAAGCTGGCTGTTTCTCAGTCTTGGTATCCATCATGATGCAGAGTCACTTCTGACGTTTACTGTCCATGTTCATCACTAATGATAAAGTTTCAACATGTTCAAAATGTTTGCTTTTTATAGGTAAGATGTTTAATTTTTATATAACTAAGAAAAGGTTCAAATGTATTGGTTAAAATAATGCCAGACTTATTTGCTGGCATTAACACATGACTTCTTGAGGGAAAATGAAGATTACAGTCAGTCAACACACAAGTAACTCTTGGGTGAGTCCATGGGACTGTGTTACTCTCATCAACATTAGTCTTCATATGTATTGTGGTGCAAAAATAGATATCCTCATGTCCATGGGATGCCAAAATCACTTTCAAATAGGAATTTTTTTTAAAAGAAAACTTCTTCCATCTATTTGCATTTAGCTAGTCATCTTGGTGCACCAGAGATAACACCATTAAGAAAATTTTGCTGAGATTTCCCTTGTAGCTCAGTCAGTAAAGAAGCTGCCTGCAATGCAGGAGATCCAGGTTCAATTCCTGGCTCAAGAAGATTCCCAGGAGAAGGAACTGGAGAAAATCCCATGGACAGAGGAGCCTGGCAGGCTAAAAGGAATCCAGATTGTAAAAGAAGAAGTAAAACTCTCACTGTTTGCAGATGACATGATCCTCTACATAGAAAATCCCAAGACTCTATCAGAAAATTACTAGAGCTAATCAATTAATATAGTAAAGTTGCAGGATATAAAATTAATACACAGAAATCCCTTGCATTCCTATACACTAACAATGAGAAAACAGAAAGATAAATTAAGGAAACAATTCCACTCACCATTGCAATGAAAATAATAAAATACTTAGGAATCTATCTACCTAAATAAACAAAAGACCTATATGTAGAAAACTATAAAACACTGATGAAAGAAATCAAAGATGACACAAATAGATGGAGAAATATACCATTTTCATGAACTGGAAGAATCAATGTAGTGAAAATGAGTATATGACCCCCAAAGCAATCTATAGATTCAATGCAATCCCTATCAAGCTACCAACGGTATTTTTCAGAGAACTAGAATAAATAATTTCACAATTTGTATGGAAATACAAAAAACCTCAAATAGCCAAAGCAATCTTGAGAAAGAAGAATGGAACTGGAGGAATCAACCTGCCTGACTTCAGACTATACTAGAAAGCTACAGTCATCAAGACAGTATGGTACTGGCACAAAGACAGAAGTATAGATCAATGGAACAAAATAGAAAGCCCAGAGATAAATCCACGCACCTATGGACACCATATCTTTGAAAAAGGAGGCAAGAATAGACAATGGAGAAAAGACCATCTCTTTAACAAGTGGTGCTGGGAAAACTGGTCAACCAGTTTTAAAAGGATGAAACTAGAATGCTTTCTAATACTATACACAAAAGCAAACTCAAGATGGATTAAAGATCTAAACATAAGACCAGAAACAATAAACTTCTTAGAGGAAAACATAGGCAAAACACTCTCTGACATAAATCACAGCAAGATCTTCTATGACCCACCTCCCAGAGTAATGGGAATAAAAACAAAAATAAACAAATGGGACCTAATTAAACTTAAAAGCTTTTGCACAACAAAGGAAACTATAAGCAAAGTGAAAAGACAGCCTTCAGAATGGGAGAAAATAATAGCAAATGAAGCACTGACAAAGAAGTAATCTCAAAAATATACAAGCAACTCCTGCAGCTCAACTCCAGAAAAATAAACGACCCAATCAAAAATTGGGCCAAAGAACTAAACAGACATTTCTCCGAAGAAGACAGATGACTAACACACACACGAAAAGATGCTCCACATCACTCATTATCAGAGAAATGCAAATCAAAACCACAATGATGTACCATCTCACGCCGGTCAGAATGGCTTCTATCCAAAAGTCTACAAACAATAAATGTAGGAAAGGGTGTGGAGAAAAGGGAACCCTCTTACACTATTGGTGGGAATGCAAACTGGTATAGCCACTATGGAGAAGAGTGTGGAGATTCCTTAAAAAACTGGAAATAGAACTGCCGTATGACCCAGCAATCCCACTCCTGGGCATACACACTGAGGAAACGAGAACTGAAAGAGACACGTGTACCCCAATGTTCATTGCAGCACTCTTTATAGTAGCCAGGACATGGAAGCAACCTAGATGTCCATCAGCAAAGGAATGGATAAGAAAACAGTGGTACATATACACAATGGAATACTACTCAGCTATTAAAAAGAATGCATTTGAATCAGTTCTAATTAGGTGGATGAAACCGGAGCCTATTATACAGAGTGAAGTAAATCAGAAAGAAAGACACCAATACAGTATATTAACACATATATATGAAATTTAGAAAGATGGTAACAATGACCCTATCTGCGAGACAGCAAAAGAGACACAGATACAAAGAGCAGACTTTTGGACTCTGTGGGAGAAGGCGAGGGTGGGATGATTTGAGAGAATAGCATTGAAACATGTATATTACCATATGTGAAATAGATCACCAGTCTAAATTTGATGCATGAGATAGGGTGGTCAGGGCTGGTGCACTGGGATGACCCTGAGGGATGGGATGGGGGGAGGTGGGAGGGGGGTTCAGGATGGGGAACACATGTATACCCGTGGCTGATTCATGTCAATGTATGGCAAAAACCACTACTACAATATTGTAAAGTAATTAGCCTCCAATTAAAATAAATGAACTTTTAAAAATAAAACAAAATTACATAGAAGGAAATAAATGCTAAAAGAAAATGGAACTTTTAGTACAAGTATAAGGGTTATCTGTACAATTTCGTAGTGTGTAATCTCAACACTGATCTTGGCAATGCTTCTTTGGACTTCACACCAAAAGCAAAGACAAGAATGAAAATAAACAAGTAGGATTACATCAGACTAAAACGCTTCTGCACAGCAAAGGAAACCACCAATAAAATCAAAAGTCAACCTAAGGAACGAAAGAAAACATTTGCAAGCCACATATAGGAGTTAATATACAAAATATCTGAGGAACTTATATACCTCGATAATGAAAAAGGAAATAATCCAATTTTCAAATGGGTAAAAGACCTAAATAGATATTTTCTTAAAAAAAAGGCATACAAATGACCAACAGGTATGTGAAAAGGTGCTTGACATCAGTAGTTATTTTTTTTAATGGAAATCAAAACCACAAAGAGATATCACCTCACACCTACTAGGACAGCTATTATCAAAAAGACAACAAATGACAAATTCTGGCAAGGATGTGGAGAAAACAACCCTTGTAAACTGTTGGTAAGAATGTAAACAGGTACAGCCACTACAGAAAATAGTATGGAGCTTCCTTAAGAAATTAAACATAGAACTACCATACAATCTAGTAATTACACATCTGGCTATATATCCAGAGGAAATGAAATCACTATCTTAAAGAGATATCTGCATTCTTATACTCATTGCAGCATTATTCACAAACAATAGTCGAGGTATGGAAACAACCTAAGTGTTTGTAGGCAAATGAATGGATCAAAAAATGTGATATATGGATATAGATATAGAGATACAAATAATGAAATATTATTCAACCTTTAAAAAGAAGGAAATCTTGTCATTTGTGACAATACAGATGAATCTGGAGGGCACAATGTAAAGTGAAGTAAGCCAGACAGAGAAAGATAAATACTACATGGTAACACTTACATGTGGAATACTGAAGAAAAAAAAGTCAAATTCCTAGAAACAGAGAGGAGAAAAGTGGTTACAGGGGATGGGAGTAGGGGAGATAGGGAGAGGTTGATGAAAGGGTACAAACTTTCAGTTATAAGGTGAATAATGTCTCCTGAAACTAAAATAATATTGTAAGTCAATTATACTTCACATTTAAAAAGTATTTTCAGAGTCATTCATGGACATACACAAAGTGACAAAAAATTTGAGTTGCCTAAAATGCATGTTCCCACCTGAGGTCAAATAAGACAATACTTACTCTGTCTTCTAGTTTTAGGTTTCACACAATAAACAAGTGTTTTTTTTCACAAACTCTTTAGTGTTACATTTTTTTTTTAATTTTTGTACTTTTTGTTGGTGATTTTTCTCTCTAAAATGATCTCCAAGCAAAGTGCTATCTATTGTTTCTAAGAACAAGTCATAATGTCCCTTATGGAGAAAATACAATATTCAATAAACTTCATTCGGGCCTGAGCTATAGAACTGTTGGCTGTGAGTTCAATGTTGATGAATCAACAATATATATTAAATAAAGCATGCCTTTAAGCATTATCACACATAAAACAAGGTTGCATTGATTGGTTAATGAAAATGTGATCAGAGGCTCACAGAAACCTAACTCTGTACTTCCCCTAGGGAAAATGGTTCAGTATTTACCAATTCAGTGTATGTGGTGACTTTAAAGAATATAACTACTGTGGAAAGTGAGAATCAACTGTCTGTGTGTGTGTATGTGTATGTATTCACGAGTTAATGAAATGTCTCTCTTAATAAAATGTATTTGTAGAAAGAAAAGATGAATAAAATCTGAGGATCTGATGTATAATATGGTGGCTATAATAATTGAAATTGCTAAATGTGTAGAACTTAAATGTTATCAACCCCCTAAAAGATAAATATATGATGTGATGAATATGTTAATTAACTTTCTCAGAGAAGTCCTTCCACAGTGTGGATGTATATAAAATCATCACATTGCACACTTGAAATATCTTAAAATTTTTTTTCACCAATTATATCTCAATAATTGACAGGCTTCTCAGGTGGCACTAGTAGTAAAGAACCCGCCTGCCAGTGCAGGAGATGCAGGTTCGATCCCTGGGTCAGAAAGATCCCCTGGAGAAGGAAATGGCAGCCTATTCCAGTATTTTTGCCTGGGAAATCCCTTGGACAGAGAAACCTGGCAGGCTATGGTCCATAGGGTTGCAAAGAGCTGAACATGACTGAAGTGACTTAGCATGTAGGCATATCTCAATAAAGCTGAGGGGAAAAAATGAGCAAAGGATTTAAGTAGACATTTCTCCAATGAAGATATACAAATGGTCAATAGGACATGAAAAGATGCTCAACATCACTAATTATGAGGGAAATGTAAATCAAAATCACAATGAGATATCACTTCACACCCACTAGGTTGGCTACTACTTTAAAAATGAAAATAACTGTCGACAAGGATGTGAAGAAATTGGAATGCTTGTACGTTAGTGATGGGAATATAAAATGGTTCATCCACTGAAAAATATTTTGGTGGTTTCTCAAAAGTTAAACATACAATTACAGCAATTCCTGTAGATGTATAGATGTAGAATGCTAGATGTATACTCAAAAGAGTTGAAGACAAGTACTCAAGCAAGTACTTCTACACCAATATTCACAGCAGCACTATTCACTATAACCAAAAGGTGGTAACAATCAACAGATGAATAAACAAAATGATATCTACTCAAACAATGGAATATTACTCAGCCACAAAAAAGAATGTAGTACTGATGCATGCTATAATATGGATGCACTTTGAAAATATTATGCTAAGCAAAAGAAACCAGACCTAAAATGACCCATATTGTATGATTCCATTTCTTTGAAAAATCTAGAATATGTAAATTCATAGAGAAAGAAAGAAAAATGGTGGTTGCCAGGGTCTATGGGGGAGGGAAGATGGAAAGTGACTGATTAACAGGTAAGGTTTCATCTTCGAATGATGAAAACATCTTGGAATTTGACAGAGGTGGTGGGTGTACAACCTTGTGAATGTACTAAATGTCAAGTGTAATTTTACACTTGAAAATATTAATTTTATGTTATGTGAATTAAAAATACAATAATAATTTTTTGTAATGTGGCAGTGTTTGATTAACTTCTGGGTTTCCAGCGAAATATGGTAATAAGCCAGATGGAATAAACAGTTCCAGAAGTGGTACCTCAACTAGTAGCAATGGAATACCAGAAATTACAGGAGACTCGAGGAGCAATGCCCATTAGCCATCTTCAGCTCCAGGAAGAACTGTCATCCAAGTGGCCATACACTCAAAGAAGTGTTCTTTTAATCTAATCTGTTAATGGTTCTTCTATTTGGTACAAGATGTATGGGGACATTGGGACATTGAAAATGGACACCATTCCAGTTTCGCCTCAGACTACTTTGTGACTAGTATCTCCCATCCCCTTTCAAATTCCACTGAGTTCAAACACACAAAATTCTTACCAAGGAATCATAGGATCTATGGCTGAGCAACAGTGCAGAAGAGCTCTTTTTTCCTTCAGGATAACATAGGTTCCCCAGTCATTGGAATAGACTTAAGAAACTGCAAATTCTGGTTAATATTTTCTCAAACTCCACAAAGCAGCTACAGGTGCCAGCCTTGTTATATTTTCTAGATTAGACAATACATGCCTCCTGGATCCTTCCTACTAATGGCCTTCCTCCAACTGCAGCAGGTGAACATCATCTGCCCCCCTGGATAGTCTCCCAGACCTTCCAAGCTAGTATTTTCCAGTGTTTCCTAGCAAGATGATAAAATTAGCTTCACAGCCTACTTTTGTGGAAAGAAAATGAGATGTAGACAGAGGCATAGAGGCTGCCTTTGAGGTCAAGGTATAGTGATTTTATCATATATTCACAAATTCCTTGACACTGCCTCACTTCAAAGGATGGAGTCCAATTGTCCTCCTCTTGAGTGTGGGCTGTACTGAGTGACTCTAACAAACAAAATGTGGTGGGGATGATCATAAAAGGCATTTTTATTTCACCTCTGCTTTCTTTCTTGGATCACCTGCTCCAGGGGAAACCAACTACCACATCATGAGGACAGTCAGACAGCTCTGTGAGACGTCTATGTGCAAGGAACTGAGGCCTATTGTTAATATCCAACAAGGAATTAAGGCATCCTACCAAGATCCACATGAGGGAGCCACCTTAGAAGATTATTCTTCAGCCTTTAAATGACCTAAGAAAACCTTTAAATGGCCATATCCCTGAGCAACCCATACAGCCTCATGGGAAACCCTGAGCCAAAACTAATAGCTAACCAACTCTTGAATACTTGATCTTCAAAAACTGCATTAAATAATGAATATTTATACTTTTAAATCACTACATTTTGGAGTAAGTTGTTACACAGCAGTAGGTAACTATGATACAAAGCTCACTTGTCTTTCCACTTTCTAATACCAAATAACATGTTACTCTAAAACTTAGTGGTGAAAAACAATATTTATTCTTCTCACAAATCTTTAAGGGAGGGTTTCATGAGGACAGCTCATCTCTGTTCTACTGTGTTCCACATCTGAGGCTTCAGATGCAAGTCTCAAAAGTTGGGGGCTGGATACTGCCTCATTCAGTCACATGTGTGCACATGTGTATATGTGCGTGAAGTCACGTCAGTCGTGTCTCTCTGTGACCCCAAGGACTGTAGGCTGTCCCATGGACAGACTCCTCTGTCCATAGGGTTCTCCAGGTAAGAATACCGGAGTGGGTTTCCATGCCCTTTTCCAGGGTATCTTCCCAACCCAGGGATCAAATCTGCATCTCTTGGGTGTCCTGCATTGTCAGGTGCATTCTTTACCACTAGCACCACCTGCGAAGCACATATCTAATGGTTAATACTGGATACCAGCTGAAGACTTAAGCTCCGCTCCACATGGGCCTTTCCATATGGTCTCCCATATGGAACTAGCATAGTTAGTTTACGCTTCCTTGTACAATGATGGCTGTGTTCTATGAAAGAGTGCCTCAAGAATGAGAGAGAACTAAATGGAATCCTTATTGCCTTTTATAATCTAGCTTTGAAGGTCACACTTTTGCTGCATTCTTTTAGTGAAGGAGATCATAAAGGTTTTCTCAAGTTCCAGGAGAGGGAACACAGACCTCTCTCAATGGAGAAATAGCAACATCACATTCTTAGAAGAGTATGTGTGATGCAATATATATTATTTCAGCCACTGTTGGATAATACAATCTGCTCCTCTTGTCCAAGACTAATTCCTTGCAAACTGACCTCTTACAAAAGGAGTTAACCTCTAGCAATGTTCCATGGAAACCAGCTATGGCCCAGTAATAAGCACAATCAACCCTGCTCAATTGCAGGCCTGGGCTCTAGCTCCACAAGCATGCCAGGTAAAGTATAAGAAAGTTCTTCTCCAAAATGAATAGTGAAGTGGTGATCTTTACACTACTTTGCAATGCCATATACCTACAACTGTAGAACCCTTACACCAGGGGAGATGCCAATGCTTCTGCAATTGTATCAGTTGTAAGTCAACCAGATACACAGAACCAATAGGGGATAAATAGGTGATAGATAAATAGAGAGAGATGAATTTATTAGAGAGGATTTGTTTTCACTGTTGTGGGAACTGGCAGAGCAGAGGGCAAACAGTCAGGAAGAAAAGAACATAAGCAGGCTGGAACCCCATGAGCACAAGCTGGAAACTGACAAAAATGGATGAAAATTTGTATCCACTCTTGATGCCTCTGAAATCAAGGTATCCTGGGAAAAGCAGGGCCCTTCATCGAAGGGTTAAAAACACATGTAGCCCCATCTCTGTTTCACCACAATGAGGTAAGGAAGCAGATCAGCAATGGGTGTTTGCAACAAAATAGCAGCTGCTTCCTTCTTAGTCTTCCAAATCTCTCTGGGAATCCCTCTGTGGCCCACTCTAACCAGAAAAACAGAAGAAAGGAATTCTCTGGGAAATGTAATTTAGCCTAGACAAGCTAACACATTACAAAGCCTTCTCAAAAGGTTGATCATGCAGCCTAAAATCCCCACAGCCAAAGTAAGTCAGACAGAAAGACAAATATCATATGATATTGCTTATATGTGGAGTCTGAGTTTGAGCAAGCTCCGAGAGTTGGTGATGGACAGGGAAGCCTGGCGTGCTGTGGCCCATGGGTCACAAAGAGTCAGACGTGACTGAGCAACTGAACTGAAAAACGGGGTACAAAAGAACTTATGTATATACAGAAGTAGAGTCACAGATGTAGAAAACAGTCTTACGGTTACCAGGGGTGAAGGAGGAAGGGATACATTGGGAGATTGGGATTGACATATAAACACTGCTATATATAAAATGGATAACTAATGAAGGCCTACTGTATAGCATGGGGAACTCTATTCAGAACTCTGTAATGACCTATATGGGGAAAGAATCTAAAAAAGAATGGATATATGTATATGCGTAACTAATTCATTTTGCTGTACACTTCAAACAAACACAGTATTATAAATCAACTATACTCCAATAAATGTTTTAAAAATCCCCACAGCCAACAGTTAGGGCACCTCTCCTGGAACTGAATGTCTGGCTCTGCTAGGCCACCATGCACTTCCCTAGAATAAATAAGGAGGAGAGGATCTGCATACGTGCTATTGATCCATGAGTTCCCCAGTGATCACTGATCTGGCAGGTCTTAGCCTGTATGTCGTCTGGGCATTTGCCCTTATTTGTATGGCAGCTACTGTAATACAGGTGAATACAAAGAATCACTGAGAACAGAGGTAAAGGGCATACTGTGAGTTTGGACACAGTATGTGCTCAAAAAAAATTAGATATGATTCTAATTTTTTATAATTATTATTTCTAACCAACTCTACCAACACAGCTTCTTAACCAGGTTATGTGGTTTGCAACTACTCCAACTCTCGTATGAAATTTTCCCCATTTTCCAATAATTTTCATTCTAATAAATCTGACATCAGGCATCTAACAGGTTGGTCACAGGTAATTCCTGACCCATTTAGGATCTGTAAAGTACATGGCATATTGACATTGGGAATTTTACAATCTCTTGAGCTCCAGAAAGAAAGGGGTTTTGTGGAATTTGAAGTTTATGCAGTTTTGAAACACCACATTTTAGGAAGAGAATAAAAAATTAAGAATGCAAATCTACATGTAAAGGTAAATACTTATTTAGAATGAAAAAAATCACAATACAGTACACATTTTAAAAAGCTGAGAAATGCCATAATTAAAACATAATCCAGAAAAAGTAACACAATGTTTTTACTAATTAAAAACCTGACCCACTCTATAGTACTTTCCCCACCTTTTTGATACATATGTCTTAACCACCTTTTCATGTGATAATGATTTTTTAATATCATTTCAATAGAGACAATAGATAATTGTTGCCTAAAAATGAGTGTTTGAAAATTTTTTATCACTAATAGTTTGGAAAAGTTCTACTTTATAACTTAATAACAATGTCATTTATTTTATTTATTTTTAATATTATCTGTTAAATTTAGAGAAAATCTCTTTCAAGGAGAGAACTTCCATATTTGGTTAAGCATCAATAATATCTGAATTCTCTGTTTCGATTTTACACATTTGATGATTAGAAGAGTTTTCTTCCAACTGAGAGGCAGTCTCTGGTCTGTTATGATGAATGCCATACTTTGAGGATCCTTAGGAGTCAGCCTGCCAGCCAGCCAGCCTGCCAGTCCTACCCTTCAAAGGAGTTTGCAGTTAATGCATATTTTCCAACATCTTGTTTTACACAGTTCTCAAAGTGTCAGTACAAATGTTATTTGAGATGCAACACGGTTGGCAAGATGAGAAATACCACACACAAAATCTTTCTCAATTTTTCTTGTCCAGTTTTGATCATCTCAAGTCTGTACTAGAAGATTATTATTTGCCATATTCCTGTTTCTTCTTTATTTCTTTCAAAGCTTCAGTAAATATTTTTGTATACATTTCCAGAGGAATTGCTGGGTTCAGGGGTATGAGCACTTTCTTTCTGTTTTTATTGGAGTATAGTTGCTTTACAATGCTGTGTTTGTTAGGTTCTTCTGTACAACAAAATGAATTGATCACACATATACATATATTTCCTCTTCTTGGATTTCCTTCCCATTTAGGTCACCACAGAGCATGTGCTACACAGTCAGTTCTCATTAGTTATTTACTTTTTACATAGTACTATATATATGTCAATCCCAATCTCCCAATTCATCCCACCTCCTCTTAACCCTTTGGTATCCACACATATGTCCTCTATGCCTGTGTCTCTATTTCTGTTTTGCAAATAAGTTCATCCATATCATTTTTCCAGATTTCACATATATCAGTCAGTTCAGTCACTCAGTTGTGTCCTACTCTTTGCAACCCAATGGACTGCAGCATGCCAGGACCCCGTCTATCACCAATTCTCGGAGTTTACTCAAACTCATGCCCATTGAGTCGATGATGCCATCTAACCATCTTATCCTCTGTCATCCCCTGCTTCTCCCACCTTCAATCATTCCCAGCATCAGGGTCTTTTCAAATGAGTCAGCTCTTTGCATCAGGAGGCCAAAGTATTGGAGTTTCAGCTTCAACATCAGTCCTTCCAATGAACACTCAGGACTGATTTCCTTTAGGATGGACTGGTTAGATCTCTTTGCAGTCCAAGGGACTCTCAAGAGTCTTCTCCAACACCACAGTTCAAAAGCATCAATTCTTCTGCACTCAGCTTTCTTTATAGTCCAACTTTCACAACCATACATGACTACTGGAAAAACCATAGCCTTGACTAGACAGACCTTTGTTGGCAGAGTAATGTCTCTGCTTTTTAATACGCTGTCTAGGTTGGTCATAACTTTTCTTCCAGGGCGTAAGCATCGTTTAATTTCATGGCTACAGTCACCATCAGCAGTGATTTTGGAGCCCAAAAAAATAAAGTCTGACACTGTTTCCACTGTTTCTCCATCTATTTGCCATGAAGTGATGGGACTAGATGCCATGATCTTACTTTTCTGGATGTTGAGCTTTGAGCCAACTTTTTCACTCTCCTCTTTCACTTTCATCAAGAGGCTCTTTATTCTTCTTCACTTTCTGCCATAAGGGTGGTGTCATCTGCATACCTGAGGTTATTGAGATATATATATATATGTGTGTGTGTATATATATATATATATATATATGTATATATATATATATATATATATATATATTTGTTTTTCTTTTTCTGACTTACTTAACTTTGTGTGACACTCTCTAGGTCCAACCACATCTCTGCTATATAGCCTCAAATTTATCTGACTTCTAGTCTTCCGTATTCTGCAGCCTGAACTTCAAAGAAACATAGTATTCTGGAACTTTAACTGACAAAGATTTAGCTTTCACTTACCTACTCTAGTGCAACCCTCTAATCCGTTAAGTTCATATGGCCATGTTTTTGTTAATTTTGCAAACATAATGCATTTTACTTTTATTTGATCAAGATCCGTGGTCCAACCCAACTTTACAAAGGTCTGGACAAGTTTAAGACTTTGTCCATGGTCCCAAAGTTAACTGATGACAAAATCAAAACTGAGCACCAGGCCCGCAGACTTCACATGTTCCTTCTTTACTCATTCTCCCTTGTGGCTAAATCCTATCTTACTATAATTTTAGTTGCAACTTAATCTTATTTTAAATTTGAGAAGACTCGAATCATTAGAATAGTACCCTCCTTGTAATAACTCAGTTGTCTCTTACCTTTCTCTTTTGGGATTATGAAAGATTTAAGAAATATAAAAAGTCAACAAATTAATATAATGAATATTCATGTACTCATGAGCCAGCCTAATTAAAACATAGTGAATAAAGTTTACACCCTATATGTCATCTCCTCCGCTAAAGTTTCCTTCCCTCCACTGCCTCCACCAGAGCAATCACCCTCTATAGTTTGATTAGTAGTCTCATGAGATCTTCATACTTTAGTTACAAATATTGGTATCACTAAACAACACAGTGTTGATTTTCATGTTTTAAAATTTCACATAAATGATATCATACTATATCTACTATTCTGAAATGTGCTTTTTTCCCTTATTTTAAAGATTCATCCAGGTTAACATAGATACCACTAATTCATTTGCTTCAACTGCTGCAGGCGTCACACTGTATGAATATACCACACAACATTCATTCCTTTGCTGATGACCCAAAGCTGCAATGTACAAGTATCCATGGGATAATTTCTGGGTTAAAGGTATATACACTTTCAACTTTACTAGACATTAAAGCAAAGTCATTCAATCGTGTCTGACTCTTTGCGACCCCGTGGACTGTAGCCCACCAGGCTCCACAATCCACGGAATTTTTCAGGCAAGAATATTGGAATGGGTTGTCATTTCATTTGGCCTTTCTGAATTGCCTGCTCATACTTTTGCCTATTTTTATTGTTTTTTTAAATTTGTGTTTTGTTTTTATTTAATTTGTACATATTATCAGCTACACGAATTGCAAATATATTTTCTTAACATGATGTGTTTTTATTATTTATGATAGCTTTGATGCATATACGTTTTAAATTTTAATATTGTGGAATATATCAGTTTTTTCCATTATGCCTGTGCTTTTGCAGTCTTACTTAAAAAATCATTTCCTATACAGATCACTAATGGGCTTCTCTGGTGGCTTAGATGGTAAAGCATCTGCCCGCAATGCAGGAGACCTGGGTTCGATCCCTGGTTGGGAAAGATTCCCTGGAGAAGGAAATGGCAACCCACTCCAGTATTCTTGCCTGGAAAATCCCATGGACAGAGGAGTCCATGGGGTCGCAGAGAGTCGAACACGACTGAGCGACTTCACTTTCACCATACAGATCATAATAATAATATTGTACACATTTTCTTCTAAAATTATCTTTTTAACATTTAAGTATTTATCTATGGAGGTTTGGTTTGGATATGGTGTGATTTAGGAATGCAAATTTTTTCTTGATAATAGCCAATTGCCTTACCAGTATATATTGAACTATCTTTCCTTTACCTACTATAGTGGGTTTGTGCCCACTTCCAAGATATGTCTAGGTCCTAACCTCTAGTACCTATGAATGTAACGGTATTTGTGTAAGAATCTTTGCAGATGTAATTAAATGCAGGATCTGGAGATGAGATCATCCTTGATTAAGCTGGTGGGCCCTATATCTAATGAAAAGTGACCTTATAAGAAGAGGAGTAGATACAGACACACAAGAAAAAGGTCAAGTGAAGATAGAAGCAGAGATTGAAGTTATATCACCATAAGCCAAGCATTGGGAGGAACCAGAAGCTGGAAGAGGCAAGAAAGGATTCTCTCCTAGAGTTTTCAGAGGGAGCACAGCGCTGCCTACATCTTGATATCAAACTCTGGGACTCCAGATCTGTGATACCAACGTTCTGTTTTAAGCCATTGTTTGTGATAACTTTTTACAGGAGCCCTAGGAAACAATACAATGCCAGTTCTGTCATGTATCAAGTCCCCTATACATGGAAGCTGTTTCTGCACTTTCAAGTTTGTTTCACTGGTCTATGTGTATACTTCCAAGATAATACCATGTTATCTAATTATTTTAGCTTTTAATAAATCATGCTATCTGATAAAGCAGGTCCTCCCAACTATTTCTTTTAACACTGTGTTGACTATTTAAGGCCTCTTTTATTTTCTTTTATACAAGCTTGACAACTAAGCTGTAAATTTTCCTGAAAATCATTTATTCTACTTGAATGACATTGAAATTGTCAAATAGCCTAGAAAGAATTAATATCTTTAAAATATTAACTAGTATTATTGATAGTTCATTTATTTTAGTCATCTTGTTTTTCATTAAAGGCTTTACAATTTTCTCCAAAACAATTATATATTTTAGTTAGATAGATTTTTTTCCTTGCATGTTTTATGTTTATCACTGCTGTTTTGTAGTTTGCTTAATTTTGGTGTTTAAGAATTCAATGTTTGTATAATGATCTTACTTCAAGAAACCCTGCAAAATTCTTTAAGTTTTTCATAATTTGTAGATTTTCTTGCATTATTTACATAGAAAAAAGTTACAGTATGTAGTTTGTTTTTTTTTCTTTCTTTCTTTTCAATTAATATAAATCATGTAAAATAGAACTAGCGATGGTTGTCTTTTCCCTGATTTCAAAGGGAATGCTTATGATGCTGCATCACTAAGTTTGATATTCAATGTAAGCATTTTTTCTTTATCTGCTGAGATGGTCAAGTCATCTTTCCTCTTTAGTCCCCTAAGGTGGTAGATTATTAGGTTGAGCCATATGAAGTTGCCGACATATGATTGTTTTGTCATAATGATGAACAGGGCAACTTTATATGGCTTACATTCATACTCAGTCACTAAGTCATGTCTGACTCTTTGCAACCCAATGGACTGTAGACCGCCAGGTTCCTCTGTCTGTGGGATTTCCCAGGCCAGAATATTGGAATGGGTCACCATTTCCTACTCCAGGGGATCTTTCCAGCTCAGGGATCAAACCCACATCTCCTGCATCTCCTGTATTTGTTGGCAGATTCTTTAACCACTGCACTACTTGGGAAGTCATGGCTTATATAATAGAGTTGCTAACATTAAACTTTCCTTTCATCCTATCATTTCACAAGGATAATTTAGTCAAGTTATGTATATTTTACTTGGTTAGAAAGGAATTATAAAATATGTTCCTTCTTTTCTCATATCTTAGATTCATATGTATAAGATATATCTTTGAGTATATTGTGCAAATTATTCTGTAAAATAATCTTTGATACTTTTGTGTGTGGAGGAAAGGGGTAGACTTTACCTACTGATACAATTCCTTTAGTTTTATAATCTTAATCAGATTTTTATGCTGTATTGGATAAGTCTTGGTAAGTTATATTCTCTCATAAATTTATCATGTTGTTTTCAAAATCATTAGCATAAAATTTTTCATAATATTACCAGTCTCTGCTCTATTCCTTCATCTGTCCTTTTTTCATTCCTACAGTTATTTCTTGTGCCCACTTTTTTCTAAACCAACGTTGCCTGAGATTTCTCTATTTTATCTGTCTTTTCAAAGAACTAGCTATTGGTAAGCATTACCAATAGCTATATGTCTTTGTTTACTATTTTAAAGAGTTTTAGTTTCATTCCTTTACTTATATTTTCTTTGGGCTTACATGGTTGTTCTTTTTAAAAACTTCTTGAGTTGGATACATAACCCATTAGTATTCTAATCTTTCTTTTCTAACTTGAGAATTTAAGGTTATAAGTATTCTCTTTAGTACTGCTGAGGACTGCGTCTAACAATATTTGGTACTTTCATTATCTTTCAGCTCAGTTCATTTCAGTTCAGTCACTCAGTCGTGTCCAACTCTTTGTGACCCCATGGACTGCAGCACTCCAGGCTTCCCTGTCCATCATCAACTCCCAGAGCTTGCTCAAACTCATGACCATTGAGTCGGTGATGCCATTTAATCATCTCATCCTCTGTCATCCCCTTCTCCTCTGTCTTCCATCTTTTGCAGCATCAGGGTCTCTCCAAATGAGTCAGCTCTTCACATCAGGTGGCCAAAGTATTGGAGTTTCAGCTTAAGCAACAGTCCTTCCAATGAATATTTGGGACTGATTTCCTTTAGAATTGACTGGCTTGATCTCCTTGCAGTCCAAGGAACCTTCACCTCACATTATTCTAATTTTTTTTTTTTTTTTTTTTTTTTTTTACCATGCTACACAGTTTGTGGGATCTTAGTTCCCAGACTAGGGATAGAACCTGGGCCCTCAGCAGTGAGAACATGAAGTCTCAACCACTTGGATCACCAGGGAATTCCCCATTTTTCTAATTTTAATTTTGATTTTTTTTCTTTGATTCATTAATTACTTGGAATACTTTTCTAATTTCCAAGTATTTGATATCTTATTAGTTATTTAACTCTATCATATATAAACCTGCCTTCTGTGCTGTGTGTAGTTGTGTCTGAGTCTTTGCAACACCATGGACTGTAGCCCACCAGGCTCCTCTGTCCCTGGGATTTCCCAGTCAAGAATATTGGAGTGGGTTGCCGGACCCAGGGGTGGAACTCATGTCTCCTGCATCTCCTGCATTGGTAGGTAGATTCTTTACCACTGTGCCACATGGGAAGCCCATGGTATATATTGTACCTTAATTATATAGTAGACCTCCTGGTCTGAAGCCCCATTATAAGCACATTATTCCTTGATAATATTTATCATGTTGCATTATAACTGTACTGTTGTCTGTCTCCTAGGTAGGTAGAACATTCCTTGTGGATCAGGCTGTGTCTTTTATCACTTTAACCTCAGGACTGTGATAGTCTTAAAAAGAAATTCATGTTGACTGATAAAATAATGAGTGAGTAAATTATTCTCTAATGTCAACCCAAGCAACTTCATCATTTTCTATTTTTTAAATAGACATTTTTTGTAGATTATTATAAAGCAATGTCTATTTTAAAAATTACAGAAATATAACATGAAATTAGTTAAGCTACAGTTAGTAAGCAAAAATTCAATGACTGAGGAGCAGGTAATAGGGTTTCTAATAGTTCCTCACTTATATTTTTGTCAATTATTACCTGTATAGTCAAGTAAAATATAGAAGCTTGAAATAATATATGCTTCTGAAATGATGAAGCTGCTTGTGTGAGAAAGCACAGATTATTAGATGACACAATTGAGAAATGATCCAATAGTTTTGAAACATAAAAAGAGAAACTACCATATCCTTAACATATTTTAAAATATTTTTCAATTAGAAAGTTCTTTTCCTATTAACATATATTCCTTTCTTATTCATACATATTTATAATATGTTTTATAAATCCTAGACAAAGATATATATATATATATATGTATATACTTATACATATATATGTATACAAAAAGTTATCCCAGTGTCTAATAAAAAAGTTCTAAATGGATAATAATTAAAGAAATATGGAATTATCTATTTAATTTTTCTAATCATAAGATTTTATATAAGGAATCATCTGTCTTAGGTATTCAGCAGAAATAGGTACAAACAAAAGTATTATTTTCCTTCATCAGATAAAGAACAAAAGCATGCTCTTTCAAACAGAGAGATCAAATACTTTTCACCTATAAATGTCAATCTAATAGATATATGAAATTTAAAAATTTTTTACTACATGCAATCATTTCTCTCTATATTTAAAAAATTCTTCCAGGCAACAGTGTCCTTTTTTACTGTCAAAGACTTGTGAAATTATTATGACACAAAACTATTCTTTTCTGCTGTTACAAACAATGAACAACTGTGAGAACTGAATAAATAATATGAATCCCTCTAATGATCTACCTCAGTTCTAAGGCAAGAAAGATAGGATACCAGAGCCATTTGATCCTGCATCTTTAAATTTTTTTTTTCAGTAAAATGTTCATTTTGAAGTGGGTAAAACACTAATTATTAAAATGTTTCCTTAACTTCGCTTTCTGTTTTCTCATTGTTAGTGTATAGGAATGCAAGGGATTTCTGTGTGTTAATTTTATATCCTGCAACTTTACTATATTAATTGATTAGCTCTAGTAATTTTCTGGTAGAGTCTTTAGAGTTTTCTATGTAGAGAATCATGTCATCTGTAAATAGTGAGAGTTTTACTTCTTCTTTTCCTATCTGGATTCCCTTTATTTCTTTTTCTGCTCTGATTGCTGTGGCCAACACTTCCAAAACTAGGCTGAATAATAGTGGTGAGAGTAGGCACCCTTGTCTTGTTCCTGACTTTAGGGGAAATGCTTTCAATTTTTCACTATTGAGGATAACGTTTGCTGTGGGTTTGTCATATATAGCTTTTATTATGTTGAGGTATGTTCCTTCTATTTCTGCTTTTGGAGAGTTTTTTTATCATAAATGGATGTTGAATTTTGTCAAAGGCTTTTTCTGTATCTATTGAGATAATCATATGTTTGTTTGTTTGTTTTTCTACAACATATTTTTTCCATTTATTTTTACTAGTTGGAGGCTAAATACTTTACAATATTGTAGTGGTTTTCGTCATATATTGACATGAATCAGCCATGGATTTACATGTATTCCCCATCCCGATTCCCCTTCCCACCTCCCTCTCCACCTGATTCATCTGGGTCTTTCCACTGCACCAGGCCCGAGCAGTTGTCTCATGCATCCAGCCTGGGTTGGTGATCTGTTTCACCCTAGATAATATACATGTTTTGATGTTTATCTTTCAATTTGTTAATGTGGTGTATTACATTGATTGATTTGCAGATATTAAAGAATCCTTGCATTCCTGGGATAAAGCCCACTTGATCATGACGTATGATCTTTTTAATATGTTGTTGGATTCTGTTTGCTAGAATTTTGTTAAGAATTTTTGCATCTATGTTCATCAGTGATATTGGCCTGTAGTTTTCTTTTTTTGTGGCATCTTTGTCTGGTTTTGGAATAAGGGTGATGGTGGCTTCAGAGAATGAGTTTGGAAGTTTACCTTCTTCTGCAATTTTCTGGAAGAGTGTGAGTAAGATAGGTGTTAGCTCTTCTCTAAATTTCTGGTAGAATTCAGCTGTGAAGCCATCTGGTCCTGGGATTTTGTTTGCTGGAAGATTTCTGATTACAGTTTCGATTCCCTTGCTTGTGATGGGTCTGTTAAGATCTTCTATTTCTTCGGGGTTCAGTTTTGAAAAGCTATACTTTTCTAAGAATTTTTCCATTTCTTCCAAGTTGTCCATTTTATTGGCATAGAGCTGCTGGTAGTAGTCTCTGATGATCCTTTGTATTTCAGTGTTGTCTGCTGTGATCTCTCCATTTTCATTTCTAATTTTGTTGATTTGGTTCTTCTACCTTTGTTTCTTAATGAGTCTGGCTAACAGTTTGTCAATTTTGGTTATCTTTTCAAAAAACCAGCTTTTGGCTTTGCTGATTTTTGCTATGGTCACTTTTGCTTCTTTTTCATTTATTTCTGCCCTAATTTTTAGGAATTCTTTCCTTCTACTAACCCTGGGGTTATTCGTTTCTTCCTTCTCTAGTTGCTTTAGGTGTAGAGTTAGGTTATTTATTTGACTTTTTTAAGGAAACAATACCACTCACCATTGCAACAAAAAGAATAAAATACTTAGGAGTATATCTACCTAAAGAAACAAAAGACCCATACATAGAAAACCATAGAACACTGATGAGAGAAATCAAAGAGGACACAAATAGATGTAGAAATATACCATGCTCATGTATTGGAAGAATCAACACTGTGAAAATGAGTATATGACCCAAAGCAATCTATAGATTCAATGCAATCACTATCAAGCTACCAACGGTATTCCTCACAGAACTAGAAAAAATAATTTCACAATTTGTATGGAAATACAAAAAGCCTCAAATAGCCAAAGCAATCTTGAGAAAGAAGAAGGGAACTGGAGGAATCAACCTGCCTGACTTCAGGCTCTACTACAAAGCCACAGACAGTATGGTACTGGCACAAAGACAGAAATATAGATCAATGGAACAAAATAGAAAGCCCAGAGATAAATCCACACACCTATGGACACCATATCTTTGACAAAGGAGGCAAGAATATACAACGGAGGAAAGACCATCTCTTTAACAAGTGGTGCTGGGAAAACTGGTCAACCACTTGTAAAAGCATGAAACACTCTCTAACACCATACACAAAAATAAACTCAAAATGGATTAAAGATCTAAATGTAAGACCAGAAACTATAAAACTCCTAGAGGAGAACATAGGCAAAACACTCTCCGACATAAATCACAGCAGGATCCTCTATGACCCACCTCCCAGAATATTGGAAATAAAAGCAAAACTAAACAAATGGGACCTAATTAAAATTAAAGCCTTTTGCACAACAAAGGAAACTATAAGCAATGTGAAAAGACAGCCTTCAGAATGGGAGAAAATAATAGCAAATGAAAAAACAGACAAAGGATTAATCTCGAAAATATACAAGCATCTCCTGTAGCTCAATTCCAGAAAAATAAATGACCCAATCATCAGTTCTAATGAGATGGATGAAACTGGAGCCCATTATACAGAGTGAAGTAAGCCAGAAAGATAAAGACCAATAGAGCATACTAACGCATATATAAGGAATTTAGAAAGATGGTAATGATAACCCTATATGCAAAACAGAAAAAGAGACACAGATATACAGAACAGAATTTTGGACTCTGTGGGAGAAGGCGAGGGTGGGATGTTTTGAGAGAACAGCATCGAAACTTGTATATTATCTAGGGTGAAACAGATCACCAGCCCAGGTTGGATGCATGAGACAAGTGCTCGGGCCTGGAGCACTGGGAAGACCCAAAGGAATCGGGTGGAGAGGGAGGTGGGAGGGGGAATCAGGATGGGGAATACATGTAAATCCATGGCTGATTCATGTCAATGTATGACAAATACCACTACAATATTGTAAAGTAATTAGCCTCCAACTAATAAAAATAAATGAAAAAAATGGGCCAAAGATCTAAACAGACATTTCTCCAAAGAAGACATACAGATGGCTAACACACACATTAAAAGATGCTCAACATCACTCATTATTAGCGAAATGCAAATCAGAACCACAATGAGGTACCATTACACACCAGTCAGAATGGCTGCTATCCAAAAGTCTACAAGCAATAAATGCTGGAGAGGGTGTGGAGAAAAGGGAAGCCTCCTACACTGTTGGTGGGAATACAAACTAGTACAGCCACTATGGAGAACAGTATGAAGATTCCTTAAAAAACTGGAAATAGAACTGCCATATGACCCAGCAATCCCACTTCTGGGCATTCATACTGAGGAAACCAGATCTGAAAGAGACACGTGCACCCCAATGTTCATCGCAGCACTGTTTATAATAGCCAGGACATGGAAGCAACCTAGATGCCCATCAGCAGATGAATGGATAAGGAAGCTATGGTACATATACACAATGGAATATTACTCAGCCATTAAAAAGAATACGTTTGAATCAGTTCTAATGAGAAGGACTAAACTGGAGCCCATTATAGAGCATGAAGTAAGCCAGAAAGATAAACACCAATACAGTATACTAATGCATATATATGGAATTTAGAAAGATGGTAATGATAACCCTATATGCAAGACAGAAAAAGAGACACAGATATGTAGAACAGACTTTTGGACTCTGTGGGAGAAGGCGAGGGTGGGATGATCTGAGAGAACAGCATCAAAACATGTATATTATCAAGAGTGAAACAGATCACCAGCCCAGGTTGGATGCATGAGACAAGTGCTCAGGGCTGGTGCACTGGGATGACCCAGAGGGAGGGGATGGGGAGGGAAGTGGGAGGGGGGTTCAGGATGTGGAACACATGTAAATCCATGGCTGATGCATGTCAATGTATGGCAAAAACCACTATAATATTGTAAAATAGTTAGCCTCCAACTAATGAAAATAAATGAAAAAAATAAAAAATAAAATAAAATGTTTGTGAATGTGTTTGTTAAGGATGGTGAAGTTTATTTAAATGTGCGTTTGTCTTCTAACTTCCTTACTATCTTTACCACCAGAAATTCACAGACAAATATTTCATTATGGCATTTCATCAGGTTCACTAGTATTATTTTCTATTATGAATCACATTTGAGCACAAAATATACAACCTATCAACGAATACTTTGATTAATAAATGCAATGTAATTAAAATTTCCATAATGTGAATTCATAGTATATTTAACTCACTGGACTACTCATTACCCATTCTTGTTCTTACCCCATAGGGTCATAATCAATAATACAGGAAATGTAAAAAATGAGTACAACAGTGGTTAATATTTTTATGAGTGTTGTAACAATGTGATTAAACTGGATAAATATTTTCAACAAGCGTTTATCAAGCACTTGAGTTTCTACTGTGGTGAGAAAATAGTCTTTTCCCTTAAAACGTTTATGGTACAGGTGCAGAAAAACTCTGGTTGGAAGCTCTATGCTTTTTTGCATGTCATTTCCTTTCATAATGTTATTCTAAGAATTATAGGAGCCAATACATACAATATCACTCAGGCCTTACTAGTCATCTAGCTTGTTTCCCTAGCGTTTGGGCTTCCCTGATGGCTCAGGTAGTAAAGAATCTGCCAGCAATGCAGGAGACCCTCGTTCAATTCCTGGGTTGGGAGAGATCCCCTGGAAAGGCGAATGAGTACCCATTCCAGTATTCTTGCCTGGAGAATTCCATTGTCAGAGGAGCCTGGCAGGCTACGGCCCACGGTAGTCACAAAGAGTAGGACATGACGGAAACGGCTTAGCAAACACGCACGCACACAGCAAGTCATATATGATCTGAGGACCACAGGTTACTGATCCTTGATTTAAAATCCTCTGTGTTTATAGAGAAATGATAGAATTTAAAGGCTACAACATCAGCTCTGGAGCTAGATAATCTGGTTTTTATTTCTGGCTCTGCCACTTACAAACTGTGTGACCCTGAGCAAGTCATATAACATCCTGCACCTTTTACTTCATCTCTAAAATAGAGGTTATAATACTTATGTATGTATATGGAGTTTTGTGAGCTGTAAATAAGTCGATAGATTCCAATAAGGTTAGAAAGATGCCTGGTACATAGTAAGTGTGAGGGTGAGCTGTTATCACAATCTGGCACTCTCTCTGCAATTTCTTTTTCCAGATTTAATATATTGCTTCCTTATTAAAGATTCAGGAATTAAACAAGGGCTCCGGACAGAATCAACTTTAATAGAAGTGTTAAAGAGCTTTCAAGTGAGAACACTGAGCTTAATTTAAGTAAGGGAAAGGGTAGTCCCCTAAGAGAAACAAGGGAATAGGAGCATAGCAAGAAGTAGCCAGATGTCTTCAGTGAGTGATGTAACAAAAGGAAGATAAAGGAGAAAGGGGTAAAAAGGACAAAGAATGTTTTTTTTAAATGACTGGTGTAGATAAAGTAGTAAACAACTTAGTAAAGGAAGGGGAAAAATGTAAATAATTTTAGTGCAGAATGGAGGAGAGAAGAGAGTTGAAATTAAAGCCCATCTCTTAAACTCCAGGTTTCAAAATGGCAGGCTGCCAGTTGTTCTGGTTGCATGAAGATGCACTTGGTCTCATGGAATGAAAGTTGGGTAAAAATGTCAAAACTGACAGTTGGTTCCTAGAAACCAAGATTTAAACTCCAGCTAGACAAAGATAACTTCAGGTTCCAGTACCTGGATGAGCAGAGAATTCAAAATTAGCTAGGACCAAGTCAAGATGAAACATCTGCCCTGAGACTCTTATTTGAAGTGGGTAACAAAGAATAATGCTTTTTAGTATGATGTTAGGTAGTACTTCTCATATGGCTTCTGTAATATTTAGGCTTGGTGAGGTAATGTTTGGTTAATAAATAGCCTTCAAATCTCAGTGACTTAAAACAACAAAGGTCTATTTCTGACTCATGCTACATGGTCATTGTAGGTGTTCAGGAGACTCTGTTTCATGCAGCTCTCACCCTGAGGCCTGTGTGATATCTGAGTGATAGACGAGATACAATCAGGAATGTTAGGGAACTCTAGAAGGTCTCACACTGGCAATTTAATGTGCCAGCCTGGAAGTGATACTTATGACTTTCAACTCAGTATATAGAACAGAATTAATCCTGTGGTCTGACCCAACCACAAGTGGGCCAAAAAGGCAATCCTACTAAGTAGTAAGAAATTGGAGAACCAGAAGTATTTGATGAGCAGCAACTAATGCCTCCCATAGATTTCAGCCTAATATGGAGAGTATTTATCCCAGCTTTCTTCAGAGAAAAGACTTTGAAAACATTGAAAGAGTCAGTTTGGGGAGTCTACTGAAGGAACTGTAAACACTACCAGAAAAAACAGTCCTCTTTCACTCAAGTAGCTATGTTAAGCTGAGCAAACACTAGAAGTAGTAACTGCTGTGAATATTACTACAGGTCGACATGGCATCCACACTGATGACAGATGGAGAATGAGCTAACCTGCAGTTATCAAACATACCAGTCATATAGAATCCACAAGGAAAAAGTAGAAACGAGTGGAGAAGAGGACCTTGAACTCCCAGGGTTTCTCTTTGTGGGAATTTGAAACCACAGGTTGCCAAGATTACATCCATGTCCTTGAGGCTACAGAGGTCTGGGGCAAAGAAGTATTTGTTAGTGCTGCCTTCTAGTGAAAACAGGACTACAATTATTTGTTTAAAAAGGCTTACATTTTTGTCTACAATGTGGTAGGAGACTGTAGAGCAAATATGAAGCATGCATTCTCTTCTTAAAAGTAAAGTGGGGAGAGAGTTCCATTGCTGGCCAAGATGGGGTGATCCTATTGATTGTAACTGAAAACTCTGGACATAATACAAAAAGCAACTACCAGAAGACTCTGAAAAGTAAACAAAGGCAAGCAGATTGGGGAGAAGAATCAAAGAAGTGACCCATATGCAGGGGTGACTTTCCTGAGTTTACTTCTCTCGTTTCTCTCGTGGCTTTGACCCAAATATGGGCAGTGATTGGGAGTTAATGGCAATGGCTCCATGGGCAATAAACATAAAATCTACAAGAGAAACACCATCCTTCTAGCTGTGGGACTAAGAAAAGGATCTCTGCAAGTCAATGCCAGTGGCAGGGGTGGGAGTGGGGTGTGCAAGGGTCTAAGAATTCCAAAGAAGAGGGAGCTGGAGTAGATGATTTCTGAATTCTGTGTATCAACTCACACAAGACCTGGGCTCACACTTGAGCTATGGATGGCTGAAAGAAAGAAAGTGAAAGTCACTCAGTCGTGTCCAACTCTTTGTGATCCCCATGCATACCTATGGACTATACAGTCCATAGAATTCTACAGGCCAGAATACTAGAGTGGGTAGCCTTTCCCTTCTCCAGGGGATCTTCCCAACCAAGGGATTGAACCCAGGTCTCCTGCATTGCAGGCAGATTCTTTACCAGCTGAGCCACAAGGGAAGTCATGGATGGCTGGGATAGACCCAAATCAGCATAGCAAAGACTCTGAGAACTAAAGTAAAATATAAAAACAGAAGTAAAATAAAAAATCACTCCCAAGCTCCAAAATAATCCCTAAATTGTATATGCATGGGGACATAACAAAAACAGGATCACAAAAACTTTGGAAAATGAAATACAGTATAAACTACTTGCCAATTTCCAGATTGACTCCAGAGTGGCACATGCATGCGACAAACCCAAAGAAGTAGTGAAGACTTTGAAAACAAATATTGGACCTACTGCTGACAGAGGATAAGAGAGAACTTATGGTCTAAACCTAACTGGGGTGATTTTCTGCTAAAATTATACACACAAACATGCACACACACTAAAATTCTCCAGATGACTTTAAAGGGTTTCAGTTTCACAGCCAAATATTCAAAATGTCCAGGAGTTACAGCCAAATATTCAAAATGTCCAGGAGTTTTTCCCAAATCACTCCACATACAAAGAGCTAGGTAAAGGTGACCCATTTCCAAGGAAAAAACAATCAGCAAATGTCACCTCAAGATGACTCAGATGTTAAAATTATCAAGAACTTTAAATGACTGTTATGACTATGCTCCCTAAAGAAAAGGTAAAACATACTTGATGTGAATGAAAAGATCACAGCAGAAACATGGAAACTTTAGAGGACAAAAATACAAGGTCTTTAAAAGTTCACTGGTTGAGTTCAATAAAAGAATAGAGACAACAGAAGAAAAAGACAGAGAACTCGAAGATGAGTCAACAGAAACTACCCAATCTGAAGAACAGAAAGAAAAAGATTTTGAAGTGAAGAGACTCAGGAACCTATTGCACAATATCAAAAGATCTAACATTTGTGTTAATGAGTCTCATAAGAAGATAATAAATAGGTTGGTCCAGAAAAAGTTGCAGTAAAAATTACCCAAAATGTCAAAAGTTAGGTGATATATAAATTTACAGAAGCAAGAAGTTCATCAAACCCTAAGCAGCATAAAAAATACAAAGAACACTACAATAGAGACACAATAATCAAACTTCTGAAAACCAAAAATGGAGACAAAAATCTTGAAAGCTTCCAGAAAAAAATGATACTTGGCATATAGGACAACAATCATTTTAATTACTACAGATTTCTCACCAGAAACCACTAAGAACATAAGACAGTGGAACATTTTTTAAGTGCCAAAAGAAAAGTAGGTAAACCCAGAATTATATATAAAACAAAGACAGCCTTGAAAATGAAGGCAAATAAAAACATGCTCAGATGAAGGAAAACTAAGAGAATTGGTTGCCAGAAGACCTGCTCTAAAAGAAATGTTAAGAGAAGCTTTCTAGACAGAAGCAAAATGATACATGAGAGAAATCTGGAACTTTATAAATGAGGAAGAGTAACAGAAACCATAAATATCAGGGTAATTATAAGGTACTATTTTCCTCTGCTTAAGTTCTTTAAAGTATGTATTACTGTAAAAACAAAAATTATAACAATGTCTGGTAGAGTTTTCAGTGTGTGTAGATGTAATATATAAGACAATTATAACAGAAAGGGGGAAGGGTAAAGGAACATACAGGGTTGTAACGCTTCTACATTTTCTTGAAATAGTGAATGTAGAACCACCATAAAAATGAATTTAAAAAGACATAGCAAGACACATAAAATAAAATGGAATACCAAGAAAACTGAAATAATCCAAAAATAGTCAGGTAGGAAAATGGAAATAGAAACAACCAATGAGAACAAAGAGTTTACCAGATATGCCATGCAAATTCTAGCCAAAGGAAAATTGGAATAATTATATTAATGTCAAAAAGAAGACTTCAGAACAAGGAAAATCACCAAGGACAAAGAGGGACATTACCTAATTAGAAAAGAGTCAGTTCACCAGGAAGGCCTAACAATCCCAAAAATGTATGCACTACCAAGAAAACTTCAAACACATGTAGCCAAAACAGATCAGAAATGAGATACAAACTAATCCATAACTGTAGTCAGATTTTGACATGCATCTTATAGTAATTAATAGAATAATTAGAAAATTAGCAAACATGTTGCTATGGACTGAATTGTGTACTCTGCCAATTATATGTTATAGCCCTAACCTCCATTGTAAATATAGTTGTAGAAAAGGTTTTTAGGGGGTAACTAAGAGGAAAAGGAGTATGTCAAGACTGTATATTGTCACCCTGCTTATTTAACTTATATGCATCATGAGAAATGCTGGGCTGGAAGAAGCACAAGCTGGAATCAAGATTTCCAGGAGAAATATCAATAATGTCAGATATGCAGATGACACCACCCTTATGGTAGAAAGTGAAGAGGAACTAAAAAGCCTCTTGATGAAAGTGAAAGAGGCGAGTGAAAACGTTGGCTTAAAGCTCAACATTCAGACAACTAAGATCATGGCATCTGGTCCCATCACTTCATGGGAAATAGATGGGGAAACAGTGGAAGCAGTGTCAGACTTTATTTTAGGGGGCTCCAAAATCACTACAGATGGTGATTGCAGACATGAAATTAAAAGATGCTTACTTCTTGGAAGGAAAGTTATGACAAACCTAGATAGCATATTAAAAAGCAGAGACTACTTTGCCAACAGAGGTCTGTCTGGTCCAGGTTATGGTTTTTCCAGAGGTCATGTATGGATGTGAGAGCTGGACTGTGAAGAAAGCTGAGCGCCAAAAAATTGATGCTTTTGAACTGTGGTGTTGGAGAAGACTCTTGAGAGTCCCTTGGACTGCAAGGAGAGCCAACCAGTCCATCCTGAAGGAGATCAGTCCTGGGTGTTCTTTGGAAGGACTGATGCTAAAGCTGAAACTCCAATATTTTGGCCACCTCATGCGAAGAGTTGATTCATTGGGAAAGACCCTGATGCTAGGAGGGATTGGGGGCAGAAGGAGAAGGGGATGACAGAGGATGAGATGGCTGGATGGCATCACCGACTCGATGGACATGAGTTTGAGTAAACTCCGGAAGTTGGTGATGAACAGGGAGGCCTGGCGTGCTGTGATTCATGGGGTCGCAAAGAATCAGACACGACTTAGCGACTGAACTGAACTGAACTGAAGGTTGACTAAGGTTAAATGAGTTCAAAAGGCTGAAGTCCAAATCCAATTTGATTGGAGGCCTTATAAGAAAAGGAAGAGAGAAGGATCTCTCTGTGCACCAAGCAAAGGCCATGTGAGCACACCATGAGAAGAAGACCGCCTACAAGTCAAGAAGACAGCCGTTCCACATCAGGAACCAAGTTGGCCAGCACCTTGATCTTGGACTTGCCAGCCTCCAGAACTGTGAGAAATCAGTTTCTGTTATTTAAGACACTTAGTCCATGGTATTCTTTTATAACCAGTCAAGTTGGTTAATACAAATATAGAAGACCTGAACAGCACTATCATTCAACATGACCTAAATGATACTTTGAGAACATTTCATCCAGCAACAGCAAAAATACACTCTTTTCAAGTGCTCATGGAACAGTTGAAAAAGACCCTGTCCTGAATCAAAAAACAAAGCTACAGGGCTTCCCTGGTAGCTCAGCTGGTAAAGAATCTGTCTGCAATGCAGGAGATCCCAGTTCAATTCCTGGGTTGGGAAGATCTGCTAGAGAAGGGATAGGCTACCCCTACAGTATTCTTGGGCTTCCCTGGTGGCTCAGATGGTAAAGAATCCACCTTCAGTGCGGGAGACCTGGGTTCAATCCCTGGATTAGTAAGATCCTCTGGAGAAGGGAAAGGCTACCCACCCTGGTATTCTGGCCTAGAGAATCCTGGGGTCACAAAGAGTCAGACACGACTGAATAAAATCTAGTGAAACTGCACAAAGCATATTATCTGACCAAAATGAAATTGAACTAGAATTGAATAACCTAATAAATGGCACATTTCTAAGTAACCCATGGATAGAAAACATTTTGAAATGAAAGAAAATAAAAATACTACATAACAAAATGTGCAGCATGCAGGAAGCAGTCTTTAGAAGGAAATTTATAGTATTAAATGCTAGTATTAGAAAAAAAAGATAGGTCTCAAATCAATGATCCCAGCTTCAAGTTTGAATATATATGTAAATCCATGGCTGATTCATGTCAATGTATGACAAAAGCCACT
Source organism: Muntiacus reevesi (assembly GCF_963930625.1). Taxonomy (NCBI): domain Eukaryota; kingdom Metazoa; phylum Chordata; class Mammalia; order Artiodactyla; family Cervidae; genus Muntiacus; species Muntiacus reevesi. The sequence goes on along the minus strand of NC_089271.1, from coordinate 40,694,430 downwards.
ACAACATTGTAAAGTAATTAGCCTCCAACTAATAAAAATAAATGGGAAAAAAAAGAAACAAGAAAAAGAATTTAACCCAAAGCAAACAGAAGGAAGGAAACAATAAATTTAAGACCAGAAATCAAGAAATTTTAAAATGGAAAAAAGGAAACAGAAAAATCAATGCAGTTTTTGCAAGAAATGTAAAAGAAATTCTAAAGAAAATTATATAGGTCAGAAAATCAGATCTGCAAAAAGAGGGGGAGAGCATTAGAAAATGAATTAATGAAGGTAAAAATCAGTTGTCCACATAGGTGTGGGTCTGGTTCTTGACTCTCTATTCTGTTCCATTGATTTGTCCATCTATTCTGATGCCAGCATCACATTGACTTGATAACTGTATCCTTATGAAGTCTTAAAATTAGGTAGTGTTAATACTCCAACTTTGATCTTCTTTTTCAAAGCTATTTTGGCTATTTTAGGTCCTTTACATTTCTATTGGATTTTAGAATCAGCTTATTAACACCACCCCTCCAACAACAACAACAAAAAACCTGCTAAGATTTTAATTTGAATTGCATTGAATCTATAAATAAACTTGGAAAGAATTGATATCTTACCAATACTGAGCCTTCCAACCCATGAACGTGGTATATCTGTCCATAAAGTATTTAGTTCTTGAATTCCTCACAGCAATGTTTTGACGTTTTCAGTATACAGATTGTGGTTGGTCGAGTTCAGTGATGACCCTGAGATTAGCATCTCCTGTATATGTGCCCTGTATAGTTTCCTCCCTTTGAGTGTAGAATTTCATTCCTATAATTAGTTTACTAATCAGTCAATTTTGAGTTAATCAAAAGTGGGGTTATTAGGGGTGGGCCTGACTTAATTAGCTGTGTTTGTAAAAGAGGGTGAAGCCCCAGAGAGATAGGCTCCTACTGGCCTCAAAGAAGATGAAAGGCTCCATGAGTTCTGCTACTGCAAGGAACTTAATTCTGCTCAGAAGCTGAATGAGCTTGTAACAGGTTCCCAAGCATCAGATGAGACCACAGTTCCAACTGACGTCTTGATTGCAACTTTGTGAAGCCTAAGCAGAGTATTCAACTAAGTTATGTCCAAACTCCACAAAAACTGTGAGACAATAAATGAACTAGTGCTTTTCCAGGCTAAAAAAGAATCCATGAAGTCAAATCTGATTCTTAAAAAGAGAGGTACCTGGGCAGAGGGGGGGTGGGGATGGGGTGGGAAGTGGGAGAGATGTTCAAGAGGGAGGGGACATATGTATACCTATGGTTGATTCATGTTGATGTATGGCAGAAATCAACACAATATTGTAAAGTAATTATCCTCCAATTAAAAACAAATATATATACTTTTTAAGTGAGGTGGGTGTGGGGAGAGAAATGGGAAGATGTAGAAAGAACATTTCTTGACTCTGGGTTCTGTCACTGATTTTGATAATGCTTCTGACATCCCTGGATGTCAGAATTTCTTAATTTCTCTAATATTTGCTTTGCCTACCTTTTAAAATGAGATAACATTAGTGTTGGGGCTTCCCTGGTGGCTCAGTGATAAAGAATCCGCTTGCAATGCAGGAGACGCGGGTTTGATCCCTGGGTGGGGAAGACCCCCTGAAGGAAACGGCTACCCACTCCAGTATTCTTGCCTGGAGAATTCCACGAACAGAGGAGCCTAGCGGGATACCGTCCATGGGGTCACAAAGAGTCAGACATGACTTAGCGACTAAACAACAACAACATCAATACCAATGGTTTGAATACAGTAATAATTTACAAATGCAAGGCACTATTAACGTCTATTATTAATATGCTTGAACATAACGGAGAAATGTGAGGGAAAAGGTAATCAAAACTACCTCACTCTCTTTTTGGAGGGTGGAACAGATTTATCTCTTAATTGCATAAATGATCACATTGAGTTTAAAAATAACTCCCAAGTATGCTTTGGTGATTTTTTTTTCTCATCCATTTAATAAAATTCTACAACGAAGTCAGACAGTACTATTTACCATGAAATCATGCTCTGAATTAGATACTACTGAAATCAGTTCAGCAGCCACCCTGAAATAAGAAATAAAAGAGTAAAGACCTTGTGACAATGAAGGTAAAGGTTTCAGCTAGGCCCTCCCTTCCTGTCTTCCAGAGTTTAAAATATCTTTATCTCCACAGAGTTCAAAAGAGAGAGAGTTTTACTTTTCTTCCTTTTCAGTAGTGGCTGGTGATATCTGAAACTGTAAACAGTTCCCCAGGTGACCTGCAGTCATAGGCAAAGAAAGACAAACACAAAGAGTATTTCCTGGGACCGGGGTCATGGAGTACTAGGCTTTGTCAAGAGAAGCACTTCAGAAGAAACCAGGGGATTGGCGGATTCTGTTTGAGATGACAGTGGGGCAGTCAAGGAAGAGATTGCTGATGGAAACAAAGGTCCTAGGAAGGTCAGGGATAAAAGAGTAGACTTGTGTGCCATTTGCACAGAAAAGTTTTGCTTAGTAAAAGATGACAAATGAGCAGTGTTTGCACTAACACCCAGCAAGACTTACAAAGAAATAAAGTACACTGTCTGCAGCAAATACAACTTAGCTAAAGCCTGAGCTACTGTCAACAGTGCGCTCTGATAGGAGAGATGACTCATGTGTACATGTTACAATTGGAAATGTCACCTTTTCTAATAAACCCCCTGTTCCGGCTTATATAATTCATCTCTAAATATTGGGGTAAATTCAGATTTTTTTATGGAAGTTCTCAGTTCTACTTGATAATTATAAGAGTCAAAAATGAAATAAACTGCACTTTGAAAATCTAATAAAGTCTTACTACCATCCTTAAAGATTACTCATGAACTTTAAGCAGATTATAAACTTCAAAGAAATTAGGACTTTGCTTTTTCTCTGTGTGTTCTACTCTTCATATTTGTTTGAGACAATTAAGCCTATTTATCATGAGTTAGTGATGCATGTAGTCATCATATGGCTTCCCTGGTGGCTTAGCTGGTAAAGAAACTGCCTGCAATGCAGGAGACCTGAGTTCAGTCCCTGTGTTGGGAAGATCCCCTGGAGAAGGGAACGGTTACCCACTCCAGTATTCTTGCCTGGAGAATTTCATGGACAGAGAAGCCTAGCAGGATACAGTCCATGGGGTCACAAAGAGTCAGACATCACTTAACTTAAATTAATAACCCATGGCCAATCTTTTTATTTTTTGCCCTCTACTTTTTAGAAAACTCAATATCAACCTTTACAAACACAGAGATGGAATGACATATAAGTTAACTCAGTATAATTGATACAGATATTTTGCTATCTTGCCTTTCATTTTTCCTAAAGTACCTTAAGGTAAATGCAGACATCTATGGCATTCAACTCTAAATATTTCAGTGAGCAGCTGTAATAAATAAGAAAAATTCTCCCATGTGTGCTAAGTCACTTCAGTCATGTCCAACTCTCTGCGACCCTATGGACTGTAGCCTGCCAGGTTCCACTGTCCACGGGATTCTCCAGGCAAGAATACTGGAGTGGGTTGCCATTTCCTTCTCCAGGGAATCTTCCTGACCCAAGAATTTCCCACATAACCACAAAATCATTGTCTCAACAATAATACCTACTTTTTGGCTGAAGCATTTTAAGGTAAACTGGAGACATTATATTATTTCATCCCCAAATATCTCAGTGTGCCTGTCTAAATGATCATTGTATTTTGCCACAAAGTCACAATACCATTATGCCTCTTCATGAAACTAATGAAGACCCCATATTATCTAACAATCAGTCATGGCCAATCTTGTTTTTTTTAATTTATTTTAATTGGAGGCTACTTACTTTACAATATTATGGTGGGTTTTGCCATACATTCACATGAATCAGCCATGGATTTACATGTGTTCTGCATCCTGACCCTCCCTCCCACCTCCTTCCCCATCCCATCCCTCAGGGTCATCCCAGTGCACCAGCCCTTAGCACCCTGTCTCATGCATCAAACCTGGACTGGCGATCTATTTCACATGTGATAATATACATGTTTCAATGCTATTCTCGGAAATCATCCCACCCTCGCCTTCTCCCACAGAGTACAAAAGTCTGTTCTTTAAATCCATGTCTCTTTTGCTGTCTCACATATAGGGTCATCATTACCATCTTTCTAAATTCCGTATATATGCGTTAATATACTGTATTGGTGTTTTTCTTTCTGACTGACTTTGCTCTGTATAATAGGCTCCAGTTTCATCCACCTCATTAGAACTGATTCAAATGCATTCTTTTTAATAACTGAGTAATATTCTGTTGTGCATATGTACCACAGCTTTCTTATCCATTCATCTATAGCCAATCTTATTTCATCCACTGCCTCACTCACTGTCCTCCTCAACCCATGCTACTCCCTTATTTTGATGCAAATAAAAGATTTTTTATAATGCCATTTGCAAATATTTCAGTGCTTACCTCAAAAAAATGAATGAAAAACCAATATCATGTGCAAAAATTAACAATAAGTTCTCAATATTATCAAATAGTCAATATTCAAATTTCCCTGATTGTCTCATATTTGTATTTTTGCATTGTGCTGACTGACTCTGAATCCAAATAAGACATATTGATTTTCTTATTTTAAGTCTCTTCTTTCCCCTCTTTTTTTCTTGCAATTTCTGTGGAATAAATTAGTTTGTGAGTCCCTAGTATTTTCCACAGTCTAGACTTCACTAATTATAGCTCATGACATTGTTTGTCCCTTGTATTTTGTGCAATTTTTCCTTTGTTCCCTGTATTTTCTGTAAATTGGTAATTGAAGTTTTGATCATACTCAGTTTCAATTTTTTGACAATCCTTCTTAATAGGTGGTGTTGTGGCCATGTGTCAGAGGTCAAAAAAGGCTAATATTTGTGTGTGTTGTTATTAATAGTAGTCACTAATGACCATTATCAGGATTCAGTATTTCATTAGTGGGTGCAAAGTGATAGTATTATCGTTCTATCATTTCTTCTTCAATTACTAGCTAATATGCTTCTCTAAGGAAGAACTTCCCTTTATCAATTATTTGGTTATCATGTTGTGCCTTTTATGTAGAAAAGGCAAGAAAAAAAAACAGGATTTCCCACCAATATATTCTAGTTTTCAAAGTACCTGTTTTTCTCTAATACTTCCAAAAGAGATCCAAAACTGGCAAATGAGCTTTACCTTTTTTTAAATCAGAAAGAGCACATGGATTAAACATATATAATTGTTTTGGTCCACTTTGAATGTTATTTTTATTGATGATCAAATTGTCCTTCTTTAAGTAGTTCCTTGTGTCCTTTTGAGAAGCCCATAGCAGTCTTTGAAAGCTTCCCTGATTCTCAGTATAATAGGATGTTCCAGGCTTATCTTATACATTTTCTGCTGTGGTATCAACTAAGGAGCCCCAGTTCCTTTTAATGGAAAATAGTACTTAAAGATCACAACTTGGACACCAGGGATACTCACTGCCACTGGTCTTTGTTTTTAGATCTTTTCAGTGTTCAAAGTTTGCTAGATAGATTTTTTTTAAGATGAAAAACAACACAAGTTTTCACTGATATTTTCATTTCAAATTCAGAAATACAAGGTTTTTACTTAATCTCATCTATATTATTATATCTGTATCTCCTTTTTATGCTCCAAATCCCTATGCTAAATACCACGAACATAAATACTCATCTGCTTTATCCCACACTAACACACAGCAATGTCAAAATTACAACACCAACATTACCAAGATATTTTTACAATTCTGTCCTTAGCATATACTCCTAGGAATGTGAAATCAAATTACTGTATTTAATTGAAATCATATAGAAGAGTTCCTCTCTGTGTGGTTACGCCAAGACTTTGTTACATGGTTTGTTTCAGCTGTTTCACATTGCTTTTTTTTTACTTTTAAGAATTGCTTTCTAAATTTCATTTCATATTATACTTACATAGAATAATCACGTTTCCAAAATCAAATCTACAAAACAATCTATATTCAGAGAAATTTCACTTCTATTCACTTCCTTTCATCTTGTTTTCTTGTTTCCTGCCTTCCTTCCCCATTGGTAATCTCTTTCTTAAAATTTTTATGTTTAGGCTCACCCTTCCTTTTTAATATAAGTAAATAAACATATTATATATGAATACACTTATGTGAAGAAAACTGTGTGTGTTAAGTCACTTCAGTCATGTCCAACTGTCTCTGATCCTATGGACTATAGCCTTCCAGGTTCTTCTGTCCATGGATTCTCCAGGCAAGAATACTGGAGTGGGTTGCCATGCCCTCCTCCAGGGGATCTTTCCAATCCAGGGATCAAACCCGTGTCTCTTATGTCTCCAGGATTGGCAGGAGGGTTCTTTACCAGTAGCGCCACTTGGGAAGCCTAAATAAACATATATGAATATATAAATTCGTAATCCTCTTTCTTAAATAACACATACACATTTCTTCACCTTGTTTCCTTCACATAATATAATATGCTAGGAACCATTCCTAGCAATATATACAGATATAACATTCCTTTTTGTTGCTACATAGTACTCCTTTGTGTAAATGTATCACAATTTTTCAACCTCCCATTGATGGAATTGGACTTATTTCCATCTTTTGCTGCAATGTGTTATAATGAATAACTTTATATATAGATCTCCCTATAGTTTTTTGCCGTTTTGTCTTTGGAATAGATTCACAGAAGTGGGATTAGTAATTAAAAAGACAAATGCAGGTGTAATTTTGTTAGAAATGACCAAATTCTCCTTCATAGGTACTATTAATATTCTACATTGCCACCAGCAATGTACAAGGACAGAAGCAGGTGTTTCATGTGGTAAAAATGTGTGTGCTAATTTGGGAGAGTAGAGGTAAGGAAGACCGGTACTCTCTCTCAAGTTGGGTTTATAGTTGGAAAATAATCTCCATTGTTCTTTCCTACAATCAAGTTAGCTTAATACTTGCTGTTGGCAGTCTCTGGGCCTTACCCACAATGCCAATAAATTGCTCCCTTTGGTTCTGTGCACAGAGAGCAGTGGGAACTAATTATTTCAAGGGGCTGAAATTGGCCCACCTCAGACTTGCCCAGTGGGACAGGATGTGATACCAGCTGCACAAGCTGCACACAACTTCGAAGGCCAGACTCCAACGGGGCAGAAGCCTAGCACTCAGGTTCTTATAATGATCGTACCAGATAACGGGAGCTGCAGATATACACAGGCAGTAAAATAATCTGCTTTGAATGTGCTTGTCTTCATGTCCCTCCCCTGCTGGGAAACCTACCTGGGACCCTTCCCATCTGTGTTGTCAAATTCAGGCTTGTCTGCACTGTGTCCAGGCCCTCCAAACAAATCAGCCTCCGGTCTGTTCTTCCCTGCGTGGCTCCTCTGTGCTTGCCAAGCTAAGCTGCTTGCCATTCCTCGCATTTGTAAGGACGTTTCTCTTGCCTCTGTGCATGCGAGTACAGCATTTCTTATTCTAGAGCTGAGCCCTCGCGTTTGGCCAGTCCACTCCATTCATCTCCCCCGCCACCAATCCATTCTCTCCTCGGCAACTGTTTCATGAACTACTGGTCACTTGAGGACTGATGGCTCCCCACATTCACAAGAAGCTCTCAATTAGCATCTTATTCTGCCCGAATGGCATGGTTGGAAGTCTGACGATCTAGCATTTAAATTTCCGGCCAAATATGTCTTGAAATTAAATCTAAAACTGCAGAATTAGATTCGCCATTCCCATTGGAAAGAGTAGCAAACGAAAGATTCTCCTTCACACACACAAGAGAGCGTTTCTTCACACACTATGAAGTCAGAATAAAAGAGACCTGGCTACGAAAGCTCCCTAAACAAAGCACCACCAGGAAAAATAATACATCTCACTGCGAACACAACAAATACACTGAATTGAGCACCATCTAGTTCATCTGTTTTAAAAAGTAAAGTTCAAAACTGTACAACCAATATAATGGTTAATTTTTAAGGAAAATGTGTATACTTAGGTAAGATTTACATTTACCCATATTTATAAAAATATATAGATATAGATGCTAGCAGTATTTCTAAATGGAATGCATACAGGTTTTTAATATTTTCCTTACCCTTTTTCTGTATATATAATAAGCATGCATTACTTTCATGATGAGGAAAAAAAAACTAAAACATAAAATATTTACCTGAAGAACAGTACAGCATTTGTTTGTCAAAAACACTTGAGATACATAGATATAATGTGGAAATTTGAACTCAATCAGCATCTAACACACTCAAAGAAGGAAAGGGGGCTTTGGAAGTGGAAGAGTCTAAAAACAACTCAAAAGCGATCACTGTTTTAATCTTGAGTGAATATTTGAATAGGCATTCTTTATAGTCAGGATTTTTGAAGATCAAAGCAGCCTTCCCTTCCCCGTTGTCAAAACAGAGAGAAGAGATGAACCTGCTGAATCCACATTTTACATGCACACAGAGAATGAGCACATGGTGTCTTACCTCATCTGTAAGGGTATGTTGTTGACTAGAAGAAAGACAAGGCAGAGAAGTATCAGAGCTCGGTTATCAATCTTTAATCTTCTGCCTCAATGTTAAGGAGGCATATCGCCATGTACACCCATTCAAAAGCAACTGAATTATTCCAGTGTGTTTCTATGGGAAAGAAAAGGACTTTGGGGATAAATACATTGCAGAAATGGGCCTTTCTGAAGAATAAACTAACTTTTGCTCTGTAGCTGATAAAGTGGGAATGGTGGGAGGCAGTGGAAATTACAGGGGTTTCAGCACTGTAGTCAGGTGCTTTTTAATGAGTTGCCCTGGGCAAACATACCTAATCAGCCTCCACTATTCATTCTGCTACTGCCCACATCTTTGCAAATTGGTTCTCATTTTTATGCCTTAATAAGCTGGAAGCACTGAAAACCTTTTTCCATTTTTAATTTTTCGAAGTCTGACCTAGCTATATGTCATTTCTAAAGACACCCCCTTCTTGTTGGGGCTGTTGGTTCCTTTAGCAAGAATAGGAACAGCTCAGGGCCCATCCCAGTTTTTCCCTTCTGCTCCCCTTTCACTTATTCCATTTTCATTGCCTGTTCCTCTAAATGTGTGTGCTCAGTCATTCAATCATGTCCGACTCTTAGCGGCTCCATGGACTTAGGCCCTCTGCCATGGGATTTCCCAGGCAAGAATACTGCAATGAGTTGCCCCATCCTACTCCAGGGGATCTTCCCAACCCGGGAACTGAACCAGCATCTCCTGCATTGGTAGGCAGATTCTTTACCATTAGAGCCACCTGGGAAGCCCTCATTCATGTAAATGGATACCTAGAAAACTTGATGGGTGACTCAAAAGTAGTCATTTTCCTCCTTCTCATGAAGAGATAAAATGATATATAAAATAGGACCTTATTTCCTCCCACCACTGCCCCAATGCATTTAGGCTGCATCTATTCCTAAAGATTGACTAAGATAGGGGTAATCTGGAACTGTTTCAGGTTCTAAGATTCCTCTCCTCCATCTCTCATTCCCAATCTATCATGTTATTAGTTAGCAATTGCTATAATAATTCTGTGTAATAAACAAGTCCCAAATGTAATTAAAAAAAAACCACATGTCTTTGTTTCTTGCTCAGTCTGTGAGTTAGCTATGCTCTGCTGATATTACTTGGGATTTGCTCCAAACTGTGGGTTGGGTTCGGGTATACTTCACAAGTCTCCTCATTCTAGAACCAGCACCTATTCAAAGCATGCTTTTCTCATGGCAGATGGCAGACATAAGAGATCAAGCCAAACATACAAGCACATTTAAAGTTTCTATACATGTCTGTATTAGTTTGCTAAGGCTGTCATAACAAATGCCATCAACTAGGTGGCCTAAAACAACAGAAATTTATTCTCTCAAAGTTCTGGAGGCTAGTAGTCCAAACTAAAGGTGTTATCAAGGCTGTACTCCCTCTGAAGGCTCCAAGGAAGAATTTTTCCTTGCCTCTTCCTAGCTTCTGGTGGTTTCTGGCAATCTTGATTGTTCCTTGGCTTGTAGCTGCATCATTCTAATCTCTGCCTCCATCATCACATGACCTTCTTCCTCGTGTGCATTTCTATAACCACACTCCCCCTCTCCCTTCTCTTATAAAGGCACCAATCTTTGGATATAGGGTCCACCCTAATCCAATAAGACCTTAACTAATCATCTCCAAAGATCCGACTTCCGATAACATCACAGTCATAGGTTCAAAGTGGATATGAATTTAGGAGAGACACTATTTGGCCCAGTATAATACCACATCTGCTGACAATCCTTTAGTCAAAGCAAATTACATGGCCAAGTCCAAAAAGCAATGAGGTGGAGAATGACACTCTGCATATTCAAGTAGGGAGCACCATAAGTCACAGGGCAAAGTGAATGAAAGTATCAATCTACTACAGAGTGGGAACAGAGTTGGAAGCAATAATCCAGCTTACCAGAGTTATGAATACATGATGCTTCTTCAAACATTTCACATGACCATTTCACATTTTCCAATTCACATCTCAATTATTCATTTGTGTTGAAGACTGCAGTAATCTGTTGGGGGAGAAAATAACATTATCTTAACAATTTATTTTGGTACACAAAGCATAAGTCAGGCACTTTGTTAAGCTCTCTACAGAGAATGACAAGTGCTTCACTCTGCCATGACAATAATAGAAAAATCTAAGAGTCCCTCTGACATACTGCCTCCACTCAGCCAATTCCACATCTTAAGGTTTGTTACTTGATGTATCCCACTCCTGGTAACAAACTCAGCAACTGTTAGACTTCTTTATGCTGCATAAAATTGAAAATTCAACTCAAACTATCTTTAACAATAATAAAGTATGGCATGTGTGGATATGTGTTAAGTCGCTTCAGTCTTGTCTGACTCTTTGCAACCCCATGACTATAGCTCACCAGGTTCCTCTGTCCATAGGGATTCTCCAGGCAAGAATACTGGAGTGGGTTGCCATATCCTCCTCTAGGGGAATCTTCCTGACCCAGGAATTGAAGCAGCATCCCCTGCATCTCCTTCATTACAGGTGGATTCTTTACTACTGAGCCATTGAGGAAGCCCATAATAAAGTATACTGGCTACCAAAACTAAATTCTAGCTGTAGAAGAGGCTTCAGGGTAAGTTGATCAAGGAAGTCATCAAAGACACATATTACCCACATCTTTCCATTCTGACACCTATACTATCTGCTTCACCCCAAGACTTATTGCTCTCATGTCCATAGGATGCCCCCTGTAGGAACTAGGGCTCAATGGCTACTCATTCATATCCAGTGAGAGACTGACTTCTGGTAACTGTGCTTCATAACAAGAAAGTTGCATTTGCAAACACTCAGAAGAGTTCATTTTGTTTCTCACTGGAATGAATGGATTTGGGTCAGACTATTTGTAAACCAGGGCAGAAATGACTAGATTGGACCAATCAGATCTCCAAGGGCGGGGGTCAACCAGCTTTCCCTAAGGCACATAGACCATGTCTGGGAGTGAATGACACCTGATAAAATATTTAGTTAGGAATCAAAAAGGAGGGGGTGGATGCCAAGATGATAAACAACACTTGCCACAACAGCTGGTTCAGATTCTAGGAGGTTGGTAGCTTAGGTGGAGGTTAGGATCATCCTGCTCACCAGAAGAGACTATTTCCCCCTGGAATATATGAATAATACATTGACATTCCATTTATACATCTGTCTCTTGTGATTTGTTTACATTAAGCAACCCCCATATATCAGAACCATGTCTGATAAAGGTAAGGGCCAAACCTAGCCACTGTACCAGGTTATATTCACTCAGGTTAGGCATCTACTCATAATTATGCCCTCTTCAGTCTACAACACCATGGATTAACTTAATATAAGGAGAAAAAGAAAATGCAAAACTCATGATTGTGCAATATACATTAAGAAACTGTAGCCACAAATATGCAACCACAGAAGGGCAGAGTGATTCACCAGCCAATCCTGATAGTTATTTCTCATGTGTTTTGCTTATTCTATCAGTAGCTTCTTTATATCCAACTTAAATGTCTTATCCTCCACTTTAAACTTATTTCCTCTTGCTGTTTTTCCAACAGAGCCATCAAACAAAATACGTATTGTCATCTGTATCACATATGTACAAAAGGTTCCACTGAAGAAAAAGGATTCAGTCCCACATCAATGAATGGGCTCTCAAAATCCCTTCCAAGCCTAAAAGCCTATGAAACAGTGTTATCTTGATCATTAGAACAAGTAAGCTTGAAATATCCTTGAGTATAAATGTCAAACATTGAGCCTGTGGGCCAGCTTCAGCCTGCAGAAGGTCATCATTCAAAGACACAACCTCACTATAAACAGCTTTACTTCAGTTGGCATATTTTTTTGTGTGAAATATTAGTTCACCCCACCAGGATTTTCTTGAGAGGAAATTGGTCCATGAGTAAATTTGATTTGACATTATTGTCCTAAGGAAATAAAATGGCATTTTTTGAAAATGTAAGATTAATGCACTAAATGATTATTACTGACCCCAAACTAAGCTCTTGGAAGTTCCAGAAAAACTGATATATCAACTGTCAGAAGCTGCCAAATACTAAAGGCAGAATACACATTGCAACTCAGTGCTGCTTCCATGCGTGTGTGTCTTAAACAGCAGAGTGCTCCAAACATACCACACTTGCACATTTAGCAACATGGTAATCTCATCTTGAATTTCTCAATCTGCTTTTTATACACTGTTACTCATAGTTTTTCCTGAGACTCTTCTAAGTTAAGGCAGGCTTTTTCAAGAACCAATTCAAATTGAAGATTGGATTTTGCATGATGTCATCAAAAGGTGATGTCACTTTCTTTTCTCTCCCTTATCTCAAGAAAAATGGATACTAATGTTGGACTTACTTCACCCTTAACACAGAAGCAGGCAATCTCTGTAGACAGTGTCAGCCAATCTGAAGTTATCAATTAAATTGTCAGTAGAACCTTTAAAATTTGAGGGATAGGCTTCCTAATTTCCATGGGAAATTATGCATATTTTCAATTCTCTTTTAGACAATATTATTGTGACTGTTTTTTTTTAACATTCATACTTAAATATAGCCTTTTACTTTACTTAAAGGGAGCCAATCAAAATTTCTAGGTAAAAATCCAAAGGAAGTTTTTGCTTATGATAAAACCCAAATCTTATCCCTGAACTCTTTAGTTATAAGCAGTGGCTCTTTTTATCAACATATTGACTATGTCAACATCAGTTGAATTTTCCTTGAGAGAATTCTCCCTATCCACAACCTACAGTGATCCCTAGAACTAAGGGAGAGAAGCTGTCTCCTTTTCTCACCAAAGCCTGTACTAGTCACCTACTACTGAAATAAAGCTATAAAAGCAATCACTCCAAACTCAGTGGTTTAAAAACATTAATCATATCTTTCTTACTCACAGGTCTATCAGTTGTCTGTGGTTGTGCTGGACTTTGCTGAAATTAGTTGGCATTGGCTCCAGGCTGTGAGCTGGATCCGGTTGTTTCATGCATCTTCTCCTCATTGGACCAGCATTTACACAGGCCATATTTTTCTGGTGGAAATAACAGAAGCCTAAGAGGGACCAACAGAAACATGCAATACCTTTTCAGGCCTTGGCTCAGAACTGGCACACTGAAACTTCTGCCCACATTTCTTTGACCAAAGCAAGTCACATGGCAAAGATTAACATAAACAGGATGATGAAATATATTCTACTCATAGTGGACTGTGACAAGGGTGGAGGAGGGAAGGAAGAATTATAAGCAAATACAATCTACCTAGTTAAAGGACTGTACGCCAGAGGGCCCAGTATAAGCTTTCCAGTCACTTGTATGCAACTTTTTATGAATGTAACCAAAATGTCCATCAACAGAGAAATGGATAAACAAAATGCAGTAGGTACATACAATGGAATATTATTCAGCTTTAAAGAGGGAGGAAGTTCTGATACATTTTGCAACATGGATGAACCTTGACAACATTCTGCTAAGTTAAAGAAGTGAAGTGAAGTGAAAGTCGCTCAGTCATGTCCAACTCTTTGTGACCCCCATGGACTATACAGTACATGGAATTCTCCAGGCCAGAATACTGGAGTGGGTAGCCTTTCTCTTCTTCAGGGGATCATCCCAACCCAGGGATCAAACCCAGGTCTCCCGCATTGCAGGCGGATTCTTTACCAGCTGAGCCACAAGGGAAACACAAGTTAATTAAAGAAGCAAGACACAAAAGGACACACATTACATTACATTACATTACTTCTATTTATATGAGGTTCTAGAATACGCAAATTCATAGAAACAGAAAGTAAAATAGTGGTCATCAGAGGAGATGGAAGAATGGAGAATTATTGTTCAATGGGTACAGAAATTCTGTTTAGGATGATGAAAAAGCTCTTGAGATGAGTAGTCGTGATGCACAACAATTCGAATGTAGTGAATACCAAAAGACTGTACACACAGAAATGGTTAAAATGGTAACTTTATGTTATTCATATTTTACCACGAAGAAACGATGAACGTGAATAAGAGCAATTAACATATTTGTGGCAGCAAACAACAGGCTCACGCCTGGATTAGTTCATTTTATCCTCACAATCATCTTGGGGTAGGATTCATTCTCCACTCAGGAAGAGGCCATGTGAAGGAATAGCCAAAACAGAGGAAGAAGCCCTCATCTTTCCCTTCACACCTGAGTAGAAAAGGTCAGAGTTGGCAGTGACTTTGAATTAAGGAGTACTTTAGTACCACTCAGCCTATAATTACATGTCTAAGACATTCAGTGCCGCCTTTACCAGTAAGGTTACATTCCCTCAAGTGGTATATGCTAAAAGACACCAGGTTGACCTACACAACTCTAAGGTATTATTATTTTAAATCTGGTTTTAAATGTACTAGCTAACTAGAGTCTTCAAAAGGAATTTTACCTGAGTTCTAAGTTGAACAAAAAACATTGTACTTTATTAATTCTAAGGATTATTGTTCAAGTCACCAAGAAATTGGCATTTTTCCATAAAAAAGGAGGACTTCTGTTGGATTTTTTCCTCTTACTTCAGTATTGAGGTTATAGCAAACATTCTCTATTAACTTTTAGATCTCAACCTCACTGTGATGCAAAAAATCATCTTCAGTACAGGTATAATGTCAGTGCTTGATGTTCTGGGAGCTGGTTGTGTAGATATTTCTCTATTTAAAGGGCTGTTGTTTAATTCTGAGACTATAATTGAGGCCAGAAAGTGAAACTCCAGGGACTTCCCTGATGGTCCAGTGGTTAAGACTCTTGTCTTTCCTATCCTGGGTATGCAGGTTTGATCCCATGTGCTCCGTGGTCAAATAGTTAAAAAAATTTTAAGTGTAACTCCACACTCATTAATAGTTTTCTACACCTCTTTACCACAGCTAGCACAAAGGAAATGGAAGAAATTCTTATAGAAAGGGGAAGTAAGACAGGATAAACAGTACTTGGATTGCTATCTGAGCTTATACCTCATTCAGCCATCACTTAAGAGATTTCTATTTCAACACAGCAGGGCAATCTCTCTGTTCTCTGGCCTTTTCATAACAAACACTGATGAAACTTTAGGCTAGTTTCTAAATACACTGTACTGCAAGTCTGCATATCAAATGAGTGTTTCATCATCCAGTTACACAAAGCAATATGCCAACAGATACCCAAATAACACAATAGCCAGTAGAAATCATAAATGGATTCTGACACTATCTTATGAATGCCTGGAATAGATTTTATTTCATACATGACATAAAAGAGTGCCTTTCTGGGTTAGAGAGAGAGGTGCCGGCACTGATATCTTGATGCACTGTTAAATGCACTCTACTTTCTTTACCTTCCATCTTCATCCTTCTCTACTCAGACTGGAGCATGAACCCTTAAGAGACCCTGGGGTTTCCTCTCCCTAAAGACAGTCAACAAATTCCAGATATTTCTATAGTTGTATACAACACTATAGTTCAAATGTAAGTATCACAAGGCAAGACAGAAGTTGCATAGAGGAAGAAGTGCATCCTTCAGTCATGTCCGACTCTGTGACCTCCAAGGACCATAGCCCCCTAGGCTTCTATGTTCATGGAATTCTCCAGGCAAGAATACTGGAGTGGGTTGCTGTGCCCTCCTCCAGGGGATCTTCCCAACCCAGGGATCGAACCTGAGTCTCCTGCATTGCAGGCAGATTCTTTACCACTGAGCCACCAGGGAAACCCTATATAGAGGAAGACAGAATCGCGATAATAGCGTTTACTGACTGCTTACTATGTCAGGTACTATTCTAAGTGCCTTAAAGTTATTAAGTCACTGAATCTTCACATATCCTTTACTACTGTTATCCCAATTGTACTATTCCTGAGCCGGGAAGTACCCCTGGAGAAGGAAATGGCAACCCACTCAAGTATACTTGCCTGGAGAATCCCATGGACAGAGGAGCCTGGCAGGTTCATGGGATCGCAAGAGTCGGACGTGACTTAAGGCTATCTTTCTTTCTCTTCTTACTATGTTCGGTGCTATTCTAAGTGCCTTTAAGTTATTAAGTCACTGAATTTTCACATACTCTTATGGGGTAGATACTACTCTTATCCCAATTGTACAAACAAAGAAACCAAGGTACACAGAAGTTGGGTAGCTTGCCTAAGACCTCACAGCTCCTAAGTCACACAGCTGGAATGCAAACCCAGGTAGTCTGGAATCCTGTTCTAAACTCCACACCACACTTACTGTCTAAGAAGCACGGCATTCTGTAACCCTCCTACCCTGTGTGTGTAGTCATGAAGCACAATCTCATCCAATGAAAGGAGTCATTATACAGTTAGCATTCTCAAAGCAATAATTCCAGTTACCCATTACATCATGTCAGCACTTTAGAATGAATATATGCATACATACATATACATAAAACTCTTCATCACCCATGAAATACTGGGGAAATCCATGTCAGCATCAGTAACACAGTTTGTGGTCAACTACCTTAAGAATATGGCCACCCCTTCTGCATATTAAATGAAATGAGAAGAAAACACTAAAGAGGAAGTTATGGTTTCTTTCTTTAATGTTTTCATGAAATCTTTAAAATTCTCTTTTAATTAACAGTCTCGGAAAGAACAAGAATATGAAAAATATCTATTTGATTTCTTCCACAGTCAATAATTCATTGGATTCACTGAAAATAGAGAAAGCTGGAATGGTTGAATAAAGGAAAAATAACATCACAAAATTACTTTTAACCATTAAACAGAGCCTATACTTCAAGCAAATAAATGTCCAGTAATTGTATCAGTATCTCTGTGATACTTCAAAATCCCCAGTAATAGCCTTTGAATTTATATTACTCAACTTCAAAGTATAATCTATGTGAAACTGTTTCCGTGTTCAGTTCAGCTCAGTCGCTCAGTCGTGTCTGAAACTTTGTGACCCCATGAACAGCAGATTGCCAGGCTTCCCTGTCCATTACCAGCTCCTGGAGCTTACTCAAACTCATGTCCATCTCATCTTCTGTCATCCTCTTCTCTTCACACCTTCAATCTTTCCCAGCATCAGAATCTTTTCCATTGAGTTAGTTCTTTGCATTAGGTGGCCAAAGTATTGGAACTTCAGCCTCAGCATCAGTCTTTCCAATGAATATTCAGGACTGATTTCCTTTAGGATTGACTGGTTTGATCTCCCTGCTGTCCAAGGGACTCTCAAGAGTCTTCTCCAACACCACAGTTCAAAAGCATCAGTTATTCAGCATTCAGCCTTCTTTATGGTCCAATTGTCACATCCATACATGACTACTGGAAAAATCACTATGTTTTACATAAAGATTATATTTTCATTTTTACATTTAAGGACAAGAAAATATATGTGTATATTTTAATAAAATTTAACTGGAAAGATCCTTTGTAATCATATTAATATTTGTTCTTGTAACAGTAACTGAATTTTAGGGAGCATTAATGTGCCAGTCATTGTACTAAACTCTTTTCATACATGATTTGCCTACACATTGCATAACAGTCTTCTGAAGGAGGCATTATTATCTCCATTTTACCAGTGGAGAAAAAAAGTGTTTGAAAAGTTGAGTCATTCTCTCAATGGTCTTTGCAATCACATGGAAAAAGCCAGGATTCAAGTTCATGCCTGGGGTCTCCAGAGAGCCAGATATTAAATACTATGTCATACTATCTCAAAAGCCATAAGAGAAAGATGTGATTAATAACATTAAATATTTTGCATAATACAAAAAAATCACTGACAAAATGAAAACAGAAACCACAAACTGAAAACAAAAATATCTGAAATATATATGTCAAAGTATTATATCAGTGTCAACATATAAAGGGATTCACACAAATCAATAAAAAAAATAAACAAAAGGAAAAACAGTTCAAATGGCAAAAATATTGATGGAAAGTTTTTACACCTAAAACAAAACATATAAATTATACTGATTTATGGGGCTTCCCTGGTGGTTCAGAGTGTAAAAAATCTGCCTGCAATACCGGAGACCTGGGTTTGACCCCTTCCCTGAGTCAGGAAGATCCTTTGGAGAATGGAATGGCTACCCGCTCCAGTATTCTTGCCTTGAGAATTCCATGAAGAGAGGAGCATGGTGAGCTATGTAGTCCATGGGGTCACAAAGATTCGAACATGACTGAGGGACTAACACTTTCACTGTCACACTGATTTATTACTTTTATCTCATACGACTACCAAATATTCCTAAGATCCATATACCAACTATTGTTAAGAATATAAACAAATGAGTATGTTTAAATACTGCTAGAATAATATATGGAACAGTAAACATAACAGAAACACAATTTGCCAAGATCTAGTTTACAGTTTTAGCATATCATTTAAAAACTCTGCTCCATGTGCAAAAAGCAAATTATGTCATACATATACACAGCATGATTCTCTCTCAATTCTGAGACAGAAAAAAAAAGAAAAAGGCTGTTTTTAGCGTAGAAAAAATCTGAAAGGCTCTAAATCAGAATGTTAATGAAAGTTGCTTATTTTGCAATTAATGGGATTTTACATTATTTTTATTCTATTGTATCTTTCAATATATAAACTTTTAATAGTATGAACTAATTTTATAATTGCACATACATAGATACACACACACCAACCAATCAATGTAGCTATTGAGGCAAACATTCTTAATGGTAACCACTCTTGGAGCTGTCAGTTCAAACTTATTCCACATTCTTTCTTGTTCTAATGTGTTTGGGTGGTCCCAGGGATGAAAAATGATGGGTCTACACCAGTCACTGAAACCTCATTCCCCTTTGCTAGTAATTGGCTAAGGGTAGTCATGTGACCCAGTTTGGACAATGAGACATAGAGGAAATTTGTTGATAGCTTCAGGTTAAGATTTCTCCCTAATAAAGTGAATGGCAAATACAGAAAGCACTTTGGTTACTCATACCACCCCTACTTGCTTTTCTGCTTGGAATGCTGCTTATGAGGATGAAATATGTAGAACTGTGGCAGCCATCTGGAGACCAGGAGGAAAGATGTCACTGACACACTGAAGAGGCAAGATGGAAAAGATGGAAAGAACTCAGTTCAGGTGTTTCTGTTCAGTTCAGTCGCTTCCAAGAAGCAAGCATCTTTTAATTTCATGGCTTCAGTCACCATCTGCAGTGATTTGGGAGCCCCCAAAAATAAAGTATCTCACTGTTTTCATTGTTTCCCCATCTATTTGCCATGAAGTGATGGGACCAGATGCCATGATCTTAGTTTTCTGCATGCTGAGTTTTAAGCCAACTTTTTCACTCTCCTCTTTCACTTTCATCAAGAGGCTCTTTAGTTATTCTTTGCTTTTTGCCATAAGTGTGGTGTCATCTGCATATCTGAGGTTATTGATATTTCTCCCTGCAATCTTGATTCCAGCTTGTGCTTCATCCAATCCAGCATTTCTCATGATGTAATCTGCATATAAGTTAAATAAGCAGGGTGACAATATACAGCCTTGACGTACTCCTTTTCCTATTTGGAACCAGTCTGTTGTTCCAAGTTCAGTTCTAACTGTTGCTTCTTGACCTACATACAGATTTCTCAGGAGGCAGGTCAGGGGGTCTGGTATTCCCATCTCTTCCAGAATTTTCCACAGTTTGTTGTGATCCACACAGTCAAAAGCTTTGGCATAGTTAATAAAGCAGAAGTAGACATTTTTCTGAAACTCTCTTGCTTCTTTGATGATCCAACAGATGTTGGCAGTTTGATCTCTGGTTCCTCTGCTTTTTCTAAATCCAGCTTGCACATCTGTAAGTTCATGGTTCATGTACTGTTGAAGCCTGGCTTGGAGAATTTTGAGCATTACTTTGCTAGCATGTGAGATGAGTGCAACTGTGTGGTAGTTTGAGCATTCTTTGGCATTGCCGTTCTTTGGGATTGGAATGAAAACTGACCTTTTCCAGTCCTGTGGCCACTGCTGAGTTTTCCAAATTTGCTGGCATACTGAGTGCAGCACTTTCTTTTAGGATTGAGTGCAGCATCATATTTTAGGATTTGAAATAGCTCAACTGGAATTCCGTCACCTCCACTAGCTTTGTTCATAGTGATGCTTCCTAAGGCCCACTTGACTTCGCATTCCAGGCTGTCTTGCTCTAGGTGAGTGGTCATCACCATCATGATTATCTGGGTCATGAAGATCTTTTTTGTAGAGTTCTGTGTATTCTTGCCACCTCTTCATAGGTCCATACCATTTATGCCTTTATTGTGCCCATCTTTGCATGATAAGTTCCCTTGGTATCTCTAATTTTCTTGAAGAGATCTCTAGTCTTTCCCATTTTTTTGTTTTCCTCTATTTCTTTGCACTGATCATTGAGGAAGGCTTTCTTGTCTCTCCTTGCTATTCTTTGGAACTCTACATTCAAATGGGTATATCTTTCCTTTTCTGCTTTGCCTTTGCTTCTCTTATTTTCATAGCTATTTGTAAGGCCTTCTCAGACAACCAGTTTACCTTTTTGCATTTCTTTTTCTTGGGGATGGTCTTGATCACTGCCTCCTGTACAATGTCAAAAAGTTGGAAATGCCAACTTCCAATTTTTGAATTAGGTAGGATAGTCAAATGTCTTTTTTGCTTAATACTTTGTTGGTGGGGCATTGTATTCCTTGCAATCAAATATATCATGTTTTAATAATTTATATACAGAAAAATATATATATGTAAACATGTAAGTTTTAACTACTTAAATACATACATGGATCCCATTACTTCCTGTTTTTTGAAGAGTCTTGGTCTTTCTTATGCCATGCCTCTCATATAATCAACTCTTCCTCTCAACTGGATACTTCTCATCAACTTTAAGTTCTCTTCATCATCCCAACCTCCTTTAGCTACATTTCCCACTACAAATTCTGTCCACTTCAAAGCCAACTTGCCCATTTTCTCAACTCCTACCCCTCAACACACTGCAATCTACATTCATCACTTCACTAAAACAGTACTTGCTAACTTACTTCTGAGCTATGACCTTAATGTTACCAAATCCAATTTAACTTCAGTCCTTGTTGTTGGACTCAGTCATGTCTGACTCTTCGTGACCCCATAGATGATATATAGCCTGCCAGGCTTCTCTGTCCATGGGATTCTCCAAGAAAGAATACTGGAGTGGGATGTCATGTCCTACTCCAGAGGATCTTCCAACCCAGGGATCGAACCTACATCTCTTGCATCAGCAGGTGGATACTTTTACCACTGCACCACCTGGCAAGCCCAAGAGAGGAACATTCCTTGGTGGGCACGAACTTGGTCTTTAAGTCTTCTTTCTATATTTGGGTTTTTGATTTTGTCTTTGTTTTGTGGGTTTCTTTTTTACAGCTCTGTTCTTTCTCAGCTTCCTTTGCCATTTCATAAGCTCATCCTCCCCTACCAGCTCTCTAAACACTGGTATTCCTCAAGGCTTAGTCCTAGACCCCTTACTCCTCTCACTTTATATACTCTTTTATTAATATCTTTGGCATCAATTACTATTTATGTGCAGATAACCCATAATATCTAATACCTATAAATCTAATGATTATTTTTATGTATCTCAAAGGCAGCTTAAGCTGAACATCTGTACTTGTGCTTTTCCTGCTCAAACCTGGACCTTTTCCTGTATTCTCTATCTCAATGATTGGTTCCAACATTGATCCAGCCTCATAATCCTGAAATCTAAGGCTACTCCTTGATATCTATATCTGTCACTACCTGTAAACATAATTCATCATTAGGTTCTATTTTTACCTCTTAAATATTTCTAAAATTTAGCATTTCTAAAATCTTTTTGTCTCTACCACTACTATTCTAACTAAACTACTATCTACTCTCAGCTGAACTGTGTAATAAATTCCCAACTGACCTCCCTTCCAGTCATTCCAGAATCTCCTCAATTTGTCTCCACACTGTAGCTAGTGCGACCTTCCTTTAAAATCAATTCTGATCATATCATTACCTTGCTTAAAGCTCTTTAGTGACTTTCCATTGCTCTTAGGATGAAGAATAAAAGCCTTAACTTGATCTGCAAGGCCCTCGGTGGTGTGATTCTTATCCTCCACAGCCTTGATTCCCTTCATGTTTACCACCACACTTTCACATTTCTTAAGACTCCCATGTCCCAAGCTCACTCCACTACAAAACTTTTATGCATGTCCCTCTACCCAAAATGTTCTGTGTGCAGGTAACTCCTACCCATCCTTCAAATTTCAGCTTAATACTCATTTCCCTGACTTCCCTCTTCAAACTAAAGTTCTCTTGTAATTGCTTACAATTTAGAACCCTTATGACAATCACATTAATACAATGAAGCAGACTGGTAAGACTATTAGTTGTCTTGCTAAATGCCATCTCACCTTATTATTCATGTCTATATAACTCCCATTTTGTTCAGATATTAGGCACTTGTGTTTCAGGAACCATTCCCTAGCCCCAGGGTGTAAATGTTTTCTAGTGCAGATCAATCATGTCAATGTATTCTCCCTACCAGTGACTGAATTAGGAGTGGACATGTGAAGCAAACTTCGCTAATGAGAAGTCAAAGAACATGAAGATGGGAAGTGGGATTACTGGCAAAGAACAAGATAGGACTCCTCTCTTCCTGTCTTTGGATAATCTCATAAGAGAATATAATGCTTATGAATGTTTCAGCCATTTTGTGACCACGAGAAGAAAATATCAGTAACACTTTTGGCTGTGTGTTACATGGTAGGTTGAATTACTGATATCAATTCTTCATTCATCCGTAATAGACATCCACACCCTTACCGTGCTCTCATGGTGAGAGGTGTGATATTTCCTACCTATTAATTTTGGGCTTGTTCACGTGATTTGTTTTGTTTGATGGAATGTTAGCAGACATAATGAAAACAAAGGTTTGCAACATGCTTGCTTTTATGGTTTGGTTGGCTCTTGTTCTCTCCAGTGATCCACTATGGGAAAAGCATCCCCCTGTCTCCCTGCAATTAGCTACTTTGCCTTTAAGTCTGGTACCAGAATCAATTGACACCCTAAAGCAGAGTAACTTCTGCCAGTTCGTGGACCACTCTCTAAAGCACATTTGCCCCAAGTGACCTGCAGAATTGTGATCATAAGTGCTTATTGTTATATGCCATTGAGTTTGGGGTGATATATTATAGAGCATTACTGTGGAAATAGCTGGTTGATGCATCAGCAAAAGCATCTTAACTGTTGCAGACATTAAATAGTCATATAATTAAATATAATTCTTCCTCACTAGATTACAAAGTCCAGAGGGCAGCAATTTTGTTATTTTTGCTCATTATTGTCTCCCAGCACCTAGCACCGTAGATTGCATGATAAATATTTATTGAATGAATATTATTAATGAGAAAGAAAGGCTAAAATAACATATTACAAAAATGTTAAAATCAGATAAGATAATAACTAATGCTTATATCTTTATTCTTTTTGTATTATTATAATACTTTACTACAATAATACTTTCATATGATAATCATGAATTGCTTTTATAATCAGAAATAAAAGCCAAAAAAAGCTATTTCCACTAAAAAGAAAATATATAATTACTTGAAAAGAAATACTAACATGGGTCCAAAAAGTAGTTATTTGCATGAATTAGATCTACATATGGTTCCAAATTCAGGAGGCAGTAAATTTACACAAGGGAGATGAATATTTAGGTATCAGGAGAGTAAATAAGGTCTTGGTCAGCACCACAATTTAAGAACCTGGCAAGATACACTGTACTTTGCTTTACTTTACTTCCTGAAATCAGAGAGAAATGTCTGAGGTAAGCCAATAAAAGGTACAGAAAGTTAGGGAGACTGGACAAAATGTAAATGCTGGTAAGCTACTTGTTACTGATGGAACCTCTCCCTCATGCTCATTTTATAAATTTATAGTGAAAGATTTCAAAGGATATCACTCCAGTCATATCACCTCACTTTTCCTCTCCTTCCATTTCCAATCTCCCTGCTCTCTGCCCTCACCCCAAGGTCTAAGGTAGGTCTAAGGTTGCTCTCTTCTCAGGATCTTTCAGACCCCTCCTGGTTTCATTTGATTCCTTTGATGACTGGACCGCATGTTTCAAGGATGCAACCATCAAAAGCAAGGAACTATAGTGCAGACAGCCACTTGGATCATTCTCATAAATATAGCATTGAATGAAACTTAAAAACTAAGAAAAAAATTCAATGTATTATAGAAGATAGCTTATATAAATTTAAAATGTATACATTCACTTGTATCTACTAGGTAAGCTACATATATGAAAGTGAAAGTTGCTCAGTCATGTCGGACTCTTTCTGATCCCATGGACTATACATACAGTCCATGGAATTCTCCAGGCCAGAATACTAGAGTGGGTAGCTTTTCCCTTCTGCAGGGGATCTTCCCAACACAGGGATCGAACCCAGTTCTCCTGCACTGCAGGCAGATTCTTTACCAACTGAGCTATCAGGGAAGCCCGTTTAATAGGAGAGAAGATTGAGTGTGGGCATAGATAATAAATGGCAGAAGAAAGGAAGGAAGAACAAAATGAGAGGGCACATTTGTAAGAAGAGTAAACAGATTCCACTCCAAATAGTTTAAAGGAAGAGGTGCTAGTGAATGGACTGCCTACAGCAGTGTGGGGAGAATGAAAGTTTAAAAGAAAAAGAGGATAGGAAAGGTGTGCTGGTTTTCCATTGCTGCTATAACAAGTTGCCATAAAGTTAGTGGCTTAAAACAACATCAATTTATCATCTTACATTTCTGTAGGTTCCCTGCATCGATCTGGCTAAAATCAATGTGTCCATCAATGTGGCAGCAAGGCAGCATTCCAGACGGAGGCATCAAGGGAGAACTTGTTTCCTTGACCTTTCCAACTTCTAGAGGTTGTCCACATTCCCTGGCTCATGGCCCCCCTTCTCCATCTTCAAAACTAGCAACATCTGATCCCTTAGACCTGACTTCCATTGTCACATCTCTTTCTGACCACAGCTGCTTTTAAGGACCAGGTTCATTAGATTGGGTTCACCCAAATAAAGTACAATGATCTCCCATCTCACGGTTCACAACATTCATCGCATCTGTAAAATTCTGCTTACCACGTAAGATAACACACTTATGGGTTCCAAGGATTAGGATGTGGAAATATTCAGGGCACCATTATTCTACATACCCCAGAAAGTAATAGCAGGAATCCATTAGAATTCAGTTCAGTTCAGTTCAGTCGCTCAGTCGTGTCCGACTCTTTGCAACCCCATGAACTGCAGCACACCAGGCTTCCCTGTCCATCACCAACTCCTGAAGCTTACTCAAACTCATGTCCATCGAGTTGGTGATGCCATCCAACCATCTCATCCTCTGTCATCTCCTTCTCCTCCTGCCATTAGCATCTCTAGGGCTAAAGGAGCAAGGGGAGGACATCATTTTAAGGTAACCCTAGGGGAGTTGGAGAGATGTGGGTTCAATTCCTGGGTTGGGAAGATCTCCTGGAGAAGGAAATGGCAACTCGCTCTGGTATACTTGCCTGGAAAATTCCATGGACAGAGGAGCCTGGTGGGCTACAGTCTATGGGACCGTGAAGAGTCAGATGCGACTGAGTGAATAAGCATGGATACAGCAGGGCTGGAACCAAGGAACTGTCTGAAAGGCGCTGCACTGAGGATGGAGGCAACCATTGCCAGACACTGCTCAAATACCCCAACCCCTCCCACTTCACCTCCATCCTCCTGCCAGTGCCTCTCATTGGTCAAAGCCCAACAGAGGCAAAGCAGTCAGGGAGCTCAGGTAGTGGAGTCTACAGTGGTTGGCTTTACCCAGCAGGCAGAGATGGATGGATATCTGATAATAGTGAGAGTGAGGGCTGAGAGAAGAGTTTGGGGAGTAAACGGAATAATCAAAAGGTATGCCCTGAACTGGGAAGTGTGATCAATTCAATTCTCTGCACCTGAAGTCAAAAAAAAGACAAATGCTCTTCTACTAATATCAGGTGATATTTCAAAGAAGAACCAAAAGTGTGGGAGGGAATGTTTGTTGTTTTTGTTTCTTAAAATGAGCAAAGAAAGATTTGGACTAGGAAAAATCAGTCTGCAGGCTACACCACATTCACTCGATGTCTCCTCTCACTCTTTACCTTGCTGTGCAGTAGAGCCAGGTAGAAGTCAGCAGAGCAAAAGAAGGTGGAGAGATGAGGAGATGTATAAGAAAGAGAATGAAGACATGGCAAGAATATAGTAGGCAAGTTAACTTTTTTTGGCAGGATGGGGGGATACTGGTCTTTCCTGGTGGCTCAGACAGTAAAGAATCCACCCATAATGCAGGAGACCTGGTTTTGATTTCTGGGACCTTTGAAACAACTCTTTTCCAACATGGTGCAAGTAGCAGAAATTCTCCTTCACAATGTCAATGTGTGCATTTGACTTGGAGTTTGGTTCATATTAATTTATAAAGTGCTAAGAGTCCAAGTAGCTGGAACAAGATCTTACTCCATGAACTGATAATGCAACTATGAGCTGGATTCTGTTATGAATCTCTCTCAGAGGTATTGTTCCTAAGACCATTACTCCCCATCCTCTGATTTTGTTATTTTTAGAGGACACTTGGCCCCCCTTTGCTATCCACTTCATTTTATATCCTGGCTATAAATTCTTCTTTAGGTGCAGTTTCTGTCTGGTTTTGAAGCTGTAAAAAAATCTCATCATGGCTAGCTACAAAGCAAAATTTGAAAGACACTACCAAAGAAAGAAAGCAAAAGTTCTTCCTGTTGCATATACATCGCAGGTCTAAGGCCATTCTCAAAGCCACTTTAGCTTCACCCAAGGCTTCCCTTGTGGATTAGCTGGTAAAGAATCCACCTGCAATGTGGGAGACCTCGGTTCGATCCCTGGGTTGGGAAGATCCCCTGAAGAAGGGAAAGGCTATCCACTCTGATATTCTGGCCTAGAGAATTCCATGGATTACAGTCCAAGGGGGTCACAAAGAGTCAGACACATGAGTGACTTTCACTTTCACAGGCTCTGAAGGTTTGGAACCATTCCCACATGCAGAACAGTGACTCTCAGGGGGTATCCAGCCTACAACAGCTGGTTCTGAGACTTTTATACATCCAAACCATCTAGGAAACTCAAAATCAAGACCAGGTTAAGGCTGGGATGGGGCAGGGGATGGGGGGGGGGCAAGAGGGTGGGGTGGGGAGGAAGAAACAGGGCATCCACTCTGCATGCTGGAATCTGAGAGGAAACAGAACAAAGAGCCAGAAGATCTTAGTTCCTGCTCAGTCTTAGACAAACTTGAGCAAGTCTTGTAATTAGTAAGTGGATTATTCGTTTATACCAGGGTGTATACCATTCAGCCCATAGAGTAGATTGCATTTATTCTGATTGAACACTTACAATGCACTAGACACCATAAAAAGCCTATTTAATCCTTCTCAATAAACATGAAGACATATCTGTTGTTCTCTCCACTTTAAAGCTGAGGGAGACTTTGAGAGTTTAAGTGATTGAGGTCCAGATTAACACAGCTAAGTGATGGAGGCAGAATCTCCAAACCCTGGAGCCTAAGGGTTTAACCACTGTACAACAAATGCAATCTAGCTGACCATGGAAAGATTCCTTTTGCGTTTTTAGTGGAAAAAAATAACCAACAAAGAAAGAAAGACAAATCTGACACCTAATTAGCTTGCTCACATAAATAACAGACTAACATTGCACAAGTAAAGAATTTTTCAAGTTTGGTCTAATATGAAAAAACTGAGTTCAACTGGCACACAAATAGCACTAGTAATAAGGGAATTGTTGCCAGAGAGTTATTTTTATTTTCTAATGCCTTTATTGAAGTATAATTTAAATAACATAAAATTCACTGATTTTTAATGTGCAACTCAGTAGTTTTTAGTAAATTCACAGAGTTGTGCAGCCACCACTATTTAATTCCAGAACATTTCATTAGCCCAATTATATGAATTAGCAGGCACATTCTCCAGTCCACCCCACTGCCCATCCCCAGCAGCCACTAATCTGCTTTCTGTCTGGACACTTCATTTAAATGGAATCATACAATACTTGCTCTTTTACTTCTGGTTTCATTCATTTAGCATAATGTTTTTTCAAGTTCAGTCATGAGGGAGCATGTATTATACTTCATTCCTTGTTATTGCCCCATGCTATTCTACTGTATGGATAGGCTATATTTTGTTTATCCATTCACCAGTTGATGGACATTTGGGTTGTTTCCCTGATGACTAATCAGCTCGAGCAGTTTTTTATGTGTTCACCGGCTGCTTGTATAACTTCTTTGGAGCCGTATCTATTTCTATCCATTGCTCATTTTAAAATCAGGTTATTATTTTTACTGTTGAGCCACAAGAGCACTTTATATATTCTGGATAAAATTCCTTCATTAGGATACAGGATTTGAAAATATTCTCCCAATCTACCACCTGTATTTTCATTTTCTTAATAACATCTTTTGAAGCATAAATGGTTTTACTTTAAGAAAGTCTGATCCAAGATCATAAAGATTTATTCCTATGTTTTCTTTGAAGAGTTTTGTAGTTTTAGCTCTTCTATTTAGGTCTAAATCGACTTTGAGTTGATATGTGTGTATGGTGTGAGGTAAGGGTCTAAATGTGTTCTTTGGCATGTGAGTATCCAGTTGCCCTTCTACCATTTCTTTGATCTAAATGCCTGTCCTTATGGTGGTACCACACTGTCTTGACCACTCTGTGCCCTCAGTCACTAAGTCATGTCCAACTGTTTGTGCCCCCATGGACTATAGCCTACCAGACTCCTCTGTCCATGGGTTTCTCCCAGCAAGAATACTGGAGTGGGTTGCCATTTCCTCCTCCAGGGGATGCTTCCGACCCAGGGATCGAACCCATGTCTCCTGCAAGTCTTCTGCATTGGCAGACGAATTCTTTACTGCTGAGTTACCGGAGAGGACCCCTTGACTACTCTAGCTTTGCACTAAGTTTTGAAATCACCAAGTACAAGCTCTCTAACTTTGTTCTTCTTTCTCAAGACTGTATTAGTGATTCTGAGTCCCCTTGCATTTTGAAATAAATCTCAGAATCAGCTTGTCAATTTTAGGGAAAAAAAACAACAAGCTGGAACTTTGATATGGATTGCAGTGAATTTGTAAGTCAGTTTGGGAAGAATTGCCATCTTAATAATATTGAGACTTCCAATCTATAAACATGCAATGTCTCTCCATTTTCTAAGATCCTCTTTCATTTCTGTAGGCAATGTTTTATGGTTTTCAGCATAGAATTCTTGCTGTTTTGTTGCATTTATTTCTAAGTATTTTCTTCTTTTTATGCTATTGTGAATGAGATTGTTTTCTTAATTTAATTTTTGAATTGTTTATTGCTTACAAATAAGATGTTTTTTACATTGATAGTATATCCTATGACCTTGCTTAAGGGGTTTGTTAATTTTACCAGTAACTTTTGTGGATATCATAGTATTTTCTATATACTGAAATGTGCTATTTGCTAATTAAGATTGGTTTACTCCTGCCTTTTCAATCTGGATGCCTCTTACCTCTTTTCCTTGCCTTATTGCACTAAAACTTCAAGTACATGTCCAATAGAAAGGGGTAAGAGAAGAAAGACTTGCCTTGTTCCCAGTCTTTAAAGGAAAGCATTTAGTCTTGCACCATTAAGTATGATGTTAGCTGTAGGGTACTTGCACAGCTTCTTTACCTGGCTGAGGATGTTTCCTTCTATTTCCAACTTGTTGAGAATATTTTTTTACTATGAATGGATTTTGGATTTTATCAAATAGCTTCCTCTGCATCTATTGAGATAATGTTGAGGCTAGAAAATTTTTTTTTTTCCGTTTGAGTGAAATAGAAGGTAGTTGTGTACCGCTTTCACTACAACATTTGTAAGAAGAATGTATACTATTAAATTTGCAAATACGGCTCTCTGAGTGAGAGATGGAGGAAATTATCAAAAATCGTTAATTTATTCATGTCATTGTACTTACTGAAAAGCTATTTGACAGAAAAGTGAAAATATGACACTCAGCAAATCTCTTAAAAAACATATATAATCCAGGCATCCAAATTAATTCCACAGATTAATTTTTGTCTTATCAAAAAGTTCTACAGGAGTGGGGTGAGGGAGGCTGCCTTGGGTGTTTAGTTAAGGAAGTACAAGTTTTCACATTCAAACTGATGGAGCAAATAGACATTAATATTCCAGTTATTTTGTATAGAAACAACTGAGTTCAGTGTAGTACAGCAAACTTTAAAAAATTATAGAACTATTAGGTAGAAACAAAATTGCAATTGCAGAAGAGATTCATACACTTTTATGCATTATGCTTCAAATTTCTGCAGCTTTATTTGGAAGGCAAGCCTCACAATGTATCTGAATTATTAACCATCTGTCCTATGAGTGACACAATTTCAAGAGGAACTGTTTAGGCTAAACAAGCCCAAGAATACTGGAGTGGGTAGCCTATCCCTTCTCCAGCAGATCTTCCCAACCCAGGAATTGAACCGTGGTCTCCTGCATTGCAGACAGATTCTTAAGCAGCTGAGCTACCAAGGAAGCAAACATGAACTATGCCCCCCTAAAAAGATATGCAAACCCTGTAATTTGAAGATGTATATGATTTCCAGGATTAAACTGGGATTTCTGACCATGTGATCATACTCTTGCTCCATATGCCTTTGAAAAATGCGATATGTTTCATAAAAGTATAATAGCAAAGATGAGAACTACCAGTCATGTAATAATCATTCAACAAAAATTTACTGCTCATCTACTATGAACCAAGCACTGTGATAACCACCAAAAATACAATGGTAGGCAAAACAGAAACAACCCTTAAGAAACTTGCATATTAATAAGGGAGACAGATACTTAATAATTACACAAATAATTATAATTACAGTAATATGTGGTAAATGCTATAAACAAAACATTCAGGGTACTATCAGAGAGAATAATTAGGGGGACACAACTTACTTTGGAGATCTGAGGGACATAATCCTTGAAGAACTGGTAGTTAAGATGAAATCTACAGTACAGGAGTTTCTCTGGAATATTTTTCCCTTCCTTCCATCTGACTTAACATTTCCATTCCCCTCTTTGCTCTTGGCTAAGAAGTGTAAAGGTCAGAGACAGAAAGTGTGGTTCTATCAAAGAATTGAGAGAGGGCCAGTAAGGCTAAAACTATAAAGCCTGAGTTTTGAGGAACTCCGAAAGGTAAAGAAGGAAAAAGAGGAGCCAGAAAAAGTTACCAAGAAGAAGTGACAAAGAGAATCTGGTGTCATAGAGGTAAATTAAAATAGGACTAAAAAGTAGTCATTGTGCTTAACAATATGGAGGACATGGTGACCTTATCAAAAGCAGTTTTGGTAGATGGTAGTCAGGCAAACGACTAGAGGGTAGTGGGCAGAAGAGTGCATTAGTCACTATAAGGTAAGTATTGCTGTCATGAAAATAAACTCCAAAATTCCACTGGTTTAAGATACAATTTTTTTTCTCACTTATATAATGTGTACTATGCAGATCAGCAGGGATTTCTGCCACAGTCACTCAGTTATCTGGGGTAACATCTGAAAGTTGGACCATCTATATAGAATGCACCTGCCTCAATGGTTGTGGCACGGGAAGAAAGCATGAAATTCATTTATACAGTTTTTGGGCCATTGGCCAGACTACTCACATGGTCCCATACTACAAAGGAACCAGAAAAGGAAGCTTTCCATGGGACAAGGAGGAGAACCTGTTCAAAGAGTAAATATGGAGAAAAAGTGATTTTCAATGATGATGGTGCCCAGGGTGACTGGAAATTGGGGGCTGGAGAATGGTGGGTGAGACAGTCATTGAATACAAAGAGTTCAAAGAACTGAGTAGCCATCTCTATGGGCTTCCCTGGTGGCTCAGATGTTAAAGAATCTGCCTGCAGTGTCAGAGGCCCGGATTCGATCCCTGGATCAGGAAGATTCCCTGGAGAAGGAAATGGCAACCCACTCCAGTATTCTTGCCTGGAGAATTCCATGGACAGAGGAAGCTGGTGGGCTACACTCCATGGGATCGCAAAGAGTCAGACATGACTGAGTGACTAACATTTTCACTTTCCATACCCCCAGAATGATGGGGATGAAAATTGTGACATGGGAGCTAAAATCTTCAATAAATGAATAGGAGAGTACACTGGAGGTTAATTGATCATCCCAAGGGAAAAAGGGAGAGGATGATACACCCTCAAAAGAGATGGGAAGGGAGAAATAGTCTAGAAGTGACAAATGAATCTAAAAGTACTTTAATTAAGCCTTCCTTAAGAAGTGTAGATCCTATTCAATCTGTAAAATGTCAAGTTTCACATCAACTTTATCAAAAATAGATCAATGACCAGACTCAACCTAGAAATGTGAGAGTTTGTAGGAGTAAAGTTGATTAAACTAGCCTTGCTATGCTTTGGTATTCATCTCAAAATCTACATTTTTATATAGCTAAGAATCTATACTTCACTGTTGTTATTTAATTTATTTAATTCTAAGAATGTGTGCACCTGTACCCATTTAAACTGTGATCACAAGGGCACTGCATTCCTTGTGTGAACTCACCGTTCTTATTCATCGTTGCTCTCACTCAAGAAAGATATCAGAATAGAACTTCTCTGGCAGTCCAGTAGTTAAGACTCTGTGCTCCCAATGCAGTATGTTCCCAATGACCTCTTAATATTCACCTCTTCCCTTCCTGGTCAGGGAAGACCTTATATGCTGCATGTTATGTCCAAAAATAAATAAATGAAAAAAATAGAGCAGAGACATTCAAACATCAGGGAATGTGTGTGTGTGTGTGTGTATAATATCAGATTGCAAGGAATGCCCTTAATCATTTTAAAATGTATAAGTACTTCTCAAAACATTTACTCTTAAAGTATGTACTAGCAATGCATTACTTGCTTTTAAACTTACAATTAAATTAAATATATGGCCTTGATTTGTGAAGACTCTTAGCACTATTTATCTAGAATCCTCAGACAATTCTTGTGAAACTCCTTTTGTTGTTTTTGTTGCCACGTATGAAGATGGAGTCAGATGAGGTGTAAAAATACTACATAGGTAAGTTTTGTTGCTCAGCAGTAAAGAATCTGTCGGCCAACGCAGGAGACGCAGGTGACCCGGGTTCGATCCCTGGGTCAGGAAGGTCTCCTAGAGGAGGAAATGGCAACCCATTCCAGTATTCTTGCTGGAAAACTCCAAGGACAGAAAAGCCTGGTGGGCTACAGTCCGTGGGGTCACAGAGTCGGTCATGACTGAGAGAGCATCTGCAAGCTTTTATAAGGGTCTCTCTGTTCTCTAGAGCTGGCCTATGTATGCCTATAGTCCATTAATTATAATTATTATTTTCTTTAACTACAATAAGACAGAGGCTTAATTTCAAAATTTGTCTTTAGACATGTTTCTTTCAAGAAATACAGAAGTTTGGTCTGACTCTGGTCTGGCTTTTAATTGTGTCATTTGACTGTCATTTAATTTTATTTTCATGGGAAAAAAAATGATGAATTTGCTTTAAAAATAGGAAATCCTAGGGTAGTAATAGCTTCCTGCTGTTGCTATTCTCTTGGTGCCTCCCCATTCCCTGTTAGATGCCTCAACCTCATTCCCACCCCAATAAGTTCTCCATTAATCTCTCTTCTAGTTAAATCGCTTTAAAAGTGCCACTTATTCTCTGCTGGGCCCTTGACTCTGACCTTACTAAAGAATTCAAACTGTATTGAGTGTTCTCCAGTTTCTACTGACCCAGGCAGTTGGGAGCTTACAAACCAGTAACGACAGATCAAAGTGTGCTCCACAAAACACTAGTTCTGGACTGCACCTTGGTCAGGTCTGCGGTGCTGTTGTTGTTGTTCAGTCACTCAATTGTGTCCAAACCTTTGCAACCCCATGGACTGCAGCACGCCAGGCTTCCTTGTCCTTCACTGTCTCCTGGAGTTTGCTCTAACTGATGTCCATTGAATTGATGATGCCATCCAACCATCTTATCCTCTGTCACTTCTCCTCCTGCCCTCCATCTTTCCCAGAATCAGCATCTTTTCCAATAAGTTGGTTCTTCCCATCTGGTGGCCAAAGTACTGGAGCTTCAGCTTCAGCTTCAATCCTTCCAATGAATATTCAGGGTTGATTTCCTTGTGGTGCTGAGTTTCACTTAAACCTCATAAAGAGCTAAGTATATGTGCAACTTCCCTAGTGGTCCAGTGATTAAGAATCAGCCTTGCAATGAGGAGTCTTGGGTTCAATCCCTGCTTGGGGAAGTAAGATCCCACATGCCATGCTGCAACTAAGCATGGGTGCTACAACTAAGATCTGACTCAGCCAAAGAAATAAATACTTAACAAAAAAGAACTAAGCCTGTGTCTCCACAAACTGGTCTTCGTTACATAGTTGCAAGGTCACTGCACACCGGTGATGTCTGCTCTTTACTGTATACACAGTGGACAAAGGAGACAGATGGTGCTAGTGGTGTAAAAGTCATAGCCACATGACAGATGATGGTGAGGTGGTTTGCAAAAGACAATTTTTATAACCATACATACAAGGGGGTGTTTTAGGGGGATATATTTGGGAGTACAAAGAGCTCAGTCCTATGACCTGGCCGAATCTCTCTCCAAATATTTGATAACCACCAACCAGAGCAAGTGGCCCACTGGATACTGGGGAAATTCACAATTTCTGCTCACCAAACATCCTTCCTCAGCCTGCTGTCTCCTAGTATGTTCTGCTGGGGATGTATCTTTTGCGCTTATCACAGCAAACCACAACTTTACAAGATTTAAGTGTCAGAAGGTTCAATTCCACAGAGCCTTCGACCCAGTCCTTTGTGAGATGTTGCAAGCGTGTTGGGAAGCTGTTAAAGGTTACACAGGAAAAATAGGCAGTATGGTCAGACATAAGTGGAAAACACTGTGTTAAAGAGAATGAACCGTTTTCTGCAAAAATGCTCAGAAGCTTTGATATGCTGTGTGCATTGGTAATCTGGTGTATAGGGTTTCCTATCCTGCATATAACAAGGAACCTTTTTGTCAAAAGCACACCCATGACACATCAGACAACACTCTCTTATGGTTATGGAAACATGGTGGGTGATGGGGCAGCAGGGGTGGGGTGCTCTAGAAAAGAACAGTACAGTAAGCAGGTATTCAAAGGAAGAGATTCAGTCCCCATCAAACTCGCAGCTCTTTCTGAACTATTGATAGAAACAGGAGTCACTGTGAAGCTGACTGAATTGTACAGCTTATTGAATTTACTCTGAACACTTCATTTGAAATTTGGCAACATCCTTGATTGTCAGAGGTTTTTTAATCTAGTACAAAAGGTTATGGAGTAGCACTGCTGCCCAAATCTGGCAGCCCATGGAAGGTTTTTTAATTAACTTTAAAAGGTCTGTGTGAGTCCTTCACATGGCAGGATATATAAAACACCCACACCCATCACTGGAGTGAGAGAAGCAACTGGAGCTACTCCAAAGACATTTCACTAACATTTTGGGGAAGAGTGAATTTCTTGTTTTGAAATTCAAGTTTGCAAGAGATTAGATTCAAAAATAAAATAAAGCCTTACCCACAACATGAGTTACAGGGTCAGTGGGGCCTTTATTCCAACTGGGTTGCCCTTTCAGAATCAAATCCACACTGAGCCCTTTGTTCTTAAAAGGAAGTGCTCTCCATGTATGGATGACACAGGCAAGAGAAGATCGTCATGGGAGAGGTTATAAGTGATGACATTGGAATACAGTGACCTTAATATTTAACTAAATCCACTCAGTGAAAAGAAAACAGCACGAAGTCATGCTGAGCGAAGGCCAGGGATTCTCTGGCAATGCAATATAGATGCAGCGGGTGATACCAGGCTGGAAAACTTGCACAATGACCCCAGATGGGTCCCGCTTTCTCCCCTTTGCCACAGGCAGGCAGGCTCCAGTAGTCATAGGGAAGATATTCTTCCTACCTTATCCCTCCACCCTCAGAAGGCCAATGCTGGCATTCACCAAACTGCATCATTGAGGGTGGAGGTAGAATGCTATGAAGTACAAAAAACTTCATTCTGGAAAGCCATCTAATTCAAAATTTCCAACCACTAGGCTGTGGGCTTCATGTGGGGAGAGGGAGGAGTTGAGTGAAAACTAGGAATTCATCTGTGAACTGGTTAAATCAACTATACACTTCACACATAACATGGGCTATCGAATTTGTTTATTGGTTCTAATGGGAGTTTTGGGGTGGAGTCCTTATATTTTCTATTTATAAACCATGTCTTCTGCAAATAGTAACAGCTTTACTTCTTCCTTTACAATTTAGATGCCTTTTATTTCTTTTACTGGCCCAACTGCTCTCACTAGGTCTTCTGATACTCTGTTGAATAAAAGTGGCAAGTATGGGCATCCTTATCTTGTTTCTGATCTTATGGGAGCTTTCAGCATTGAGTCATTGAGTATAGTGTTAGCTCTTGGTATCAATCTTGGTATCAAGGCCATATATTGGCCTTGATTATGTTGCAGTGCATGTGTGCCTCCATTGCTAGGTTGCTTCAGTCATGTCCAACTCTATGTGACCCTATGGACTGTAGCTCACCAGGCTCCTCTCTCCATGGGATTCTCCAGGTAAAGAATATTGGAGTGGGTTGCCATGCCCTTCTCCAGAGGTTCTTTCCCACCCAAGGATCGAACCTTCATTTCTTAAGTGTCCTGCATTGGCAGGCGGTTTCTTTACCACCAGCACCACCTGGGAAATCTTATGTTGTGTTACATTCCATCTATATCCACTTTGTTGAGAGTTTTCATCATAAATCAATGTTGAATGCTGTCAAATATTTCTTCTGCATCTATTGAAATAACCATATGATTTTTATCCTTCATTTTGTTTATGTGGTATCATTGATTTGCAGATGTCAAACCATTCTTGCATTCCTTGGAATAAATCCCGCTTGATCAGAGTGTATGATCATTTTAGTGTATTGTTGAATTTGGATGGCTAATATTTTGTCAAGGATTTTTGCATCTACGTTCATTGGGGATTTTGGCCTGTAAGTTTCTTTTTGTGTGGTGTCCTTGTTCAGTCTTAGTATCATGATTATTATGACCTTATAAACTGAATTTTAGAATGTTCCCTCTTCTTCAGTTTTTTGGAAGAATTTGAGAAGGATAGGTATTAAATCTTTGAATGTTTGGTAGCATTCACCAGTCAAGTCACCTGGTTCTGAACTTTTTTTGGGGGGTGAAACTTTTGTTTACTGACTCAATCTCCTTACTAGCAATTGGTCTGTTCAGCTTTTCTGATTTCTTCATGATTTAGTCTTGGACGATTGTACATTTCAAGGAATTTATCCATTACTTTAGGTTGTCTAATTTGTTTGGCATATAATTGTTCAGAGTAGTCTCCTATGATCCTTTGTATTTCTTCGGTGTCAGTTATAATTTGTCCTCCTTCATTTCTGATTTTTTATCTGAGCCCCCTCTCTTTTTTTCTTGGTGAGTCTACCTAAAGGTTTGTCAATTTTGTTTATCTTTTTAAAGAACCATCTTTTAGTTTTATTGATCTTTCTGTTGTCTTTTTGATCTCTATTTCACTTATTTCCACTCTGACCCTTATTATTTCCTTCCCTCCACTAACACTGGGCTTTATTTGTTCTTCTTTTTCTAATTCCTTTAGGTGGAAAGTTAGTTTGTTTATTCCACATGGGCTTTCTTCAATATTCCTCAAAAGGGAAGTTCTCTACATCCAATGGTAGGGTACATCATTCAGTGTTGAATTCTCATTGTTTATTGTATTGAACCAACATCCAGAATTCAGTAGTTATAAACCCCACTGTTATTAAATTTCGTGGGTTTCCTGCAAACCTGTTGACAGACTGCATCACAATCCAAGGGGCTGTCTGGAAATGTATGGAAAGAATAACCCTGCCTACTATGGTGAGAATCCCTTGGACTGCAAGGAGATCAAACCAGTCAAACCTAAAGGAAATCAACCCTGAATATTCATTGGAAGGATTGATGCTGAAGCTGAAGCTCCAACACTTTGGCCACCTGATGCATTGGAAAAGACCCTGCTGCTGGGAAAGAAGGAGGGCAGGAGGAAAGGGGATAACCAAGCACCCTCTTGGTTGGATGGCATCATCAACTCAATGGACATGAGTTCGAGCAAACTCCAGGAAATAGTGAAGGACAGGGAAGCCTAGCATACTGCAGTCCATAGGGTCACAAAGAGTTAGACACGACTGAGTGACTGAACAACAGCTATGGTGAAACCCAAGACTGCCTTCCAAATGCTTTCCAGCACTAATGAGAAAAGTTACCCTTATGCTTAATGCATGAAATAAATCATCATCTCTGGCAAACTGCTTGTGAAAGAGTGTGCTGAGGACTGCTAATTCCAAGCAGTGGTGGTTTTTGTTTAACCTGAATCAAGACATTTAGTGCTGACACAGAAAACTCCAAAGCTGTGCATCAGCAGGCTCCTTTCATAATCACTTGAAGCTCTCCTGTAGTTATTACCAGCCCAGATCTCCAGCCCCAACTGCTATTTGCCTTCAGTGTAAGGAACTGCCTGATTGATTACCTAGAACAAAATTATCCACCCTGAGATCCTTACTAATTTTCTTACATAACCAAAAGGAAGGGGTGGCCATTAAGACACCACATTACTATTTTTCCAAGGGGTTATTTGTGATATAAAAATGTTCAAGGGCCTGAAGTTAGATAAAAGTGAATTAAAGCCACAAAGGCAAGGAGTTGTTGAGGCAAGGCTGAAAGGCCAGCCTCCTTCACTGTCTGCAATTCCTTCTACTGGACTCAGAGTTTATATCATTGAACATGACTTGGCACAGTGGTAAAGAATCCATCTGCCCAAGGCAGGAGACACAAGAGACATAGCTTTGATCCTTGGGTCATAAAGATCTCCTGGAGGAGGAAATGGCAACCCACTCCAGTATTCTAGCCTGGAAAAGTTCATAGACAGAAGAGCCTGGTGGGCTACAGTCCATGGGGTCACAAGGAGTCAGACATGACTGAGCACTCATGCACTCAGGTGGCTCCACAACACTTTCTAAAACCAAGGGTGTATAAGAAGAAATCAGTGCCATCTTACACTCAGGTTTCCTGCCTCCTTGAAACTGCAGCCCAGCTGTATTTACATTCTGTATTATAAATAAATTTCACAAATACATACTACACAAATAAGACTATAAATGTAAGTATAGATAAACTTATAAATATATATTATATATAAAATGGACCTCATAATAGCTCCCACCATCACTTTAAGCACAGATGCACATGCCTCCACTTTCAAAGCCAGCTGGGTTTAGCAGGTCAATTACAGACAGTTGCAAATGAAACTCTCCTGTCACCCAGAATTTTCTCTGTACCTAGGTTTAGAACAGATGCTGAATGCTAGAGGCACACTCCCACTTCGGGACACCTGTTTGATCCTGCTGGTCTTCCACCTGGAACTTACATTCCCCTAATTATCTGCACCGCTCACCCCCTCATCTCCTTACAAACTTGGTGCCAGTGTTACCAAGGTGAAGGCTCCCCAAGCACCTTATTTAACATTGCAACCCCCTCCACCACCATTCCTGCATTCTCTATCCACCCCTCTTGCCTTATTTTTCTCCATAGCATTTACCATCTTCTAATATACTCTGTCAGAGAAGGCAATGGCACCCCACTCCAGTACTCTTGCCTGGAAAATCCCATGGACGGAGGAGCCTGGTGGGCTGCCGTCTGTGGGGTCGCAGAGTCGGACACAACTGAAGCGACATAGCAGCAGCAGCAGTAAATATACTCTGTAATTTATTTTATATTTAATGATGATTTACACACATACACATACTGCATCTTACACACACACATCAGACCTCATGCTCCATGAAGACAAGAATTTTTGTCTGTTTCACTCACT
Organism: Muntiacus reevesi; assembly: GCF_963930625.1. NCBI lineage: Eukaryota > Metazoa > Chordata > Mammalia > Artiodactyla > Cervidae > Muntiacus > Muntiacus reevesi. Next base: position 40,654,094 of record NC_089271.1, on the reverse strand, counting down.
GCTACATCCCGAATATCTGTTAAGAATGCTTGACACATTGCTGATGATGAGTGTTTTGTGGGTGGGGAGGACAGAAGTAGACAATAGCTGACAACAGAGACATAAAAGATTAAAAGTCACCTTCCAGATGGTTTAAACATCTTTAAAATTTGTCTTCATAGTATACCCATGAAATACAGAGGCTAGCAAAGGGAATGGCTGTTGAATAACTTCTCACGTTATGCCCCTTCATTTCTAAACCTGCCTACCTGGAGCAAAATTTGTGACTTAAATCCATGGTTTGGCTGCTGAAATCATGGATACAAGTGAATGATCTGAAATCAAACAGGTAGTTCTTTGATGTTAGCTCACATCAGAATCCCTGGAGGAGCTTGTGAAAGCACAGACAGCTGGGCCCCATCCCCAGGGTTTCAGATTCAGTAGGTCTGTTGTGGGACCCAATAATGTCCATTTCTTTTTGTTTTAACTTTTATTTATTTATTTGGCTATTCTGGGTTTTCGTTGCAGTATGAAGGATCTTTAGTTGCAGCGTATGGGATCTAGCTCCCCGACCAGGAATTGAACCTGTGCCCCTGCATTGGGAGCACAGAGTCTTAGCCACTGGATCACCAGGGGAGTCCCAATAATTTCTATTTCTAAAAGTCACCACGTGATACTGCTGCTGCTGGTCTGAGGACCATGCTTTGAGAGCCACTGGCCTGAACACTTCAAAGTGGACATAGATTAGCCCCTGATGTTTTCTCAATTGATTTTCTCCTGTGTATTTTCTTTTTTAGAAAGCAGTCTTATTTTCCCTTTCAATTCATGAAGGTAAACACATCTAAACACAATTTGGATGTCCTAGGACTTCATATCAGTACCTATTTTTTACATGTCTAGTTTGACACCCCCACTTCAGTATTCTTGCCTGGAAAATCCCATGGATGGAGGAGCCTGGTAGGCTGCAGTCCACGGGGTCATTAAGAGTCAGACACGACTGAGCGACTTCACTTTCACTTTCATGCATTGGAGAAGGAAATGGCAACCCACTCCAGTGTTCTTGCCTGGAGAACCTCAGGGACGGGGGAGCCTGGTGGGCTGCTATGTTTGTGGTCACACAGAGTCAGACACAACTGAAGCAACTTAGCAGCAGCAGCAGCTTGGCACAGAGAAGTGGGACCAATAAAATAACTGACTGCTCAACCAGCTCAGCAGGCAAGTAAACAAAAGACCTTTTAATTGATCTGTTTTTGAACCTTTCTTTCCACTGATAGTTCTGTGCCGTATACAGAAGCTCAGTGTGAAAGGATAGAGCTTCACCCTTGAAATTCACCCTGCAATGTAGGAGCTTCTTCTTGTTGTTGTTCAGTTGCTAAGTCGTGACCTACTCTTTGCGAGCCCATGGACTGCAGCACACCAGGCTTCCCTGTCCTTCACTATCTCCCGGAGTTTGCTCAAACTCATGTCCATTGAGTCAGTGATGCCATCCAACCATGTTGCTTTCTGTCGTCCCCTTCTCCTCCTGCCTTCAATCTTTCCCAGCATCAGGGTCTTCTCCAATGAGTTGGCTCTTCAAATCAGGTGGCCAATGTACTGGAGGTTCAGCTTCAGCTTCAGTCCTTCCAATGAATATTCAGGGTTGATTTCCTTTAGGATTGACTGGTTTCATCTCCTTGCCATCCAAGGGACTCTCAGGAGTCTTGTCCAGCACCACAGTTTGAAAGCATCAATTCTTCAGCGCTCAGCCTTCTTTATGGTCCAACTTTCACATGAATACATATCTACTGGAAAAACCATAGCTTTGACTATACAGACCTGTGTCAGCAAAGTGATGTCTCTGCTTTTTAACATGCTATGTTTTTCATGAGAATAGCAATGGGAGATAAGAAGGTCTTCATAAATAAACAACACAAAGAAATAGAGGGCAATGCAATAGGATGGGAAAGGCTAGAGATCTCTTCAAGAAAATGGGCGATATCAAGGGAACATTAGGCTTCGCTGATAGCTCAGTTGGTAAAGAATCCGCTGCAATCCAGGAGACCCTGGTTCGATTCCTGGATCAGGAAGATTCACTGGAGAAGGAATAGACTACCCACTCCAGTATTTCTGGGCTTCCCTTGTGACTCAGCTGGTAAAGAATCCGCCTGCAATGTGGGAGACCTGGGTTTGATCCATGGGTTGGGAAGATCCCCTGGAGAAGGGAAAGGCTACCCACTCCAGTATTCTGGCCTGGAGAATTCCATGGACTATATAGTCTATGGGGTCACAAAGAATCAGACACGACTGAACGACTTGCACTTTTCATTTTCAAGGGAACATTTCCATGCAAGGATGGGCACAGTAAAGGAGATTCTTGAACTCTTGTCAAATAAAAATACTGGTGCTCTTTCCCCTGAGCAGCAGACTCTTTGAGAGCCCCACATCACCAACCTTCAGCCACCTCAGACTTTGGCTGAACTCTGGTGAACAATGTCCTTTCCAGCTACCATGCATCCCACCTCACATATCTGCTGGTCCTCTTTGAGTTTCTGTAACAAGATATTCTCGGATACCCTAAGAAGTGGCTCAGTCATACACAGGACCACCAGATTAGTGTCCCTAGGGACAAACCTTTAATAGGGAGCAACGGTATATGGATAAAAGTCCCCAGCTTCCCATTATTTAGTGAGACAAGTCTCAGCCACATTCTACATGTTCCTCAGACATCTCCAGAGAGATCCATCCCAGGGTGCCCACAGCCATCACCAGCTCAATGAGACAATTTTTGACTGACTTCTTTCCTGTTTAACCCTCCTGCTCCCTCATTCTTGATACCTAGGGTCACCTCCCTAATAAACCACCTGCAACCAAGTCCCCCTCAGGCTCTGCTTTCAAGGAACCCAATCAAAGATACTATCTTAGAGTGAGCTCCCCTGAGGTTCAACTCTGATGGAGCTGTGGCTGCTGTTTGTGTACTGAGTCGTATCTGACTCTTGGTGACCCCATGGACTGTAGCCATCCAGGCTCATCTGTCCATGGGATTCTTGAGACAAGGATACTGGAGTGTGTTGCCAAGCCCTCCTCCAGGGGATCTTCCCGACCAAGGGATTGAACCCATGTCTCTGGCATTGCAGGCAGATTCTTTACCACTGAGCCATCTGGGAAGCCTGATTCTGATGGAGAGCTGTATGAAGAAGGTTCAGTGAGGAGTGACCTCAGGAGATACACATATAAGGGAGTGAGGAAGGGGAAACTGACCCAAAAGGTATTTGCAACCGAAACCTCAGCAGATCCTATTGGGACTCTTGGAGCTGAGACAGCCCCTTAGAATTGTCCTCAACTGAGGCTCTGCTGATCTTTGACCCCATGTCCCGCTGGGAGGCAGCCTCATCTCGGGTGAGGGAGTGCCCTGAAGCCCACTGAAGGTCTGGGGAGGGCTCATCTGTAAGCCATCAGTGGCTGATATTCCCAGCAGTTGGGGTAGGAGCATACTGGCCCTGAAGAGGGGAACGGGCCAAGCACTAGGAATCCCCTACCCCATTGCCTTGTTATCACCTCTCGGCAATTTGCAACAGCCTTGCAAGTTAGATCATCTCTTGTCTCCTGTAGTCAGCCTTGACTTGGAGCTGAAACTTCCCTGTAGACTCGGTATTTAGAAAGATTAAGTTACATCTGGCATACTGAGTAAATACATTAAAGCAACCAAAAATCGCAAGTGTAAAAACTGGCTACAAGGTACTAAATTTAAGTGCTCCTATATAATTAAATTCTATCAGCGATGTGATGTTATATTCAAGACATCTTTTCTCAAAAGGGTGTTTCTTCTAAGCTGTGGTGTTTGCAGTTGTGGGATTTTTTTTTTCTAACACATCAAGTGAAGACAAAAGTGTCTGTCAAGCCACTTGTTATAAAAGGGCAATTAAAACGTCCTGGATCCGGTATGACTAATGGTAGGAGCCCTAGTGTTCCTGAAAATACTTCACTAATTACAGTCTCCTTCAGTGGCAGGCCCAAACAAAAGCAGGCTACCTCATTTTTCAAATTTAAATAAAGAGCATTCAATTCAGTTCAGTTCAGTCACTCAGTCGTGTCTGACTCTTTGACACCCCATAGACTGCAGCACACCAGGCTTCCCTGTCCATCACCAACTCCCAGAGTCTACTCAAACTCATGTCCATCGAGTCAGTGATGCCATCCAACCATCTCATCTTCTGTCATCCCCTTCTCCTCCAACCTTCAATCTTTCCCAGCATCAGGGTCCTTTCTAACGAGACAGCTCTTCCCTTCAGGTGGTCAAAGTATTGGAGTTTCACTTTCAGCATCAGTCCTTCCAATGAATATTCAGGACTGACTTCCTTTTGGGGACTGGTTGGATCTCCTTGCAGTCGAAGGGGCTCTCAAGAGTCTTCTCCAACACCACAGTTTGAAAGCATCAGTTCTTTGGCACTCAGCTTTCTTTATAGTCCAACTCTCACATCCACACATGACTACTGGAAAAGCCATAGCTTTGACTAAATGAACCTTTGTTGGCAAAGTACTGTCTCTGCTTTTTAATATGCTGTCTAGGTTGCAAATAACTTTTCTTCCAAGGAGCAATCGTCTTCTAATTTCATGGCTTTAGTCACCATCTGCAGTGATTTTGTAGCCCAAAAACATAAAGTCTGTCACTATTTCCATTGTTTCCCCATCTATTTGCCATGATGTGATAGGACCAGATGCCATGATCTTAGTTTTCTGAATGCTGAATTTTAAGTCAACTTTTTCACTCTCCTCTTTCACTTTCATCAAGTGGTTTTTTATTTCTTCTTTGCTTTCTGCCATAGTGGTGGTGCCATCTGCATATCTGAGGTTATTGATATTTCTCCCTGCAATCTTGATTCCAGCTTGTGCTTCATCCAATCCAACATTTCTCATGATGTAATCTGCATATAAGTTAAATAAGCAGAGTGACAGCATACAGCCTTGACATACTCCTTTTCCTATTTGGAACCGGTCTGTTGTTCCATGTCCAGTTCTAACTGTTGCTTCTTGACCTGCACACAGATTTCTCAGAAGGTAGGTCAGGTGGTCTGGTATTCCCATCTCTTGAAGAATTTTCAACAGTTTGTTGTGATCCACACGGTCAAAGGCTTTGGCATAGTCAATAAAGAAGAAGTAGATGTTTTTCTGGAACTCTCTTGCTTTTTTGATGATCCAACGGATGTTGGCAATTTGATCTCTGGTTCCTCTGCCTTTTCTAAATCCAACTTCAACATCTGGAAGTTCATGGTTCATGTACTGTTTGAAGCCTGGCTTGGAGAATTTTGAGCATTCCTTTACTAGCGTGTGAGAGGAGTGGAATTGTGCAGTAATTTGAACATTCTTTGGCATTGCCTTTCTTTGGAATTGGAATGAAAACAGACATTTTCCAGTCCTGTGGACAATGATGAGTTTTCCAAATTTGCTGGCATGTTGAGTGCAGAACTTTCACGGCATCATCTTTTAGGACTTGAAGTAGCTCAACTGGAATTCCATCACCTCCACTAGCTTTGTTCATAGTGACGCTTCCTAAGGCTTACTTGACTTCTCATTCCAGGATGTCTGGCTCTAGGTGAGTGATCATGCCATCGTGATTATCTGGGTCATGAAGATCTTTTTTGTATAGTTCTTCTGTGTATTCTTGCCATCTGTTCTTAATATCTTCTTCTTCTGTTAAGTCCATACCATTTCTGTCCTTTATTTTGCACATCTTTCCATGAAAATTTCCCTTGGTATCTCTAATTTCCTTGACAAGATCTCTAGTTTTTCCCATTCTATTGTTTTCCTCTATTTCTTTTCATTGATCTCTGAGGATGGCTTTCTTATCTCCCCTTGCTATTCTTTGGAACTCTGCATTCACATGGGTATATTTTTCCTTTTCTGCTTTGCCTTTTGCATCTCTTCTTTTCATAGCTATTTGTAAGGCCTCCTCAGACAACCATTTTGCCTTTTTGTAAAGAACTCTCTTCAGGAGCAGGAAGTTGCAGCCACCTGCATCTCACAAGTTGTCAAGGAAACCTCCCCCATCATTATCCTCTCTAAGAGTGAAGAGCCGCCCTGACTCCCTGGAACATCCGCTCTTCCTAGCGTTGGACTATGTGTCCCCCATCTACTTCTTTGCTTCTGAAATGCCCTTCTTTTTTAATTGAACTTTTTATTGAGATAATCGTAGATTCACATGCTGCTTTAGGAGATAATACTGAAAACACCTGTGTACCTTTTACTCACTATTTTCCCTCAATGGTGATAGATTGCAAAACTCTGGGACAGTATCAGGGTGATGACATTAATACAATATATCCATCTTATCCAGATTCCCCCAATTTTACTTGTACTCATTTGTGTGTGCACATGTTTAGTTTTAATACAGTTTCATTTCCTGTGTAGGTTCTTGTGACTACCCCCATGGTCAGGATAAAAAACCACCTCCATAACCACAAAGATCACTCTCATTGTCCTTTCATAACCTCACCCACCTCTTTCTATAACCCTCTTCTTTCTCTCCAAACCCTAGTCCTTAACCCGTAGGACCCAATAGCCAGTAATCTGTTCTCCTTTCTAAACTGTATCATTTCAAAAATGTTATATACATGGAATCACACAGTACATAGCCTTTGGGGGCTGGCTTTTTTTCTGGAGATTCACCCAAGCTGTTGTGTGTATCAGTAGTTCATTCCTTCTTAATGCTGTGTAGTGTTCCATAGTTTGGATGTACCACAGCTTACTTAACCATTTACCAGTTGAAAGACATCTGGCTTGTTTCCAGTTTGGGGCTTTTATGAACAAAGCTGCTATGAACATCTGTATGCAGATTTTTACGGAAACATAAGTTTTCATTTCTCTGGGATAAATGTCCAAGGTCATATGGTAGTTGCAGATTTAGCTTTTTTAAAGAAACTATCAAACTGTTTTCCAGAGCCACACAACCATTTTATATTCCCACCAGCAATGTGCGAGTGACACAGTTTCTCCACATCCTCACCAGCATTTGGTATCATGACTTTTTAATCTGTATTTCCCTGATGGCTAATGATACAAATATGTGCTTATTCACCATCTATATATCTTCTTCTTTAGAAGTGTCTCTTTTTAACAGAGATTTTTTTTATTTTTTCATTTTTGTGTTGCTTAGGGGACAGAAGGGGTTACCCAAGCCAGGCAGGCAGGTGTCTGAGGGTGGGGGAGGGGCGTCTTAGGCCCACAAGGATGAAGCATCTTCCTGGCCTGTTGGGCCACTTATGCTGAGATCTCCTTTGCTGGTATGGCCCACCTAGGTGCTCAGACACACAGTCGTGTCTGACTTTTGCAATCCCATGAACTGTAGTCCACCAGGCTCCTCTGTCCATGGGATTCTCCAGACAAGAATACTGGAGTGGGTTGGCATTTCCTCCTCCAGGGGAATCTTCCTGACCCAGAGATGGAACCTGCATCACTTGCATCTCCTGTATTGGCAGGTGGATTCTTTACCACTGCACCACCTGAGAAACCCACCCACATAGGTATCTCTCAGTTTTTCTCTGGAGGGGAGGGGAGTCTCAGGCTGTGCAAGGAAAGAGAGCACTTTCCCTAACCAAGGACTGTTTGGGGTACTCCCCATCAATTCCCTCACTGGTGATGCTGAGCTTTCCTGGTGTTGTCAGAAGGACTTTCATCTGACCTGGGGGAGGGACAAGCCTATTTGGGCTGTCTTCTATTGCTAAGTTGTGTGCATGCATGAGTGCTCAGTCATGTCTGACTCATTGTGACACCATGGACTGTAGCCTGCCAGGCTCCTCTGTCCATGCAATTCTCCAGGCAAGAAGACTGTAGTGGTTGCCATTTCCTTCTCCAAGGGATCTTCCTGACTCAGGGATCGAACCCGGGTCTTCTGCATTGCAGGCAGATTCTTTACCATCTGAGCCACTTGGGGAGTTCCCATTGCTAAGCTGGGGGTCAGGAAGAAAACCAGGTCCAGCTGCCATCTTCTGTTGGTGGGGGGAAATCAGACACCCTGCAGCTACATGATTTTTCTAATTCTGGGGTCCAAAAACAGTTTGCCTTTCACTTATCACCTTTGAGACTTTTACTTCGGTTGCCTTTTATGTTATTTCCAGGGTTTGTAATTATACTTAGCTAAGAGAAGTATTGACTCATTGGAAAAGATCCTGATGCTGGGAGGGATTGGGGGCAGGAGGAGAAGGGGACGACAGAGGATGAGATGGCTGGATGGCATCAGCAACTCGATGGACATTAGTTTGAGTAAACTCCGGCAGTTGGTGATGGACAGGGAGGCCTGGCATGCTGCAATTCATGGGGTCGCAAAGAGTCAGACACGACTGAGTGACTGAACTGAACTGAACTGAACTGAAGAGAAGTGTGTCTACACCATCCTGTATGGACCAGAAGTCTGAAATGTCCTTTAGAGGATGTATTTCAGCTCAGCTATGGCTTAGTTTCACCTTTGGCCATGTATAGAGAAAGGAGAAGTGATTTTCACCCAAGATTGTTCCTCTGTTACCTTAGATGTTGTTCCCAGAACATTACTCACAGAAGTTAGGAAGAAGGCAATTTCTCTCACAGACTCCAAAAATGTTACAAAGTCAGAGGAATCTTAGAGATCATGTAGGCCAATGGGTTTTAAGCATTCCTATTCATAGAACACTTTCTTCTTCAAATGAACTCCAATAAAGAAGGTCAAAAGTTAGACATCAGTGAAGCTGTCTGGGGACAGTCCACTTTTTATTCCTCTTTCCCTCCATCAAAAGATTCAGAATCTAGAAGATTGTAGGAGCACAGTTTCAAAAGATTAATCTAGTCCAATCCCTTCCTTTTACAAATGAAGATTCTGAGGATCAGAGAAGGTATATATTGTACCTAAAGTAACAAATTAGTGGCAGAACTGGTATCAAAATCTATATCTCTCAAGCCAGCACGTCTAATCCTAGATATTTACCAAAAGAGATAAAAATATATGTATACCCAAAGACAGGCACATCAATGTTTATAGTTGCTTTATTCAAAACAGACAAAAGTCAGAGACAACCTATAAAGTACATCAACAAGCGAATGGATGAACAAACTGAGGTATAGCCATACAATGGAATACCATTCAGCAATAGAAAGAAATGTACTCTCACAAACATTATTTGTATGGGACTTCCCTGGCAGTCCAGTAGTTAGAACTCTGCACTTGCATTGCAGTGGGCATGGGTTCGATCCCCGGTCAAAGGAACTAAGATCCCACAAGCTTCATAGAATAACCAAAAAAAAAAAAAAAAAAAGCATTATTTGTAGCTAGATAAGCCAGGCACAAAAATAATCTATATTGTATTATTCCATTTACATAAGGATCTTACACTGACCTTGGCAATTACATATTTCTTCTTTGGGACTTCACTGCAACCCTCCCTTCCTAAAATGTTTCACTTACAGAATTATTTTACTGTCATGGAAGGTGACCTCAGGGTCCCAACTTACGCTGTGCAGTTTTAAGCTCTACTCCTAGTTTCCACATCTGTAAAATGGAGCAGCTACATAGATAGCTTCTAACGGTCTCTCCTGAAGTAAAATTGTAAGATTGTAGTGCATGGGAGGAGAGCTGATACATGTCCAGGAACTTAAATGGAAATATTAATATAATACAGGGATAGGACTGAAGGCACCAGAGCCCACCTGAAAGACATCACAGTGAACTCTACAAGGGTGAAACTCTGAGGACTCATGGGCCCTTCCACCATCCAAGGATAAAGGCAGCCCAAGAGGGCAGCAGAAGACGAGATGGTTAGACAGATAGCATCACTGACTCACTGGACATGAATCTGATCAAACTCCAGGAGATAGTGAAGGACAGGGAAGCCTGGCATGCTGCAGTCCATGGGATCACAAAGAGTTGGACACGACTAAGTGACTAAACAACAATAACCACAAGTTTCCTTCTCTACTTACCATCATTAAGGTGCTCTATATCCCTGTTCTAGCCACTAGATCCAATCTAGTAAGGGATTGGATCGGAGCCCAGATATGAGCTGAGGGCAAAAATATATGAGCTGAGCAAGAAATTCAGGGCACCCTCAGGAGGAGATCCTCCTGGGAAAACAACCCCTCAAATTCTTTCTCTGTCTACCTAATTTCCGTTCTGGAACTTGAACAAGAATGAGACAGGCTCCTGTACTCATTTGCAGCCCCAAGCCATGAAGGACTATTCTCCAGGTTAACCACAGAGTCCCCAGCTCAAGCCTCAGCCCAGAGAACTCAGTCCTCACAAGAGTATGTTGCTAAGGGGGAAAATTCCTCTGTGCCCTCAGTCTCCGATTACTTCTGGTAATGGGTATTTATTGTATCCTCTCCATGGGAGCCTTACAAATCTGGCTAGTTGGCCTGGAGAACCTACAATTAGAGGTGAAATTTTTCCTCCAGCAGGCACAGAAAAATAGGAGAAGAGTGGAAGGATGAACTGAGGGCTGGCCAATTGATGCAACTCTAGAAACCTTCTGCTGACTTTAAAAGACAAGTAAGGCTTCCCTCTTATTTCCATCCTTCACTCCTCTTGGAGAGATGTATCAAAATTAAGGCTTTTTACTCTACCCAAAAGAATGAGGACTAATCTTCTTGGTCAAGTTGCAAGACTCAGTGAATCATGTTTTCTAACTGGTGGAATCAGTGTGTACTAAAAGATCTCCTATAACTTACACCACTCAGGAAATGGGGGCAGATCAAGACCAACTCTACTGGGAGGGCGGCAGAGGAGGGGAAACAGGCCACCAAGTTCTCTCTCCTGCCTACAGCAGAGAGTTAGGAGTGAGAAGGCTCATTTTCTGCAACTTCTCTGCCCTTACTCCAGGCCAAGAACATCATCTTTCACTCAACTCTAGAGTGCACACATAAGTGGGTTATGGGGGAGCCAGGAAACGTTCTGTTGGTGGGCGTGGCTGTGTTCCCTCCCTGCTATTTGACCTGAGGCCAAACTATGGTAGAGGTAATGAAAATAATGGCAACCTCTTTCAAAAGGTTCCGTGCATGCATTGCCACACTCAGTGCCCCCAACCCTGAAGCAGGCCACTGCCAACCCACTCTCAGCAGGAGACTCCTGGACATTCATGGGCAAGCCTGGGTCAGTCTTTTGTGGGGTCACTGCTCCTTTCTCCTGGGTCCTGGTGCACACAGTCTTTTGTTTGTGCCCTCCAAGAGTCTGTTTCCTCAGTCCTGTGTAAGTTCTGACACCTCTGTGGTGGGGTTAATGGTGACCTCCTCCAAGAGGGCTTATGTCATACCCAGGTCTGCTACACCAGAGCCTCTGCCCCTGTAGCAGTCCACTGCTGACACATACCTCTGCAGGAGACACTCAAACACAGCTCTGTCTCAGTCTCTGTGGGTCACTGGGTCCTGGTGAGGAGGTGGGAGGAGAAGCAGATGACAGATCATGAGATAGTTGGATGGCATCATGTCTCATTCAATGGACATGAGTTTGAGTAAGCTCCAGGAGTTGGTGATGGACAGGGAAGCCTGGCATGCTGCAGTCCATGGGGTCGCAAAGAGTTGGACAGGACTGAGTGACTGAACTGAACTGAACTGAGGAAGCATTCAGAAGAGGAAGCACAGAGACCAGAATGATGTTTAAAATAAACTGTATCATGTCTGGTCCAAGCCAACCTATAAGGTCAACAATGCTGGCTTCCTAATCTACTCAGATTATTAACAATTTGGGATTTTATCCTGTTTAGCTTCTCCTTCAGTCACAAGCCACAGACATCAATCCTGGCTAACTCTAAGCAAAATGACTTTGCAGAATTGAAGGAAAGGCTGAACAAGCAGGCCTGAGGAATGGCATGAGATTCAGTGGCTCTGGGAAACTCAGTCTCAAACTTCTAGAAAAATCTCTCTACATAAGGACATGCTGGGAAGTCACATTGTCACTTCTTCCACATTCTGTTGGTCGCAGTAAGTCATGAGGCCAGGCAGAATTCAAGGGAGGGAAAATCAACTTGGCTTCTTGGCAGGAGGAGGGGCAAAGTCATATCACAAAAGGGCACGTGGCTGGGAGGAATTGTGATGGTCATTTTTGGTAGCAACTAGCCATTAAAGATTACAACCTAGAATGAAAGGTGAGAGTCTTCACCATTCAACACAGCATCTTCTAGAAATGCTGTAGTTTAGGTGCCACATTTTATAAAGGGTTATTGGTAAGCAGGAAAATGACAAGAATAATAAGTGCTCAAGAAACATAGGAAAGAATGCTCAATGTCAACAGTAATGACAGCTGAAAGTATGAGAGAATTTTTCATCTGCCAAACTGGCAAGCACTTAAAAAATTATAACCCCTGAATGTAAAGGATATATATAGCATAAACATCTATGATTTCAGCTATGTGAATGGAACCTCAAAGGCTAGAGTCAACCGGTAGAAATTTGAAAGTATACTTAGGCCCAAATTTGAATACCACATGACAAGAATGCAGAATTGAATCACTAGAACTAGAAACGGAGCCCCAGAGAGCCCCTAGAAGACAAATCTCAATTCAACTTCACTATTTTGTGCTACTTCTGCATTTCGGCCTACTTATATACTGAAAGGAAATATGCCAAAATATCAGGAATACTTGAATAATGGGTAATTTACACTATCTTCAGACATTTTTGTATTTTTCACATCCTTTGTCTCCAAATATTTTACTTTCACATTCATCTAAAAAGAGTAAAGATTAGGCCTAGGACTGAACACGATATTTCAATTAGGGCTTCTTTCATTTTTCTTGAATAAAAGAGGCACATCCCCCATCAAGGTCTTTGCATTTGTGGCTCCCTCTGCCTGGATTTTTCTTCCCCTAGAGATCCATGTCTCTTGTTCTTTACTACTATCAAATCTTTGCCCAAGTCACTTTTTCAATGAAGCCACCCCTTTTCACCCGATTTAAAATTGCAAATAATCCCTTGCACTTTAGCACTACCTTCCCCCTTCCCTTTTTATTTTTTTCCAAAACTCTCATCTCTTTCTAACAGCTCATGTAATTTATTTCTTTGTGTATTGTCTCCTCCCAACCCCCTCCCCCCATGGAATTTGAGCTACAAGGGGGCAAAGAGGTTGAATTTTCAGAGCCTACAACAAGGCCTGGCAAATAGTATTAAAGGTTTTCAGTAAATCTTGTTGTAGAAATAAATGAGCTTTTAAAAAATGGGGTTTAGGGCTTTCCTGGTGGCTCAGTGATAAAGAATCCATCTGCCAATGCAGGAGACATAAGTTCGACTCCTGATCTGGGAAGATCCCACACAACATGAAGCAACTAAGCCCGTGCACCACAATTACTGAGCCCAAGCTCTAGAGCCCAGGAACCACAACTACTGATGCCCATGCCCCTAGAGCTTGTGCCCCACAACAAGAGAAGCCACTGCAATGAGAAGCCTGTGCACTGCAACTGGAGAGTAGCTCCCACTCACCACGACTAGAGAAAAGTCGGTGCAGGAACAAAGACACAGCACAGTCATAAATAAATAAACAAATAAAATTATTTTTTTAAAAAAAGAAAAAAAATGGGATTCAGTCCAGGGCAGGGCCCAGAGAGCCTATGACCACATGAGACATACATTCTACATTTATCTTCATTCAGCCTCCAAGCGCATCAGCTTCCTTAACAGTCACACTGTACAGCTGCCTCTTATTAAATTTGTTGTCAGTGAAACTCCCTAACCTTTTGCATAGGAACTACTCTCGTATCCTATCCTAGTATAAATCATGACTCTATATTTATTTTTTATTACATTTTAAGTTCAAGTCCCCAAATTTATCTTGCAAGTGTTGGCCATCCTTCTGGACTGTCAAACTTTTTGTGGAATTTTGATTCTAACATCTCTTAAATCAGCTATACCTCCCAGTTTTGTGTTTTTAGACTTGATGAATGTCTTAAACATCTTTACTAGGTTTTGGTGGCACAGAGCCTAGTAAACAAATGGAAAACATTGAATAAATGGCAACTTCTACCAGATAACTTTCTGATCCTCGCTTAATCCTTTCAATGACATAATTAAGTGGATGTTTTCTCCAATTTATAAGTGCAACAACTGAGGTTCAGATAAACAGTAAATGTGCTCAAGATCTCACCTGTAGTAAGACACAGGGTCTCTTGGGTCCTACTTGGGTCACCAAAACCCATACACTGTTGCAATATATAGGATGTACCACATCTTTACCCAGAAGTAGGTTTCTGGCTACGATCCTAATTGAAGTTACAAGTCCTGCACTTAGAGCAAAACTTCTGGGTCACTGGGTAATTTTCACTGTGCATCAGAATCACTTGGGAAGCTTTTAAAAAAAATACCCAAGTTCCACTTCCCAGATTTTCTGACTTAATGGGTGTATAGTAAGGCAACCTATTTTATAAAACTTCCCCAAGTGATTCTAATGTGCATATAGGTTGAAACCCACTGCATATAGACAGAGAAACAGAAGAGATACAAAACTGCCACTATCCAACTATTTATAAATGAGAGAAACACTACATTTATAGACCCTCTTGGTCTGTCTGTGTAGTTGCTCTGTCGTGTCAATCTTTGCGACCCTGTCCATGGGATTTTTCACACAAGAATACTGGAGTGGGTTGCCATTTCCTCCTCCAGGGGATCTTACTGACCCAAGGATGGAACCCATGTCTCTTACTTCTCCTGTATTGGCAAGCAGATTCTTTATCCGCTGAGCCATAGGGGAAGCCAGATGCTCTAAAAAAACCCAGCCATATATTACATATGCAGATACAAGCAAAACAAAAAACTCCTCTTTTTTTTCCTTGTCTTGCCTCCATGCAGGTTTCCACCACCCCTCAGAGTAGTCTCTACTCCTCTCTCTCTCTCTCCCTGACATACACATAGACCCAGCAGGACCGTCTTATTATCCTGTGGGGATAAGTCCTGGGCCAACTCTTTTGATGCCCTTGAAGACCTTCCTTGGGGAAAACCTTAATACCATTTGGTTTTCTTTTGAGAGTGAATAAAACATACTATGCTTTTGTGTCTAAATTATGCAGGAGAATCAAACATTTACACCAATGGGTGTTAAATGAACAGATCTATTTCTCCACTATTTTTGTACTTTTGCTTTTCTATACAAATCTATTTTATTCCTCACATGCTTAAATCTGCATGTGTGCTCAGTCGCTCAGTCGTGTCCAACTCTTTGCGGCCACATGGATTGTAGCCCACCAGGCTCCTCCTCCTCTGGATTTCCCAGGCAAAAACACTGGACTGGGTTGCCATTTCCTTCTCCAGGGGATCTTCTTGACCCAGGGGCTGAATTCACGTCTCATGCATTGCAGGCAGATACTTTACCACTGAGCCACCTGGAAATGAAATACATAAGTATGTTCAAATTCAAAAGGTATTTTAGAAATAAGTAGATTTAAGCATGGCTTCTTAGGTGGGACAATGGTAAAGAATCCACCTGCCAATGTAGGAGACACAGGAGATGCGGGTTCAATTCCCTGGGTCAGGAAGATCTCCTGGAATAGGAAATAGCAACCTACCCCAGTATTCTTATCTAAAAAATACCATGGACAGAGGAGCCTGGCAGGCTACAGTCCATGGGGTCACAAAGAGTCAGTCATGACTTAGTGGCTAAATAACAACAACAACAAATATATTTTATCATTCTTACTTTATTTTAACCCTTAACTCTATTTCTCTAGGCCACACTTCTCACTCCATTTTATGCTGTGACCCTCAGAGTCAAAAATCTAAAAGAGCAAGGTAGAGAAACTTAAATTTTTGCAAACATTGAACTGACCCAGTTGTGAAATAACACAGAGAACAATTACCAACCCCACATTAGTGGGAACGTGTTTCCCAGAGGTTGTTTCATTTTGTTCCTTCATTCTCATGAAGCATCAAATCCCCAACCAGGTGACTTTAAAATGGTTAATCTAAAACTACAATAGCATGTTCTGAGGTGAGCAAATAAAGGCCTCCATAGAATGCAAAGAAACTACAGTGAACATCAATCAAAATCCTCTAAATAGTAACATCTTTAATACATCTTTCCTTTTGAGGGTATCAAACTCTAATACTCTGTAATATTGAAACTTCAGCCATGCATTTTTATGTCGTGGGGACTGTAGAATGTAGATGGTGTTTCACTTCACTCATCTGTCAGTACAAAGCAATTAGACCAAATACCTTCTGATGGAAAGGAGATAGGTAGTATTAGATTGGCCAAAAATCTGTTCGGGTTTTTCTGTAAGACCAGACCATCTGACTTGCCTCTTGAGAAACCTGTATGCAGGTCAGGAAGCAACAGTTAGAACTGAACATGGAACAACAGACTGGTTCCAAATAGGAAAAGGAGTACGTCAAGGCTGTATATTGTCACCTGCATACTTAACTTATATGCAGAGTACATCATGAGAAACACGGGGCTGGAAGAAGCACAAGCTGGAATCAAGATTGCTGGGAGAAATATCAATAACCTCAGAAATGCAGATGATACCACTCTTATGGAAGAAAATGAAGGGAACTAAAAAGTCTCTTGACGAAAGTGAAAGAGCTGTTCTCTCAGATCATCCCGCCCTCGCCTTCTCCCATTAGTCCAGGTTGGATGCATGAGACAAGTGCAGGGCTGGTGCACTGGGATGACCCAGAGGGATGGGATGGGGAGGGAAGTGGGAGGGGGGTTCAGGATGGGGAACACATGTAAGTCCATGGCTGGTTCATGTCAATGTATGGCAAAAACCACTACAATATTGTAAAGTAATTAGCCTCCAACTAATAAAAATAATTGGGGAAAAAAAAGAAAGTGAAAGAGGAGAGTGAAAAAGTTGGCTTAAAGCTCAACATTCAGAAAACTAAGATCATGGCATCTGCTCCCATCACTTCATGGGAAATAGATGGGGAAACAGTGGAAAGAGTGTCAGACTTTATTTTGGGGGGGTTCCAAAACCACTGCAGATGGTGATTGTAGCCACGAAATTAAAAGACACTTACTTCTTGGAAGGAAAGTTATGACCAACCTAGACAGCATATTAAAAAGAAGAGACATTACTTTGTCAATGAAGGTCCGTCTGGTCAAGGCTATGGTTTTTCCAGTGGTCATGTATAGATTTGGGAGTTGGACTGTGAAGAAAGCTGAGTGCCGAAGAATTGATGCTTTTGAACTATGGTGTTGGAAAAGACTCTTGAGAGTCCCTTGGACTGCAAGGAGATCCAACCAGTCCATCCTAAAGGAGATCAGTCCTGGGTGTTCATTGGAAGGACTGATGCTGAAGCTGAAATTCCAATACTTTAGCCACCTCATGCGAAGCGTTGACTCATTGGAAAAGACCCTGATGCTGGAAGGGATTGGGGGCAGGAGGAGAAGGGGATGACAGAGGATGAGATGGCTGGATGGCATCACTGACTCGATGGACATGAGTTTGAGTAAACTCTGGGAGTTGGTGATGGACAGCGAGGCCTGGCG
Source organism: Muntiacus reevesi (assembly GCF_963930625.1). Taxonomy (NCBI): domain Eukaryota; kingdom Metazoa; phylum Chordata; class Mammalia; order Artiodactyla; family Cervidae; genus Muntiacus; species Muntiacus reevesi. The sequence continues at coordinate 40,636,708 of NC_089271.1, read as the reverse complement.
TGCTGCGATTCATGGCTCTCAAAGAATCGGACATGACTGAGCGACTGAACTGAACTGAAGCTGAGAAACCCAAACAAACTTTTTGGCCAGTCCAAAAATTCAATGTCTTTTTCTTAGACTTTCTTGCCTCTCCACTGAGAATCAGGCAAAATCCTTGATGGATTTTCTGTTTTAAAATGTGTTTTGTTGGGGGGACTCCCCTTTTTTCAAATCTTGCTCCTCATCACAGCCCCTCTAGCAGACAAACACACAGCATCCCCCCATTCTCTAGTTGGTCCCTTGTCAAAGTCCGCCTCGCCCAGCTTAACAAACCTTTCATTCAATCCCCTTTCAAGGAGCTGTTATTGATACCCACTAAGTGCAAAGTACTGGAGTAGGTGTAGGGCACAGGTGATAAAAGCAGACCCCTGGCCCTTTACATAACTGTTGTAAGAATTTGAGATAAGTTGGTTGTCTCTGGGCTTCCCTAGTGGCTCAGATTGTAAAGAGTCTACTTGCAGTGCAAGAGACCCAGGTTCGACTCCTAGGTTGGGAAGATCCGCTGGAGAAGGTATTCTTGCCTGGAAAATCTCATGGACAGAGGAGCCTGGCAGGCTATAGTCCACAGTGTCTCCATTTGCCAAATACTTGCCCAAGGTCACACACACACACACACACACACACACACACACACGAGTCACAGGTGGTCTTTGGGGCACCCTCAAGCCCCCAATCCATCCCATAATGATTGGCAGTCCAATATGAGTCCACACACAACCCTAGTGATACTCCCACAACTATCACCAAATACATTACAGGGCTGTTCATTGCTGTATGATTTGAACTTGAAGAAAATGAGGAAATAACCTAGGTAACCATCAAGAAGGGACAAATTAAATAAATTATAGCATATTCATACCTGTAATACTATGTCAACATTAACAAGAATAAAATGTGTAAAGATGAGCTGATAAAGAATAATCTTTATGATATATTATTAACAGAAAAACCAAGGTATGGAATAATATGATCCTATTAGTTTGTTTCTTTTTCAAAGAAGGTATAAACAGAAATACATTTAGGGGTGCGTGCTTGTGTCCAAAGTCACTTCAGTCGTGTCTGACTCTTTGCAACTTTGTGGACTGTAGCCTACCAAGCTCCTCTGTCCATGGGATTATCCAGGCAAGAATACTGGAGTGGGTTGCCATGCCCTCCTCCAGAGGATCTTCCCAACCCAGGGATCAAACCCGTGTCTCTTGTGTCTCCTACATTGGCAGGTAGTTTCTTTACCACTAGTGCCACCTGGGAAGCCCTACATCTATAGGTGCATCAAAAATTCTGTGAAGGGTCCCAAAAATGGCTAACAGGATTATTTTGGAAGGGTAGGGTGGGGGTGGTTAGAGAAAAAACTAGTCTACACAGCAGCTTTCATTTTATAAAGTCATATTCTGCTTGACATATTTATTGTATGATTGTATTAGTTTTATGCTAAAAAAGGAAAAGTTTTTTTAAAAATCTCTATGGTTCTGCTCCAGTACTCTGGCCTGGAAAATTCCATGGACAGAGGAGACTGGCAGGCTACAGTCCATGGGATCACAAAGAGTTAGACATGACTGAGTGCACACATACACACACACATGGTTCTATGAAGTCCTGTAGACTGAAAATACACCATCAAATCCAACAGCTTAAATTAAGGAGACAAATGTGCCTCTTGCCCAAGTCGATCACCGAATTTTATTCTCTATGCTATTAGGTGATTGATTTCCTCTAGAGGAGCTTTATTTTATTTTAAATTAGATATAAGTGAGTTATAGTCATAGGGCTATTGTATTGATACCCAATGCAGGAGCTGAATGCCTGTTGGCAAAGGCAGCCTCATTGATGGGTATCCCAAGCAGATTTCTTTTAAGCTGTCTGAATAGTAGGACCTACAACATAACAACCACGGTATTAAGAGTAAGATCTAATTTAGGGTAAGAACTCTCAAAAGCTCATCTTTGGGGGTATCTAACATGTGCCCCACAGTGTCCTAGAGGTTTCTGTTGGCATTATCTCATTTAGTTCTCAGGACCTCCTTGCAAGGCAGGTATTACTAAAGTCATTTTTGAGATGAAGCCAACTTTTACCTTCTTAGCTAGAGAAGACCTTCAAATAGTTTTCTCAATTGTTTTCATTTGCAAGTTACTAAAAGCACAATTAGAGGGCATGCTTCATTCTCATGACAGTGTTGAGGACTTGGCACATCCCTAAGGCCACAGGCCTTGTCTGGGAGCTCCTCCTTCCAAAAATCAACTTCCAGGGGCCCTGGAAATTATACAGAGCATTTGAGTAGATGACTGAACCCCTCTTTCCCTCAGTTTCTTCATCTCTAAAACATGTACAGAAAACTCAGCTGAGAGAATTCAGAAATCATTCAGTTCAGTTCAGTCCAGTCACTCAGTCATGTCCAACTCTTTGCAACCCCATGGACTGCAGCATGCCAGGCCTCCCTATCACCAGCTCCAGGAGTTTACTCAAACTCTTGTCCATTGAGTTGGTGATGCCATCCAACCATCTCATCCTCTGTTGTCCCCTTCTCCTCCTGCCCTCAATCTTTCCCAGCATCAGGGTCTTTTCCAATGAGTCAGTTCTTCGCATCAGATGGCCAAATTATTGGAGTTTCAGCTTCAACATCAGTCCTTCCAATGAACATTCAGGACTGATTTCCTCTAGGATGGACTGGTTGGATCTCCTTGCAGTCCAAGGGACTCTCAAGAGTCTTTAACACCACAGTTCAAAAGCATCAACTCTTAGGAGCTCAGTTTTCTTTAAAGTCCAAATCTCACATCCATACGTGACTACTGGAAAAACCATAGCCTTGACTAGATGGACCTTTGTTGGCAAAGCAATGTCTCTGCTTTTTAACATGCTGTCTATGTTGGTCATAACTTTTCTTTAAAGGAGTAAGCATCTTTTTATTTCATGGCTACAGTCACCATCTGCACTGATTTTGGAGCCCAAAAAAACAAAGTCTGCCACTGTTTCCACTGCTTCCATCAGAGGGCAGACAGACCTAAAACCACACTCACAGAAAACTAACCAATCTAATCACATGGCCCACAGCCTTGTCTAACTCAATGAAACTATGAGCCATGCCATGTAGGGCCACCCAAGACGGACGGGTCATGGTGGAGAGTTCTGACAAAATGTGATCCACTGGAGAAGGGAATGGCAAACCACTTCAGTATTCCTGCCTTGAGAACCCCATGAGCAGTATGAAAAGGCAAAAAGATAGGACACTGAAAGATGAACTCCCCAGGTTGGTAGGTGCCCAAGATGCTACTGGAGATCAGAAATCATTAAAAAGGATTAAATAAGGCAATTATGTGAAAACTCCAAGTACACGGTGATGGAACAAAGGAGATATTTGGCTTCTCACCACAGGTAATAAGATTTAGAGTCAACACTAATAAACTTTGCAATGCACCCATTTCAGAGGATCAAAGATTTTCAGTGCTAGAAAAATCCTGGAAACCTTATAGCCTGGAGTTTAAAGATGAGACCCCTTAGGTGAAAAGAGCCAAAGTAACAGATTCATCATCACACAGAAGAGCCAGCCCTCAACCCTGAGTTTCAAGCCCAAACCTCAGACACTTTCCACTTCCCTGACTGTCTCCTTTGCCTCAGCATCACTGCTCTCTGAATGCTTTCCATGATATGTGTTGTGTTAGCAAGCAGATCCCCTGAAAGTCAGAGCCATTTATTGGACCCTCAATTTCTTCATCAATTAGATGAGTAGTGAGTAACAAAGACCTTCCTAGCCCTATTTTGGTATGCCCCATAGTTAGTCATTAAAAGTGTATGCTCAGTCGCTCAGTCAAGTCTGATTCTTTGCAACCCCATGGACTGTAACCCACCAGGCTCCTCTGTCCATGGAATTCTCCAGGCAAGAAGACTGGAGTGGGTTGCCATTTCCTCCTCCAGGGGATCTCCCTGATCCAGGGATTGAATCCATGTCTCCTGCATCTCTTGCATTGGCAGGAGGATGTTTTACCACTAGTGCCACCTGGGAAGCCCAGTCATTAGGAGGTGGTATTCAGTCACTAAGTTGTGTCTGATTCTTTGCGACCTCATGAACTGCAGCAAGCCAGGCTTCCCTGTTCTTCACTCTCTTTCGGAGTTTGCTCAAACTCATGTCCATTGAGTCAATGATTCCATCCCACCATCTCATCCTCTGTCACCCCCTTCTCCTCCTGCCCTCAATATTTCCCAGCATCAGGGTCTTTAGGAGAGATGGAACTAAAAGCTTGTTCTCTGGCCATCAAAGCTCTTTCTACCATCCAGTTATTGTTCGCAGAGCAGAGCTAACTAGACTCATAAGCTAAATAGGCAAGTCACAATTTCCATGACGATTGAAACTGTCTCCTGAGGAAGCACCTCACACCAGTGGCACCAAAAAAGTCTGAAATCCCAGTAGGAATTCATCCTTTTGGGTTAAAGTTTGAGTCTCAAAATTCTCTGTTAATGTGAGAATATCCCTAAAAGAAATGGCGTCATGGCCACAACAGGCCATTAACTTTTGAAAAAATTGGGAAATAGATACCAGCTTGGGAATTCAAATTGGGAAATAGATACCAGCTTGGGAATTCAACCTGAGCTCATATCCAGTCTCTGCCACTTTCCAGATAGGCAAATTTGGAAACAATATTGAATCACTCCAAGCCTCAGTTTTCACATTTGTAAAATGAATCTAATCACATTCATTTCAACAGGGTGGGGTTAGGAAGGTTGAATGGGTCAGGTGTGTACTGTGTCTAGCTAATTAGCACCCAGTAGATGATGTTGCATTACTATTATTACTGATATCCTCTTTCAATTTGTTTTCTAAAAATAAAACAGAGTGCATGAAAGATGCTGAGGGACTAGGTTTGGTGGGGGTGAAGAGGATTAAGAATATCAGAATATACCAAAACACCAGCCACAGAACCCAGCCCAAGGATCTATTAAAAGAGAATTTTGTTAAAAAGAATTCATTTGAATCAGTTCTAATGAGATGGATGAAACTGGAACCCATTATACAGAGTGAAGTAAGCCAGAAAGATAAAGAACATTACAGTATACTAACACATATATATGGAATTTAGAAAGATGGTAACGATAACCCTATATGCAAAACAGAAAAAGAGACACAGAAGTACAGAACAGACTTTTGAACTCTGTGGGAGAAGGTGAGGGTGGGATGTTTCGAAAGAACAGCGTGTGTATTATTTATGGTGAAAGAGATCACCAGCCCAGGTGGGATGCATGAGTCAAGTGCTCGGGCCTGGTGGGCTGGGAAGACCCAGAGGAATCGGGTGGAGAGGGAGGTGGGAGGGGGGATCGGGATGGGGAATACGTGTAACTCTATGGTTGATTCATATCAATGTATGACAAAACCCACTGAAAAATAAAAAATAAAAAAAAGAGAATTTTGCAAAGAAGGTACAAACATGACTCTCTTGCAAATACAAAATGAACACATGTCTAAGATTTTATTTAACTCATTAATTAATGAGGGAACCAGTAAGACATTACAACCTGTTCCAAGGAGAATTCAAAGCACCACACATATATAGGCAGATAAGGAACGTTGAAATGAAATTACAAATATATGCAAAATGAGGAAAAAATCAATTGCACTCCACTAGACACAACTAATTTGCATTTCTATGGGAAAAGTAATTTGCATTATTATCAGTTTTCAACAACTTACACAGTTGTAAGAAAGCTCCAAGACAATGAATGGTGGAGATAACCATGAAAGGTATACTAGACAAGACACAGTAACTATTTTTTTTATTTCAGTGACTTCCACAATTTTTCCTGATAAGCCCTACAGACTGGTCTGGGCCCACAGCTGTTCCCTGAGGTCAGGGTCTTGGGAAAGGAGGGCAGAAGAGAGGGGACTTGCAGAGGACCTGGAGAGACTATGAAAGAGCATAGGCTTTCCCTCCCTGTGAAGGATAAAGACAAGCTGTAATATAAGACCGTCCCTACTGGAGGCCTACTTGCTTTGTCCTTAATAAAAGACAAGCAGTGTGTAACAGAGACTCTTAATTATCTCTTGATTATCCATTCTCCTCTTCTTTCTGAGTGACAGAATCCTCCATTTTTAGCTGGGCACTGGGTCATCCAGAATAAAGACAACATTTCCCAGCCTCACTGAGTGACCACATGACCAAGTCTTTCAGCCAATGGGATATAAGCCAAAGAGTCCTGAGAAACTTCCAGAATTGTTCTTTACAGGGAAAAGACATGCTTTTCGTTGACCGTTCCACTCTTCTACCAGCTGAAAGGTGAATGTGATGCCTGGGGCTTGAGTAGCCACCTTGATGAAGACCACCTGTTGAGCACAGCTGCATGTCAAGCTGCCAGGAGCCCATGACTGTGATCACTTTGTAAAACTGCCTCCTACATAAGAGAGAAGTAGACCTTGAAGTTTTGTCTTTTTACTCTGATCTTTTTTACCCTCTGTTATTTTGGATATTCTTCCATAGGCAGCTGAAGCTAACCCTGACTAATGGGAGGAGGAGCCCTGAGGAAAGTTTGGGGGTTTTGTTTTCCTGGGGAATTTCAGTTTCAATTGACTGTTGTTGCTCTGAAAAATACCCCTAGGAGTAGGAAATGGCAACCTACTCTAGCATTTTTGTCTGGAAAATCCCATGGACAAAAGAACCTGGTGTGCTACAGTCCATAGGGTTGCAAAGAGTTGGACATGATTGAGCCACTGAGCATACATATACTCTGAAAAATACATTTCTATTTATAGCTAAACTTCAACTCAATCTCACACTTCTGTTACTACCTTCTGCTACCCACAGGTACCCAATTTCCTAGTGACAGAGTAGTCTTTGCATGTGTCATTTGGGGCATTTGGAGACTCCACCTAAAACTTAACAGTAGCAGTTAACAGTAGCTGTGGTGAGGGAAGTTCAAGGTGGCTTTCGGTGTTGGCCCCATGTGTGCATGCGTGCAAAGTCACTTCAGTCCTGTCCGACTGTTTGCAACTCTATGGACTGTAGTCCACCAGGTTCCTCTGTTCATGAGATTCTCCAGGCAAGAATACTGGGGTGGGTTGCCATGCCCTTCTCCAGGGGCTCTTCCCAACCCAGGGATCAAACCCTTGTCTCTTACATCTCCTGCATTGGCAGGTAAGTTCTTTACCACTAGCACCAGCTGGGAAGCCCTAAGTGCCAGTGCCCTACCTCCACCTCAGGAGGCTTCGGTAGGTTTTGAGCAGGAAAGAAGCCCAGTGAAACCAGGGCTGTGGAAAGATGACCAAAAGGAAATCCCACATGCTGGAAGGAAAAATTTCAGTCTGTTCTGATTATCCGCATTTTTATAGCCTGAATAACCCCTGACCACATTCAAAAGAAAACTCAGTGGGGTCCAGCTCTGGGACATGTTCATTCTTGAAGCAGCTGCAGATTTACCTTGGTGATTATCTTTTCCTGGAGCTAATATTAGAATCTGTTGGCATTCCCCAAGCACATGCTACCTAACTGCAGGCAAAGCAACCTGAAGAAGCCATACTGGGATTACAATTTTGTTACACATAATCAACAAACTGAATTAATCCACCCACTGATAATCAAATCGACTGAAATATATAATTTTCAGACTCTGCCAGTCTTTCATATTTCTATTTCCTGTGAGATAGGAGAAAACTAGCCTCCAGATTCTTTTATGCTTTCTTTTTACAGCACGCAAAATTCCATCCTCTTTTTCAAATGTGTTCTGCAAACTCTGTAGTCTCACTTTCATCAATGTGAAAATTATGGCATTATCTTTCAAGCTCCATTAACAATCTGTATTTTGAGAAATTGTTTGAAGATCTTTCCCAAGGAGAAAGATAATATTTTACACAAAGAAGCCTAACACTTCTGCAGACATGGCAGCCCTGGGAATCACATTTCCATTTGACTGATGCTGGAAGGCTCAAGTTGTGGACTTCCACAGAGATATGATTAAAACATTGAAAAACAAAACTATATACTGTTTCATTCTTTTACCTCTTATAATTCAAAATATTGCTTTCTATACTTTTTCTGCTTTTTTTTGGAACAGAAAGAAAATCTGTCATTTCTGTCTGCAGTGCTCTGAAACTCTTTTATTTTTACTTTTAAAAATCCCATGGAGGGATGAATAGGCAAAGCACAGAAGATTTTTAGAGTGGTGAAAATATTCAGTATGATGCTAAAATGGTGGATACATGTCATTATACATTTGTCAAAATCTATAAAATGTACAACACCAAGGGAAAAAACCCTAGTGTAAAACATGAGCACTGAGTGATGATGTGTCAATGTAGGTTCACTGATTGTAACAAATGTAGCACTCTGCTGGGAGGTGTTGGCAATGGAGGAAGTTAAGTACATGTGAGGTCAGGAGGATACAGAAATCTCTTACCTTTCCCATCAATTTTGCTGTGAACCTAAAATTGCTCTAAAAAATAAAGTCTTAAAAAAAAAACATGCACAGGACAGGGGGGCAACTCAACCCACATTGTCACCATAAGAGGGCATCTGGGCCCAAGGTTTTTTGCCAAATTCCGTGCCTAATCTCTTCACAGCCATTGGAAGGTTAGGTGAGGCCGCAAGAGGCTGCCCACCTTTCTAAATGTGACTGCCCTCTTGTCCATAACCCACCTTCACTAGTAAGCTACAAAGACAAGTTTCTCTGCAAACCACTGGAATCAGTCTCATTCAACAACAAACAAAACTATCCACCTTATCGAAGACAGTAATCTTCACCTCTTAACCTTATCATCCAGGAATTTGGACAATTGTTTTCTTTCAATTTCCCTAAAAGGCTTATTTCTTCATTTCTATGTATCTTCTTTCCTGGACTTGATCTTTGGGGTCAGAAAGTACAGGAATGGTTTAAGGCTGCTGCAGTTACCATTGAGTTCCCACTGTATTCCTATAACAGGAAGCCTTAAATCAGAGGCCCTCAAAGAGTGAGGTCCAGATCTGCAATATCAGCATCACCTTACTGGAATCCCTAGGTTAGGTTGAGAAGATCCTTTGGAGAAGGGAACAGCTATCCATTCCAGTATTCTGGCCTGGAGAATACCATAGGCAGAGGAGCCTGGTGGGCTACAGTCCATGGGGTCAGCAAAGAACTGGACATGACTGAGTAACTAATACTTTCACACTACATGGGAAATGCAAATTCTCCAGCCCCATCCCTGACCTATAGAGTCAGAGGTTGGGAGGATGTGTGGCGGGATTAGAGCCAAGCCTTCTCGGTGATTCTGAAGCACACTCAAGCAAAGGTTATTACTGCGATCACCTGGGGACCTCTCCCATGCCAAGTCTCCAGACCCAGAGTCTAAGATTTACTAGGTCTGGCAGAGAGCCAGAATGGATAGTTATAAAAAGTCTCCAGGTGGGCCTCGTAATCCTCACACACTGCTCACAGGTGCATCCATTTCATGCAGAACGTCTCCAGACATACTAGGAGCCAAAGGTGTCTGGAGGAGTCTGGGGGTCAGCACAGCACTCATGCTGCTGAAGGGTGGCCTTTCAGGAACTGCCTACCCTGGGAGGACAGCCTCTTCAGAGTCTGCAAGGCCCCAAAGACAGAAGCATCAGAAATAAGGGAAGAGATCAAACCCTGAGCCTTTGGAGTGGAAGCACTGACTCCAAGACCCTAGACCACCAGAGTACTAACCCTAGGGAGTATCGACTAGTGAGAACTCACACAAACGAAGCCACTTGAATACAAGACCCAGCATCACCCAACCACCAGTAGCACCCTGTGAAGGATGCCTCATCTAAACAACAAACAGAACAAAAATACAAACCAAATCATCAGAAGGCAGGATTACCACCTCATTCAGCCTTGCCCATCAGAGGAAAAACAAACAAACAAAAACTCAGCACAAATCTCACCCTATATGAAGCTTACACAAACCACAGGACCAAACTTAGGAGGGCAGAAATCAAAAGGAAGAAAGAATTCAACCTTCTTCAAGGATAGAATTCAACTTTCCTTAAAGCCTGGGAAAAGGAGACCTCAAATACCATAAGTTAAAAAAAAATAACAAAAAGGCAGAGAAATACTATACAAATGAAGGAACAAACTAGAAACGTAGAAGTTCAAATAAATGAAGGGGAAATAGGCAAACTACCTGAAAAAGAATTCAGAATAATGATAGTAAAAATGATCAAAAACCTTGAAAACAAAATGGAGAAAATGCAAGAATCAATTAACAAAGACCTAGAAGAATTAAAGAATAAACATACAAACAACACAATTACTGAAATTAAAAATACTCTAGAAGGAAACAATAGCAGAATATCTGAAACAGAAGAATGAATCAGTGAGTTGGAAGATAAAATGGTGAAAATAACTTCTGAAGAGCAGAATAAAGTAAAAAGAATGAAAAGAGCTGGAGATAGTTTCAGAGACCTCTGGGACAATATGAAATGCACCAACATTCGAATTATAGAGGTCCCAGAAGAAGAAGAGAAAAAGAAAGGGTATGAGAAAATTTTTGAAGGGATTATAGTTGAAAATTTCCCCAAAATGTAAAAGAAAATAGTCAATCATGTCCAAGAGGCCCAGATAGTCCCATACAGGATGAATCCAAGGAGAAACACACCAAAAACACATACTAATCAAACTAACAAAGACTAAACACAAAGAAAGAATATTAAAAGCAGCAAGGGAGAAGCAACAAGTAACATACAAGGGAAACCCCATGTGCTTAACAGCTGATCTTTCAGCAGAAACTCTGCAGGCCAGAAGGGAATGGCAGAATATATTTAAAGTACTGAAAGGGAAAAATCTACAACCAAGATTACTGTACCTGGCAAGGATTTCATTCAAAATTGACTTTTGAGAAATCAAAAGCTTTTCAAACAAGCAAAAGTTAAGAGAATTCAGTACCACCAAACCCAGCTCACACTGTTGGTGGGAATGTAAATTGATACAGCCACTATTGAAGACATTATGGAGATTCCTTTTAAAAATAACTAGGAATAAAACCACCATATGACCCAGCAATCCCACTCCTAGGCATTTATCCTGAGGGAACCAAAATTGAAAAAGGCACATGTATCCCATTGTTCATTGCAGCACTATTTACAATAGCTAGAACGTGGAAGCAACCTAGATGCCCATTGACAGATGAATACACAAATAAGTTGTGGTACATATACACAATGGAATATTACTCAGCCATAATAAAGAACACATTTGAGTCAGTTCTAATGAAATGGATGAACCTAGAACCTATTATACAGAGTGAAGTAAGTAAGAAATAGAAAGATAAATATCATATTCTAACACACATATACAGAATCTAGAAAAATTGTACTGAAGAATTTACTTACAGGGCAACAGTGGAGAAATAGACATAGAGAATAGACTTATCAACATGGGCAGAGGGGAGGAGAGGGTGAGATATATGGAGAGAGTAACATGGAAACTTACATTACCATATGTAAAATAGATAGCCTATGAGAATTTGCCGTATGGCTCAGGAAACTCAAACAGGGGCTCTGTGTCAACCCAGAGGGGTGGGATGGGGAAGGAGATGGCAGGGAGGTTCAAAAGGGAGGGGATATATGTATACCTATGGCTGATTCATGTTGAGGTTTCACAGAAAACAGCAAAATTCTGTAAAACAATTTTCCCTCAATAAAAAATTAATAATAAAGCTACAAACAAAAGCTCCCAGGTGATTCTCAATCACAGTCCTAAATGAGAAGTACTGTTTAATCAGCCATTATAGCTTTAAAGATTGCATTTGGCCAACTACCTTATTTGCACAATATTTTATTTAAAAAAAAGTATTTCGAGGTGGGGGGTTGGTGGTAGGTAGGCAGGCAGAGCAACAGAGATTGACCTTGTTTCTAGTTATAATAGCCAATACATTTTAGAAGCCTAATTTGAAATCTTCTCAGAGCCAAGAAATAACTCCATAAATAACCAAAGATCAAGGTCATTTAAAACCAAAACTCCCTCATCTTCTCTTGACATACAGCCCTCCCTTAATGCATTTCCATCTAAATGTTCTTGTTTGGGGTAGCAGGAAAGCTGAGAAAAGAAACTGACATTTATGTGCCAGGTACTTTATATTGAGTAGTTCAAATGTAGTCATCAAGGGTCCTCAAAGGAGCCAGGCCATCTCACAGAAGAAGAAACTTAGTCTCAATTATTAAGAAACATGCCCAGGTTCCAATAACTACTAATTGGCTAAGATGTTATTTGAACCTAAATCCATGTGGTGCCATCTCTTCTCCACACTATCCACCTGAGTTTTGCAAAAGCTAAAGTCTTTTCCAAGTAGCAATGTGTTTTCCATGCAAAAATCTGCCTCAGTTTACAGCAAACTTTGTTTCAAAATGATAAGGGTTGGAAAAATTAAAAACTCAGACCAGAAGGAGAAATGAAAGACATCTGAACTTGTTCAGCCTGGAAGAGAGATTTAAGGTTGAGAGCACTTTAATCAGAGTTGTTTCAGTTTTGAAAAATAATTCTACTTCATAAGACAGAAAGTAGAATCATCGATTCTCTACCCTCACTGGGAAATGAAAAAGAAGCACTGGCCTAGTATTGCCCTGTGTGTGTTTTTATGTCCCAAATAGGCATATTTGATATATGCCCTGTGAAGTCCTTCCTGTTGGAACCACCTCATTTGGGGAAAAAAGTGAGGTTGCAATACTTTTAGAAAAGAATTATTTTTTTAAATCCTTATTTCAGCTAGCACAGTGCCCAAGATAAAGTCGGTGCTTTCAATATGTACAGTGAATAAATACAGGTGAATTTATGAATAGTTGTTAAATAGAAGAAAGAACCATCTAAGATATCCTTTGACAAACTGAGAGGTCAACAAATTAATTGATGAACAGGTAGGTATTCCTCCACCGGAAGTGGGCTGAAATAGGCTTTCCACCATGGTAGGGGCTGAGACGCTTGCCCACTGCTCTAAGTCAATATTGGCACTACAACTGTACACCCATTTCACTTCACCTCTTTCACAGTTAACTATCACTTCCTTTCTGGAAGTTTATGAAGTAACCACACAAACAGGAAAGCATCCAGACACTGCAGTGAATGATACCCACTGCAGTGGGTATACTGGGATATACTGCAGTATCAGTGGGATACTGATCACAACATTCAACAAAGAACTCATTCTTTCCCTTCTCATAAATCAACATGCTTGATCCCCATCCACTGAAAAATCTAAAATACAGAATAGACTAAGAGAAACCCTGAATTCCTGAACACTCTGCTAGTCCAGCAGGAGTTGCTTTCTCATGCAGATGATGTGCTGGTCTTTTCAAAGGGATTTCATAAGCTCCTCTCTTTACTGCCCCTCCCCATACATGCACCATAATAAACTATCCAGGAAGTCCCAGGCAGAAGGAAACTGTAAACCCCAGCAGAATGCATATGGTAATTTCAATTGCCTGTCCTTGGTAGGTCATTTGCCAATTGCAGCAGAGAATTACTAACAGATGACCTTCCTTTTGGAGCTGGGGGATCTTACCCGGAGAAAAACAGAGTAAACATGAAGCATATGCACGGCAGATACTCACATATGAAGATCCTGCAAGAGGCAGAATGAAATTCTTCAGCAACTTGAAGGAGGGGGTAATACTGGACACTGATTCAGTGGGGACAAAGATCAACACCCTCTAAGAGGCATAACTTGGGCCACGTCTTGGTGCTGTACACAGTCTTTCTGATGGTTGTAGGCCACCTAAATGGTCCTCAGCTGGAAGTATGGTTATAAATACAGGCTCATTCCCTCAAACGTCCTGAATCAGGATGCTTAAGGGCAGCGTCTGGGAGTGAGCATTTCTAACAAGCACCGAGATGCTTCTTTCCATAGCACACCAAGACTGAGAATGACTCCTGGCAAAAACTGAAAAACTTCCATTCCAGCTGACCAACGGAGTTCCATTGCCATGGCAACGTGCTTGACAGCCATTTAGATGCAACGTGCTCTAATGTGACCACCGCATGGGAAGCACGCTACTCCTCAGAGGTGTCAGAGAAGTCACAGTTGAAATAATCAAGCAGTACTCCAGTCGCTATGGGGGAGCTTCACTCAGCACTGCAAAGTGATTTGCAGAGTACGTGCCTGCGTGCATGCTCAATCGCTCAGTTGTGTCTGGCTCTTTGTGACCCAATAGACTTAGGCTACAGTCTGACTGTAGCCCACCAGACTCCTCTGTCCATGGGATTCTCCAGGTAAGAATACTGGAGTACAGAAAACACAAAACTAAGAGCTTTTAAGAGATCAGAACAATACAGAAAACAAGAATTTTGCCATTGAAGAATTTAAATCAGATGGACAGTTTGGATCTATTGGGGAAAAAATGAATAGGAAATTCATAATATTCATTCTACTAATATCCTGAGATCTGTAAGGAAGTAAAAGTAGGAATAAAAGGCTACAATTAAAACCATTTTCAAAAAGCTAAGTTGTGAAGTTTTTCCCTCCTATGCTTGTAAGATTTGCCAGAATCCAGCCTATTTTTAAAGACTCTGGAAACCTACTTAAAGTGGTTTCCAGAGGATGTGGCCACAAATGGTGCCCATGCTACATCAGATCCTGAATAACATACGTGTGGATCTGGGCAACTATAAGGGGAAAATTTTCATCATGAAAGAGCAAATAAAACTGGTGTGTGTGAGGTAACAGTTTTAGCATCCACATTAGTCCCAGATGTTTTTCCAAAGGGACTGAGTTTTATTTGAAAGCTGAGACAGACCAAGGTTTCTATTCCCTCTCACCATGCCCTTAATACAGAAAAGTTAAGCCAATTAAATAACACGTGGATTAATTAATATTTCCAGGTTATCAGTGAAAGGCAAAGTCTCTTTTGTAGCACCATGGAGCCTCAATCATTTTCAGTAAGTTCAGGTATTTTCAGGGGCAAAAAAATACAATGACTAGATGGAAATAAAGAATAAAAGTATCTCCCTTAGGTGGTGCCCCAAATCACAAAAGAAATGAGAAAATCTGTATCACAAACCGACAGGTTTGAAAACAAGAATGAGTCTTTAGGCTCTTGAATCTCCCAAGCTGGTAGGTTTAGGTAGACAAAAGAGGGGAGGGTGGCTATAATTACACTGGAAGAGACTCTCAGAAATCATAGCACCATCCAGTGTTCCCTTACACTCTGTTCAACGCTTTCCAGTACATAGGCATCCAGCTCCCTTTCCAACCTTCCCTAACACCTGATGCTACTCCCCTAACACCTGATAAACTGGCCTCCTCAGTATCCATCCAGTTTACACTCTACATTGCCACCTGCAACCCTTTGCTCATACAGTTGCCACTTTGCCTCTTTCTGCACACCTGACATTTTCTCTCTCTTTCATCCCATACTTTGAGAATGGACCAAGTCCCCCTCTTCTGTCCTCCAGTTTCTGAGCTCTCTACCCTCCCTTCTACTCTCACCGCACCACTCCCCCAGTCAAGGCAGTTACTGTTACTACCTGTAACTGACCCCACCCCCAAATCACATGTTGAAGTCATAATATCTCCAATATCTCAGAACATTATCTTATTTGGAAACACAAGTAGTTGCAGATATAATTAGTTAAGATGATGTCATTATGGTGGGTTAGAATCCAGTATCACTGGTATCCTTATAAAGAGAATACCATGCAAAGAAAAGATGCTAGTATAGAGGAAGTAAGGGCTTCCCAGGTGGCCCTAGGGGTAAAGAATCCAGCTGCCAATGCAGAAGACGTAAGAGACATGTGTTCAATCCAGGGGTCAGAAAGATCCCCTGCAGGAGGGCAAGGCAATGCACTTCAGTATTCTTCCCTGGAGAATCCCATGGACAGAGTGAGTCTGGAAGGATACAGTCCATAGGGTTGCAAAGAGTTGGACATGACTGAAGCAACGTCAGTTCAGTTCAGTTCAGTCACTCAATCATGTCCAACTCTGCAACCCCATGGACTGCAGCATGCCAGGCTTCCCTGCCATCACCAACTCCCGGAGCTTACTTAAACTCATGTCCATTGAGTTGGTGATGCCATCCAACCATCTCATCCTCTGTCGTCCACTTCTCCTCCTGCCTTCAATCTTTCCCAGCATCAGGGTCTTTTCCAATGAGTCAGTTCTTCGCATCAGGTGGCCAAAGTATTGGAGTTTCAGCTTCAGCATCAGTCCTTCCAATGAATATTCAAGACTGATTTCCTTTAGGATGGACTGGTTGGATCTCCTTGCAGTCCAAGGGACTCTCAAGAGTCTTCTCTAACACCACAGTTCAAAAGCATAAATTCTTAGGAGCTCAGTTTTCTTTAAAGTCCAACTCTCACATCCTTACATGACCATTGGAAAAACCATACCTTTGACTAGATGGACCTGTGTCGGCAAGTAATGTCTGCTTTTCAATATGCTGTCTAGGTTGCTCAGAACTTTTCTTCCAAGGAGCAAGCAATTTTCAATTTCATGACTTTAGTCACCATCTACACTGATTTTGTAGCCCAAAAAGATAAAGTTTATCACTGTTTCCATTGTTTACCCATCTATTTGCCATGAAGTGACAGGACCAGATGCCATGATCTTAGTTTTCTGAATGTTGGGTTTTAAGTCAACTTTTTCACTCTCCTCTTTCACTTTCATCAAGAGGCTCTTTAGTTATTCTCTGCTTTCTGCCATAAGTCTGGTGCCATCTGCATATCTTGTTATTGATATTTCTCCCAGCAATCTTGAATCCAGCTTGAGCTGGTTCCTCTGCCTTTTCTAAATCCAGCTTGAAGATCTGGAAGTTCATGGTTCACATACTGTCGAAGCCTGCCTTGGAGAATTTTGAGTATCACTTTGCTAGCATGTGAGATGAGTGCAATTGTGCAGTAGTTTGAGCATTCTTTGGCATCGCCTTTCTTTGGGATTGGAATGAAAGCAGACCTTTTTCCAGTCCTGTGGACAATGATGAGTTTTCCAAATTTGCTGGCATATTGAGTGCAGAACTTTTCACAGAATTGTCTTTTAGGATTTGAAGTAGCTCAACTGAAATTCCATCACCTCCACTAGCTTTGTTCGTAGTGATGCTTCCTTCCTAAGGCCCATTTGACTTCTCATTCCAGGATGTCTGGCTCTAGGTGAATGATCACACCATCGTGATTATCTGGGTCATGAAGATCTTTTTTGTACAGTTCTTCTGTGTATTCTTGCCACCTCTTAATATCTTCTGCTTCTGTTAGGCCCATACCATTTCTGTCTATTATTGAGCCCATCTTTGCATAAAATGTTCCCTTAGTATCTCTAATTTTCTTGAAGAGATCTCTAGTCTTTCCCATTCTGTTGTTTTCCTCTATTTCTTTGCACTGTTTACTGAGGAAGGCTTTCTTGTCTCTCCTTGCTATTCGTTGGAACTCTGCATTCAAATGGTTATATCTTTCCTTTCCTCCTTTGCCTTTTCCTTTTTTTCTTTTCTCAGCTATTTGTAAGGCCTCCTCAGAAAAACATTTTGCCTGTTTGCATCTTTTTCTTGGGGATTTTCTTGATCAATGCCTCCTGTACTATGTCACAAACCTTGGTCCATAGTTCTTCAGGCACTCTGTCTATCAGATCTAATCCCTTGAATCTATTTGTCACTTCCACTGTATAATCATAAGGGATTTAATTTAGGTCATACATGAATGGTCTGCTGGTTTACCCTACTCTCTCCAATGTAAGTCTGAATTTGGCAATAAGGAGTTCATGATCTGACCACAGTCAGCTCCCGGTCTTGTTTTTGCTGACTGTATAAAGCTCCTCCATCCTTGGCTGCAAAGAATATAATCAATCTGATTTCAGTGTTGACCATCTGGTGATGTCCACGTGTACAGTCTTCTCTTGTGTTGTTGGAAGAGGGTGTTTGCTATGACCTGTGTGTTCTCTTGGCAAAACTCTGTTAGCCTTTGCCCTGCTTCATTGTGCACTCCAAGACCAAATTTGCCTGTTACTCTAGGTACTTCTTGACTTCCTACTTTTGCATTCCAGTCCCCTATAACAAAAAGGACATATTTTTGGCACGTTTATTCTAGAAGGTCTTGTAGGTCTTCATAGAACCATTCAACTTCAGCTTCTTCAGCATTACTGGTTGGGGCATAGACTTGGATTACTGTGATATTGAATGGTTTGCCTTGGAAATGAACAGAGATCATTCTGTCATTTTTGAGATTGCATCAAAGTACTGCATTTCAGACTCTTTTGTTGACTATGATGGCTATTCGATTTCTACTAAGGGATTCTTTCCCACAGTAGTAGATATAATGGGCATCTGAGTTAAATTCACCCATTCCAGTTCATTTTAGTTCATTGATACTTAAAATGTTTATGTTCACTCTTGCCTCCTGTTTGCCTTGATTCATGGACCTAACATTCCAGGTTTCTATGCAATATTGCTCTTTACAGCATTGGACTTGACTTCCATCACCAGTCACATCCACAACCGGGTGTTGTTTTTGCTTTGGCTCTGTCTTTTTATTCTTTCTGGAGTTATTTCTCCACTGATCTCCAGTAGCATATTGGGCACCTACCGACCTGGGGAGTTCATCTTTCAGTGTCCTATCTTTTTGCCTTTTCATACTGCTCATGGGGTTCTCAAGGCAGGAATACTGAAGTGGTTTGCCATTCCCTTCTCCAGTGGACCACCATTTTGTCAGAACTCTCCACCATGACCCTACACGAAGACCCTACCCTGTCTTGGGTAGCCCTACACGAATTGGCTCATAGTTTCATTGACAGGAGAATGTTGGATCTCACCAAAAAAAGATACCCCACGTCCAAGGGCAAAGGAGAAACCCCAGAAAGATGGTAGGAGGGGCGAAATCATGTTTAGAATCAAACCCCATACCTGCCAGAGATGCTCAGCGGGCTCAAACAAACCTTGTCGGCACCAGGACCCAGAGACCCCACAGAGACTGAGACAAAACTGTGTTTGAGTCTCTCCTGCAGAGGTATGTTTCAGCAGTGGACTGCTGGAGGGGTAGGGGCTCTGAGTGTAGTAGACCTGGGTATGACATAAGCCCTCTTGGGGAAGGTCGCCATTAATCCCACCATAGAGCTGCCAGAACTTACACAGGGTTGGGGAAACAGATTCTTGGAGGTCACATACAAAAGATTGTGTGCACCAGGATCCAGGAGAAAGGAGCAGTGACCCCACAAGAGACTGACCCAGACTTGCCCATGAGTGTCCAGGAGTTTCCCACAGAGAGTGGGTCGCTGGTGGCCTGCTGCAGGGTTGGGGGCACTGACTACAACAGTGTGTACATGGTACCTTTTGAAGGAGGTCACCATTATCTTCTTCACCTCCACCATAGTTTGGCTCAGGTCAAATAACAGGGAGGGAACACAGCCCTGCCCATCAACAGAAAATTGGATTAAAGATTTACTGAGCATGGCCCTGCCCATCAGAACAAGACCCAATTTCCCCCTCAGTCATTCTCTGCCATCGGGAAGCTTCCATGAGTCTCTTATCCTTCTCCATCAAAGGCAGACAGAACGAAAACCACAATCACAGAAAACCAACCTATCTAATCCCATGTACCACAGCCTTGTCTAACTCAATGAAGCAACTTAACATGCACATAGAGGAAGAAGGTTGTGAAGATGCAGGAATTAGATGGCCAACTTACAAGTCAAGGAGGGAAGCCAGGAACAGATGCTTGCCTCACACCCTCAGAAGGAACCACCGCTGCTGACATTTTGATCCTAGGGTTCTGGCCTCCAAAACTGTGAGACCATACATTTCTGTTGTTTAAGTCATCCAGTTTGTGGTTCTTTGTTATGGCAGCGCCAGCAAACTAATATATTAATTCTCACTTGGTACTTAGTGACAATGTGGGCCCAGGGCCACATTTTAATGTCTGTGGCCCTAGACACTTTTACCTTTGTGGGCCCTTTTCTCATGAAAAATTATTAAATATTACATTTTATGACTTCATTGTTATAAAGATGAGTATAGAAATATCAGATATTCAAACACTTTCCTTGACCTAAAAATTCAATTTTTTTTCTGATTTTAAAAGAAGCAGAAACATTTTCATGGACCCCCAAAAGTATTATGGGCCCTAGGCACCTTACCTGTTGTGTCTAAATGAGGAGGCAGGCCTACTTGCAGCCTTCTCCTTCTGAGCCGTCACGTTGATGACAACACCTTGCACTACCAAGTAGACCATAAGCTCCAGGAGACCACATATGACCTCCTCTGCATCCTTCATTTGTCACAGGTGTTCAAGAAAAATCTGTCGATGAATTAACCTTCTATTTCTTGGAAGGGCTCTAAGACTCCCAGCACATTTCATTGTGATGTCTTCTTCCTTTTGACATCTCCAAGGATGATAACTCCATTTCAATGTATATTAGACCTTACATCTAGAATCATTTTCCTGTAGCTGACCTAAATGCCCTTCAAGACAATCTAAAAACATTTCTGATGATAAATAAACCCAACTCCATATAACCTACCATCTTACTGTGTGACCTTGGACAATGACATGTTAATTGCACTGGGCCTTAGTTCCCACATATGTAAAAGAGGAAGGTGGGCTTCCCAGGTGGCTCAGTGGTAAAGACTCTTATCTGCCAATGCAGGAGATGCAAGAGACATGGGCTCAGTTGCTGGGTCAAGAAGATCCCTTGGAGGAGGAAATGGAAAACCACTCCAATATTCTTGTCTGGGAGATCCCATGGACAGAGGAGCCTGGTGGGCTGCAGCCCATGGGGCTCACAAAGGGTCACACATGACTGAGCACACACACACACACACACACACACACACACAAAATAGGAAGATAGCTACACATGATCAGATAAGGGCCCTTCCAATTAACTAGTCAAGCAAGAACTAAAATGCAGCTCCAAAGCTGGTGCCCTGAAACTCAACGATGTTCAAAGATATCAAATCTCAAGGATGATAGAGGGAAGCCCACACCAGCTCTTCCAGAATACAAAGTGGTCACCCTGGTTATAGGTTCCTTAAGCTCTACCCTCACTCACTCTAGCTTTCCTAGAGTCACAGAAGAATTATCATTGATCTTGTCCTTCCTTTTAGAACCTGAATTTGGGACCCACATGACATAATGAACAAATAATTCTTCCCATGGAACCTAGTTATGCAGACACTACTCTTACCCCCAGCAACCTATTGTAGTATCTGCAGTCCCCATCCTCAAGCACATGTTATGCTAAAGTTTATCACCGTAACATCCCAGAAGGATTTCTTAAGCATTTTTTTTTGTATTAACATTGTAATAGATTCAGTGTAAACTGAGTCTTAACAGGAGCTCATTGCTTCCTTGTTAGTGAGAGGGGGGCATAAAACAGGAAAAATAAACTTTCATCAATAGAAAATGGTTACTAAAATATCATGTGCCCAACTGTGAAATCCTAAATAAAATGTGTTACCAAGCAGGTTAACACTGTGGGTAATGGGCGCTTAATTCCTCTGGGGCCCCCTGGGGAAACCTAGAACACACCCTAGAGTTATTCCAACTGATAGGTGAGGAACTGTGGTGATTATATACCAATGCTCATCAGTTATTGATTGAGGGCTGATCCTGGGGCACGTGAAGTCCTTCACACTGCCAGCTTGTCTCGAATGCAGACAGATCACGCTCCCACAGTTGGAAAAAAAATCTTCAAATAAAGATCCACACTTGATGGTAGTTAGAAGTCAGACCAGCTTGTACAGAATTGACATGTCATGGGAATTTGTTATAGTATACTTGCATTTTCTTGTCTGAAAGCACAGAAGTAAAGTTGAAGGATGCCCATCAAATGGTTGACAGAAGCTACTGACCTAGTAGTCCTTTAAAAGAGTTCATGGGCACCTTCCTCCATGTTATCTTCCTCTACGACAGACAACTGAAAGACACTTCAGTGTTCTTTGGGCTGGGAAGACAAAACCCACTTTTGTCTTCTTGAAAATAACCATACCTGATATTCTTCTCTGTATGCACAATGCTGGGTTTTTTATCATGGTAACTGCTTGGTAACCATGATAGATCATGTGACAGATGAAACAGACCCTTTCTTGCCCCCTCTCTAGGTATCCATAAAGAGCATAGTTAACACATTTATTTTTCTTTTTTTTTTCATTTATTTTTATTAGTTGGAGGCTAATTACTTTACAATATTGTAGTGGTTTTTGTCATACATTGACATGAATCAGCCATGGATTTACATGTATTCCCCATCCCGATCCCCCCTTCCACCTCCCTCTCCACCCGATTCCTCTGGGTCTTCCCAGTGCACCAGGCCCAAGCACTTGTCTTATGCATCCAGCCTGGGCTGGTGACCTGTTTCACCCTAGATAATATACATGTTTCGATGCTGTTCTCTCGAAACATCCCACCCTCGCCTTCTCCCACAGAGTCCAAAATTCTGTCCTGTACATCTGTGTCTCTTTTTCTGTTTTGCATATAGGGTTATCGTTGCCATCTTTCTAAATTCCATATATATGCATTAGTATACTGTATTGGTCTTTATCTTTCTGGCTTACTTCACTCTGTATAATGGGCACACATTTATTTTTCAATCAATAATTACTTGTGTTGAGCAAAAAACATCTTAAGATACCATGGTTCTCTACTCCTTTCTATTGCAAACTTCTACCTCCACTTGTCTCAATAAATTAGCCACAAAACACCTTGACCGTTCAAGTACACTAAATCAACCACTCACATGACAAGGGGTGTCTGGCTATTTAAAACCCTTCTTCCCACCACCCGGGGTTCCAGGACAGTCAGTAAGTTTTCCTGGGCCTGAAGCACTATAAAATTTCCTGATCACATTTCAGTTGACTCCTTAAGTAGAGACCAGCACATATGTGACAGGTTAGCCTGACTTTTGCCTAACAAGTTCAAAGGGAAAATGGTCTGAACAAAGCATAATTCTCTAGGCTTTTTTTTTTTTTTAATTTTATTTTATTAGTTGGAGGCCAATTACTTCACAACATTTCAGTGGGTTTTGTCATACATTGACACGAATCAGCCATTGAGTTACACGTATTCCCCATCCCGATCCCCCCTCCCACCTCCCTCTCCACCCGACTCCTCTGGGTCCTCCCAGTGCACCAGGCCCGAGCACTCGTCTCATGCATCCCACCTGGGCTAGTGATCTGATTCACCATAGATAATATACATGCTGTTCTTTTGAAACATCCCACCCTCACCTTCTCCCACGGAGTTCAAAAGTCTGTTCTGTACTTCTGTGTTTCTTTTTCTGTTTTGCATATAGGGTTATCGTTACCATCTTTCTAAATTCCGTATATATGTGTTAGTATGCTGTAATGTTCTTTATCTTTCTGGCTTACTTCACTCTGTATAATGGGCTCCAGTTTCGTCCATCTCATTAGAACTGACTCTAGGCATTTTTTTAAGTCTAACCAAACCAAAAAAGAGATGAGAATATGAGGTCTCTAACTAGAGAAAAGTCTTGGAGGACCTTAGCTTTGAGAATTCCTTTATTCACTCATTCATTAACTCATTCAAACATTTATTGAGGGATTGTGCTGTGCTAGGTACTATGCCGGGCACTTGGTCATTTCATGGTGAACATAAAGGTGTGGGCCAGACTAGAGGGCTACTTGAAAGGGCCACTTTCTAGACTAAGTTCTCTGTCAATCTTATCTACTTTATAATATCAGAGCCTGACTGTGTGTGTGTTAGTCGCTCAGCTGTGCCTGACTCTTTGTGACCCCATGGACTGTATGTGGCCTGCCAGGCTCCTCTATCCACAGGATTCTCCAGGCAAGAATACTGGAGTGGGTAGCCATTCCCTTCTCCAGGGGATCTTTCAACCCAGGGATCAAACCTGCCTCTCCTGCATCACCTGCATTGTCAGGTGGATTCTTTAGCATCTGAGCCACCAAGGAAGACCCTTCTTAATCCAACCTGCTTCTGAAATTGTCAGGCAGTATACAGTTCTTGCTTATGGCTATATTCTAAAGCCCAAAGAGCAGAGAGCCAGGGGATGCTCCATGACTACAGGGCCTGCCCCTGTGTCCACAGCCAGCACAAGCTCACATCTAGGCTAGCAGTCAGCTTGTTCCAGCCTCGCTGCTCTCGTCATCAGTATAACTGTGTTTAATCTTGAAGTCTCTGTAGCTCCTGGTCCAACCCTTCCTTATCTTCTAAAGTACAGCTCAGAAACCTGTTCACACACAACAGAGCAGCCTCATACAGGCAATGGTGAAGCTGTCTCTTAAGCTGACACTATCCTTTTATGGAAAAACAGGAACCGGTAAAGGAACTGGGAAGCAAGCACAGATTGAAATCCAAGGCCTTGAGCTAAAGCATCAGCCCCCCCCCCCCACCCTGACATGTAATTTATTATACAACACAAACCAGAGATGGTTACCTGAGCCACCAAAGACTTCGTCTCCACTGGCTTTGTAACAATATGACTCAAATAGCATGCCTAGATGTGAAAAGATCCATTAATCCATACCACATGTTGCAGTCAAACATGTACTGGGGACTTATAACAAAAGGGAACCTAAAATGCTTCATTCTAAAGGGACAATTTCTTTGAATAGAATTGCTTCCTAAACAGGAGAGTGGGACCAAAGAATGGAAATTGATAAAATTTCCCACTCTTTGTGAGGAAACATTTAATTTGCCATCTTTTATCTGGTGGAAATCTGGAAACTAATCACTGCTCATTATTGGCTCTGGCTTTGATGCACCCTTCCCACTGCTGCTTTGAAATCTACCTCCCATCCCCTTTAAGTGGGAGGTTACAGGTGGAAAATGAAAAAAACAATTGCCCCGGTTAAAAAGGAACATGAAACTAGAGACTGGATTTAAGTGACTACTTCTGAATTAAACAGGTAGAAGCAGGTTAAGTCTCACAAAGACCCTTAAGATGTTTGAACCACAACTTACCAGAAAGGTGAAGAAAACACCTTCATGAATCTTTCTCCCTCTGTATTATATAATTGCTCAAAAATACCAGTAGACCAAGTTCCCATATACAAGTAGATTTATAACAGGAGTGAATGTAACTCTCCAAACCCAGCTGTGCAAATAAAAGTACATTACGTTTTCAGAAATCAAATCGCATCTAACACTGAGGTCCCATTCTCACCAGACTGAAAAAACACTAACTCTCATCATTGGGGATTGAACCTCTCCCTGACTCCAAGAAGTGGCTCAGATGTCCCCAGGGATTTAAGGCACCACTCCAAGGTCAGATAAAGCCTGCTGATCTTCAATCCAAGTTCACTATCAAAACGGTAAAGCCTCCATTGTTCCCGGAATGCAGATCTGCCATATATGTGCCCCACTTATGCACTTCAGTGCCTGGGGGCCTTATAATCTTGCACACCTCCTAGCCACACTCCTCTCAGTTCTTCTCTCAGGCACTGTGAAAGCCATGGGCAATGAGCCTCCATCACCCATAAGCACCAAATCAGTACCCCCTTTCCAGTCTTGGAGATATTTCCCTCTTTTCTTTCTTTCTTTTTTTTCAGTACCATCTGCTTCCAAAAAAAAAAAAAAAAAATGCAGCTCTCTGACTGGAAAGAAGGATGGATGACGATGATAAAACAAGCATAGTAGGATGTTGATGGTAAAATCTAGATGGTGGGTAATGGGTATTCACTGTAAAATTCTTTCAATTCTGCCATATGTTGGATATTTTTCATAATCAGCCGTGGAAGAAAATGCAAAATCCCTAATATTCCATGCTGTGGCTTTGGAAAACAAAAGCCAGAAAGGAAGTGAAGCACAGTGGGGTACTTAGCCCACTAACATAAATCTCCCCAAGACAGGGGAAATGATCTGGTTAGAAAACCTTCTTGGAACCCAAGAGACAAAAATATAGTGAGAACAAAGCACAGTTTAATATCTCAACGGCACTTCCTATCACACATTCTAAATGAAAGAGGACCAGGTGTGACCATCTACTCCCAAACCTTGCTGCCACCCCTGCCTGAAATCTAGTTGTCTGTAAACCATAACCACCTTCTTTTTACTCAAAGATTTTTAGGAATGAAGCAACAGCTAACCTTCCTCGCTTCTGTCTCCCATAAAGAAGATATAAAGGATGGGTTTGTGGCTGCAGGACATATCAATTGAAGACATTCCAAATTTCAATAGCCAAGAATTCAAAGAAACTATCAAGTAGCTCTTGACCTCTGGAAATATCCTGCCAACTGGTTCTTAGGGCTGTATTGGAAAGATGTTAGCATTGCTCTGAATGCTGAGAAATGCTGAGCAAACAGAGGTATTCCTCGCTCTTTCCATTTCAGCTGTAAGCAGCTATTGCAAAGCTCTGAATACGCAAAGCATAGCATAAAAATCAAAAGTTTCTCATATAAATAAATGACATTGAGTTTCTGTCTGATGGTTGCCACATCATGTGAAAATAATTGAATGGATTTTCATCAGGTTTGGAAGATATGTTTTGAATTGTCTGATAAAATATATGCTGAATGTTGTATAGGAAATCACATTGAGTTGCCCATCAGAGATCCTTATCCATGAGAGAAATATTCAGTCTCTACACCACGCAAGGCTAAGGTGTAACAAGATACCCCTAGGCCTCCCAATGTAAAGAGAGACAACTGAAAAAGATTGATTTCCACTTTGAGTCCATAAGTGGACTTGTGATTTGCAAGCACTGATTTGTGATCGGGATGTTTCTAAGTTGGACAGCTCTAAGAAGATGCTCCATGACAAGCTGCAGCAGAGATTATTTATTTAAAGATTCTCCCAAGTAATGCTGGGAGATTGGTCGGTTAAAGGACAAAGGAAGACCATAACCATAAGAGTGGCAGTAATAGAGAGCGCTGCAATATACAAAAAAAGGACTAATTTCTACCTAGGTTATTTCATTTACTCATTCTCGGCTACATTCCTCTATTGTATTTATCAATTACAGATTAGTTAACAACTTTACCAATATTAGAATAAAATTATTTCTGTCTCTTTCTGTCTCTCTCTCATACACACACACACAGACACACACACACTAAGTTATCAGAGAGATACAATAGCAGCTTTTTTCACCTTTTCCTCAGACATGGGTTGTTACATATATCTGTCAACCTCTCCTGGTAGCTTCATGAATTATAGGAATAATAATAATAATGTAATAATAATATAATATAATTATTATAATAATATAATAATGATGATGATGATGACACATTGCCCCCTCCTCCAATAACATTAATTCAGATATAAGCCCTCATCACAGTATAGTCTTGCTGGCTCCTCACCCAAGGAGACAGCAGGCATATTTCCACTTCTATCATAAACCCTTCTTTCTGCCTCTCCTCCACAGCCTCAACATCCCCTAACTGCCACTCACCAGGGCTGGTTTTACTTCCCACTTTGTTCCTTGAATAAGCCAAACATTCCAAACCAAAGAAGGAGAAATGTGAGTTAGAAGAAGAAAAGGAAAACAAGTAATGGGCATACTATAGCAGTTCCCCATTGCTGAGCTGCCATGGAAAGATTTTCATTGTGATGACATGAATACCAGAAAGAAATGCATTGCTTCAATTGTTCCCCTCTAGGAAGGTAGAGGCAAAATGAAATTGCCAAACATTCTACTATTAAGACAAGTGAGTATGAAATTAGGCAGCTTCCAAATGCAGAGGAGTGTGTTCTATATAGTGTGTTCTATATAGTGTCTTCTTTTGTACTGTTTTAAGCTTACACCCACTCAGAGTCTCAGGATGCACATTTAGATTTCCTTCCTGTTTACAACCCTATTGTGTTCACTCCCACTGGTAGACAGCTCTGGAAGCCAGCAGAGAATTTGAACAAGAAGATGACAATTCCTCACACCAGGTCAGTGAACACATTAGGATAATCTGAGATTATAAGCAAGATTTGTCATTGTAAGAATAATGCTTCAACTAGCAGATCAAACTCTGGATCTTAATCTGTGATAAAGAACAAAAGGAAACAAGAACCCTCTTGATATCAACCCTAAGATTTCACTTTTCTGGAATTAAGTATTCTCCAGTTCTTCAAGGAAGTAATAGTGAGCTTAAATTCTTTAAAAAGACTACCACCTGGCAATAGGACCAAACTGTTTGCCCCTGATTCAGCCATTACTAGTGAAGTCACTAGAAACACAACCTCCAGAGTTCTCCAACCTGGGTCAGGATATGGCTGGAAGAATTAGCCAGGACTGTTTCGGTTGCGAGCACATTCCCGCCATCTATGTTAGTGGGCACGCAAGGAATGTTGAATGAACGAACACATGAATGAATGTGCATTCCAGCATCAATGTATACTATAAAGTAAAATATATTCACTGCATGTTCTAGCAATAAGCAAATCAGAGCTTTGAGAAAGTAAAATGGCTTGCTGAAAAATAATCACAGAGAGAACCAGGGCAGAAAATAACCCTGAGGCCAAAATCCAAACCCAGAGACCCAGTTCAATGTTTGAGTCCACCAGACAGACCCAAATTCCCTGGTGCTGACAGCCACACCGGTATCGACCCTGGCACTAATCTGCCTTCAAACCAGGAGCCAGACAGATTGAGTGGCAAAGCTAGGCCTCGCACTTTCACTATACATCTGTGACTCCTTCTGCTAATGATGGACCACTGAACAGGAACACTTCCTGCCTGGCATCCTGCTGTGGCTCTGCCATGCCCTGGGCCCTCCATGTGGTGAGCACATCCACCCGGCAGGATGAGAGAAAGGGGACATAGCAGGGGTTAAGAGAAAACCCCAGGTAAATATTTAATCTGCCCAGTCCAGCCATAAAGTTGAAGAGCACCCACCTGACATCACCACTGTGATTTTACATAAATGATATTCAGGCTGGCTACAAAACCCCATGTGAGTCTCAACAGTAAAGGGCCTCTGGGTAATTCACCAGCTGGTTAGCTGATTTTAGCACAGTTAGTAAAACACTGCATTAACATTTAGCTTTTGTGTATAGAACAAGCTGTGCAGTAAATTTTTCTAAATGTTACTGAAATATATTACCTGCAAACTATGGGCTAAGCTGAGGCAGCAATAGGAAATGTCTCCATTCTCAGAAAGCCCAGGTTCTAGAACAAGTTTAAAGTATATTTGGAAGATGCCCACACCTGGCCTACAGGAAACAGTAATGGGTGACAGGTAGGCTTGGGAAGAAAATTCAATCTCTGCTGCAGGGCACTTGCTCATTGGATCCATCAACTTGTATATACAGGGTGCTTACTGCCTGATATGGATTGAATTATACCCCCCTAATTCATATGTAGAAAACTTAATGCCCAAGGTAATGGTACTAGGGTGGGGGCCTTTGGAAGGTGATTAGGTCATGGGGATGAAGCCCTCAGAAATAGGATTAGTGCCCTTAAAAAAGCAAAAACACAAAGCTCCCTTGCCCTTTGACCATGTGAGACACAACATGAAGGCCCCATATATGAGTAAGCAGGCCCTCCCCAGACACCAGATGGGCAAGAACCATGGTCCTGGATTTCTCACCCTCCAGAACTGCGAGAAGTCAATGTTGGTTGTTTACAGTGTTAGTCGCTCAGTCATTAGTGTTAGTTGCTCAGTAATGGCCGATTCTTTGAGACCCATTGGACTATAGTCTGCCAGATTCCTCTGTGCATGGGATTCCCAGAGGATCTTCCCAAACCAGGGATCGAACCCAGGTCTCCTGCATTGCAGGTAGATTCTTTACCATCTGAGCCACCAGGGAAGCCCTGGTTGTGTCTAAGCTACCCAGTTAATGATAGTTTGTTATAGCACCCCAAACAGACTAAGCCACTGCCTGAAAAGCCCTTTGTTAGGAGCTAGGTTGTTTGAGGAGTATTAAGACCAAGATTGCAAAATATTGTGGAGGAGGAAGTTTTGCATTTGAAACAGCCCTCAGGACTCTGGTACTATATTAGGTGTTGTCAGTCCTATCCGAATCTCCTCAGCACATCTCTCTGATCTCCATCCAGGTCAAGAGTTTCTGGCTGCCAATACCTGCAACATCTGTCTGGGGGTTTTTTCTGGCTCAGAGAACATGTGTCTCCCGAGCACTGGCAGGCTGGAAGTTCTGGGCAGTTTGCACCTGAAGGGAGAGCTCTCAACCAATTGCAGACCGGAACACCCAGGCCACCTTGCCCCTCGAGTGGGATCAAACTGAGGTGCATCCCCTCACTGTCTCCCAGAGCTCCAGTCACCCACATGATAAGTGACTTGGGAGTGCACCTCTGCTGTGATGCTTCTTGGGGTTTCTACCTCTCAAATAAACCATCTGGTCTTCACTCATATCTTCACCTTAGAGTCAGCTTTCAAGGACTCCATCCTAAGACCTGTTCTCCTTTTTTAGGATCTAATTTTCTCACCCTTTCAACACAAATCATTTTGGAACCCTAACCATGTACAAAATCTTCTGATAACTTCCTTGGACTCCCCACTAAAAATTGTTTCATTAATTAGTTAATTCATTCAATTAGGCTTCCCTGGTGGCTCAGTTGGTAAGGAATCTGTCTGCAATGCAGGAGACCCGAGTTCAATCTCTGAGTCAGGAAGATCCCCTGAAAAAGGCAATGGCAAACCACTCCAGTATTCTTGCCTGGAAAATTCCATGGACAGAGGAGCCTGGCAGGCTATAGTCCATAAGGTCGCAAGGAGTTGGACAAATAAATGGGGGGAAAAAAAAGAGTTGGACACAACTTAGCAACTAAACCACCAAACCACCACCACAGGTTTTCTCACCTTTTCAACACAAATCATTCTGGAACCCCAACCATGTGCAAAATTTTTTGGTAACTTCCTTGAATTCTCCACTAAAAATCGTTTCATTAATCAGTTAATTCATTCAGGTAGCTCTCTTTTCAGGAAAGAGCCCCAGATTTCCTCATGCTGGGATGTGATTGATGCAGAAGATTAAACAGTGACCCCTTTTCCTACTGGACCTGAATGCTGGGCTTCAGTCCGAGGAGGCCTTCTGACGGCAGGGTGTTCTTCTGACAGCAGGGTATTCATTGCAGAGACATCTATTTGCTCCAGTTTTCACAAAAGTGACCACGAGAGGCAGGAACAGGGAGTGTGAGAGGACTTGGAGAAGGATGCTAGGAAGGGCTCAGCTTGGTGACTCCCCTAGAGGTTCTGCTGCTGAAGGTCAGACAACTCCCCATGGAATAGCTTTTAGTCAAAGAAGATACCAGAAATACTGAGACAGAGAAGTTGGCCTTAGCAGAGAAACTGGTGACCACAAGCAAGAATGGGCAGAGGTGTTAGGAAATGGCAGGCAAGGCCAGGAATAACACTAGTCTCAGAGGTGCAAAGGGACCTTGTATGTCTTGAGACCTGGTCTCCAGAGAGGTTAGAACCAGCATAAATACCTGCACAAATAAACACAAAGCAGGGCAACCTGGAAACCGTCCATTCACTCTTAATTATCCTCAGCTGGATTCTCTAGCTGGTGGACGATCAATAGCAAAATGTATACTTTAGCCCTGCTTTTCTGTCACATTCACCCTATATCTGGTAACCTTCCCAAGCAGGAGTTGATATATATTCAGGCAAAGGAAAGCCATTTTAAGAGCAATCTGATGAGGAGGTAAAGATATTCAAAAGCCCTGGAGAGATGATTTCTGATTATTCTCAGTATTTTTAATTATTTGGGCTCACAGAGCCCCTCTATTTGCATGGTAGTTCAGCAAGTGACTCTATACTCTAGTAGCTCTGCCAGGACACACCCACGGTGAGGGTTGGCCACCTTGCTGAGGCTTACCCCTCAAGTTTGACTCAAATATTTAGTGGGATAAAATTAGAAGCCACAACATACATGTGAGGCATAACATGTACTGACAGTTTGACCAATCAATACCACTGAAGTATCCGCCATATGCTTGACGTGGAATCTGCCAGATGAAAGGAGGTTGTCTGACCTCAAAGAGACTTGAGTTTAGTATGTATTGCCCTTCTTCCCCTAAAAAATCCATTCTGCTTTTTTGCTTAATTTTTAAAGTCAATTTTTCTTTTATGTATTTGTGTGTGTGTATATATATATATATATATGCATATATACATACATGTATATGAAATACTGGGCTTCCCAGATGGAACTAATGGTAAAGAACCCACCTGCAATGCAGGAGACATAAGAGACTCAGGTTCGAAACCTGGGTTAGGAAGATTCCTTGTAGAAGGGCATGGCAACCCACTCTAGTATTCTTGCCTGGAGAATCCCATAGACAGAAGAGCCTGGTCAGCTACAGTCCACAGGGTTGCAAAGAGTCAGACAAAACTGCAGCAACTCAGCATTCACACATATGAAGTATGATAACATATTATTTTGGGATTCCAATTTAGTATTAGGAAGGGCCTTGGTTCAAAACCTGGCTCTGCCACTTACTTGACCATGGTGGAGCTCACTAGCCATAATTACTCCAAGCCTCAGTTTTACCATCCTTAAAATGGACAACAGAAATGACACCTCAGAGTGGTGTTGGTAAGGTAAAGTAAAATAATAAATATAAAGACTTAGCACAGATATCATAAAGCACTTAATTTCCTACTACTTCTAAAGTCCACTTGCATTCTTTGGCTCATGGGCCCATAACTACACCTTCTGCTCCCATTGTGACATTTCCTTCAGTATCTCTGACTTGCCTGCCTCACTCTTATATAGTCCTTTGTGATGACATGGAGCCCACAAGATAATCCAGAATGATATCTCTTTCATAAGATACTTATTTGATCATATCTGTAAAGTCTCTTTTGCCCTGTAAGGTATATTCCCAGGTTCTGGAGAATCAGATGAGGAAATCTTTGGGGAGCCATTATCCTGACTATCACAGTGCTCATTAACTGTTTGTTTAAAAACATGTAATCTTGATCCCTTGAAGCCTGATAATTGCTTTGTACATTTTCTAACATTCAGGTTGACAACCTATGGCATGTGTGACAAAAATGGCATGCTAGTTACTGGTGGCTCTTCCACCTCACCCACCTTCTGCCAACTCCAAGATGATAACCAATGATCAGCTTGCATTCTGGGTGTTTCTCACCCCATGCATACCTCAACTGAAAGAAGTCAGAAGGCCATTTTTTACGTCCAGGCAGAGGGACACATATTAATATGTTCCTGACAATGTGTTGGACTGTGATGATCACTTCATTACTCTCACTCATAATATAGAAATGAAAACATGCATAACCAACTGATACAGAAGGAAAAGCCAGAAGTTGATGGGCTACCCAGAAGTCTCTGGGCACAAAAAAAAAGAAAAAAAATTCATTTTCACATAGGTCTGAATCCCTAATAAAAATTTCATGTACTATGATGGCCATTGCTTCTCTGAACATGGTAAAAAGAGGTGACAAGGATGTGATTTTTTTAACAAAATGAAGCATCACAGGTTTACAGATAATACCAAGGTCCTCACAGCACTAGGAGAGATATATGTTCAACATAGTCAGCCTAACAGACAAGTTATGGCTCAGTTTCCCTCTTAAGTCAGGAGGTGATATTACTCTAAAGCACACCAGCTCCATTCACCTGCCTACTTCACACACCTCCATTTGGATGTTGAATCAGTATCTTAAACTCACAAATCATGCATGCCAAGTCATTTCAGTCATGTATGATTCTTTGTGACCCCATGAACTGTGGCCTGCCAGGTTCCTCTCTCAGGCTATGGAATTTTCCAGGCAAGAATATTAGAGTCGGTTGCCATTGCCTCCTCCAGGGGATCTTCCCGACCCAGGGATCGAACCCAAGTCTTTTGTGTCTCCTGCTTTGGCAGGTGGGTTCTTTTAACACTAGCACCACCTGGGAAGCCCAAACTCACCAAGGCCCAACCATAAACAAAACAAAAATACAATCTACAGACCAGGAGAAAAATATCTACAAACGATGCAACCGGCAAGGGCTTAATTTCCAAAATATACAAACAGCTCATACAGCTCGGTATCAAAAACAAACAAGCAACTCAATGAAAAAAAATGGGCAGGGGACTTCCCTGGTGGTTCAGTAACTAAGACTCTGTGCTCCCAAGGCAGGGGGCCAGGGTTCAATCCCTGGTCAGGGAACTATGCCTCAACTAAGTGTTCAGAGGCCAAAACTAAAGATCCCATGTACCATAACAAAAATCACCCAGCGCAGCCAAATAAATAAATATTTTGTAAAATGGGCAGAAGACCTAAATAGACACTTCTCCAAAGAAGACATACAGATGGCCAACAGACACACGAAAATATGCTCAACATTGCTCGTTATTAGAGAAATGCAAGTCAAAATTACAAGGTATCACCTCACACTGGTCAAAATGGCCATCATCAAAAAGTTTACAAATAATAAATGCTGGAGAGGGTGTGCAGAAAACGGAACCCTCTAGCCCTATTGCTGGGAATGTATGTTGGTACAGCCACTATGGAGAAGAGTATTTGCTGTTGTTTAATCACTCAGATGTGTCTGATTCTGCAAACACATGAACTGCAGCCCACTAGGCTCCTCTGTCCATGGGATTGCCCAGACAGGAATGCTGGAGTGGGTCGCCATTTCCTTCTCCAGGGGATCTTCCTGAGCCAGGGATCAAACTTGCGTCTCCTGCTTAGCAGGCAGATTCTTTACCACAGTCACCTAGGAAGTCCCTTTGCATTCTACTGGAGTCACAAATAATAAATAAGATCTATTAAAAGAAAGTACAAAGCATGTTAAATGGTGACCAATACTAAGGATTGGGAGGAGGGAAAAGGGTGATAATGAGGAGGGTGCTGCAAGGAAAGCAGGCAGGACACAGAAAACATTCTAGGCAGAAGGAACAAGAAATCCAAAAGCGGGGAGTTGGAATTGCACCTGGCAGGGTCCCCAGCCAATAAGTGAATGGGGAGATGTGAGTAGGAAGAGGATGCCATCAGAAGGGTCTCAGAGGACTGGGACACCGAGTGCCCAGTAAGCACGAGGGCATTTACACTGTGTCATGTGGGAAGTCTAGGAGTTGTGCACATGGGAGTGTCATGGTCTGACTGGCATTTTAACAATCCCTACAAGGCCCATTCTTGGTCACTCTGCTAGGGTTTTCTTTAAAAGATGCATTTGTTCAGAACTGAAGCTACTTGAAAGCAAAAAATACCTCCTTCACATCTCTTTTCTTCCTCAACCCTAAACTCTCAGCATCTTCCTCACTCAGTTGGTCCTCAACAGATGTTTATTGATTCACTCACTGTAGTTACCTGGGCAGGGTTGTACATTGGCTACCTTATCAGTGAAGATTAATGGATCCAATTAGGCAGACAATTGGCACGGCTCCAGTGTTCACCCATCGACACAGTGGAAAATACTCTCTCCTTGGGCAGAAGGTCCTTCAAGACCCCCTTTGCACAGTATCAAAGCTCTTATTCTTCACACCACAAAATGTCATGTTTAAAAGATGTTAGATCTGTGAACCACCAACAATACCCAACACAACCTGTAAAAGCTTGTCATTAAAGGAAGTGGGGCAAATAGATGCAGTAGACAGCAGAATTACTCAAAGTTACCAAGTAAATCACTAAAAGGAATTTGCTGCCTTTCTGCCTCATTGAATCATTTTGATTCAAGATCCTCCATAATCTTAACTTCAAAGAAAATAGATCATTAATGTGACATTCAATTCAATATAGCATTACATCTCATAAGACAATCTATTCCCCATGCCCCTTTCATCTCTATTGGAAATCTAATATGAAGCCCCTTTGCAACTCAAATTATTTTTTTTACCAAGAAAGAAATTCCCCAAAGGCAAAGAAAAGGTGAGTCGTTCAAGGAACAAATGCCCACCAAAATTAGAGTTCTTAAAAATCTCTTAGGTCATCATATCCATGGTTCATTTTTTTTCCTACAGCATCCACTTTCACAACCAGATGCTGGAAAAGACCAGGGCAATCTTAGCAAGTGAACTCAGGTGACAACTGCACTCATCTTGTATGGAATGCTCCACCTGGTCTTTATTTGACCATGTTGGCTTCCATTTGGAGGAGTAAAAACAGCAATGCTACTAAAAGCAGTGGGCACAAATTCTCCTGAAGCAGTGGCTCTCAAACGTGAGTGTGCATCAGAATCCGCTGGAGAGCAAGTTAAAATATACTGAGTTCTAGACTTCATCCCAAAGTTGGGATGGGGCTTGAGAATCCGCATATCTCAGAAGTTCCCAGTGATGGTGATGCAGTTGGGCCACACTTTGAGAACTACCAGCCTAAAGACAGAAAATCTAAAACATTTAGTTGTGATTTAAACTACCCAGCTGTTTGGACATAGAAGCTGGTTGGATTCCGAGTATGTATAAAGTCTAACACAAATGGGCACAATTTAATACATATGCAGGAGGACCCACTCTTCAAGGGCCTAGAATTGTCACATCATTCTTCTTAAACCTCCTGCATATATTCAGGTCTCTTTAACATGCCTGTTACACTCCATACTGCATCCTCAGCACCCAGCCCTCCACATAGGAGTTTGACACACCTGGAGTACCAGGCAAATTTGGTCTTGGAGTACAGAATGAAGTAGGGCAAAGGCTAATGGAGTTCTGCCAAGAGAACGCACTGGTTGTAATAAACACCCTCTTCCGACAACACAAAAGAAGATTCTACACATGAACATCACCAGATAGTCAACACCGAAATCAGATTGATCATATTCTTTGCAGCCAAAGATGGAGAAGCTCTATATAGTCAGCAAAAACAAGACCAGGAGCTGACTGTGGATCAGATCATGAACTCCTTATTGCCAAACTCAGACTGAAATTGAAGAAAGTGGGGAAAACCACTAGACCATTAAGGTATGACCTAAATCAAAACCCTTATGACTATACAGTGGAAGTGAGAAATAGAGTTAAGGGACTAGATCTGATAGACAGAGTGCCTGATGAACTATGGACAGAGGTTCATGATATTGTACAGGAGACAGGAATCAAGACAATCCCAAAAAAAAAAAAAAAAGAATTGCAAAAAAGCAAAATGACTGTCTGAGGAGGCCTTACAAATAGCTATGAAAAGAAGGGAAATGAAAAGCAAAGGAGAAAAGGAAAGATATACCCATTTGAATGCAGAGTTCCAAAGAATAACAAGGAGAGATAAGTAAGCCTTCCTCAGTAATCAATGTAAAGAAATAGAGGAAAACAACAGAATGGGAAAGACTAGAGATCTCTTCAAGAAAATTAGAGATACTAAGGGAACATTTTATGCAAAGATGGGCTCAATAAAGGACAGAAATGGTATGGACCTAACAGAAGCAAAAGATATTAAGAGGTGGCAAGAATACACAGAAGAACTGTACAAAAAAGATCTTCATGACCCAGATAATCATGATGGTGTGATCACTCACCTAGAGCCAGACATCCTGGAATGAGAAGTCAAATGGGCCTTAGGAAGGAAGCATCACTACGAACAAAGCTAGTGGAGGTGATGGAATTCCAGTTGAGCTATTTCAAATCCTGAAAGATGATGCTGTGTAAGTGCTGAACTCAGTATGGCAGCAAATTTGGAAAACTCAGCAGTGGCCACAGGACTGGAAAAGGTCAGTTTTCATTCCAACCCCAAAGAAAGGCAATGCCAAAGAATGCTCAAGCTTCCACACAATTGCACTCTTCTCACACACTAATAAATTGATGCTTAAAATTCTCCAAGCCAGGCTTCAGCAATACATGAACCGCAAACTTCCAGACGTTCAAGCTAGTTTTAGAAAAGGCAGAGGAACCAGAGATCAAACTGCCAACATCTGCTGGATCATCAAAAAAGCAAGAGAGTTCCAGAAAAACATCAATTTCTGCTTTATTAACTATGCCAAAGTCTTTGACTGTGTGGATCACAATAAGTTTATTGTGGGGAAAATTCTTAAAGAGATGGGGATACCAGACCACCTGACCTGCCTCTTGAGAAATCTGTATGCAGGTCAGGAAGCAACAGTTAGAACTGGACTTGGAACAGACGGGTTCCAAATAGGAAAAGGAGTATGTCAAGGCTGTATATTGTCACCCTGCTTATTTAACTTATATGCAGAGTACATCATGAGAAAAGCTGGGCTGGAGGAAGCACAAACTGGAATCAAGATTGCCGGGAGAAATATCAATAACCTCAGATATGCAGATGACACCACTCTTATGGCAGAAAGTGAAGAAGAACTCAAGAGCCTCTTGATGAAAGTGAAAGAAGAGAGTGAAAAAGTTGGCTTAAAGGTCAACATTCAGAAAACTAAGATCGTGGCATCCAGTCCCATCATTTCATGGCAAATAGATGGGGAAACAGTGGCTGACTTTATTTTTCTGGTCTCCATAATCACTGCGGATGGTGATTGCAGCCATGAAATTAAAAGACAGTTACTCCTTGGAAGGAAAGTTATGACCAACCTAGACAGCATATTAAAAAGCAGAGACATTACTCTGCCAACAAAGGTCTGTCTAGTCAAGGCTATGGTTTTTCCAGTGGCCATGTATGGATATGAGAGTTGAACTATAAAGAAAGCTGAGCACTGAAGAATTGATGCTTTTGAACTGTGGTGTTGGAGAAGACTCTTGAGAGTTTCTTGGACTGCAAGGAGATCCAACCAGTCCATCCTAAAGGAAATCAGTCCTGGGTGTTCATTGGAAGGACTGATGCTGAAGTTGAAACTCCAATACTTTGGCCACCTGATGCGAAGAGCTGACTCATTGGAAAAACCCCTGATGCTGAAAAAGATTGAGGGCAAGAGGAGACGGGGACGACAGAGGATGAGATGGTTGGATGGCATCACCGACTCAATGGACATGGATTTGGATGGACTCTGGGAGTTGGTGATGAACAGGGAGGCCTGGCGTGCTGTGATTCATGGGATCACAAAGAGTCAGAGGACTGAGCGACTGAACTGAACTGAACTGGGTACCTTTAACCTAAGTGACCTGGACCCGGAAGAAGAAGGCAAAGCCCTCTGAAGACTGACACGTCCTGATCACCCTTGTGTTAGGACTTGCTCAGCTGGAGGCAGAAAAAAAAAAAGACTTTTATTTCCCATTATATGATTCAATCGATGTCTGAACACTTGTTGATGTAATGTTGTGATCAAAGGCTGAGCCCCAGTCTTCCGAATTCCCCTAACACCCTTAAGAAAATATAATAAAAATATGTATCTGTTGAAATAGATACAGTATCATCCCTGGCCTCCTCCCAAACCCTTGAGGACACTCCAGAACACACAAAGATGCCGATTCAAAGATGGTGGCTTCTTCAGAGTTTGAAGGTTTTTTCTTATCTCTCTCTCTATCTGTCTCTCTCTCACACACACAAACACACATTTGTGAAACACCCTGGGAAATACCCTGATGAAACACAGCATCCACTCTTTTCTGCCTCTGTGATTGCCTCCTTTCATCCCACGATGCCCGGGGGGCTGGCAGACACTCTGCTTGTATTTTCTGCTCCGGCATGAGTGAGAAGATTTATATGCCAGTTGCATCATCATCGTAGTGTCAGGGCTACACAGGAAAGAGCAGAAGTCATGAATCAGATGTGTGTTCCATGAGAAAGGCAGACATTCAGCTCATTGCAATTAACAGATTATTTGAGAGGCCTCAGTGTGGTCAGCTGTCAAAAAATAACAGGAAAAATGCAGTACTGATTTTTAAGTAGAAAAAAAACTCCCCATTCATAGGAACTGATTTTCTTTGTATGGGCTTTGTTAAGTTTTATACTGTCTTAAAGGAAAGTGGGGGATGCAAATGAATTCTTCCAGGCTGGGAAACAGAGCAGTGCTCCCTGTGGTAGGGGCAGCAGCACTGGGCAGCAGGTGTAAACAAGATTCAGGCCAGAATTTTCCGTGGTTATCTAAAACCAAGATGCTTAAACATCTGGGGGTATCAAGAGTTCTCACTTGCTTTACCAATTGAGGTAAAGAAAAACAGTGAGGTTTCCAAATGTCACAGGAAGGCTTCACTTTACCTGCTTTGAAACTCTAGAAGGAAAAGCTACAAAATCAAGACAAACATCTGATGGGGGAAGAAGAGCATTCAGGATCTGAATGTCCCAAAGGGACCAAGAATTTTAAGTGCTATCTCCCCTGAAATCAGATGGGCCAGGGAGGGGCGGGTGTGGATGAACAAGATCCTTCTCCTTCACAAAGATCTCTTCAGGGACTTCAACCTTTGACAGAAGTGGTTGCTGAGAACAGAATCCCAGGGAAAATTGATTCCAAGAGTGAGTTCAAACCACTGAGATCAGAGGGCTTGTAGAAGAATGTTTTAGCCTGCATGGATAGGACTACAGCCTCGGAGCTGATCTGCTGATGGTGTCAGTCTTCATTGAGGTGAGTCTCAGTCCTGGGCCAGAGTAGGGAAGTAGGCAGTGCACATGCCCAGGGAAGAGGTTTCGGATGTACACAAATGGAAAGGAAAAGATCCCTTCTACCCTGGGAATCCTGCTTTGAAGAAGAAACCAGCTCTGAAACAGAAGCGCCCTTCTCATACCTGAGATCAATCCTGCATTCCTGTTTTCTCCAGAATGAACCAAGGGCAATGGCCTGGATCCAAGCTGTGGGGATCCTCAATTCCTAGATGGCTTAAAACCATGGCAAGCTCACACTGCCTGCTTGGCTGGCCAGAGTGCAGAACAGCGTGGCTGATGAAAGGGAAAGTCAACTTGGATACAGGACTACCAGGTTCTATTTCTGGATCTACCACTAAGGCACCATGTAACCATGGACACATTAATTCATTTCTCTAGGAACTGGCTTCCGTCTTCTAAAATGAGGGGTGGGAACCAACTCTTCAACAATGCTAAAGAATCTTCTCTAGACAGAAAACACAGAAAAGGTTTATAAACTCAAACCCACAACAAAAAAGTAAATGGCAATGGGATCATACTTATCAATAATTACCTTAGATGTAAATGGGTTGAATGCCCCAACCAAAACACAAAGAATGGATACAAAAACAAGACCCCTATATATGCTGTCTACAAGAGACCCACCTCACAACAAGGGATACATACAGACTGAAAGTGAAGGGCTGGGAAAAGATATTTCACACAAATGGAGACCAAAAGAAAGCAGGAGTAGCAATCCTCTTCAGATAAAATAGGCTTTGAAATAAAGGCTGTGAAAAGAGACAAAGAAGGACACTAAATAATGATCAAAGGATCAATCCAAGGAGAAGATATAACAATTATAAATATATATGCACCCAACGTAGGCGCACTGCAATATGTAAGGCAAATGCTAACAAGTATGAAAGGGGAAATTAACAGTAAAACAATAATAATGGGAGACTTTAATACCCCACTCACACCTATGGATAGATCAACTAACCAGAAAATTAGCAAGGAAACCATACTTTAAATGATACAATGGAGCAGTTAGACCTAACTGATATCTATAGGACATTTCACCCCAAAACAATGAATTTCACATTTTTCTCAAGTGCACATGGAAACTTCTCCAGGATAGATCACATCCTGGGCCATAAATCTAGCCTTGATAAGTTCAAAAAAATGGAAATCATTCCAAGCATCTTTTTCTGATCACAATGTGGTAAGATTAGATGTCAACTACAGGAAAAAAATTATTAAAAATACAAACCTATGGAGGCTAAGCAACACTCTTCTGAATAACCAACAAATCTCAGGAGAAACAAAAAAAGAAATCAAAATATGCATAGAAACAAAAGAAAATGAAAACACAACAACCCAAAACCTATGGGATTCAGTAAAAGCAGTGCTAAGGGGAAGGTTGATAGCAGTACAAGCTTACCTCAAGAAACAAGAGAAAAATCAAATAAATAACCTAACTCTACACTTAAAACAACTAGAAAAAGAAAAAATGAAGAACCCCAGGGTTAGTAGAAGGAAAGAAATCATAAAAATTAGGGCAGAAATAAATGAAAAAGAAACAAGGGAGACCATAGCAAGAATCAGCAAAGCTAAAAGCTGGTTCTTTGAGAAGATAAATAAAATTGACAAACCATTAGCCAGACTCATCAAGAGAAAAAGGGAGAAGTATCAAATCAACAAAATTAGAAATGAAAATGGAGAAATCACAACAAACAACACAGAAATACAAAGGATCATAAGATACTACTATCAGCAACTATATGCCAATAAAATGGACAACTTGGAAGAAATGGAAAAATTCTTAGAAAAGTATAAATTTCCAAAACTGAACCAGGAAGAAATAGAAAAATCTTAACATACCCATCAAAAGTACAGAAATCGAAACTGTAATCAGAAAACTTCCAGCAAACAAAAGCCCAGGACCAGACGGATTCACAGCTAAATTCTACCAAAAATTTGGAGAAGACCTAACACCTATCCTACTCAAACTCTTCCAGAAAATTGCAGAGGAAGGTAAACTTCCAAACTCATTCTATGAGGCCACCATCACCCTAATACCAAAACCAGACAAAAATGCCACACAAAAAAAGAAAACTACAGGCCAGTATCACTGATGAACATACATGTAAAAATCCCTAACAAAATTCTAGCAAACAGAATCCAAAACATATTAAAAATGTCATACATCAAGACCAAGTGGGCTTTATCCCAGGGATGCAAGGAATCTTTAATATCCGCAAATCAATCAATGTGATATACCACATTAACAAATTGAAAGACAAAAACCATATGATTATCTCAATAGAAGCAGAGAAAGCCTTTGACAAAAGTCAACATCCATTTATGATAAAAGCCCTCCAGAAAGCAGGCATAGGAGGAACATACCTCAACATAATAAAATCCATATATGATAAACCCACAGCAAACAATTTCCTCAATGGTGAAAAATTGAGCACATTTCCCCTAAAGTCAGGAACAAGACAAGGGTGCCCACTCTCGCCACTACTATTCAACACAGTTTTGGAACTTTTAGCCACAGTAATCAGAGAAGAAAAAGAAATAAAGGGAATCTAGATTGGAAAAGAAGAAGTAAAACTCTCGCTGTTTGCAGATGACATGATCCTCTACATAGAAAACCCTAAAGACTCCACCAGAAAATTAATAGAGCTAATCAGTGAATATAGTAAAGTTGCAAGATATAAAATTAACACAGAGTAATGCCTTGCATTCTTATTCCTACACTAGCAAGAACAGAAAGGGAAATTAAGGAAACAATTCCATTCACCATTGCAACAAAAAGAATAAAATACTTAGGAATAAATCTACCTAAACAAAAGACCTATATATAGAAAACTATAAAACACTAATGAAAGAAATCAAAGATGACAGAAATAGATGGAGAAATATACCATGTTCATGGATTGGAAGATTCAATATACTGAAAATGAGTATACTAACCAAAGCAATCTATAGATTCAATGCAATCTCTATCAAGTTACCAACGCTATTTTTCAGAGAATTAGAACAAATAATTTCACAATTTGTATGGAAATGCAAAAACCTCAAATAGCCAAAGCAATCTTGAGAAAGAAGAATGGAAGTGGAGGAATCAACCTGCCTGACTTCAGACTATACTACAAAGTTACAGTCATCAAGACAGTATGGTACTGGTACAAAGACAGAAATATAGATCAATGGAACAAAATAGAAAGCCCAGAGATAAGTCCATGCACCTATGGACACCTTATCTTTGACAAAGAGGCAAAAGCATACAATGGAGAAAAGACAATCTCTTTAACAAGTGGTACTGGGAAAACTGGTCAACCACTTGTAAAAGAATGAAACTAGAACACTTTCTAACACCATACAAAAAAATAAACTCAAAATGGATTAAAGATCTAAATGTAACACCAGAAACTATAAGCCTCCTAGAGGAAAACATAGGCAGAATACTCTCAAGAATGGAACTGGAGGAATCAACCTGCCTGACTTCAGACTCTACTACAAATCCACAGTCATCAAGACAGTATGGTACTGGCACAAAGACAGAAATATAGATCAATGGAACAGAATAGAAAGCCCAGAGATAAATCCATGAACCTATGGACACCTTATCTTTGACAAAGGAGGCAAGGATATACAATGGAAAAAAGACAACCTCTTTAACAAGCGGTGCTGGGAAAACTGGTCAGCCACTTGTAAAAGAATGAAACTAGAACACTTTCTAACACCATACACAAAAATAAACTCAAAATGGATTAAAGATCTAAATGTAAGACCAGAAACTCTAAAACTCCTAGAGGAGAACATAGGCAAAACACTCTCTGACATAAATCACAGCAAGATCTTCTATGACCCACCTCCCAGAATATTGGAAATAAAAGCAAAAATAAACAAATGGGACCTAATGAAACTTAAGAGTTTTTGCACAACAAAGGAAACTATAAGTAAGGTGAAAAGACAGCCCTCAGATTGGGAGAAAATAATAGCAAATGAGGAAACAGACAAAGGATTAATCTCAAAAATATACAAGCAACTCCTGAAGCTCAATTCCAGAAAAATAAATGACCCAATCAAAAAATGGGCCAAAGAACTAAACAGACATTTCTCCAAAGAAGACATACAGATGGCTAACAAACACATGAAAAGATGCTCCACATCACTCATTATCAGAGAAATGCAAATCAAAACCACAATGAGGTACCATTACACGCCAGTCAGGATGGCTGCTATCCAAAAGTCTACAAGCAATAAATGCTGGAGAGGGTGTGGAGAAAAGGGAACCCTCTTACACTGTTGGTGGGAATGCAAACTAGTACAGCCACTATGGAAAACAGTGTGGAGATTTCTTAAAAAACTGGAAATAGAACTGCCATATGACCCAGCAATACCACTTCTGGGCATACACACTGAGGAATCCAGATCTGAAAGAGACACGTGCACCCCAATGTTCATCGCAGCACTGTTTATAATAGCCAGGACGTGGAAACAACCTAGATGCCCATCAGCAGACGAATGGATAAGGAAGCTGTGGTACATATACACCATGGAATATTACTCAGCCGTTAAAAAGAATTCATTTGAATCAGTTCTAATGAGATGGATGAAACTGGAGCCCATTATACAGAGTGAGGTGAGCCAGAAAGATAAAGAACATTACAGTATACTAACACATATATACGGAATTTAGAAAGATGGTAACAA
The DNA here is from genome assembly GCF_963930625.1 of Muntiacus reevesi. Lineage (NCBI taxonomy): Eukaryota > Metazoa > Chordata > Mammalia > Artiodactyla > Cervidae > Muntiacus > Muntiacus reevesi. Next base: position 40,591,790 of record NC_089271.1, on the reverse strand, counting down.
TGGCCCTATGTGCAGGGCAGAAGAAGAGACGCAGAAGTACAGAACAGACTTTTGAACTCTGTGGGAGAAGGGGAGGGTGGGATGTTTTGAAAGAACTCTCTGACATAAATCACAGCAGGATCTGCTAAGACCCAGAGTAATGGAAATAAAAGCAAACATAAACAAATGGGAGCTAATGACACTTAATAGCTTTTGCACAACGAAGGAAACTATGAGCAAGGTGAAAATACAGCCTTCATAATGGGAGAAAATAATAACAAATGAAGCAACTGACAAAGAATTAATCTCAAAAATATACAAGCAACTCCTGCAGCTCAATTCCAGAAAAATAAATGACCCAATCAAAAAAATGGGCCAAAGAACTAAACAGGCATTTCTCCAAAGAAGACATACAGATGGTTAACAAACACAGGAAAGATGCTCAACATCACTCATTATCAGAGAAATGCAAATCAAAACCACAATGAAGTACCATCTCACGCTGGTCAGAATGGCTGCTATCCAAATATCTACAAATAATAAATGCCAGAGAGGGTGCAGAGAAAAGGGAACCCTCTTACACTGTTAGTGTGAATGCAAACCAGTACAGCCACTGTGGAGAACAGTGTGGAGATTCCTTAAAAAACTGGAAATAGAACTGCCATATGACCCAGCAATCCCACTCCTGGGTATACACACCGAGGAAACCAGAATTGAAAGGGACACGTGTACCACAATGTTCATCGCAGCACTGTTTACAATAGCCAGGACATGGAAGCAACCTAGATGCCCATCTGCAGACGAATGGATAAGAAAGCTGTGGTACATATACACAATGGAATATTACTCAACTATTAAAAAGAATACATTTGAATCAGTTCTAATGAGGTGGGTGAAACTGAAGCCTATTATACAGAGTGAAGTAAATCAGAAAGAAAAACACCAATAGAGTATACTAACGTATATATATGGAATTTAGAAAGATGGTAACGATGTCCCTATATGTAAGACAGCAAAAGACACACAGTCTTTTGGACTCTGGGAGAAGGTGAAGGTGGGATGATTTGAGAGGATAGCATTGAAACATGTATATTATCATATGTGAAACAGATATCCAGACCAGGTTTGATGCATGAGACAGGGTAATCAGTGCTGGTACACTGGGATGACCCTGAGGGATGGGATGGGGAGGGAGGTGGAAGGGGGGTTCAAGATGGGGAACACATGTACACCCATGGCTAATTCATGTCAATGTATGGCAAAACCCACTACAATATTGTAAAGTAATTATCTTTCAATTAAAATTAATTAATTAATTAAAAATAAAGTAAAATGAGGAGTGGCTAATGACCTTAAGCTGAAGCTCCAATACTTTGGCCACCTGATGCAAAGAGCAAACACACTGGAAAAGACCTTGATGCTGGGAAAGATTGAAGGCAAAATGAGAAGGGGGCAACAGAGGATGAGACGGTTGGATGGCATCACTGACTCAATGGACATGAGTTTGAGCAAACTCAAGGAAATGGTGAAGGACAGGGAAGCCTGGCGTGCTACAGTCCATGGGTTCACAAAGAGTCAGACATGACTGAGTGACTGAATGACAACAAAGATCTTTAAGGTTGCTTTAATCTCTAACATGTTATCATTTTAGAAGGTGAAAACATGAAAACACACCTTCTGTAGTTAATCTGGATTAACTGGATATACTGGGCACATCAATGATTACAAAAACAATATGCTTTCTTCACCCTACATTCCCTTTCCCCTGAATTTTGCAGTACAAAAGAGTCACACCTTCATTTTACATAGAGTGCTAGCTTCAGCAACCAGCACATAAGGCAAAAATCACATATTGTAAAAATCGCCCTTGAAAAAAATGCTTTAAATTTTCCACAAGGAACAGTATAGGTGATTCTGTATATACGGTGCAACACTATACAGTTATATGAATTTCTACATGTATTTTACACATATGAAGTACATAGTGAAGAATATTTAATAAAGAAGAGGTGCAAAATAGCATTTTAAGTATTTTAAATTATATGAGATAAAGACTGACGACCATGGAAGGATATAGCAATGTGTAAAGTTGAATTCACACAAGTTAAATGTCTGTGGAACTGGTTTATTAAACAAGCTCAACCTGACCAAGTATAAACAAGAAATGGATGTATTTTTCTTCATTATTGCCTTCAATCTGTATACATCAAACCAGTTTCCCTGCCTTGTGAAAATGTCCTAGACAAATCTGACTTTTTAAAACTGAAGCATAGTTGATTTACAATATTGTGTTAGTTTCAGATCTAAAATCTCCTGGCTTCCAGGCCACTTTAAAAACAAGCCTTATTTTGGCATTTTAAAAATCCAATATAAGTCAATATTTTAATCTCATATCCAATTGAAAACTTCTCCCAGTCTTCTGGCTCAGAGAACCAAAAAGTTGGACAAGAAGTCAACTCTTTCTTGGGTGGCCGGTTAACTAACCTGGAACAGCTTTTCCCATAATTCCCTCTCCTATAGAGACATTGGCCCCAAAACCAGATCTAGAAGCTACAGTCCCATGTAGACTTCTCCATCAGCTCCCACAGAGTATAAGGTCTAATTCCTATAACAAACCCATCATAATTCTACTCCTCTCATCAAACCCAGGCTGGTACACTTTCCCTTCTTGCACACTTTTGCTTGCTTCTCTGAGATACAGAGAAGATTATAGGAGAAGGGAACCAGTTTATGTCAGTGTGCTGCTAAGTCATTTCAGTCGGGTCTGACGCTTTGTGACCCCATGGACCATAGTCTACCAGGCTCCTCTGTCCATTGGATTCTCCAGGCAAGAATACTGGAGTGGGTCGCCATGCTCTCCTCTGGGGGATCTTCCTGACCCAGGGATCCAACCTGTGTCCCTTGCATTAGCAAGCAGGTTCTTTGCCACTAGCGCCACCTAGGAAGCCCATCTCATGTCAATGATGCTATTTAAATGCCTCTGTCAAGGCAACCACCAAAATGCTGGATCTTCTATGGTCCACAGCTTCCAGGGGAGTGGGATCTTTGGACCTCTGGGTAGTCCACAGGGACCTCTGAGTAGCTGTCTCCTGGCTCTGGTGACACACTCTGGCTGATAAGTTCTGACACCTTCAGCTCTTCTACCTGAAAGAAATCCTGATGCCTCTTACTTCTAAGAACCCCCCTGTTCCAACAAGCCACCTTCCTGGGCAGAGTCCCTGAAAGATGACTCCAGCTACCTTAGCCACAGTCCTCTCGACCCCCAAGATCTGCATCCCAGATCACTAGGTGATGGAAACACAGCCTATCCTGCTGCCCCTATACTTGGACTGCTCTTCCTGATTCTCCAGCCAGCTTTGCCCTTCAGACTTCTCCAGGTGAGAAGTGGGCATGAGTCTCTTTAATCCTAAATATCCCTAAATTCCAAAGAAAGCACATAAATTTCTCCCAAGAGCTACATCACAGCTGTTTCATCCCAAGAAAATACTGGGATGGCTGGAGAAAAGCCAATACTTACTGATACCTTCAATCTCCTTCTTGAATTTCTAGCCTTCTCTTCACTATGCTGCTGGGGTGGTGGTCTCTGGATGGTTTTTGTTGAATTTTAATGAGTTCTGAAGATTTTTTTTTGAACATGGTGTTTTTTTTTATCACCTATTATAGTTGGCTTTTGGTCTTTAATTCTATTGAATATCCTTATACTATTTCTCTAAACCTTAGCTTTGAGCAAAAGAGTCCTTAAAATGAATAATAATATCCTGTGGTATAATTTTAGGAACCCTAGGAAAGTCTGCCTCCCCAAATATTTTCCTCCCTCCTTCCTTCTATGAGGCATTAGACCCCACCATTAGAATTGTATTTGGGGGGGCTTTCCTGGTGGCTCAGTGGTAAAGAATCCACCTGCCAATGCAGGAGACACAGGCTCGATTTCTGGTCCAGGAAGATTTCACATGCTGCAGAGCAACTAAGCCTGTGTACCACAACTATTGAGCCTGTGCTCTAGAGCCCAGGAACCATGACTACTAAAGCCCGAGCTCCACAACAAGTGAAGCCACTACAATGAGAAACCTGCACACCGCAACTAGAGAGTAGCCCCCACTTGTCACAACTAGAGAAAGGCTTCGCAGCAATGCACAGCCAAAACTAAATAAATTTTTTAATATTAAATATATTTCACCTGATTTGACAGATTAGGCCCTCAAGGATCCTTGGGGGAAACACCTTCAGCTATTATTCTTTAGCAACACTTTGCCGTGAATAAGTAAATCAGATTGCTTTCCAGAGAGACAATTAGTTGAGTAGTGGCTGAGAATAAACTCCCACACAGGTAAGTTTTGATGAGAAAAAGCTAAGTTTGGATCACAGGTTGTATAGGTGCTGAATCTGAGTCATCAGGGACCAGCACAAGAGCCCTGGAGTGAAGACCAAGAGAACAAGGAAGGATGCTGAAAGGTAGAAAGAAACGGTTCTCTCATTCAAATTTTTCTAGGTAGTCCTTGACACAAAGAATATGTTATGTGCTATGTAAATGTTTATTTTAATTGCCTAAGAGAATAATAATCTCATTTCTGAGGATAAAATATTTAAATGCCTTTTTAAATTTCACATCTAGTTTGTCTTCCTTCACCCCAATACTTGTTCCCCTAAATTATTTCATGACCTCATGGATATTTGAACTAAAGTGTTAAAAATTTTAGAAAACATGTTTATTTAGTGACTACATGCTAAGTCGCTTCAGTCATGCCCAACTCTTTGTGACCCCATGGACTGTAGCCCACAAGGCTCCTCTGTCCATGGGGATTCTCCAGGCAAGAATACTGGAGTGGGTTGCCATGCCCTCCTGGGAAGGAGGCATGGAAGAAGCATGGAAGGATCATGGAAGATCCCTGGGATCTTCCAGACACAGGGATTGAACTCTCGTCTCTTACATCTCCAGCATTGGCTGGCTGGCTCTTGACCACTAGTGCCACCAGGGAAGCCAGAGATAAGTTCATTTGGGGTGGGGGGAGCTCTGCTAATGCTTAGCTACAGAAGCAGAAGAATGTCAATGGTGAAATGTTTAATCACACAATGTTACCCTTTCACTCTTTATTTCTGACACTGATATGGAGGGACAGAGAATTAAATAAAGATACTGTGGACCAGAATAGTGGTTCTCAAACTTGAATGAACACCAAAATCACCAGGGAGCTTGTTGAAAACACAGATCCCAGGGCCCCACACCCAAAGACCATACTTCGAAAAACTGAGTTGGGACAAATGCAGACCCCTAGGTCTGCCTGTCCCCAAGACACATACATACACATCTATCAGACATTTGTTCAGTTTTCTGCCTAACCCCTTTTTCAATGCATATCAACTCCCCCAAAGTTTGGTCCTAGCAAGTTCCCTTTCTTCACCTCCATCTTCTCAACCCACACAACTCAGTGGAACCTCAAGAAAAGGTTTGTGGATTTGTCTTTCCAGGACAGAGCCCCCCACCCCTTAACTACATCCTTCAGGGAGATTGATGTGTAACATAGGAATGCCAGATTACTGATTTATAAAGAAAAATCTGTCCACAGATGGAGGTTGGACACTTGCACTGCTGCATTCTCTCCCTAAAAGAAATCTCACATGGGAAGAAGCTCATAATCAATGGTTTGCTTATTGGGCACGGAATCAGGCAAGGACTTTGGGTAGAGGAACCACTATTGGGTGCTGTGAGGTTGAGAGTGTCTGATGCCTCTGTCTTCATAATCAAGATTCACTTTCCCCTAGTACCCAATGGGGCAAGGCAGACTCTGTCTTAGATAAGGCTTTGAAGGGAACTGCCATTAGCCCAGGTGGCATGTGTTTGTATCTGTGTCCCTGAGGGGACCAACTTCTTCTCTGGTGAACACATTTCTTCATTAGGAGTCATAAAATAAATATCTTTTGAATTGTGAATTAACTCAAAATGACTGCATGCCCTTCACTCAGGATGCATTATGTGATCATTTACAGACCTGAAAGTCATCCTGTCTCTTTAAAGAGACTTAATCTCTCTGAGACTTAAGTTGTAACATAACCACATAAAAGATCAGAGGAAAGGGATGGAATCAGTCTTCCATTAATTCTTGGGGAGCAATTTTAAGTTCTGGATTACAACAGTTTTAAGGTCTCAGGACATAGAAGGAAAAAGAAAATTCCTGGCAGAGGGTAAGGAAATGGAGCAACAGAAGCTATGGTTCCACATATGACCCCTGTAGCACTGTGGTCAGAGACAAACAAACCCTGAAGAACTTTCCTAAAGCCATCCAGAGGCCCAGCCTCAGTCATGGGAGATGGAAAAATTATAGGACCAAGTTATTGGTTTGATCTTGTATTGGGTACTTTTAAATTTATCCAAAATGGCATCTCAATTCTTCGAAATTATAGTCTTTTAAATTTTTCTTCTCAAAATGATAGATTATGCCAGTTATGCAAAAGATTCATTAATAATACCAGGACTCATTGAACTCATATAGTTCAATATCAGAAAAACAAACAATCCAATCAAAAAATAGGCAATAAACCTAAACAGACACTTCTACAAAGAAGACATTCAGAGGGCCAATAAACACATGAAAAGATGCTCAACATCACTGATTATTAGAGAAATACAAAATCTCAGTGTAGGTGATACCTACAATGAGGTATCACCTCACACTATTCAGAATGGCCATTACCAAAAAGTCTACAAACTATGAATGCTTGAGAGGGTGTAGAGAAAAGGGAACCCTCTTGCATTGTTGGTGGGAATGTAAATTGATACAGCCACTATGGAGGATAGTATGAAGATTCCTTAAAAAACTAGAAATGAAACAACCATTAGCTTAGTTTAGCTCAGACTCTCAGTTATGTTTGACTCTTTGCAACCCCATGGACTGTAGCCCACCAGGCTCCTCTGTCCATGAAATTCTCTGGGCAAGAATACTAGAGCAGGTAGCCATTCCATTCTCCAGGGGATCTTCTGACATAGGAATCAAAATTCCGTCTCCTGCATTGCAGGTAGATTCTTTAGCATCTGAACCACCAAGGAAGCCCCAAAGGGACCAAGCCCTTAATCAAAAACAAATAATAATATTGGTATCTACTGAAACATATCCCAGAGCACAACTCCCATCCCTCAGAACAACTCTCTTTTGTGAAGACCAATCATGAAGGATCACCCCACCCATGATTCCAGGACTAAAGGGAGGAGTGAAAATTCGAGACCTCTGTATATTTGAGTCATATTCTGCTTTGTTTTTTCAATAACTAAGGCACATCTATAATTGAAACAAGCAGTTACAAGATTTTTCTATTCAGCACAGAGATAGAGTCTTATTCCTAATTTATACTCTGCCATCAACTCTGTGTGGTACAGACAAATTTCCCCTCTCTGGGCTTCTGATTTCATACCAGAAAATACAGGGATTAGCCAAGGTGATCTTTCAAGTTTCTTTCAATACAACAATCTGTGTTTCTATAAAAATAAAGGCTAATACAGAGGAGTTGTGATATTAATGGTAGCATAGTGCTTGGTGCTTAATAAAAACACTTAACCCTTTCAACTTGATGTACACCACTTCATTTAATTCTTCCAGCAAGCTTGTGAGGGATGTGCTGTTAACCCCCATTATTCTGGTTGCTATTGAGGCAACAAACTGTTTTTAATATCGGTAAATAGAATGACAAGTATTGGGCTTCTCAGGTGGCTCAGTGGTAAAGAATCCGCCTGCCAAGCAGGAGATGCAGGTTCAATCCCTGAGTCAGGAAGATTCCTTGTAGAAGGACATGGCAACCCACTCCAGTATTCTTGATTGGAGAATTCCATGAACAGATGAGCCTGGCGGGCTGCAGTCCATAGGGTCACAAAGAGTCAGACACAACGTGGTGACTAAACAACAACATAATAAGTATTATAAATATATAAATAATAACAATAAGATATAAATATTTTTGCTTAAAAGCAAAATGACTGTATCTCACAGTTTCCTGAGGTCGAGAATCTGGGGGACTCTCTTGGACTGCGTGGCTCAGTGTCTTTCCTGCAGCTGCAGTCAGAGAGTGACTGTAGCAGGGACTGCAGGAGGCTGGAGCAGCTGGGGGCTGATTGAGCATCCTCCATGTTCATGCACAGTCTATTCTCATTATCTGAAGTACTTACACCCTATAAAGTCACCACTATAAACACTAAATTAGCAAATGCTCCTGAGGAAATACCAGGTTTAAGTTCCTGCAAGCCTCTCTTCACAGTATTTTCAACAACTGATCAATATGTAAACCTTGTTTTGTGTGTTTCCAACACCTTATTGGATCCATATTGTTGGTTCACTCACATTGAACTCACAGCCAACAGCAATAGAACACATGCCTGAAGGAAATGTAACCAACACACATATTTTCTCCATAGAGCACACGACAGTCTTCTTGCACTTAGGAACACAAGGTCACACTTCAACACTGCACTTGGGGGGTCACTTTAAGCAGCAAAAACATCAATAAAAAATACAAACACACACTCAACAAAACATGGCACAAAATATTAGACCGCAAAAAGGATACTTGTTTAGTGTGTGCGAATGTGCTAAGTCACTTCAGTCGTGTCTGATTCTTTGCAACCCCATGGACCCTGCCAGGCTCTTGTGTCCATGGGATTCTCCAGGCAAGAATACTGGAGTGGGTTGCCATGCCCTCCTCCACAGGATCTTCCCGCCCCAAAGATCAAACCTGTGTCCCACGTCTCCTGCATTGGCAGGTGTATCCTTTACCACTAGCACCATCTGAGCGCTGAAACGAGAAGGCAGAGATTGAAGTCTTGTTCAATATTAGCTGGGAACTGTGCATTGGGTGGCTCAAATTATTTTTCACTATATGCATGTCCCCAAAGGACCCCACAAAAGCCCTCTGCAAGTATTGATTTTGGGTTACACAAAAATTTTGGCAAGTAGGGAGATTTACCTGTAGGGAAGATCAACAGTATTTTGAGAGCTTCTCAATTTGGTTTCTAGCTCCAATACTTTGGTCACCTGATGCGAAGGACTGACTCATTGGAAAAGACCCTGATACTGGGAAATATTGAAGGCAGGAGGAGAAGGGGATGACAGAGGATGAGATGGTTGGATGGCATCACCGACTCAATGGACATGAGTTTGAGTAAACTCTGGGAATTGGTGATGGACAGGGAGGTCTGGCGTGCTGCAGTCCATGGGATCACAAAGAGTCATACATGACTGAGTGACTAAACTGAACCTGAATTCATTTGGGCTTCCTCACAGCATGGTGAGTTCTAGACAGCTAGACAGCTTACTCAGAAGCTGGTGACTTCAGCATGAATATTCCAGCAAGCAAGCTAGAAACTGCATCACCATTTCTGACCTACCCTCTAAGGTCCTGTAGCATTGGTCCTGTAGCATTATATCCACTATGTTCAATCAATTACAAGCAAGCCACAAACCTATCCAGATTCAAAAGTAAAGAGCATAAGCCCCATCTTCTGAAAGGAAGCAGCAAGGTTCTAGAAGAAAATGGGTGATGGGAGAATGTTGTGGCCATCTTGGGAAAATACAATTTGTTGTACCCATTTTACAGATGAGGAAATGGATGTGTGTAAAGTTAAACAGATTGCTCAAAATCACCCAGTTAATATGTAGCAGAGCCAGAATCTGAACCCAGGCTTCTCTGACTTCAAAGCCTATTCCCTAACCACTTTGCATCCTGCTCCGTGTAGTGTTCCCTTTGGTTTATAATCCATAGTTTTAACACAGTTATACACAAAACCTGGAGCACACCAGTGTGGCTGAGCAAAGGGCTTCATGAAACATGGAATTTTAGGGGGAATCTGTAGAAAAGAAAGAAGTTGCTTGGCAACTGCTGTGAGAGAGATTGAGCAAAGCATGACACTGAATATGAAGAAGTCAAGGAAAATTGAACAAAGGTCGAACAAATCAAGGTCTAACCAAGATTAGATGCAATATAAAGAAGGGATAATGGAGAAATCTTGAGTCTTCAGGCCTAGTAAAGCACACAGAGAAATAGAACCACATGGACAGAAATGCAGTAGAACCTGGACACTGGAAGCAGCACAGATACCCACAGGTGAGCTGGCCAGCACAGAATGACTTTTAGCATGTTCAGAAAATTTTATCACAAGACACCCCCTGTTTTCATCCATCACTTGAGAACTAGATTTCTGGTTCTGGGGGCCCCAGAATAAACTAGAAAACTGAAAACGATGGTGCGGAATTCAGAGTCTGCCAGAAACATGCTACCCGTAGGGCCGTTCATTGACTATAAAAGGGGGGATGGCAGGTACCTACCACTTGGCGAAGTTATATTAATACAAGCCAGCACCATGTTTTCCAATGACAACTAATCCCCAGTTCAGGCAAAGCAGCCTATTGCTAAAAGGACAAGCCGAGGATCATTGCTTTCATTACAATAGTTAACTGTGATTATGCCTGACACAATTTTTCCCATGAAAATGATTATTTGAAGGTTCAGATAAAATCAGCATTTTGGTCACTCAGATGTAGGTTTGTCTTAACTAAGTGTCTCAGAATGAAGGAAGGACCCCAACACTCAGTGGAAATCTGGGAACCCCAAACCTCTGATGAAGGGCTCCAGAGGGGCCCATCTTCCTGATGATAATTCTGAGTCTCAGATTCTTCACTGCTCTTACTGGTTAACCAATATTCATTTTCTTTTTCTTGCTGATTATTCTAGTTTTCCATTGATGTGTAACAGCTTAGCAAATTGGGTGACTTTAAAACAACAGCTTGATTTTGTTCATAATTTTGTGGGTCAGGACTTCAGGAAAGGTTTGTCTGAGCAGTTCTTGCTTGGGGCCTTCATGTGGGTGCAGTCAAATGCCAGCTGGGGTTGCAGTCATCTGAAGGCTCGAGTGGGCTGGATGTCCAAAATGGTGCATACACAAGGCAGACGTTGATGCCACCTGTTGTCCAGGAGCTCAGCTGGGCCTAAAGACTGGAGCACCAACATCTCCACGATAATGATCTCAGGATGGTCAGTCTTCTAACATGATGACTAGCTTCTTCCAGAGTTTCCCAAGAAAGCCAAGCAGGGGCCATAAGCAAGGCCTTCTCCAATAGCCTTGGAAATCATTTCTATCACATTCTATTAGTAGCCGTAATCATAAGCAATCAGATTTGGGGGGGGGGCGGTGTGCAAGACCTACCTCTTGATGGAAGGAGTGTTGAAGAATGTTAATGAAGGCTATGCTTTAAAATTTCCTGCTAGATGTCGAAATGTGTTCCTCTAAGAGATGTTGAAATCCCAGCCCCAGTCCTGTAAATGTGAACTTATTTGGAAATAGGGTCTTTGTAGATGATCAAATTAAGATGAGGTCATTAGGGTGGGCCTAATTCACCTAATGCAATATGACTGTTTATTGTTGTTCAGGCACGAACTTATGTCCAACTCTTTGGTACCCTGTGAACTGTACACCAGGCTCCTCTGTCCTCCACTGTCTCCCACAGTTTGCTTAAATTCATGTCATTGAGTGGATAATGCCATCCAACCATCTAATCCTCTGCCACGCCCTTTTGCCTTCAATCTTTCCCAGCATTTTTCCAGTCATTTCCAGTGAGTTGGCTCTTCATATCAGGTAGCCAAAGTATTGGAGCTTCAGCATCAGTCCTTCCAATGAACATTCAGGGTTGATTTCCTTTAGGATTGACTGGTTTGATCTCCTTGCAGTCCAAGCAACTCATGAAAAGGGGAAATCTGGACCCAGAGAACATACACACAGGGAGAATGCCATATGAAGGTAGAGGCAGAGATTTGGGTGATGCCAAGGAACAAGCCAAGGAATGCCAAAGATTGCCAGCAAACCACCAGAAGCTACAAAAAATACATAGGACAGATCCTTCCCTCGCATCCCTCAGAAACAATCTACCCTGCCAGCATCTTGATCTCAAACTTCTGGCCCCCAGAACTGTGAGGCAATGCATATCAATACATATCAATCGTTTAAGTCACCCAATTTGTGATACTTTGTTACAGAAGCACTAGAAAAAGAATACATTTCCATGTAAGCTAAAAGAGCCTTGATTTTGTTTAAGAAAACAAGCCTCGGTAAACACACCCACCTTCCCAGATACTCTTGCTGCTTAGAGATGGCCAGAAAACACTGATCTGCCAGGGATTTCTGTTTACTTGAGAAAAGGTCATCCTTTCTACTTTCTCCACGTTTCTTTCCTACTGCCTACAATGCAGATATGAGCTATAGGAACAAATCAACTCTGAGGACACAAGCAGATCCAGAAGATGGAAAGAATCTGAGTCCCCCACCCCCACCCCATCCCTTGTTCAAGGTTAACCCTCTCAGTTCAACAAATGGGTCACCCTTGACAAAGCATCTCTTGTGTACCAGGCAGGCACCATGCTAGGTGCTGGCGAGTCTTCTCTACCTGCCTCTAATGATCTATCTTTAATTTCAGTGGCAGCTCATCTCAGCTTAATGAGATAAGTGCAGGCCTGGGATGTGGATGTGATGTTAGGGACTCCCAGAGGGATGTCTCCTACCCAGCCTGCCAGAAGAGCTTCCTGGAACTCCCTTCAGGGAGGAACCCCAGAAATGTTCAGCCTTCAACATCTCTTTCAGGCACTGGAGACCTGAGGGCCAGAAGAATGTTCCCTAATCCCTCAACAAGAAACACAACTTCCTGGAGTATCAGGTGGTCAGACCAGGGCTCTCTGAAGGCCCTAGGTGCTGAGAACTGCATGGCTGAGGCTGCCCCCAGATCCCCTGGCAGCCGCCAACTCAGGACTCCTAGCAACAAGGGCCTCCCAGGCTGTCCTGGGAGACACCTCAGGCTGTCTCAGAGTAGCCAAGCTCGCACTGTTCTCAAGAGGTCTAATCAACAGCAACCTGAAAGAAGCCATACCACGGATAAAACCAAGCAGGCCCAGAACCTGGTGACTAAATGTCCTTTGGGGGTTTCCCTGGTGGCTCAGATGGTAAAGAATCTGCCTGCAATGTGGGAGACCCAGGTTCGATCCCTGGATCAGGAAGATCCCCTGGAGAAGGGAAAGACTACCCATGCCAATATTCTCCCCTGGAGAAGTCCATGCACAGATGCTATAGTCCATGGGGTTGCAAAGAGCAGGACATGACTGAGTGACTAACACTTTCACTTTCAAATGTCCTTTTAGCTGTGAGGATCTGCAATCAGCCCGTTTCTCATAATCACTTCTCAACATCACCAGCAACAGCAACATGGTTGCTTCCAGGGTTTTCTACAGAAAGTGAGCACACTAGGCTTCCTGCTGATCCAAGTCTGGCTTTCCTCATGCCACTGGGAATTCAGGCAGATGATCAGCATGGTCCTGAGGAGCCTGAGAACAGAAGCCATTCTAAAAAGTTCACTGCTCACAGCCCTTACAGAACTTTCACCAGTCCAAGGCAATCACCATCCTCTGAGACCCAGGCCCACACACATGACTGGAGCTGTCAGCAAGAGCTGACTGGAACCTGCTCCTAGTTCACTTCCAGAACTCTCGCCTCCTTTTCAGAAGAAGTGTAAACAAGGCCCTCAACACAGCCAGAGAGGGATTGTCATGGGTTTCCACAGTCCCTCTGCCAATGGATGTAAAGACCGGGAAGGCGGAGTGGGATGGAATGTTAATGAAACAGATCTGTTCTCAGATCTGTTTTACAGCCTTGCAACAGTTACTGAAACCCTCTGAGCCACAATTTTCTCATCTATGAAAGTGAAAGTGTTAGTCGTGTCCAACGCTTTGTGACCCCATGGACTGTGGCTTGCCAGGCTTCTCTGTTCATGGGATTCTCCAGGCAAGAATACTGGAGTGGGTTGCCATCCCCTCCTCCAGGGGATCTTCCCAACCCAGGAATCATATTTCATCTATAAGACAAGGCAATAATATTTACCACTCTCACTGAGAGGATTAGATAACAAAATGTATGCAGAGCATCTAGCAAGCTACCTGGCACATAACAGGAGGTAATCAATAACCAAAGGGCCCCTTCTCTACTTCACTCATCACACTGTGATTTCCAAAGTCATCTGGGGAAGAAACCATAAGGAACTGGAGGTGCACTGCCATGTCCCTTTAAGAGTGAGGTTCACATTGTCTCTTTTCTATGTCCCCCATGGCAGCTGCCATGGTGCTTATCCATGGCACATGCCCAGCAGCACAGTAATAAAGGAGTTAAGAAGAGTGAGGGGAAATGAAAGAGGGAGGACAAGGAAAAGATAGTCTCATCAGAATGGCATTTACCGTTAAAAGAGCACTTTCGAAGCCAGGATAAAACCAGTGGTGCAGTGAGGTAGCAAAAAAAACCAGCTCTCTCTGGCACTCTGAACAAGTCCAATATTTTCCCCACAGGTAGATATGGTGTGAAAAAGGACCACAGCATCCCCCAGACTTGGGAAGGGGACCACCTACCCACCCACTCACACTCCATCCACACCCTCGCCATACCCCACTGAGTCTCCCTCTGCTAGCCTTCTCTACTTTCTCTCCTTTCTGAATGTTTTCAACTTACATTCCATTGACTTTAAAATTAAACATTATATAAATAATATGTTTCTTAATCTAGGTTGTATACAATTGGTTCCAGTTTTACTGAGAAATAAGTGATATATAATTATATTAGTGTAAGACATACAACATGATTTGGTTATGTGTATATACTGTGAGATGACTACCACAGTAAGTTTAATTAACATCCATCACCTTACATAGTTATAATTTTTTTCTTATGATGAGAACTTTTAAAATCTACTCAGAAACTTGTAAATATACAATACAGTATTGTTAGCTATAGTCATCATGCTATACATGACATCCCCAGAACTTATTCTTCTTATAACTGGAAGTTTGTATTTCCTGACCACCTTCACCAACCACTCTTTCTTCCACTTGACTCTCTCCCTTCTCCCTGTCACCACCAGAATCTCAGCCCTTCCCATCTTGCTGTCACTCCCTTGAGCACCTCCATCCAGGCCACTCTGCCAACCTCCCAGCCTTGCCTTCTCAGATTCAATGTCTTAATGGCTATCATTGACCTTCCAAAGAGACTGATCATGTCAAGGCATTCATATGTCATAAGATGTTTTAAAATAACACACAATGGATAGTCATCATAGAAGGATTTGAAAACCAAAAGTGAGCCCCCCCCCCCAAATTTTTCATAGGGCCACTCTCCCCCAGAGATAAGAAAACCAAAGCCTGGACAGCCTCAGTCACCTTGGCAGGAGTGCTCAACCCTTCTATATGAACTGGTAGTTCCAGGATTCAATCCTAAACATTCTTCTCTGGAGCAATGACCCTAACCACTACACACACTACCTGTGAGACAGAAACAAGATTGAAAAGAAGGTTTGGGGTCAAATCATAGATCATGGATCAAACATCATCATCAAATATCATAATCCTATTATGTTGACATAAAAAGTCATTGTAGATTCAGAGGAAGGATGTAATTAAAGCCAGCACCCACATACAAGAGATGGCAGAACAAATTTTAGGGAGGGTAATATAGTATTACATATTCAGAGGCCTAGAAAGGGCTCTTTGATCCATTGACCTGATATCTGATATTTATATTGAAAAATAATAGAATGGGAAAGACTACCGATCTCTTCAAGAAAATTAGAGATACCAAGGGGACATTTCATGCAAAGATGGGCTCAATAAAGGACAGAAATGGTATGGACCTAACGGAAGCAGAAGATATTAAGAAGAGGTGGCAAGAATACACAGAAGAACTATACAAAAAAGATCTTCATGACCCAGATAATCATGATGGTGTGATCACTCACCTAGAGCTAGACATCCTGGAATGAGAAGTCAAGTGGGCCTTAGGAAGCATCACTAGAAGCAAAGCTAGTGAAGGTGATGGAATTCCAGTTGAGATATTTCAAATCCTAAAAGACGATGCTGTGAAAGTGCTGCACTCAATATGCCAGCAAATTTGGAAAACTCAACAGTGGCTAAAGGACTGGAAAGGGTCAGTTTTCATTCCAATCCTAAAGAAGGCAATGCCAAAGAATGTTCAAACTACCACACAGTTGCACTCATCTCACATGCTAGCAAAGTAATGCTCAAAATTCTCCAAGCCAGGCTTCAACAGTACATGAACTGTGAACTTCCAGATGTTCAAGCTAGATTTAGAAAAGGCAGAGGAACCAGAGATCAAATTGCCAACAAACCTGGATCATCGAAAAATTAAGAGAGTTCCAGAAAAACATCTACTTCTGCTTTATTGACTATGCCAAAGCTTTTGACTGTGTGGATCACAACAAAATGTGGAAAATTCTTCAAGAGATGGGAATATCAGACCACCTGACCTGCCTGCCGAAAATCTGTATACAGGTTAAGAAACAACAGTTAGAACTGGACATGGAACAACAGACTGGTTCCAAATAAGAAAAGGAATATGTCAAGGCATATTATTACCCTGTTTATTTAACTTATATGTAGAGTAAATCATGAGAAATGCCAGGCTGGATGAATGACAAGTTGGAACCAAGATTGCCATGAGAAATATCAATAACAGATATGCAGATGACACCACCGTTATGGCAGAAAGTGAAGAAGAACTAAAGAGCCTCTTGATGAAAGTGAAAGAGGAGAGGGAAAAAGTTGGCTTAAAACTCAACATTCGGAAAACTAAGATCATGGCATCCGGTTCCATCACTTCGTGGCAAATAGATGGGCAAACAATGGAAACAGTGACAGACTTTATGTTTTTGGGCTCCAAAATCACTGCAGATGGTGAAATCAAAAGATGCTTGCTCCTTGGAAGAAAAGCTATGACCAACCTAGACAGCATATTAAAAAGCAGAGACAGTACTTTGCTGATAAAGTCCATCTAGTCAAAGCTATGGTTTTTCCAGTGGTCATGTATGGATGTGAGAGTTGGACTATAAAGAAAACTAAATGCCAAAGAATTGATGCTTTTGAACTGTGGTGTTGGAGAAGACTCTTGAGAGTCCCTTGGACTGCAAGGGAGTCAACCAGTCCATCCTAAAGGAAATCAGTCCTGAATATTCATTGGAAGGACTGATGCTGAAGCTGAAACTCCAATACTTTGGCCACCTGATGCAAAGAACTGACTCAAATGTAAAAGACCCTGCTGCTGAGAAAGATCGAAGGTGGAGAGGATAAGGGGACTACAGAGGATGAACTGGTTGGATGACATCACCGACGCAATGGACATGAGTTTGAGCAAGCTTCGGGAGTTGGTGATGGACAGGATAGCCTGGTGTGCAGCAGTCCATGGTGTCACAAAGAACCAGACATGACTAAATGACTGAACTAAACTGATAAGGGCATACATGTAAGACTGCTCATGGCAGCAATATTTCAAATAGAAAAAAAAAAAAAAAAAAACATCTAACCTAAATTAACCTAAATGATGCCCACAGTATTCTGCACTGTGGACAGGCACTTCCATGCCTCCATATGAGCACCTCAGTCTGCAATGCCTTTATCCCACTGTTCTGCCTAGTGAAGTCCCACTCGGCCTTCAAGGTTCAAGGCAAACTTGTCCTCCTCCATGACCACCTTCTCATCCCCTGAGTTCAACTTCATTATCACTTTCCCATGTGGCTTCGGATTGCTTTGCCAGTGCAGCCAAGTACCTCTCTTTGACTCTTCCTTATTCTGAGTTTTATCAGTGCCTGGCCCTCACCCCAGGCAGTTTCTGCCTTCTGTGTCTGAATCTCCCCACCATATAGTGCCTGGCACACAGGGGCTTACTCACTGAATTGAATTGCCCAAGCCTCTAGTTACATGTACTTCTCTGATAGCTCATTTGGTAAAAAATCTGCCTGCAATACAGGAGACTCTGGTTCAGTTCCAGGGTTGGGAACTTCAGCTGGAGAAGGGATAGGCTACCCACTCCAGTATTTTTGGGCTTCCCTTGTGGCTCAGCTGGTAAAGAATCCACCTGCAATGCGGGAGACCTGGAATCAATCTCTGGGTTGGGAAGATCCCCTGGAGAAGGGAAAGACTACCCACTCCAGTATTCTGGCCTGAAGAATTCCATGGACTGTATAGTCCATGGAGTCGCAAAGAGTCAGACACGACTGAGAGACTTTCACTTCACTTCACTAGTTATATAGTATTTCATAATTTAGAAAGCACAGTCACAAATAGGCACCTTTGACTTTTAAAACATTAAAAAGCAGCAAAATAACAAAGGAGCCATTTAGATTAAATTTTTTGAAAGCAGCAGAAGTCAATTTTTGTTCCCATTTTAGAGATAAGGAAACTGAGGCTCACAATTGAGTTTTCCGAAGGTCACACAACCAGTGAAGGAAAAATGGTCTTCTGATTTGAATGCCATGATCTCTTTACAACACCAAGAAAGGGGGGGGGGGGAATGGGCTAAGGTGGCCCCTTAGCTGGCTACTTACTCACCTTCACTGTGGGGAGACCTCATGGCTCCCAAGGGACTGGGAAAGGAGCTTTTAAAGAGCCAGATCCCTTGAGAGTAAGTAATTTCTCCACCTGCCATCTGAACTATCCTTTCTCCTTACACAATCTTTTAAGCTGGTTCTGATCCCCAATTCACCCCAATTCTATGCACCTAGTCTCAAGTTTCTTTAAAAAAATATTTATTTTCTTATTTATTTATTCATTTATTTGGCTACATTAGGTCTTAGCTGCAAGGATCTTTGCTGCATCATGCGGGATCTTTCACTGTGGCTCACAGACTCTCTAGTCAGGGCATGTGGGTTCCAGAGCACATGGGCTTCAGTAGTTGCAGGACACACACTTAGTTGCCTCACAGCTTGTGGGATCTTAGTTCCCCCAACCAGGGATGCAACCTATGCCCCCCACATTGCAAAGCAGATTCTTAACCACTATACCACCAGGGAAGTCCCTCAATTTTTGAAACTGGTTTCCAGGGGTAAAACTCATTGCTTGGGTTCTTAAAAGTCACTCCCACCTCAATCTTCCACATCAGTCTCCTCCTTTAGCATCATTATCAGTGTACTTTCTCCCATCTTTTTACCTTACTCTGGCCCTAGCTTACGCCTGGGCTTTTATACTTCAGTACAGCCTGAGATGCCAGAAAAACAGAATCACCTTCCTTCAGGCCAAGGGACAGGCTTTGTCCTATACCAATGCAGGGACCTCTCAGATCAGCTCCCTAATATGTCCCTATGTCAAACGCCTCGAAGACCTGCTCCAATCGCCTTCTAAATAAACCCCACCATCTTGTCCAAGGACTTTTGCAATCACTGTGCTTTGTATGGTGCAAACTGAAATATAAGAAGACTTTCCAAGGTATTAGGTTAATCAAAAAGTTCCTTTGGTTTTTCTAAGTGAAAATAAAAGACAGATTTTTCCTTTTCACCAAGAACTTTACTGAACAACAAATTCACTGTTTCATTCCACTATCCTCTGCCATTTTTTCAGGCAACTTCATAATACCATCTTCCCAAAACTTTTTATCTTTTCGAGGAAAGAACTGTTTACCTTTTACAGTTTTCCAGGGAATTGAAATTTTTTCCACAAAGAAAATTTTGTATAGACTGAAGTAAGTGGACATCTGAAAGTGCAATGTCTGGTGAATATGGTGGATGAATCAGAACTTCCCAGCCAAGCTGAACAGCTTTTGCCTGGTCATCAAAGAAACATGTGGTCTTGTGTTATCCTGGTGGAAGATTATGGGTTTTTTCTTGATTAATTCCACATGTTTTCATCAAGTGCTGCCTTCAGTTGGTCTAACTGGGAGCAGTACTTGTTGGAATTAATCATTTGCTTTTTGAGAAGGTGCTCATAATAGAGGACTCCCTTCCAATTCCACCATATATACAACATCACCTTCTTTGGATGAAGACCAGCCTTTGATGTGGGTGGTGGTGGTTCATTCCACTTGCCCTTGACCTCTTCCATTTCACATTATTGTACAGTATCCACTTTTCATTGCCCATCAAAATTTGTTTTAAAAACAGAACATTTTCATTACATTTCAGTAGAAAATTGCATGTGGAAATATGGTCAAGAAGGTTTTTTTCTGCTTAACTTATATGGAACCCAAACATTAAAAGTGATGAGCATAACCAAATTGGTGCAAATGTTTTTCAGTGCTTGACTTGGATATTTAGAGTATGTCTATCGGCTCTCTCTCTCACATGGTATAACGTTGACTGTTCTCAATTAATGTCTCGATTTGATTGCTATCAACTCTAACTGGTCTTCCCAACAGTACAGCATTGTACATTGAGAAAGTTCCAGCACAATACTTCACAAACCACTTTTGACACATGCGATCAATCACAGCACCTTCTCCATACACTGCACAAATACTTTTTTGCATTTCAGTTAGTTTTACCTTTCTTGAAATAATAAAGCATAATATGCTGAAAATGTTGCATTTTTCCATCTTCAATATTAAAATGGCTACACAAAAATTCACCAACTTTGATAAGATTTTTAAATGTGCACTGACATGACAGCTGTCACAAGACAATCTAACAAAATTGTCTCAAATGAAGTCAAAGACAACTAAGCACTACCAAGAGTCATCTTACAGAAAAAGACTGAACAAAGCTTTTGGCCAATCCAATACAAACAAAAGGGCTTCAAGGGACTCAGTTTTCAGATGCTCTTTCCTAAAATCTGCTGAAGGCATGCCTGTGATAGAAATGCAGACCCACCTTTCCTACCTCCTTTTTACACTCTGCTGAAATAAAGGGCTACCTCTCATCTTTCCAGAATTTTCTACTGGTTATATGACCCAGACAGCAAAAATGTCTTAGGCATCAAACAGAGTCAAATTTGGGCCAGTGTTGATGAAGCAAATAACTCTAATCATTCAGTAACCAATTTTGTTACAGTTTGGTGGGATCCATTTTTTTGCCTTCACCAAAACTGCAGAAAGACCTACTGGAGTTGTCAGCTGATAATTAAAAATATTTTTTGATAATAGTTTGCTACAGGATCTTCAGCATATGGTGTAGAAGGAGTTTAAAAAGTCAAGCAATGTTACTATAATAAATTCCTTCCACTCTGATCTGTGTATTTATGTGAATAAGATTTCTGGACACTTAAATCAATACATATGAAAAAGAGGAATACAGTTGATGCTGAATGTTTCTTTCTAGCAATAAGTAATACTCATTCACAGACACAACTTATAAACAGATGCATTTGCAATACAATTTTACTTTTATGCTTGACAATTTACATTTTATTTGTCAAACTTTGATATATATTATATTGTTTTGATCAATTTGGTACCAATAATGCACTCATTACAACTTCATTGAGAAGAGATTTTTTTTCAGCACTTAGAGTCTTACTGTTTCTAATGTATTATCTACAGCATGAACATCTCCCCCCAATCTAGGCATGTTGATTAAGTTGCCTATTTGATACTTCTACTGGAATATGTAATAGATATCTCAAACTTAACATGTCTAAAATCATACTTTTGGTATTCTTCTTTATATCAGCTTTTCCTGTAGACTTCCACAGTTCATAAAGGCACTCATCCTTTCAGCTGCTCAGGTCAAAATCCTTAGAGCTAGGACTTCCCTGGTAGTCCAGTGGTTTAAGAATCCACCCTCCAATGCAGGGGTTGTGGGTTCGATCCCTGGTTGAGGAACTAAGATCCCACATGCCATGGGGAAACTAAGCCCGAGTACCACAACTACTGAGCCCATGTGGTCTAGAGCCCGTGCACCACAACAAGAGAAGCCCCCGCATACCACAACTAGAGAAAGGCCAAGCACTGCAAAGAAGAGTGTGCACACCATGAAAAAACCCAGCACAGCCAAAAAGAAGAAAAAGTCTTAGAGCTGTCCTTGACTCCTGAGGTAGCCATGAGACTATGCCTCACTGACCTCCTAACCAGAGAGCTCAAATGAGTGAGAGCACCAGATGCTGTGCCTAAAATCCATCATCGCATATGCATGAAGGCCACTTCTTCCATGGACTGCTCCCCACCAGTAATTGAGTATAGCAGGAATACTAAGGCAGACTCATTCCCGGGAGACATAGGACTCCTTTGTTGACCAACTCTCCAATGGCTTTACCAAAGCTTCCTTAGACTGCATGGTGGCCTTGAACTCTTTCACCCCAAATTCTCTCCTCTCCTCTTCATCCTGAGTCGGACTTCCATCATGGTGGGATGGTTCACCCAGCCTTCCCTGGCCCCTTTCCTATTTTCTTTCACACTGGAAATAAAAATAATAAAACACTGATGTGTTTAATTCCACCTGGGCCTCTGTTTCTCAGAAGGCACAGATTAACACAACTCCTCTGTGTCTCACCCACCTCACAGCCAACCAGCCAACCCTGTCAACTCACTTCACACTATAGCCAGGATCCAACAGCTTTTTCACTATTACTTGGTTCAAGCCATCTTCATCTCTCACCCAGATTATGACAACAGCCTCTTGTCTCAGGTGACATGGTACATGAAAGATGGTCGTGAATTCACTGTGCTCCTTTCTATCTCCTTGCATGTTGCCTTGGCCTCTGAGTGCTTTAGCCAGTTGCATATAGATGGAGCCATGCTGTGCCAGGCTTTAAGAGGATTGGCAGCTTCTGCTTCCTGCCTCCCGAAACCTAGCCCCCATGCCAAGTGGAAGCCCTAATGGCCAACTTGGAGGAGAATCAAAGCCCTCAGCTGACAGTTCCAGCTGAGCTCCTAGACAGCAGCAAGGACCAACCTGCCAACCAATTGAGTGAGCCCTCTTGAAAGTGAGTCCTCTAGCCCCAGATACCTCAGCCAATACCACATGGGGTGAAGATAAGCCATCCCTGCCAAGCCTCACCTAAACTATACAATCATGAGCATATCCATGACTGTGGTTGTCATAAGCCATTGAGTTTGGGAGTGGTTTCTTCTACACCAGTAAATAACTGAAAGAGCCAGAACCCCAACAGGAGATAGATGGCATACTGATGGGGTAACTGAAGCGAGTTTAATTAAGGGACTATGTTTGCAAAGGTGTAATGAGGGTTAACAGATAATGAAGCCACAGGGACTCAAGTGAGAAGGCCTCTACGTCTGTCTCTAGGCCTAAAGGAGCAACAAAAGACAGCAGTTACCAGAAGCCCAGTAGTTACCAGAACTCACTACCTGACAAGACCTGCGGGACACAGCCAAATGGCAGTGACTACAGGGATAGAACCAGAGGACTAACTGGAATTTATGCCCACATCTCATTCTTCTCTTTCTGTCGTCTCCAACGGGTACCCATGAGCTGAATCCACTAAAAGCCAGAGAAGAAGCAGCCCACTTCTGTAGTCCCTAGATGTCAGCTTCCCAGGGCACAGAGCAGGCTGGAGAAAGGTGGAGAGTAGATTTGAAGAGCAAATGAAAGCTATCTAGCACTCCTCCTAATAGCTCTCCCCGCTTTAGCCCAGAACTGCGTGAGTCATAGCAACCTTAGTGAGTGAGTGTTAGTGCTCAGTTGTGTCTGACTCTTTCAACCCCATGGACTGTAGCCCACCAGGCTCCTCTGTCCATAGGATTCTCCAGGCAAGAGTACTGGAGTCGGTTGCTATTTCCTCCTCTAGGAGAATCTTCCCACCCCAGGGATCCAATCTGGGTCTCCTACTTTGCAGGCAGATTCTTTACCATTTGAACCACTAACGAAGCCCCCAGAAATATCTTGCTGTTTGCAATCCCATGGACTGCAGCATGCCAGGCCTCCCTGTCCCCCACCAACTTCAAGAGCTTGCCCAAGTTCATGTCCAATATCTTACTAAAGCTTAAATCAGATGACATCATTCCTTTTTTTTTTTAACATCATTTCTTTGCTCAAAAACTTTCCATCATCAGTCAAAGCTAAAAATCTTCAAAATATCCTACAAGACCCTACTTAATCTTACTACTCATGACCTCTGAGCTCACCTCAAAGGATCCCCACTCTCATCTACCTCTGGCCATGCCGGACTTCTCTTCTCCAAACACAATAGGCACATGCTCTCCTCAGGCTTGTGCCAGCTATTTGCTGTATCTATCACGTACTTCACTTCAGATTCACACAACTGGATCCTCCGCTTCCTTCAGATCCTTTTTATGGAGGCCACCCTGTCAAAAACGTCAATACCACCTCCTGTCCTGCTTTCTTTCACTTCCTAGCACTTTACAGTATCTAAAGTTATGTATCAGTTCAATTCAGTTCAGTCACTCAGTCATGTCTGACTCTTTGTGACCCCATGACCCGCAGCACGCCAGGCCTCCCTGTCCATCACCAATTCCCGGAGTCTACCCAAACCCATGTCCATTGAGTTGGTCATGCCATCTAACCATCTCATCCTCTGTTGTCCCCTTCTTCTCCTGCACTCAATCTTTCCCAGGATCTGGGTCTTTGCAAATGAGTCAGCTCTTCGCATCAGGCGGCCAAAGTATTGGAGTTTCAGCTTCAACATCAGCCCTTCCAATGAACACCCAGGACTGATCTCCTTTAGGATGGACTGGTTGAATCTCCTTGCAGTCCAAGGAACTCTCAAGGGTCTTCTCCAACACCACAGTTCAAAAGCATCAATTCTTCTGCACTCAGCTTTCTTTAGAGTTCAACTCTCACATCCATACATGACCACTGGAAAAACCATAGCCTTGACTAGATGGACCTTTGTTGGTGAAGTAATGTCTCTGCTTTTCAATATGCTGTTTAGGTTGGTCATAACTTTCCTTCCAAGGAGTAAACATCTTTTAATTTCATGGCTGCAATCACCATCCACAGTGATTTTGGAGCCCAAAAAATAAACTCAGGCACAGTTTCCCCATCTATTTGCCATGAAGTAATGGGACCAGATGCCATGATCTTCGTTTTCTGAATGTTGAGCTTTAAGCCAACTTTTTCACTCTCCTCTTTCACTCTCATCAAGAGGCTCTCTAGTTCTTCACTTTCTGCCATAAGGGTGGTGTCATCTGCATATCTGAGGTTGTTGATGCTTCTCCTGGCAATCTTGATTCCAGCTTGTGCTTCTTCCGACCCAGTGTTTCTCATGATGTACTCTGCATATAAGTTAAATAAGCAGAGTGACAATCTACAGCCTTGATGTACTCCTTTTCCTATTTGGAACCAGTCTGTTGTTCCATGTCCAGTTCTAACTGTTGCTTCCTGACCTGCATACAGGTTTTGCAAGAAGCAGGTCAGGTGGTCTGGTATTCCCATCTCTTTCAGAATTTTCCACAGTTTGTTGTGACCCACACAGTCAAAGGCTTTGGCATAGACAATAAAGCAGAAATAGAAGCTTTTCTGGAATTCTCTTGCGTTTTCAATGATCCAGCAGATGTTGGCAATTTGATCTCTGGTTCCTCTGCCTTTTCTAAAACCAGCTTAACATCTGGAAGTTCACAGCTCACGTATTGCTGAAACCTGGCTTGGAGAATTTTGAGCATTAGTTTACTAGTGTGTGAGATGAGTGCAATTGTGTGGTAGTTTGAGCATTATTTGGCATTGCCTTTCTTTGGGATTGGAATGAAAACTGACCTTTTCCAGTCCTGCTGCCACTGCTGAATTTTCCAAATTTGCTGACATATTGAATGCAGCACTTGCACAGCATCATATTTCAGGATTTGAAATAGCTCAACTGGAATTCCATTACCTCCACTAGCTTTGTTCATAGTGATGCTTCCTAAGGCCCACTTGACTTCTCATTCCAGGCTGTCTGGCTCTAGATGAGTGTGAGTGATTACACCATCATGATTATCTGGGTCATGAAGATCTTTTTTGTACAGTTCTTCTGTGTATTCTTGCCACCTCTTCTTAATATCTTCTGCTTCTGTTAGGTCCATACCATTTCTGTCCTTTATTGAGCCCATCTTTGCATGAAAAAGTTACATATATTTTACTTATTTATCCTGTATATTGAATGTTTCCCTCATCATAAAGTAAGTTGTATGAGGATGGGGATTTTTGTCTGTTCTGTTTATTAGAACAATGTCTGGCACATAGTAAACATTAGATAAATGCAATGCAAAATTTCAATATATGTATGTAGATTGTGTACATGTGTGTTTGTGTGCAGGAAATTAGAGTGATAAATAGAAATCTTTCAAGCATACAGTATATCAGTACAATTTTGAGGGGAGAATAGAAAGAAAATTCAAAGAGAAAAAGGAGTGATAAAAAATTTCTATCTATTAAGGTAGAACTTGTTCATGTGTTTTGTAAATGGATGTTGCGTGCACGTGCGCTCAGTCATGTCTGACTCTTTGTGACCCCATGGACTGTAGCCTGCCAGGCTCCACTGTCCATGGGATTTCCTAGGCAAGAATACTGGAAAGGGTTGTCATTTCCCAAGGGATCAAACCAGCATCTCCTACATCTCCTGCACTGGCAGGCGGATCCCTTACCACTGAGCCAATCCCTATGGTATTTGGATTCCACTTCCAATTGTAACAAAAATGTCTTATTTTAAAATGACAACATTTCCAAAAAAAACTGGAAATTAAATTCTCTGCAACTACTTAGTTTATGATTAAAAATATTTTAGGTGTTAATTTCAAAATATGTAAAGGGTGTGCACAAGTTTCACAAAAATAATTTAGAGGATATGTAAACAAAAGAGTTTGAAGACCTCTGCTTTTCTATCTATTAAAAGAGCACTGGCCTAGAGTTAGAAAATCTCACGTCTTATCTTCGCACCACCACTAAGCAGCTGTGTGACCTCAGAGAAGTCACTTATCCTCTCTGGGCCTCCATTTTCTCATCTGTGAAATGACAAATTGAGAGAACATGAAACCTAAAGTCACATCCAGTTCTAAAACCCCCTGTTCTATGATCTCTAAGATTGGTTTTCTGTCTCTTTACAATTTTTATTTCTTCATGAGAATCTTTTCTACCCCTGTGCTTCCACTCCTATAGCCACACACCCACCACTGACATTTGTGGGCTGGGGAAAGAATAAAAACAAAGGACACCAGCCTATAGCAGGCCTCCTGTTCTTTTTCAGGGAGGAGTCTTGTGTGCATGAGCATGGGCAGCTCAGCCTGCACTTCCAAGGGCCTGGCACTCTCTCTACACTTCCCGCCCCTCACACTCCCTTAGTCATTGCAGACCACAGTCCCTCAGGCTGGGGAGTATAGAACTTCTGTCTTAGTCCATTTGGGTGGCTGTCACATAACACTATAGACTGGGTGACTTATAAACAGCAAGTATTTCTTCCTCACAGTTCTGGAGGCTGGGAAGTCCAAGATCAAGACACTGGCATATTTGGTGTCTAGTGAGAACCCGCTTCCTGGTTCATAGGTGGCCATCTTTTTACTGTGTCCTCACATGGCAGAAGGGGGAAAAGGGTTCTCTGGGCTTCTTTTATGAGAGCACTAATCCCACTGTTCTCATTACCTAACCACTTCCCAAAGGCTTCACTTCCAAATACATTGAGGATTAATTTTCAACAAGTGAATTGCAGAGTTGTGGTTATTGTTCAGTCGCTAAGTCATGTCTGACTCTTTACAACCCCATGGACTGCAGCTTGCCAGGCTTCCCTGTCCTTCACCATCTCCCAGAGCTTGCTCAAACTCATGTCCATTGAGTCAGTAATGGCATCCAATCTTCACATCCTCTGTCAACCCCTTTTCCTCCTGCCTTCAGTCTTTCCCAGCATTGTGGGATCTTTTCTAAAGAGTTGGCTCTTCTCATCAGGTGGCCAAATTATTGGAGCTTCAACTTCAACATCAGACCTACCAATGAATATGCAGGATTGATTTCCTTTAGGATGGACTGATTTAATCTCCTTGCAGTCCAAGGGACTCTCAAGCATTTTCTCTAACACCACAGGTCAAAAGTATCAGTTCTTTGGTATTCAGCCTTCTTTATGGTCCAACTCTCACATCCATACATGAGTACTGAAAAAACCATAGCTTTAACTATATGAAACTTTGTCAGCAAAGTGATGTCTCTGCTTTTCAATATCCTGTCTAGGATTGTCATAGCTTTTCTTCCAAGAAGCAAGCATCTTTTAATTTCATGGGGGACAGACATAATTTAGTTTACAGAAGCTGAACACTTACAGGACTGATGCAGGAGAAAGGCCCCCGCATGTCCTGGCAGCAGATTCAGGACCATCTGGGCAGGGGTTTGTCTGGTTCTGGGTACCTAGGCAAGAGTTCCAAGTGGTCAAATCCCTGTGACCCCACAGACATTTCACCTCACGAAGAAGGAAGTGTCTGGAGGAGGGTCAAAGAGAGGTATTCTAAAGCCCAGGGCCAAAGGAATGGTCCCACTTACCCAGGTCTAAGGTGGTTCTGTTTGGCCTGAACCTTGGCTAGATGATTGCCTGTCAGCATGAATGGATAA